>NC_141156.1:8262502-8869169 GCF_053477565.2 Lygodium microphyllum | reverse complement strand
TGCACAGTGAGGTAGACATAGCCCTAGGTAGTGCACTTCCTTTTTCTTTTTTAGGTACACTTAACAACTGCAATCAACCACTAACATCAAAGGCCCCCCCATTATCCACTCAAATCTATCCTCAACCTTCTCAATCTCTCATCCAATTTTGTGATGCTTCTTCTCCTCATCCAATCTCCACGAAGCCCCATCATCAACCCACATAGCAACCCTTCAACCACCCAAGCCCTCATCAACAAGTGCCCACAAGTGCCATGGGACTGGCACTTGGTTAATCCCAGTGCAAAGAAAGCAAAAAGAAAATTAAAAAGATATAGGGAAAAGTGAAAAAAGACGGTCAACTAAGGAAATAGGAGAAAAAAGGCCAAAAGAACAAGGACAATGTTAACCCTAGTGCAAAGAAAGCAAAATGAAAATTAAAAAGATGTAGGGAAGAGCAGAAAAAGGTGGCTTGTCGACTGAAGAAATAGAAGGAAAATAGGCCAAAAGTGCAAGGAACACCTTAAAAGTTCAGGGCAAGCATAAAAAAGGAAAGATGCATTCTAAATATAAAAGCACAAACTAAATCCTTGAAAAAGAGCACCAAGCTCCCTCCTATGCAATTTGTAAACATAGATAAGGCATGGGTGAAGACACAATGCAAATATGAAGGGAATAGGAAAAGTGAATCTAGGCTAAAATGGTTGGCCATGTAAAAAAGGGATGGGTGCCCAAAGGGGATTAGGATTTTGTATAAAAGGAAAAAAGTGAATGAAGAAGCTCATTCGTGTGTGTGGCCAAAACTAGCTCTCCTCTTCTTCTCTTTTGGTTCTTTCTTGCTTGAGCTTGTGCTTGAGAGAGGGAGTGTGAGGGAGTGAGTGTGTGAGGGTGAGTGACCATGGTGGAGAAGATCTCCATCTTCCCCTCTCTTCTTATTCTCTTCTCTTCTCTTTTCTCGTGCATGATGGCAATGGAGCTTGGAGCTTGAGGATCGAGCTTGGTTGAGCTTGCACCTTGGATGTGGAGCTACCAGAGACTTGAGGGAGGAGGCAACTCGATTGAGCATGGAGATAAGCTTAGTACACTTGTAGGTGTGAGAGCGCATACAACTATATGAGAGATAGCCATTGCACTTGGCTTGAAATGCTTGAAATAACAAGCAATCAGTGGGTCTTGGCGATTGAGTGAGAAGCTTCCATAACTGGCACCATATCCATGAACTTCTAAGTGACAAGTTTATGCATTGACCACAAGCCTTTCTCCATCAGGATCAATTAGTTTGCCATGTATGGAGTCCGACACTGTTAAATGGAGCTTTCAATGAGTCCTTACCCATATTGAGGTTTCAAGATTAGTTGCAAATCAGTTCTGAAAATTTGAAATTTCAGCAACAACAGAAGAGTTGAGCACAAGTGCCAAGAAGCACTGGGTGATTAGTATCAAGAGATACTAGGTGATTAGTATGCCCTTTGAACTTGAAATCTTCAAAGATATTTGAGGCCTTCAAGATCTTGCACGTTTAAGTATTTTCCTCCTTGATTTGATGTTGGAATAGCACAAAAACTCAGATTTGATTAGAGGCAAAGCTGGTTGTGTCAGATGATACAAGTGACAGACAAGAGTTACTAGATCAGTGCCAAGAGACACTATACTTCAATCTTGCAAAAAAAAAACACCAAGATCTCCCCTCCTCAATGATTTGTTGTGAGAATCTATGCCCAATCCAATGATATTTGAGTTGTAACACTGTGGCTTGAGTGGTAGAGGAGAAAAATGAAGTGAAATAGAAGCTTGAAGTTGAAAGAGCTATGGCTTCTCTGTTAGGGTTATAGCAGGCGACTGTGTTTTCAATTCATGCAGCACATAGACCTGATCATTTTCCAACAAAATTTCATGAATAGAAATCTTATCTCATGGCCTTTCAAAACCCCATGGTGGTGGCCCAGATCATAGCACATAGGAAGTGCAAAGACGGTATGAACAGGCTGCACCCGGAGACCACTTTTAGAGTTGATGAGCCTATTTTGAGCATTCATGGATCAAATCCTCCTCAAACCACTATAAACTAGAAAACTATTTCTCCACACAAGTTTCAAACCAACTATCATAGGACTGCCTCTAATCTTTCAATCCTAATCATAGTTACATGGACATACAACCCCAAGTAACTAATGGATATCAAGGCTTCATTGAGAGGGAACTCTGTGATAAGATTGTGCTAACCAAATATAGTGGTCATCATCATCACCGGATGATATGGAGGAGTGGACTTCCAAGTTGGAATCCTACTTTGATATTTTCCCTAGGTGAGATGACCAAAAGATTCACTTTGCTACTCTCCATATTGAGGGATTTGCTCATACATGGTGGAGGTATATAAAGAGGGAAAATCAACAAGTTGATAGTTGAGAGGAATTCAAACCTAAAATAACTCAAGTGTTTGTATCTCCCATTTAGAAAAAAAAGTTGGCAAGAAGATGGTATCATTTGGACCAAATAAGCCTATCAATTAAAGAGTATAAAAATCAAATTTTAAATCTTACCATGTATGTAGAGAGTGTGGGTGATGGTGCAAAGCTGCATAAGTATATTTATGGAATTTGTTAGTTGATGTTATGGTCAAGAAACCCACCACACTATTCCATGCTATTGAGTTAGTTGAGAGGTAGGCTCGTAAGTATAGAAGGGACATTCCTATGCAGGCTTCTTTTGGACAACAAAATGTTGTTGCTAAACATGGAAACTTTGGTGGCAATTATGGAGGTTCCAATACTTCATTTAGAAGTACCAAAGTCCCTACACATCCTACTTTCTCAATGCCTCAAGACAGCAAAGTGTTTCAAAGTCAGTAATCAGCCATAAAATGGAGCCTAAGCAAGGTGACAATAGACATTGAAATAATTTAGCAATGCAAAGTTTATACTTATGGATCTTTTTGTGGAGAGAAAAGAAAAGGGTCTATGCTTTAAGCATGTTGAAAAGTATATAGTTGATCGTGCATCAAAGTGCGCTTTCAAGAATGCCAAGGCTAAGAATTATAATGTGATAGTACTTAAGGATAGGGATGATGAGGTTGTTGATGAACCAACAATGAGTGCACAAGTTGAATTTGAAGAGCATGATGAGGAGCCTAATCTTAATCAATCTTATGAGGTTGTGGATGGATTTGCATTTCACCTTGGTGGGCATATTCCTTTTGACCCTGGTAGGACAATTTTACCTCATGCTACTACTACCCTTTGTTCTAATTTCATGGATGCTTGGATAGGTTCAAATAGCCTTAATATACTTCGTATGAAGGGTACCATTCATGGAAATAATGTTTTATCCTGATAGACAGTGGTACTACACATAATTTTGTGAATAAGTCAGTTGTGGATAGATTACACTGCTTTCCCCATGAATTTACAACAACCCATAAGAGTACAAGTGGCTAATGGAGAAGAGGAAATGAGAACTCAAATGTTCCACATGTTCTCATATAGTGAGCTTAAAATTATGGAGTATAGGTGAACCTAATTGCTTTGGAAATAGGATACATATATATTGTACTTAGTTGTGATTGGCTAATCACTTTAGGAAAGATTACTATGGATTTCTCATAGTTGTACACTAGAGTTTGCCATTGATGGGTAGTCTATCCATCTATAGGGAATCCCAATTAAATTTGATTTTCATCTTATCACCATTAAACAACTCAAGGAGTACAAGAAGCGCTTACAGATTTTGGTATTGCATGTGAATAAAGAGGTAGAAGACTAGTCCAAGAATTCAGTAGAGCATCTTGCTTTGAAAGCTCTACTTAAGCAGTACAATGACTTTTTTGAAGTACCTACTTCATTGCCTCCTAAGAGAGTAGTGGATCATTCTATTGATTTAGAGCCTCATTCAAGACCAATCAACAAGCCGCCCTTCAAGTTGTCAAAATGCGAGCATGAGGAAGTAGCCAAGAAAATCAAGGAGTTTTTATAGATAGGATTTATTGAGCCTAGTTCTTCACCTTATGCATCTCCCATCTTATTAGTGAAGAAGAAAGATGGGCCCTTCATGATGGGTATTGACTATAGGAATCTAAACAAGATCATAGTGAAGAACATGTATCGAATACCTAGAGTTGATGATTTGCTTGATGAGCTCAAGGGGACTAGATTCTTTACCAAGTTTGATTTGAGGTCTGGATATCATCAGATTCATATACAAGAGGGTGATGAAGTTAAGACCAACTTTAGGATTGATCTTGGGCTATACCATTTCCTAGTGATGCCATTTGGGCTTTCTAATGCTCTAGCTACCTTCTAGAGTTTGATGAATAAAATTTTTTAGCCTTTCCTCTTTCAGTTTGTCCTAGTCTTCTTTGATGACATATTGTTTTACAATAAGACTTTACAGGACCATTTATCACATATGAGGAAGGTTTTTGATGTGTTGAGACATCACAGACTCTTTGCTAAGGAGAAAAAAATGCTCTTTCATGCAGATTAAAGTTGACTACTTAGGTCATATTGTAAGTGAACTAGGGATACATTCCGATCCTAAAAAGATGTAGTGTGTCAGCGATTGGCCAACACCTACCACCACTACCTTCTATAAAGGTTTCTTACTCCATTGTCATTCTATTGTCATAGATTCATTAAGCATTGTGTGACTGTAGCAACTTCTTTGATTGATAGGTTGTAGTAAAAGCTTTCTTTTGGGATGTACTTGGAGATAGTAGCTTTAACTAGTTAAAGGAAATACTTACTTTTGCTCCTATTCTAGTATGACTAAATTTCTTTAGAGAGTTTACCATGTAGTGTGATGTTAGTGGCCATGGTATAGGGAATATTTTGCTACAAGAGCATGGAGTTATTGCCTTTGAAAGCCATCTCTTGGATTAGTAAGAAGTAGCTAACAATGGCATTGTCTTCTACTGAAGCAGAGTACAAGGCAACTTGTTTTGCTGCATGTGAAGCAATCTAGTGGTTGAGAAGGATCCTATGGCATATGGGAGTGCAGGATGAAGAATCAACTATGTTGAGATGTGACAATCAAAGTTGCATTGCCATTGCCAAAAATCCAGTGTTTCATGTGCGCACCAAACATATAGAGATCCAAAGCACTTACGAAGGATTGACCAAAGCACTTACGAAGGATTTGCTTCAAGTTCATCTTTAGACACTAGGCATTGGGCCAAGGAGATAGTTCAGACATTGGGGGGGGGGGGGGGGGGGTGTTAGATATGCTCAATGCCCCATCCCCATAAGGTGCCACCAATGATACATGGTGCTCAAAGTTGTAAGGTCCCCATTATGAGGAGAAGCCATATGTGAGCCCAGATATCGGTTGAGTCTTGACTCATATGTCAGATGAGGTCTATGTGATCGGATGGCAAAAAGGTGATTGTTTTGGGTCTAATCTTTGGGTTAGATGGAGTAGTTAAGCTGGTAGCAACTCGAGGCACATTGCATTCAGTTATTGGGTAAGGGAGTTATCGAGGGGCCTAGCTAACAGTAAAGGGAATATTCCTTGGAATATTTCCTAGCCAGCTAGTGGAGGTGCACATGGAAGGTCAACAGACACATGTGCACATGGAAGGTCAACAGACACATGTACACATGGAAAGTCAACAGACACATGTGCATACGGAAGGTCATCCATCATGCCCCCTTTTCAGGCTATAAAAGGTAGACCCCTTCACAGTATTCATGATCTATCTTTTACCCAGTCAAAGTTGTTCCAACTAGCCTTAGGCTCTTCACCTATCTTCTATCTAGATCACCACCTAAGCTTCATAGTGGAAGTACACGAGTGGACAGTGCCATCTTTGTATCAATTGTTTGGAGCTAACAAATTTTTTTATTCTCCTCTTATCTATTGTGTACTCTCTATCTCTTTCTCGAGTTCTGTTCATTGCGCCGTATAATTTTTACATACATTTGGCTTGAAGGGATTTATTATAGTTTAGGGAAAGAGTAATCCAGTTGCTTGTTGTGTCTATTTGCTTATTGTATTCTACAGTGTATCCAAGAGTTTTTATTCTAGTATTTCTTTCTTCAATCTTTCTTTTATTTTCATTGATCCCTAGCAAATTCAGGCCTAGATGTTTCTAATCCCCAATAGCCTACTCTTGTCTTCGGAAGGTTGCACCTCATAGATAGTCCAAGTGAGGATATTAATTAAAAAAACCCTCATACTGCAATCACTTTGAATTTTTCTCCATATTTAGGGTTAGCCTTTTGAAAAATGATCGTCGAATCTCCTCCCATGAGACTAAGGCTTTAAGAATTAATCCTCAAACCTCCTCCCATGAGAATAAGGCTTAAGAATTCTATTAATTAAACATTTGAGAAAGATTTAAAAGAATAGTGAGTTACCTTCTCTTTTCTCTATCGACTATTCCAAGGACGACCGCCATGGTGGTTAATATATAAGGGGGCAGAAGACGACGATGAGGTGAAGAAATGATGCCAATGATAAAGACGATAATGATGAAGGCTCGGTGGAAACATTGATTAGAATGATAATGTGGTGGTAATGATGATGACGACTAAGAAAAGAAAGATGGAGATATTGCTGATGGCGGTTATGTTAATCTTAAGGATGGCGATGATCAAAGAAATGCTAGGCGATGGATCACGGATCTAAGATTATGATTATAGAGACGAAGGCGACTATTCCGTGCCACAAGCGATGATCCGTAAGAGTACGATTGTGGTTTTAAGCAGGATGACGATGATAATGTTGTAACGTAAGGCAATAGACAGCAAGCCAAGGTTCCCTACCACACTTCTTAAGCACAACCTATCTCCATGCCCTCTCTCTCTCTCTCTCTCTCTCTCTCTCTCTCTCTTCTTCCTTCATCATTCGAGGGACAACCACCTCCCTTCTCATCTCACTCCCTCTCTTTCCCTTCATTATTTCAACGGCTCCCCCTTTCCATGCATTTTCCCTTTTTCTTTTCGTTTAAAATCTCTCTCTCTCTCTCTCTCTCTCTCTCTCTCTTACACTAATTAATGGCTTACCCCCCTTTTGTAAACCTTATTCATCTACATTACATGGCATACACTTGGTCCACACACATAACCTCATATATTGTCGAGATGTGATCAAGAAAAACCTAGTTTGTCTTCACTTAATGGGTCTCTCATTAGTGATGTCTATGTTATGGCTAAAAGGAGCGGTAGTTCGGTGGATAACATCTGCACTTAAAACTGATTCTATTGTGAGATATTTTAAATAAAATATTTAAAATGTGAAACTTTCTATTTCTTACCAAAATTGAAAAGCTGGATCTCCATAACATGAGTTTTCAAGCCTTACCCATTATTTACCTTTATTTCATAGTTAATAATTACTTGGTTATGGTCTTTGAAAGTCTTTTCATGGCTTGACTTTTGGGTCTTGTTGGAGTTGGTCTCTTAGTCTAGACTTAGTTACTTTTGGTGATTGCCTTCCTCCCCCCTTCAAAATGGTACCAACCTTCCCAACTTGGGAGAGTAGGTCATAGTGTGTGGGGTTGTTGCTAAAATTTTTAGTAATTTTATTGACAGAATATATAGGGATAGCTGGTTATAACCTCATTTATATACTAGATGTGAAGGGTTGCGAATCCACCAATCATAGAAATCTAGGTTGCACTCAAGTTCTTCTAGGGCATCCAAGACATTGGGCCAAATCAACAACTCACAAAGATTAGACATGATGTCGGTGAGGAGCAACGGGCCCTTGAATTGACTTGCAATATCGAGCTCTTCTTCAATTTTAGTAGTTTGTTGATCAACGGATGATGAAGTAATTGGTTAGGTGGGTAAGTATGCGAGCGTCGATGATGGCTCATAAAAAAGTTCTCGCAATATGTGGGGTCATATTTGAGGAGATTCACAATTTCACGTTTTTTGTGACAATCTTGTTTTCTACAATTGGAAGCTTCATAATAATGAATGGCATACCATCTCTTGAGGAAGTGAGTGATTGTATTGTAGAGATAGTGGAGCCTTTCAATGACACACAAATCGTAAAGAAAGGTGGCCTTAGTGAAGGAAGGAAGTATTCAGTAGGCTTGTGTTGCTATTTTGGAAATCTCCTAAGATAGCTATCCTTGTATAGGAATGCTTTTGTAAAAGAGAGATTCTTGCTCCTCCCAAGTGGAGTGCCACTAAAAAGCGACCGCGATCATATGGCATCGACTATCCCAAGGTTAATCATGGCAAACAATTTGGAAAAGGTACCAAATATGGAGTCGAGTTGTAGAACACATTCAGATTGGGGCTTTTCTACTTAGGTGGATAAAACTTCACCTAGTTTATAGATTGACTGGCATTGATAGGGTTTCTTCAATTCATTACATGGAGTTGGTTGGTATTTACTTACTCAATATAGAAAAACCTAGTATAGGTTCGGAGGAGGTCAATCATAAATATATGTATGTATCACATGGGTTCAACATAAGGCATTTTTAAAAATACCATTTTTACATACGAAAGGGTCCCATATAAAGGGGTTACTTACAGATTGAATAGAAAAGGGTTATGGTTTTTTAGAGAAAATTTTAGAGATAATGATATTTATAAATAAGCCTTGAATGCACATTGTCGTAGGGGTTTTTGTCGAAAGGTCATATCCACCGGTGATCAGAGGTAGAAGGAAGTAGAGATTAGAGATGGAAGAAAAGATAAAGAATACACAAGAGGTAAACACAATAATGACAAAGCACAATGAATCAAATCAATATATATTGATAGAACCTGAAATCCTTTGTCTGGCACTACTTAGAAGCACTCTCTAGGCATTAGATCTCCTGGAGCTCCTTCGTAGACCAAAAACGTGGATCAAAATAATAGCTCCTTCTTTGCTGCTTGGAACCCAAATTTGATGGCTCCGTTGGCTCCAAAAGGGGGACAAAACTTCACGACACTTGCTTAAGGATCTCCCAGATCACTCCTTCTTCCTCTTCCAATTCAAAGTGTAGTTTTCAACTTGTCAATAGCGATCGTGATGGGCGCAATTTCACCAATCTGTCTTTTTTGTGAAAAATCCAATAACTGGTTGAAAAGCAACCTACTTTTTGCATGCCATCCTAATCCAGAAGCTTTTCTAAAATTTTCATATTTTTACAATAAATAATATAAAAAATAGGCTAAAATTATCCAAAAATCTAGTATTTCTGGATAATCCATGCCACTCACACTAGTACTAATGACTCATATCACATTGACTCTCTTGATCAATAAGAAAGTCGGATGATGATGTACTCCAGAGTTTTTCACAATGTGTCCATGTAGTGGCACGAAAACGTGATATAGAGGGTATACATATAGTGAACTACCCGAGGTAGAGGTTGGATAGGATATCCTATTTGGGGGGGGGGAGGGGTTTGGCAATAGATGAGGTTGTGCCAATAACAAGGGTGTCCAACTTAGAGGATTGCATGGTTGTGTTGACTGGGATGGAAATAGGTGGAGGAGTGGCTAATGGGATAGGGGGTGTTGATGAACTATTTTCTTGGGTGAGAATGTAGCATGAAGGTTCAATGGGGGCATGGTTAGTAGGTAGAGTGTTAGGGGATCGTTTCTTAAAGCTTGGGGTGTCATCAAAGTGGTTGCAGTGGTTCACAAACAAAGAATAGTCATATGTGCAACCATGTATGATTTTGGTAGTAAGAGCATGTGGCAGCCATTAGGATACCCCTGGGCTTTGAGAAGGGCCTTTGAAACCCATTGAGCTATTGCATGTGGGTTACGACGGTATTGGCAATGTCGACGAGCATGTCTGCACTTTTGTTTTCCCAACTTGCATTGCAAGGCAGGAGAATGCTTTTGGCTGCCACTCCCACTAAGTGGTGGACTTGACGGGTGTTTTTTTGCGGGTAATTTAATAGCTTGGTCAAGAGTATTATGATTTTAGGTATTGAGTTGGACTCAGATGAAGGGGTGAATCTGAATAGACTTAGATTGCACTTCTTTGGAACTGAAGGTCGTGATTATGCATGCATCTACCAATTGTAGATGTATATGCTTATTAACATAGTTAACATTGGAGTTAGTTAAGAACTTGAATGTTTGTCCCAAAATAAAATCTGTAGCACCACTCCCTTCACAACTTGGGAGGATAGAAAAGAGGAGTGGAATTCTCTCCATCTCAATGATCAACTTGCATTTGCCCAGTAAGGAGTAAGGTTGTTCTTTGTAGGGATTCAACTTTACATCTATGGACTGCAATTTTGGCTAGCCAAAGCTTTTCCAAGAGCAGTAAGAAAGTGGGTTATAATTTAACACTTTATCAATAAATGCATTATTCAAGACCAACTTAGTTATTGTAAGACAAATACGAAGGTAAGTAGTCGAAATCAAGGACTCCTATTCTATTTTAAAACTAGTAATAGTAATTGCTTGAATGTTTATGATGGGGTTAGTTGGATTCAATCAAGAGTGTGGTGCACGAATATATTGCTATTGTTGGTCAAAATTTTCATTAAAAGTTTATTCTACTTGTATAAAGGGACTTTCATTATGTGTCATGGGTAGTTCATGGGAAGGGTATCCAAGTGGATAATAGCTCTTTATTCTATACCCATTAAAATGGCCAATGGACTAGCTATTTAGCATTTCTAACTTGGCATTCCTATCTTATTGATTACATGGACATGAAAGGGTACAAGGCCTCAAAATTTTAGCTTTTTCTTATGGTCTTTAATCGAATAGAGCAGTACAAGATCTCCCTTGTCAAAATATCCTTGCTTGACATGCTTGTCAAACCATCAAGCTTTCTTGGCAAGCAAGGCATAAGTGGCTAGTAGTCATGTTTTATTCAAGCAAGTGAGCTCTTTGAGGCGATGTTTCCAAGTTCAAGTGCCTTCACATTGTTTGTGGTTGGCAATGTGCAGGCTAGGGACTAAAAACTCTCTATGGCAATGTTTCCAAGCTCACATGCCCTCCTAGTGTTTGTGGTTGGCAATGTGCATGCTAGGGACTAAAAAATCTATGGGCATGATGATACCTATGGCATATGTAAGTTGGAATGGGGTTTGTCATATGACAATCTTATAAGTATTTGATAAGCCCATAATGCTACCATGAGCTTATGATCCAAGATTGCATGTGATGCTGATACAAATTTTTTCACTATACTAATGAGTATTTTGCTCATGGATTCTGGATGGCCAATCAATTGGGGATAATAAAGGCTATACTTTCTATGGATGGACATGAGGGCATTGTTAGTGACTTATGCTTGGCTCTTCAATTGGGGATAATAAGGGTTATACTTCCTATGGAGGATGACCATGAATATAAATAGCAAGTGCTAGATTAATTCATTTAGAAAAGTTGTTCCTTGATCTCACTAATGATTTCAATCGAGTAAGCAAAGCATGAGATGACTCGCTCCCATAGAAACCGTGTAGTGGTTCATCAATTATTCTTATTGGTTGCCTTGGCCTTAGCCCATTTAGTCATGTAATCCATGGCTTAGCCCATTTAATCATGTAATCCATGGCTACATTGATGCAATGAACCTATGAATATTGTGTAGCTAGGCTAAGGGGTCTCGTGAAGTCTATACCCCATTTCTCAAAAGGTTCGTAAGCAATTACTGATGTGAGTTCCATTTTACCCTTTCATAGGTAACTTAATGCATTAATACTCATCACTGTGTTTGAAAAATCTAACTGCATCCTTAAAAATAGTGGGCCATCATAATTGGGAACTTTTTGAGTTGTGATATTTGTATCAAAATATCCTCCAACTATGCCACTCTAAGCCTTTATAGCATATGCTCAATTTCATGTTCACAAATGCATTGCTTAACTAAACAGACTATCCTACCCTAGGTGCTACAACTAACCTACAATGAATTGACATGGTTGGGTCTTAATCATGTGGTATGCTAGTCAACCTTCTTTAATTAGTTGTCTTAGTAGACCTTGCTCGAGGATATATACAATGTCATTAGTCCAATGAGGAATGAGATCAACTTTAAAGAGTTGAGCTTTCAAGTTAACATGAAAAGATGAGCATCAGTAAGTTGGCCATCAACTCTTATGCCGCTCTTGCCATTGATCACTTGGGATAAGTGATCAGAAATAAAATGTTCATTTACCTTTGCATACCACAATAGAGAAATCAAACTACAACAACAATAAAAGCCATCTAGTAATGCGTCCCATGGCACATGGTTTATTTACAATGTGTAGCAATAGCAATGCCTAATGATCAAAAAAGAAGGTGTGAGGCATAGCAAGGAGATAATGATAAAACTTATTCATAAGTAAACCATCACTAACCCTTCTCTTTTGGTGGTAAACTAGTTTATTTTAGCCTTAATGAGCTATCAACTAGCAAAGCTCATGGGAAAATCCATATTGTGCTCACTGGATTGACATAATATCGCTCTTATAGCAATTTTAGAGATGTTGATATGGACACGTAATGTTATTGTCCAATCCATGGCTTCTAGGATAGGAGTAGTGGCATTCCTCCATCTAGGCCCATGTAATCAACTGTTGTAAAGTGGTCATGTAATAGTAGCATAGTTTAGCTCAAGGCGTCAGTAATACTCAATATGGCTGAAAAAGCATTGTACCCCCTTTGGATTGGTAGGTGGAGAGAGATTCATCCTCATAACTTAAGTTTTAGTGGTGTCAGAAGATCATACCATGCTTAGCTAAGAACTAATACTCGAGGGGTCTCAAGGAAAGGTTATACTACTTGCATCTTTTAAAGACTATGTGAAGCTTGTGAAGATGTTTTGCCCTGTGGAGGTTAGTCACAAACATATGTATGTATCATGTGGGTTCACCATAAGGGATTTTTAAAATACCATTTTTACACATTTTTAACATATAGAAGGGTCCCATATAAAGGGGTTACTTACAATTGAATAGAAAAGGGTTATATATTATTAAAGAAAAATTCAAAGATAAGGATATTTATAAATAAACCTTGAACACACATTATATAAAGGGTATACATATAGTGAATTCCCCAAGTGTTTTGCCCAGTTAGAGTGGACACACAAATCATAGATAAATAGCTCAAGCCACTTGTGTAGCATATCCTTGAAGATAGTGCACATGGGATTTTGCTGATGCATTACTCACACTAAAAGACATGATAATATAAGCAAATATCTTCCATTTGGTGGTGGAAAAGGAAAATTTTAGTCTATTATTTTGGTGGACCTAATTATATCCTGGAAACCCATGTAAGAAACTATAAGCTTCCTTCCTTGCTCGCTTGATCATTTGATCAGTGTATGGTAGCAGATAGTGATCTCTTTGGGTTGTAGCATTCAGTTTCTTATCATTGATACACACACAAAATTTCTAGTTCTTCTTGAGTACCACAATGATCAATGATACCTAGTTTGTATGTTTGATTTCATAGATAAATCTCAATTTTAACAACTTATTGATGTACTCCTTGACGTGGTTGGCATATCGAGGGAGGATCGTTGCTTAACCACCTTGGTATCTGTTGAGAAATAACAAATGATGTATGCTCCAAGAAGAGATGTCATGAATCCCATATGCACAGTGAGGAGAGTGGAACAACCCAACTTCTATAAAGCATTGTACTTGACTATGGAATGAATACAATATCATGATGCTTTGTACTTTCACTTAGTGCCTTGTCAATGTCAGTCCATTACACAAGATTGTCTTTATGAGTCCAAGCTAATCTATCTTGGAACCTAATTCACTAGTGCAACAGTTGGTTTCTCTTTGTCTATGTCAACATGAGTCTTGTCTTCATCTTTCATCCTCCATAGCTCCTGCCATGCTCTAGATCCATGTTTTTTAATAGTATCATCCTTTAGAGGAATCATGTGGTGAGAACTTGTAGGGGAATATTGTTAAGGTTATAATAATTCCGTGCAAAAATATCTTAGTATTTCTTCAATAAGGTAAGCAGTTGTTCCTTATCCTCCACATTAAGATCATCAACAATGTAAACAAGCTTAAGGGGATTCCCTAGGCACTATAACGTTTAATTATTTATCACTCCCTCAATGGCTTCATTATATGTGCCTTTGCACTTTGCACCTAGAAAGACAACTAACCCCAATCACTCTTTTTGAACTTCATGAATCTTGGTGAAAGGTCTTCACATTTCTTTTGACTTTGAGTCTTTGACTCACTACTATGAGTATTGCATTTTAAAGTGTTTTTAAGCGTTTTCATTTTAGGTGGACTAGAAGTTTGGTCTTAGACTGGTAGATTGGGTTGGTTAGGGAAGTTCCAAGTTAGACTCATTGTTTCCATCTGTATTAGACTTAGAACTAGTTCTAGTGTTTTCTATGACTTTTGTTAGGCCATCTTTGATTGTGCAAATATTAGGATCCAAATAGTGATAATTGAGGTGGTACCCTCTTCTTTTGTAGTCGAATACCTTAAGGTATTCTAGCCATATCAGGTTTGAGTTGATTTGCATGATATCTACATCAATGAGAAAGCTCTCAATCTGAGGGAGTTTGGGGTTCATAATGATTTGCTCAATGGTATGGTCATTTGTGTCATAATAGACCGAATAAGAGTTAGGATCATCACTGTCTTGAATTAACTAGTCATCCTTGGAGTCACTCACTTCATCAACATCCACACCATGTTCCTTCATCTATGAGATAAAGAGGTTGTTATGGAAATTGAAAAGGATGTGGTATGGGTTGCCAAGTGGGGCTATTCAACAACTCATCAAATATGGTAAAAATGGTATTTATGTAGTTATGAAAGATCATGGCTAGCAGCAATACTGAGCATATTTCATTACACAAGCCTATCCATTGGGTAGGATAGCCCTAGAAGAGTGTGGCTATTGAGTTAGGGGCCATCATAAAGAGTTGCACTAAGATCGGTTCTTTGTTAGGATCTATCATAAGAATTGAAATATCTCATGGATCTTTCTTACTCAAGCATTCATAGGCCTATTGATATTCTAACTCTTCTATGAATGTCGATTCCAAGGTGACAAGAATGTGCATTCAGTCTTACTCCTCCTCAAGAGAGTAAATGTATCTTGCTATTAGTTGAGAGGTTGGAGGGTTTTAAAATCTCCATGTAAGAGCATTGAGATAGTACCTCAGTTGATTGATGAGGTTTTTTAGGACTCCATTTCAATGCAAAATATCTCCTTGTTTTTTAGGAAGACTAGATGGTTTCCTCAGTCCTTGATGAGACATGCATTTTGCATCCATGGTTGGCTAAGCAATAGGTCATAGTCCATGCCTTTAATAAGAAAGTTAGACTTTAATTATACTCTAATAAATTTGACTGGCTAACCTCTTAAAAATCCCATCAATCTAACTTTAAATCCATTGGTGATGACTACATTAAAATGTACTAGCTCAATTAGTGGGTTTCCCCTCTTGGAGTACATCTTAATTAATTATGCTTACACCAACTTCAATGTCTATGATTCCATGTCAAATATTATCTCCAAGGGTTTGCATGGGAGGAAAGCTTGTCAGTTGGCTCCTTCTAAGAATGTGTTAACCCCTAGAGCGCTAATGATTGGGTATATACTAAAGATGGGTTGTGGAATATGGTGTGATTTTGTAGGTTTCCTTCATTTAATTGAGTATTTTAACTCTATTGCTTGCCTTACATATAGTGGAAAATTTGGATACATGTGGGTGATCCATTTTGTGGACACCTTGAGGAAATGTGACCTTTTTCGTGCAATTTCAATAGAAAATGGAGTTCTTATTTGTAGGCATGCCTCACCCATGTCCTACTCCTAGCATCATAATGGGTATAGGATAGTAGTCAATGAGAATTGGATGCCCTTTGTCATCATAACAGATAAAAGAAGTCATGCATTTGTCCTCTTTTGAGTGGTTCTTTAATGAAATAGATAGAGATATGACTAGAAAGTGTGTAACAATTGGTACTCAAGGTTCAGGGATTCTCCAGGGATTGATCTCAACACGTTGCATGGCTATTAGAGGGGGTGGTAGTGCAAGTTGTGGGAAAAGTGAAGGCTATCTAGAATAGTGTTAAACTATTTGAAAGTAGTAGGGAGCCTACATAGGACAGCCACAGATGGTTTAGTCACACATACATTCTATACAACACTTACAGAAGGTCTACAGAACAGCCACAGTACACCACCAGAACAGCTATAGTACAATTACAGTACAGAGACAGAGGAGAGACAAAGGCTCTACAGAGGGTTACAGAAGATTACAGAAGGTCATCAAAATCTCATTACTTATACTCAAACCATTCCAAACTCTCAAAAGCTATTCAATAAGCTTTCAAAAGATCGCAATCTTCATCAACCATCAATCCATGCTTCATACAGAAGATAATCAGAACAAAACAGAAGCTATACAGATGGTATACAGAACCAATCAGAACCAATCAGAACATCACAGAACCTCATATCTCCACTGAGAATCATCATGAACTTCTAAAACATAATCAATATCATCCAAAACACTCTCAAATACTTTCATTAACAATCATACATCACTCTAAATCCATCAAAAATCAATCATTCAATCCTCAAAAACAACAAAAAGCAGTCAAAAATTTAGTCTTTTTCCACTCTTAACATGACAGTAGTGAGCTGTGAAAAGACATTGTAGTGGCTCTAGTGGCTCTTCATATCAGACATACCTCTTGGGAGGTGCATCCACGACCTAAGAAGTATTATTGAGGGTTATTCTGAGAGCATTGTAGTGAGGATATGATGTATTATTGATAGAGAGAGAGAGAGAGAGAGAGAGAGAGAGAGAGAGAGAGAGAGAGAGAGACTCAGAGATAGCCAAATCTATTAAAACAATGTAACTGTATATGAGAGATTCAGAGAGAGAACTATGAAGACATTGAAGAAGAATCATATGTGATTGATTTCCATTCAAAGATGGTGTATTCTTTTGTGTTCTTTGTTCTATTGAAGTATTATATGAGGATGTTGAAGATTATGGTTGATTCTATCAAATCCGTGGGAGAAATCTACTATGATGATGCTTCAAGAATTGCTATTTTCTTTGTTCTGATGATCAAAAGAATGAAATAAAAGCTTGTTGATGTTACAAGATAGATTTTCTTGCAAGAGAATTCCCTTTTTCTTGGTGTTCCTCTTGGGCTTTTCTTGATACTTGCAACTGAGTTAGATAAATAGTCCTTCAGATTTTCACCTCCTGCAATACTTGTAGTAGGATTTTGGGAAGCGTCTGTAATTACTACATAGACTGGTTGGGTCGATCCAGAAAGTCCTCTATTGTGGCTCTGATTCAGAGCTCCTGTTGTGACTTGCGGTCGTTGATCCCAGCTGGTAGGATTCCACTGTTGTTGAGTCGCCATTGGAGGGACTATTTTAGGCCACTGTTGTTGTGGTTGAGCCATCATTTGAGGCACTGTCGTCTGCGGGGTGACCACACTGGATTAGGTGCACTATACTGCAGCACTGTTTGCATCTGAGGATAAGGGTAGGGGACTATCCCTGGGAGTGCATTTGGTGGGTATACCATTCCAGGCATAGGACGAGGTAAGACTCCCCTTCCTGGAGTCATTGACAGCCTTGCTTCAACTTCGTCATACAATCTTGCACCTTCCACTGCAGCTTGCAGATTGACTGGTCTTCTCAATTCCACGAACTTGCGAACTTCTGGTTGTAGGCCCCTGAGAAACACCCCTTTCTGGATTCCTTCGTCCAAATGGTGGTTAGTCCATCTCTTTAGGATGGATTCCATTCGCGAGACATAAGCTTCTACACTTTCTCCATAGGACTGACTTAAATTCATGAACTTCTTTGGCATCCGCTCTTCAAAACCTTCTCGCCTGAATTTAGTGAGGAAGGCCAATCCCATGTGCCAGCATTTCCTGCTGCTTGTCTCTCATACCACTGAAACGCTGCGCCCTTGAAAGTGGCGGGGAAGATTGCTAACCAATGCTCAAGGATTCTAGCATTGTTAGCCACACACGCTACCATGAACTCTGCTACATGAAGATCAGGGTCTTCATTGTACTCTCCCTTAAAAACTGGCAATGGGACTACATTTGCTGGCCTGTCATCAATATTTCCAGGACGAATGTGACTAGGAAGGGGACCTTGAGTCGCCATGGGGACTTCTATAAAGAGTGCTTTTAGGGCATCAAAGGAGGCTTCTGCTCTGCGAGCTCGTTCTCAGCTTTGATTTTTGCCTTTTCTCTTCTCACGTACCTCTGGACTGGTTCTAACGCTTGCCTCTTTATTGCATCATTCATCAGGGGTTGTGCTTCAACCAGTTGGTCTGGACTCAACAGGATAGTGTCAGAGGGGGCTTTAGTCTTTGATAGATTCTCTGGCCAACATCTCCTCTACTTCCTTCTTCTCGACATCTCTAAATTCAGCTTTCAAACCACTACAGAGGGGAAGATTGTCTGTTTTGAAAGTATCAAAACTCATTCTTCTTAGGATCGTTGTTGCGTCATTATAATAAAGCCAGCTTCTGAGGGTTTCAACAGTGTATGTTGTGAAAAACACTCTGTCTACCAACTTCCAGTGGGTTTCTAATTGAACAAACAGAAGATTATTAGTGCACCAAGCATCCTGTGTATCTTGCTGTTGAGCATCCACAAACAAATTCCAACTCTTCTCCTTCTTGTTTTGGTGAACCTCTACAGACCAAGACTCCTAAAGCTTCTTCACAATCTCCCACTTCATGATGTCTGGAAACTTCTCAATGAATGCCAAATCTTCCATGGATAGTAATTCTCTCTGTTTCTGCTCTTCAATTTGTTCCCAAACAATTGCCACTAAGATGCAAG
Source organism: Lygodium microphyllum (assembly GCF_053477565.2). NCBI lineage: Eukaryota > Viridiplantae > Streptophyta > Polypodiopsida > Schizaeales > Lygodiaceae > Lygodium > Lygodium microphyllum. The sequence continues at coordinate 8,850,460 of NC_141156.1, read as the reverse complement.
TTTATGCTGCTTCAACAGGAAGAGGAAACAGTCCACCACATAGAGCATGCATCATGATGGTGATATGTTTCTGCCATTGTGGGACGAGCTTCTTATGGAAAAGTGGCTTTGATTATGAGAAATTTCAACTCTTCAGTGGAAGAAGGAACTTTACAAACATCCGTTGAATTCTTCTCTTCTTAGCAATGCCATTTCCTTCATTTTCAGCCTCTTCTGGTGCTTGTTGATGGCAAGTTTCCCCGGTTGCGCACCAAAAACATGGAGCCCCAAGAGGAACACCAAGGAAAAGGAAATTATCTTGCAAGAAAATCTATCTCGTAACATCAAAAAGCTTTTATTTCATTCTTTTGATCATCAAAACAAAGAAAACAACAATTCTTCACGCAGCATCATAGTATATTTCTCCCACGGATTTGATAGAATCAACCATAATCTTCAACATCTTCATATAATACTTCAATAGAACAAAGAACACAAAAGAATACACCATCTTTGAATGAAAATCAATCACATATTATTCTTCTTCAATGTCTTCAATAGTTCTCTCTCTCAATCTCTCACATATAGTTACACTGTTTTGATAGATTTGGCTATCTCTGACTCTCTCTCTCTCTCTCTATCAATAATACATCATATCCTCACTAGAATGCTCTCATAATAACCCTCAATAATCCTTCTTAGGTCGTGGACGCACCTCCCAAGAGGTATGTCTTATATGAAGAGTCACCAGAGCCACTATAGTGTCTTTTCACAGCTCACTACTGTCACTGTCACTTAATCTTCTCTTCAGTCTTCAGTAGCTGTTTCTTCCACTTGTTTTAGCTCTTTTGAACTTAGATTTATCCTTTCCAAAGATTAGAAAACTTTCCCAAAGTCACACATACATTCTACAGAACACTTACAGAAGGTCTACAGAACAGTCACAGTACAGCACCAGGATGGCTACAGTACAGTTACAGTACAGAGACAGAGGAGAGACAGAGGCTCTACAGAGGGTTACAGAAGGTCATCAAAACCTCATAACTCATACTCAAACCATTCCAAACTCTCAAAAACTATTCAATAAGCTTTCAAAAGATCGCAATCTTCATCAACCATCAATCCATGCTTCATACAGAAGATAATTAGAACAAAAGAGAAGCTATACAGAAGGTATACAGAACCAATCAGAACATCACAGAATCTCATATCTCCACTGAGATTCATCATGAACTTCTAAAACATAATCAATATAATCCAAAACACTCTCAAATACTTTCATTAACAATCATACATCACTCTAAATCCATCAAAAATCAATCATTCAGTCCTCAAAATAAGGAGGTTGAGAAGCTGCTGGGGGCCGCTGGGGGGTCGCTGAATGCGAGGAGGAGGGGAGGTTGAGAAGCCGCTGGGGGCCGCTGAAGGCGAGGAGGAGGGGAGGTTGAGAAAGAAGGAGGGTGGAGGGAGGAGAGAGAGAAGAGGAAGAAGATGAAGAAGGAGAAGAATGAGGGGCAGGAGAAAGGAGAGGGAAGAGGAGGAGAAGGAAGAAGAGGAGCCACGAATTAGCATCGACAGGTACGTTAATTTTTTTTGAAAAAAAATTCGTTTTTTATATGTTTGTGTTTTTTTCATTCATTGTGGTATTCTAATTATTTTTTTTTTTTTGGTGTTCTCTCCTTTTTTTTTCTCTGTCTTTGTTTTCCCTTTTTGGTTTTTTTTTAAGTTAGATTTTGTTTTTTATGTTTATTTTTATGGATTATTATTTTTTTAATTTTTTTAATTTGGATTTTTTATTGTATTTATTTTTGTTTGAAAAAGTGTGTATAGTTTTTTTTTAAATTTTTTTTCTAGGGATATTAAATAATGAAAAAAATAAGAAAAGAACACATCCCCGACCCATGTGCATGCGCGGGCAGGGGTAAAAAAATTTGCAATGACGAATTCAAACGAACAAGAATAGGGACACGCGAGCCACGGGTGCCACGAGAGCATCCCGGGGCGCGTAAAACCAAAAACATGCGCATTCACGCGCGAGGCGAGAAACACGGTTAACGGGAAAAATAAAGAAAATTTAATAAAAACCAAACCGTTTGTCGGATCAAAAATTCGTAAAAAGGAAAAATGGGTTGCGGGATGAAGGAAAAATGTTGGAAACATGCGACATGGGTTCCGGGGCAAAATCAGGGTGTTCACATGGGAAAAGCGCAAAAAATAAACTTGAAACACATATGGGCATTAATATCGAAAAATCCGTGCATTGAAACGAAGTATGGAAAGAAGGAAAAGTATGTGGAACAATGTGTCCAACGACCCTATCATGTCAAAACATAGTTTCGATCGAGATATGATGCGTTCACATGGAAAAAATGCCAAAAATAGGCATGAAAATGGACTCGAAAATTAATACAAGAATAACCGTGTGTCTGAATAGCAGGTGATAAAAAAGAAAAATGTTCAAAAAAAGGAATTCACAGGACTGGCACATCAAAGCTTCGTTTGGGGGAATTAGGAAGGGTTCACATGGAAAAAACACGAAAAATATATCCGAAAACACTCGGAAAAATCAATAACTAAAAATCTGGTAGTCGAAAGAGGGGGGAGAAAAAAGGAAAAGGTGGGAAAAGACTGGAAGGACATGGCTGTCATATCAAACTTGAATTTCCGTGAAAATAGGGCAGGTTCACATGGAAAAATGTGAAAACTAAGCACAAAAAAGACTCGAAAATCCGCAAAATTAATAATGGAGGAACCGTGCATCAAAATGACACGAAGTAAAAAGAAAAAATGTCAGGGGAAAGGGGTAGGATAGTTTGACTCATCAGATCACGGTTCCGAAGAAATAAAGACGCGTTCACATGGAAAAATGTCCCATTTACGAGAATTGCTTCAAAAATTAATAACTTGAGAATTGTCTCTCGGAACAGGGGTCAGTAAAAGGAAAAAATAGGCAGTTTTAAGGGACGAACATGGCTGTAAGGTTGGATGGAGTTTCCAGTGAGCGTAAGGTCCGTTCACATGAAATAAGCGCAAAACCAAGAATAAGGGCAAACAGTCACCGAACAACCCCTAGGACAGGGTGAAATAAAACGTAAGGGTGGGGAAGGGACCCCATCAGGGTAGCATGAAATCACGGCATAGATGCATGATTAGAACAATGTGTATGCATGGGGGTATACATCATGGACACGTAGAGACGTGTCCCCATACTTAAGACCTTAATAGGAAGGATAAACCAAACTTCAAGGACATGGTACATCACATCAGACCAACAACAACGTCCCCACACTTAAGACATAACCAGTACTGAGAAATAGAAGGCGTAGGGTTAGAAAAACTTAGCCCATATGGCCGAGAAGGAATGTTGACTATCGAGGTTGCATCTAGAGGCATCGTCGGCCCCGCAGGAGGTAACAAAGTTTCTTCACATCACATGTCCTTCATCCTTCGTGGCAGGGACCACGTAACAGCACCCCAGGGAGGTAGTTGGTTGAAAGAATCACCAGAAATTCGTCGCTGGCGAGGGATATTACACTCAACTCACGATCACTCAAATGGATTGAAAGAGCAGTCACCCACCCCATTACTAATGTCACTCGAGGAAATCAGGATGAAAACCTAGAGCTCACACCCGGTTTAGGAATCGACAAAGGAATGGTACAGAGGGAGTATGCTAGGGTGCACAATTGATGGTGCATCAGTGCGTTCAACCCATCTGGCATAGGTGCAAGGAGAAAGGCAAGGGAGCCTTGTAGTGCTGTGTATAGAAGAGAATGACGTGTCTTATGCTTAGGGCAGAAACCCAGCCCGTGGGTGAATAGGGAATTGGAAACGTACCTAACTCCAAAGGTCGTAACGTCCCTCAATCCTCACCTCTCGGTAATTGATTGAAGAAACTCCAATCACACTCAATCCACCCTCTGTCTTACGCTCTGTTGAAAGATATAGAGGGCAACCATTTCCTGAAACCCATTGATGTAATCCTCACGGTCACTTGTGCAAAGGTTGTATGCCTTGTGCGCATTTGATGGTGCAACTGTGCATCCCACCCTGTGCTGGCATACAGTGCAAGAAGGAAGGCGAGGGAGCCTTATAGTGCAGTGCACAAGAACAAATCGTGCTTTGTGCATTGAGAGGCCCTTCCCTGTGTGCAACACTCCGTTCACACTTCTCACCTCTCATTTGATTTGAAGGGAAAGACTGGTCACTTACCACACCCTTTGTCTCACGCTCTGATAGGTACAGAGGGCAGAAGCCCATACTCACATCCCCATCCTGTTAGGATGAAAGTTCACATCACTCAAGGGGTTGGTGATGAAGATAATGTCGGCTGTTGGTGTCATGAGGATCTTGAAGACTAGGCGTACCCAGGGAGGCAGCCTACAAATCTCGTACTTCAATGATTGGTAGGAAAGGTCGTCTGTTAAGAAGGGCAGATGGATTGATATTGTAGAGACAGCGCACCAAGGGAGGTGGCTTCAAATTGCTTGTTGAAAAGGTTCTCCTGGTGAGTCAGCTATCCTGAACTGTGGGGTGTTACCACCTTTTTCATAGTCAGCTTCTCGCCCAAGGGTGTTTCCACCTTTTCTTGGAACGAGGCCTATTATGACAGGGAATTTCTTCATTTTCTCTTATAACAGTTTCGTTTGTTTTGTTTGTTTTTTTCTTTTCTTTTTTCTTTTCTTTTTTTTTCTTTTGGTTTTTTTTTTTCATTAAGAAAGAGAATGGTAGAAATACCACCTATCAGGACCAACCTCGCCACCGTTGTTGGATCAAATGAGAAGAGAACAATGTCGGGTTGAGATGTTTTTGCGAGGGGGTAGCAAAACGAGACTGCCTAATGAGGAGAATCATAAGGGCTATCAGAATCATGACCAGAAGGACAGTGCAATGCCCAAAAGGAAGAGGGTAGGTTGACTATGATTGTCAAGATCCCCAGAGAGGGAAGCACTTCTTCAAGCGATATCCATTAATCAAGAAAGGATCATCAGAGGCATCAACGGTCTGCATGAACAGAGCCGTTAGGATACATGGCCAGTACCTTGTACGGGCCCATCCACTGTTGTTGAAGCTTGCCAGGAAACTTCCCAAATCTCAAATCATAGGCAAGAACAAGATCACCTTCTTTGAACTCCTTGTGCTTGATGAAGCTGTCATGATAGGCCTTGCGCCGTGCTTGAATGGTTTCCATTCATTGCAGGGCCATCCGCCGGATCTCATCCAAGCATTCCAAATGCAGGAGATGACGTTGCAGTGACTCACTATCTCCCAAGCATTCTTTAACTGCCACTCGTAAAGAGGGCAATTCTAGCTCAACAGGGAAGACGACTTCTGTAGCATACACTAGCTGGAAAGGGGTCTGTCCTATAGCTGCCTTATGGGAGGTTCTGTATGCCTAGAGGGCCTCTATAAGTCGATCGTCTCAATCGCGATGATGTGGGCAATCGTTCTTGTCAGAATCGAGCAAAGGATGCGATTGGTGACTTCAACTTGGCCATTGGCTCTGGGGTAATAGGGAGTGGACCTGTGATGGCGGATCTTATGCAGTTCCATGAGCTCCTCCATGATTTTGTTAAGGAAATGAGTACCTCTGTCACTTACCAGCTTAAGGGGACTGCCAAAACGGGTGATAATATTCTCGTACATGAACAGTGCGACACTATTACCATCGTCCCGCTTTAGGGCTTTAGCCTCACACCACTTTGTGACATAATCCGTACATACTAGGATGTATCTGTTCTGCTTCCGTCTGGTAGGTGGATCAATGGGACCCACGAAATCAATCCTCCACTTCTCGAACGGCTTTAGAGGAAGAATGGGTTGCAGTGGCATGGCACTTGTTTTGGTGGGTTTCCCCATTCTGACAAGCATCACATCTTTTATAGTAATCATATGCATCCTTGTGGAGGGTCGGCCACCAATATCCTGCTAATAGAGCCTTCCTGGTTGACGCTTCTCCTGCGAAGTGTCCACCACATGGTTCGTCATGGCATGCTTTCAATACTATGCCGATTTCATCCCCTGCAACACATCTTCGCAGCACTTCATATTTGCCTTTCTTGTACAGTGCACCGCCTAGCAAAGTGTAGGGGGCTGATTCTAAGAGAAGCTTCTTCCGCTCAGGACTTGAGATGCCAGGAGGATACTGTTGAGTTGCCAAGAGGTTGGCTATGTCTGCATACTGGGGAGTAACTGTTTCAACTAGAAACAAGGAAGCGACAAGAAGGTCTGGATCATCCTGTTCCTCTTCTTCTGTTTGAGGGATCTGTGATAGATGATCGGCTAGGACATGGGAATGGCCAGGCTTAGTGACTACTTCAAAGTCGAACTCATGGAATAGGAGCAACCATCTCATCAATCGTCCTTTAACATCTGCTTTGTTCATCAAGAAGGACAGGGCTTCATGATCCACATAGAACTTGAAATGTGTGGACAATAGATAGTGTCGAAACTTCTCCAGTGCAAACACCATTGCCAAGCACTCAAGCTCTGTGTCACTGTGTAGTTCCGTTCCCTATCAGTGACCTTTCTACTTGCATAATATATCGGTTGATCTTATTTAGAGGGGCCCTTTTGACATAGGACAACACCTAGCCCTTTAACTGATGCATCTATGTGCACATGGAACTCCTTCGTTCAGCCAGGAGGCTATAAAATAGGTGCTTGGATCAGTTCCTGTTTTAGGGTATTAAAGGCCTCTTTAGTCCAAAGGAAATCAACTTCTTTCCTTGGGAGCTTGTGCAGAGGCGCTGCCTTAGTTGCAAAATGTGCAATAACTCTTCTATAATAGCCCACATGGCCAAGAAATCCTCTCAATTGCTTGAGGTTTGTTGGTGCTGTTAAGGCGGTAATCTTTTCAATCTTTGCCGGGTCTGTTGCAATTCCTTGTGTAGAGACAATATGGCTCAAAAGAACTGCTGAGGAGATGCCAAAGACACATTTGTCGAGGTTGAGAGAAATCCCATACTCTCAGCATCTGTCAAAACATTGCTCTAGGTGTCCCCAGTACTCTCGGATCAAGCTATAGATGCAGAAGTCATCAAGATACACCTCAATGAAATCATGCAGATGATTCTGGAAGGCCGCCATCATTACTCGTTGGAAGGTGGCAGGAGCATTATAGAGTCCGAATGGCATCACTCTATAGGCATAGGTCCCCCATTCTGTGGTGAAGGTTGTTTTCAATTGGTCCTCTTTTGCTATTTGGACCTGGTTATATCTGCTAAATCCATCCAAGAAGGAATAAAGCTCATGGCCTGCCACTGTGTCCAATAGTTGGTCTATAAAAGGGATAGGGAAATGATCCTTCTTCATCTTCAAATTGAGCTTTCGAAAGTCGACACATATTCGAAGTTTCCTATTCTTCTTGGATACTACCACAATGGGCAAAACCCATTCACTGTTAGCCACGAGATAGATGAACTTTGCTTCAAGAAGTTTCAATAATTCGGCCTTCACCAGAGCAGAGTAATTAGGATTCATCTGTCTTTGTCTTTGCCTTACAGGTTTGGCATCAGGCTCCTAGGTCAATGTGATGTTGGCATACTGTGGGATCAATCCCCTTTAGGTCTTTATACGACAAAGCAAACACATCTAAGTTTTCCTTTAATAGGTCTCGCAAGATCACTAGTTCTTCTTCTGGAATATTGAAACCCACTTTCAGGTGATGTTCGGTTCCTTCAAGAACGTTACTTGTCTTTCACCTTCCACTTCACGGATAAATGTCCGATGGATTGCTTCTGGATAGAGGTCTGACTCTTTCAAGAGAGTAGTATCCTTGTCTGATGTTCCACTAGAACCAGTGTCCTCCTTGTGAACAGATGACACATTCGTCTATTTAGGTTGCTAGAAGGGTATCAGAGCTTTGTTTGTTTCAGTGTGAGTGGTAATTTCTTCTGGACTTAGGGATTCATCTTCGGAGGATTTGTCTAGAAATGTCACATAGCACGAACCTGCTAGAGGCCGTGGCTTTGAGGGCTTGTGCTTTTGTTGGCAGGGGGCATAATCATCATATTTTCTTTGGACTAAACAGTCAGGGCGACAGGAGCCACTAGTGAACTTAATCTTTATGCCTTTAATCCATTGCTTATACAGATTCTGCATACTTTGTGGTCCATTGATCAACCCGAATGGCACCATGGTCATTCCATCCAGTATCCTGAGATATTTGGCCTCTGAGGTCTCTGTAGGAACATCAACAAGATCATCCTCTATCAGAGGAAATTCTTCATCTGCACTTTCATAACCTGCTTCATTTTTCTCCTCATCATTTTCATCCTCATCCTCTAGAGGCTCTGTCTCTGCTTCTATCACCAGTTCTGACTCTACTTTTGCCTCTGGCTCTGGCTCTATATCTGTTACTGTCTCTGTATCCGCTCTGTTTTTGTTTTGTAGCCGCTCTGTATCTCTTATGCCTCTGTACTATCTCTACTCTGTAACTGTACGGTCTCTGTACTGTCTCTGCTCCATCTCTGCGACTGTCATGTAACAGGAGAATAGTACATCCATGCTTCTATTTCACTGTCAGATGTGATTTCAGAAGTTGATTCTTGTTGAGACAGGAGGTATTCTCCCATCGACAAGGATTTTACATCCCGTGGCAGTTGGCTTACAATGCCCATTGTTAGGGACTGTGTCTTTGTTTTCTTAGGAAAGATCTGCTTAATAGCCTCTTCATCTGCTGATATACCATCTGTTACCTCATTGGAGGAGCCAGTTATGACTTCAATGGATGTGGATCCATTGCCTTTTTCCGATCCGTACAGCTTTAACACCGCTTTATTGGGTCCTTTGCCTAGGGTTAGGGTTCCTTTAAACCAATCTGTCCTGGCTCTTACTTCAAAAAGCCAAGGTCTTCCCAACAGCAGAGGGTATGAAGTCCCATAAGAATTTGGTTTGACCACCAAATATGCCAGCCAATAATCTCTTCCTACAAGGGTTGTTTTTACATATGGACGATTTGACTCTACTTTGGTCTGCCAATCCGATAAGCCCTTGTGTAGGTTGAATTCCTTGCAACCCTAAGTCCTTCATTGTGACATCCATCATTATGTTTACTGATGAGCCTCCATCAATCAATGTATCTGAAATAAAGCATCCTTCTATCCATCTAGGGTTCCAGGATCTAGGAAGGCATTAGCCACATCTACTTCCTTTACAGGCTCTGGGGCCTTATTGGTCTTGGTTGCTGTTGAAGGAGCGATCCTTAGTCCATGCCTTCGTGTCAAGATGCTTTTGAATCTCTTTCGACAGTTGGGAGACATCATCAGCAACTGCCAAAATGTTAAGTTTGGTTTAAAAGTGTCTAGGTCCTTGACCAAGTCATAATCTTTGATAGGATCCACATGCTTCTCTAGTCGGCTGGGGAATGGGACTACACCCATTTTCATCTTTCCTTTTTCCTCTAATAATTGCTGCATCGGCACTTCTTCTATTTCTGGAAGTGCTTCTGTATCTTCTATCTCCTGGGCCTCTGGTCCTGTCTCTGGGACTGTCTCTATAGCCTTCTGTGGCACAGTAGTGCTCTGTACTGTACTGTTCTGTTCTATACTACTCTGTCCCTCTGTAGGTAGGTTGAACTTCACAGTCTTGGCAAGAGAGTCATTTCCATTTTGAACCACTGGTTCCTTCTTCTTGGTACGCGTCACAACGGTAACTTCCAACTCTACCAAATTGGAAGCAGGCTCTTGTACCTTCTGTTGGCTATTAGTGGCATTGGCCTTTACAGGGGCTAGACTAGGACAGTCCTTTGCACTGTGGCCTTCACCTTTACATCGGCTGCATAAGGGCTTGTAATCCACAGATCGTCTAGGGTTTGGACAATTTGGGGAGATATGTCCCTTTTCTCCACACCAATAAAATTCCATCTCTGATCCCACCACCGGACTGTCGTCCTCTGTAACTTTGAGAGGGAAACCTCCTTGGACCAAAATTAGGACCAAATTCCCTAGGCTTTGGTCCAATATCCTGTGTTGTCATTTTGGATTGTAGCAAGTTGAATCTTGCATTTTCATCCTTCTGTCTTCGTTCATGCATCTCTTTCAGAGAGCAAATATCCTATGTATGGCTCTTCCGCAAACAGGAAGAACAGAAGGCTCCAGGAATGGTTGGTTTTCGGGTACATTCAGTGGCCAAATGTCCCGCTTGATGACACTTTCCACACCAGGTATTAGAGCGCATCACATCTCTTCCAGCTCCTGCAGGAGTGGATATATTGGTGGTATTCATCTTCAGCGTTTGTAGCTGCTCTGTAATCACATCCAGAAGCTCTTTCTTAATACTTGCAACTCAGTTAGATAAATAGTCCTTCAGATTTTCACCTCCTGCATTACTTGTAGTAGGATTTTGGGAAGCATCTATAATTACTGCATAGACTGGTTGGGTCCATCCAGAATGTCCTCTATTGTGGCTCTGATTCAGAGCTCCTGTTGTGACTTGGGGTTGTTGATTCCAGTTGGTAGGATTCCACTGTTGTTGAATCGCCATTGGAGGGACTATTTGAGGCCACTGTTGTTGTGGTTGAGCCATCATTTGAGGCACTGTCATCTGCGGTGACCACACTGGATTAGGTGCACTATACTGCGGCACCGTTTGCATCTGGGGATAAGGGTAGGGGACTGCCCCTGGGACTGCATTTGGTGGGTATACCATTCCAGGCATAGGAGGAGGTAATACTCCCCTTCCTGGAGTTAATGACAGCGTTGCTTCAACTTCGTTATACAAGCTTGCACCTTCCACTGCAGCTTGCAGATTGACTGGTCTTCTCAATTCCACGAACTTGCGAACTTCTGGTTGTAGGCCCCTGAGAAACACCCCTTTCTGGATTCCTTCGTCCAAATGGTGGTTAGTCCATCTCTTTAGGATGGATTCCATTCGCGAGACATAAGCTTCTACTCTTTCTCCAGAGGACTGACTTAAATTCATGAACTCCTCTGGCATCCGCTCTTCAAAACCTTCTCGCCTGAATTTAGTGAGGAAGGCCAATCCCATGTGTCAAAAGTTCCTGCTGCTTGTCTCTCATACCACTGAAACGCCGCGCCCTTGAAAGTGGCGGGGAAGATTGCTAACCCATGCTCAGGGGTTCTGGCATTGTTAGACACACATGCTACCATGAACTCTGCTACATGAAGATCAGGGTCTTCATTGTACTCTCCCTTAAAAACTGGCAATAGGACTACATTTGCTGGCCTATCATCAATATTTCCAAGACAAATCTAACTAGGAAGGGGACCTTGAGTAGCCATGGGGACTTCTGTAAAGAGTGCTTTTAGGGCGTCAAAGGAGGCTTCTGCTACGAGCTGGTTCTCAGCTTTGATTTTTGCCTTCTCTTTTCTCACGTACCTATGGACTCGTTCTAACGCTTGCCTCTTTATTGCGTCATTCAGCAGGGGTTGGCTTCAACCACTCGATCTGGACTCAACAGGATAGTGTCAGAGGGGGCTTCAGTCTCTAATAGATTCTCTGGCCAACATCTTGTCTACTTCCTTCTTCTCAACATCTCTAAATCCAGCTTTCAAACCACTACAGAGGGGTAGATATTATGTTTTGAAAGTATCAAAACTCATTCTTCTTAGGATCGTTGTTGCGTTATTATAATAATGCCAGCTTATGAGGGTTTCAACAGTGTATGTTGTGAAAAACACTCTGTCTACCAACTTCCAGTGGGTTGCTAATTGAACAAACAGAAGATTATTAGTGCACCAAGCATCCCATGTATCTTGCTGTTGAGTATCCACAAACAAATTCCAACTCTTCTCCTTCTTGTTTCCTAAATGGCTGCAATTTTATTTTTCCTTCATCACATAACCATATTTAATTCTTATTTCTTTTGAAAAAAAAAACAACCACATATCATTTCTTAAAAATAAAACACAAATCGAAAAACACACATAAACCAAACAATTACACATAATAAAATCAATTATGAGTGAGGCTGGTAGAAGTAAAATGTCCCCTGTGCGAAAATCAAAGACTGCCATGAGAAAAGAAAAAATCGAGCAGAGGTATGCTGAAAAAAGGCACCTCCTAGTAGATTACCTGCAGCTGGAGTCTCTAGAATCTAACCTATATCAAACCAAGGTGGATAACCTGAATGGCAAAACAGAGCCCCTTGGGACGGTGCTGTCAAAGCTGGACCGATGCATCGAGAAAGTCCGCAGTGACCTGGACTTGTGCCAAAAAGAAGTGGAAGTGCTGAACGCAAGTATTATGCAATATTGTGAGTATCTTGCAGAGGTGGGCGACGGGGATACCTTGTATCTTGAAAGCACCCTGAAAAAGGGGATTGCTAGGGACTTTGGTGCAAATGCTGCGGTGGGTGGCTTGCCAACGCCAAAGCTTCAAAAGGAAATGATGCCAAGTCCAACCCCACGACGGGTGGCCATGTCGACCCCAGCTACCTATACGAGGTCAAGAGCAATACCGAGTCGCCAAGAGCCCAGTCCAAGCTCGAGCGACGAATGTTCCAGTGAGTGTAGTGATGACTCTGCGGAGTTTAGTGAGAATGAAGATGACTCTTCGGAGTCTTATGAAGATGAAGATGACTCTTCGGAGTCTTATGAGGATGGAGACGACTCTAAGGAGTCAAGTAACGATGCTGAAAGCGACTCTGCGGAGTCAGATGATGAAGAAAAAGATGAAGAGCAGAATGTAGATGATGAAGAAGAGGAAGAAACAGATCTAGAAGAGGAAGAGGAGGATAAATATGCTGAACGTAGGAGTTCGGTCTGGACCGTATCACAAAAGACCGCTATGGCTAAAGTCAGGCTGCTATGGGATGAGACTGTGAAGGGAAAAGAGGGGCCAGACGGAGCCGGGTACGAGCTTGCGGGTTGGTGACTCTCAATATGGCACGGAGTCGGATTCGAACTCGCGTGGCCAATTTATTGGTAAGTTGACAGGGGCCATGGTAGGGTTAGGTGTTGACGAGTCAAAAACCGAAGATCCGAAAAAATATGCAGATAGTCCAGTGGACCCGAAGTGGTGCTGGAGCGAAGGTTATGGAGAAGAAGAAGATCGGGCCATTTGTTATGAAGAGTCATGCCAATGTTACGTAGAAGATGAAGCCTATGAAGACTCCTGGTACCGGTAGGATAAACGAATGGACATCTATCAGGGTGATCCCTGTGAAGACTCCAGGTACCGAGAGGATAAACGAATGGACATCTATCATGGTGATCCCTATGAAGACTCCTTGTGCCGGGAGGATAAACGAACGGCTGGTTCTCACGATGACATCTTTGCAGTCTCCTGGAGCCAGGAGCCTAAACAACGACCACACATGAGATAGACCCAAAAGGGGCCTACGGGCCAGATGCAGATAGGCAATATGAAAAACTCATAATGGCATGGACGAGTATAAACGAAACCGTGGCCAACACTCATCCATTGAGCGTATCAGGAGCTAGTGTGCCTAGCTATATCGTGGATGGAGTGCTCATCGAAGAATATGAGGATGAACAGGTGACCTCCGGGTCAAATTCAGAGATAGAAGAGCGGGATGAAGAACTCGTGAAGGCACAAACGAGTATAAAGGAACTCGAGGCCATACACCCTACAATGTGCTTACCAGAGGCCATTGGGCCTAGTTTTATGTGTGATGGAGTGCTGATAGAAGACTATGCTGAAACCAGTGAGACATATGGGTCGGATCTAGTGTCGGAAGACTCCTGGAGCCTGGAGGATAAACGAATGGCCACATTCCAAGATGATTCCTATGAAGACTCCTTGTGTTGGGAGGATAAACGAATGGACGAGCAGCAGGGTGATGCCTGTGAAGTCACCTTAAGCCAGGAGAATAAACGAATGGCCATTTCCAATGATGATCTTTGCAAAGACTCCTTGTTCTAGGAGGATAAAGAAAGGGTCAAGGTTGATACTTATACGGTCAAAGACTCCTTGCCGCGGGAGAATAAAGGAACGGGTGTCTACCATACATATGATGATTATCTAGCAAGCTCCTTGTGCCAGGAGGATAAATGAAAGGCCACGCATTCGGTGCACTCAACGCACCAGAAAAGAATGAAGATTCGAAGGATGAAGAACTCCGTTCGCCAGGAGTATAAACGAAAGGCTGTGGTGCAAGCTGCCACAAAAGCAGTGGAAGGGAGGTTGAGAGGCCGCTGGGGGGCCGCTGAAGGCGAGGAGGAGGGGAGGTTGAGGAAGAAGGAGGGTGGAGGGAGTAGAGAGAGAAGAGGAAGAAGAAGAAGAAGGAGAAGAAGGAGGGGCAGGAGAAAGGAGAGGGAAGGGGAGGAGAAGGAAGGAGAGGAGGCACGAATCGGCATCGATAGGTACGTTAAATTTTATTTTATTTTTTAATTTCGTTTTTTATATGTTTGTGTTTTTTTCATTCATTGTGGTATTATTATTATTATTTTAATTTTTTATTTTTTTAATGTTCTCTCCTTTTTTTTGGATGTCTTTATTTTCCCTTTTTGGTTTTGTTTTTTTTAAAGTTAGATTTTGTTTTTTATGTTTATTTTTTTGGATTATTATTTTTTATTTTTCTAATTTGGATTTTTTATTGTATTTTTTTTGTTTAAAATGGTGTGTATAGTGTTTTTTTTAAATTTATTTTTTGGGGATATTAAATAATGAAAAAATAAGAAAAGAACACATCCCCGGCCCGTGCGCATGCGCGGGCAGGGGTAAAAAATTTTGCAATGATGGATTCAAACAGACAAGGACGGGGACACACAAGCCACGGGCGCCACGAGGGCATCCCGGAGCGCGTAAAACCAAAAACATGCGTGTTCATGCGTGAGGCGAGAAACACGGTTAACGGGAAAAATAAAGAAAATTTAATAAAAACCAAACCGTTTGTCGGATCAAAAATCCGTAAAAAGGAAAAATGGGCCAAGGGATGAAGGAAAAATGTTGGAAACATGCAATACAGGTTCCGGGGCAAATTTGGGTGTTCACATGTGAAAAACACAAAAAACAAACCTGAAAACACATACGGGCATTAATATCGAAAAATCCGCGCATCGGAACGAAGTACGGAAAGAAGGAAAAGTGTGCAGAACAATGTGTCCAAAGACCCTATCATGTCAAAACACAGTTTCGATCGAGATAGGATGCATTCACATGGGAAAAAACCCCAAAAATGGGCCCGAAAATGGACTCAAAAATTAATACGAGAAGAACCATGCATTGGAATAGTAGGCGGTAAAAAGAAAAAATGTCCAAGAAAAAGAAATTCACAGGGCTGGCCATCAAAGCTCCGTTTGGGGGAAATTAGGAAGGGTTCACATGGAAAAAACACGAAAAATGCATCCGAAAACACTTGAAAAAATTAATAACTAAAAATTCGATAGTCGAAAGAGGGGGAGGAAAAAGGAAAAAGTGGGGGAAAGGCTGGAAGGACATGGTTGTCAAATAAAACTAGAATTCGGGTAAAAATAGGGCAAGTTCACATAGAAAAATATGAAAAATAAGCATGAAAAAGACTCGAAAACCCGCAAATTAAATAATGGAGGAACCATGCATCAAAATGACACGGAGTAAAAAGAAAAAATGTCAGGGGAAAGGGGTAGGCTCATCAGATCAGGGTTCCGAAGAAATAAAGATGCATTCACATGGAAAAATGTCCCATTTACGGGAATTGCTTCAAAAATTAATAACTTGAGAATCGTCTTTCAGAACATGGGTCGATAAAAGGGTAAAATAGGCAGTTCAAAGGGACGAACAGGGTTGTAAGGTTGGATGGAGTTTCCAGTGAGCGTAAGGTCCATTCACATGAAATACGCACAAAACCAAGAATAAGGGCAAACGGTCACGGAACCACCCCTAGGACAGGGTGAAATAAAACGTAAGGGTGGGGAAGGGACCCCATCAGGGTAGCATGAAATCATGGCATAGATGCATGATCAGAACAGGGTGCATGCATGGGGGTATACATCATGGGCACGTAGGGACACGTCCCCATACTTAAGACCTTAATAGGAAGGATAAACCAAACTTCAAGGATATGGTACATCACATCAGACCAACCACGACGTCCCCACACTTAAGATATAACCAATACTGAGAAACAAAAGGCGTAGGGTTAGAGAAACTTGGCCCATATGGCCGAAAAGGAATGTCGACTATCGAGGTTGCGTGTGGAGGCATCATCGGCCCCACAGGAGGTAACAAAGTGCCTTCACAGCACACGTCCGTTGTCCTTCGTGGCAGGGACCATGTAGCAGCACCTAGGGAGGTAGTTGGTTGGAAGAATCACGGGAAATTCATCACGCGAGGGATATTACACTCAACTCACGATCACTCAAATGGATTGAAAGAGCAGTCACCCACCCCATCACTAATATCACTCGAGGAAATCAGGATGAAAACCCAGAGCTCACACTTGGTTTAGGAATCGACAAAGGAATGGTGCAGAGGGAGTATGCCAAGGTGCACAATTGATGGTGCATCAGTGCGTTCAACCCATCTGGCATAGGTGTAAGGAGAAAGGCAGGGGAGCCTTGTAGTGCAGTGTATAGAATAGAATGACGTGTCTTGCGCTTATGGCAGAAACCCAGCCCGTGGGTGCATAGGAAAATGGAAACGTACCTGACTCCAAAGGTCGTAACGTCCCTCAATCCTCACTTCTCGATAATTGATTGAAGAAACTCCAGTCACATTCATCCCACCCTTTGTCTCATGCTCTGTTGAAAGATACAGAGGACAGCCATTTCCTGAAACCCATTGATGTAATCCTCACGGTCACTTGTGCAAAGGTTGTATGCCTCGTGCGCATTTGATGGTGCAACTGTGCATCCCACCCTGTGCCGACATACAGTTCAAGAAGGAACTCCAGGGAGCCTTATAGTACAGTGCACAAGAACAAATCGTGCTTTGTGCATTGAGAGGCCCTTCCCGTGTGTGCAACACTCCGTTCACACTTCTCACCTCTCATTTGATTTGAAGGAAAAGACTGGTCACTCACCCCACCCTCTATCTCACGCTCTGATAGATACAGAGGGCAGAAGCCCATACTTACGTCCCCATCCTGTTAGGATAAAAGTTCACATCACTCAAGGCATTGGTGATGAAGATTGTGTCGGCTGTTGGTGTCATGAGGATCTTGAAGATGAGGCATACCCAGGGAGGCAGCCTACAAATCTCGTACTTCAATGATTGGTAGGAAAGGTCATCTATTAAGAAGGGCAGATGGATTGATATTGTAGAGACAGTGCACCAAGGGAGGTGGCTTCAAATTTCGTGCTGAAAAGGTTCTGCTGGTGAGTCAACTATCCTGAATTGTGGGATGTTACCACCTTTTCCATAGTCAGCTTCTTGCCCAAGGGTGTTTCCACCTTTTCTTGGAACGACGCCTGTTATGACAGGGAATTTCTTCCTTTTCTCTCATAACAGTTTCGTTTGTTTTGTTTGTTTTTTTTTTCTTTCCTTTTTCCTTTTTTAAAAAAATTTCTTTTGTTTTTTTTTCATTAAGAAAGAGAATGGTAGAAATACCACATATCAGGACCAACCTCGCCACCGTTGTTGGATCAAACAAGAAGAGAACAATGTCGGGTTGAGATGTTTCTGGGGATAGCAAAACGAGACCGCCTCATGAGAAGAATCATAAGGGCTATCAGAAGCATGACCAGAACGACAATGCAACGCCCAAAAGGGAGTGGGTAGGTTGACTGTGATTGTCAAGATCCCTAGGGAGGAAAGTACTTTTTTAGGCGATATCCATTAATCGGGAAAGGATCATCAGAGGCATCAACAGTCTGCACCTGAACAGAGCCGTTAGGATTGAGGGCCAGTACCTTGTACGGGCCCATCCACTATTGTTGAAGCTTGCCAGGAAACTTGTCAAATCTTGAATCATAGGTAAGAACAAGATCACCTTCTTTGAACTCCTTGTGCTTGATGAAACTGTCATGATACACCTTGCGTCGCGCTTGAGTGGTTTCCATGCATTGTAGAGCCATCCGCTGGATCTCATCCAAGCATTCCAACTGCAGGAGACGATGTTGCAGTGACTCACTATCTCCCAAGCATTCTTTAACTGCCACTCGCAAAGAGGGAAATTCCAGCTCAACAGGGAAGATGGCTTCTGTACCATACACAAGCTGGAAAGGGGTCTATCGTGTAGCTGCCTTATGGGAGGTTCTGTACGCCCAGAGGGCCTCTATAAGTCGATCATTCTAGTCACCACGATGTGTGGCAATCGTTGTTGTTAGAATCGAGCAAAGGATGCGATTGGTGACTTCAACTTGGCCATTGGCTCTAGGGTAATAGGGAGTGGACCTGTGATGGCGGATCTTATACAGTTCCGTCAGCTCCACCATGATTTTGTTAAGGAAATGAGTACCTCTGTCACTTACCAACTCAAGGGGACTGCCAAAATGGGTGTTAATATTCTCGTACATGAACAGTGCGACACTATTACCATCGTCCCGCTTTAGGGCTTCAGCTTCACACCACTTTGTGACATAATCCGTATATACTAGGATGTATCTGTTCTACTTCCGTCTGGTAGGTGGATCAATGGGACCCACGAAATCAATCCCCCACTTCTCAATCAGCTTTAGAGGAAGAATGGGTTGCAATGGCATGGCACTTGTTTTGGTGGGTTTCCCCATTCGTTGACAAGCATCACATCTTTTACAGTAATCATATGCATCCTTGTGGAGGGTCAGCCACCAATATCCTGCTAATAGAGCCTTCTTGGCTGTCGCTTCTCTTGCGAAGTGTCCACCACATGGTTTGGCATGGCATGCTTTCAATACTATGCCGATTTCATCCCCTGCAACACATCTTCGCAGCACTTCATATTTTCCTTTCTTGTACAGTGCACCGCCTAGCAAAGTGTAGGGGGCTGATTCTAAGAGAAGCTTCTTCCGCTCACGACTTGAGATTCCAGGAGGATACTGTTGAGTTTCCAAGAGGTTGGCTATGTCTACATACTAGGAGGTAACTATTTCAACTAGAAACAAGGAAGCGTCAGGTCTGGATCATCATGTCCCTCTTCTTCTGTTTGAGGGATCCGTGATAGATGATCAGCTAGGACATGGGAACGACTAGGCTTAGTGACTACTTCAAAGTCGAACTCCTGGAATAGGAGCAACCATCTCATCAGTCGTCCTTTAACATCTACTTTGTTCATCAAGAAGGATAGGGCTTCATGATCCACATAGAACTTGAAATGTGTGGACAATAGATAGTGTTCCGCTTCACGGATAAATGTCCCACGGATTGCTTCTGGATAGAGGTCTGACTCTTTCAAGAGACTAGTATCTTCGTCTGATGTTCCACTAGAACCAGTGTTCTCCTTCTGAACGGATGACGCATTCGTCTGTTTAGGTTGCTGGAAGGGTATCAGAGCTTTGTTTGTTTCGGTGTGAGTGGTAACAGGGAGAACAGTACATCCATGCTTCTATTTCACTGTCAGAGGTGATTTCAGAAGTTGATTCTAGTTGAGGCAGGAGGTATTGTCCCATCGATAAGGATTTTACATACCGTGGAAGTTGGCTTATAGTGCCCACTGTTAGGGACTGTGCCTCTGTTTCTTAGGAAAGATCTACTTAATAGCCTCTTCATCTCCTGATATACCATTTGTTACCTCGTAGGAGGAGTCAGTTATGATTTCAATGGCTGTGGATCCATTGCATTTTTGCAATCCGTACAGCTTTGACACCGCTTTATTGGGTTCCTCTGCCTAAGGTTAGAATTCCTTTGAACCAATCTCTCTTGGCTCTTGCTTCAAAAAGCCAAGGTCTTCCCAACAGTAGAGGGTATGAAGTCCCATAAGAATTTGGTTTGACCACCAAATATGTCAGCCAATAATCTCTTCCTGCAAGGGTTGTTTTTATATATGGGAGGATGCCCAACGGTTTGACTCTACTTTGGTCTGCCTATCTAATAAGCCACTATGTAGGTTAAATTCCTTGCAACCCTAAGTCCTTCATTGTGACATCCGTCATTATGTTTACTGATGAGCCTCCATTAATTAATGCATCTGAAATAAAGTATCCTTCTATCCATACACTAATCTTTGGGGTTCCAGGATCTAGGAAGGCATTAGCCACATCTACTTCCTTTACAGGCTTTGGGGCCTTATTGGTCTTGGTTGTTGTTAAAGGAGCGATCTTTAGTCCATGCCTTCGTGTCAAGATGCTTTTGAATCTCTTTCCACAGCTGGGAGATAGCATCAACAAACTGCCGAAATGCTAAGTTTGGTTTAAAAGTGTCTAGGTGCTTGACCAAGTCATAATCTTTGATAGGATCCACAGGCTTCTCCAGCAAGCTGGGGAATGGGGCTACACCCATTTTCATCTTTCCTTTTTTCTCTAATAATTGTTGCATCGGCACTTCTTCTATTTCTAGAAGTGCTTCTGTATCTTCTATCTCCTGGGCCTCTGGTCCTGTCTCTAGGACTGTCTCTGTAGCCTTCGGTGGCACTGTAGTGCTCCGTACTGTATTGTTCTGTTATGTACTAATCTGTCCCTCTATAGGTAGGTTGAACTTCACAGTCTTGGCAAGAGAGTCATTTCCATTCTGAACCACTGGTTCCTTCTTCTTGGTGCGCGTCACATCGGCAACTTCCAACTCTACCAAATTGGAAGCAGCCTCTTGTACCTTCTGTTGGCTATCAGTGGCATTGGCCTTTACAGGGGCTGGACTGGGACAGTCCTTTGCAGTGTGGCCTTCACCTTACATTGGCTGCATAAGGGCTTATAATCCACAGATCATCTAGGGTTTGGAGAATTTGGGGAGATATGTCCATTTTCTCCACACCTATAACATTTCACCTCTGATCTTCGGGCTGTCGTCCTCTGTAACTTTGAGAGGGAAACCTCCTTGGACCAAAATTAGGACCAAATTCCCTAGGCTTTGGTCCAATATCCTGTGTTGTCATTTTGGATTGTAGCAAGTTGAATCTTGCATTTTCATCCTTCTGTCTTCGTTCATGCATCTCTTTCAGAGAGCAAATATCCTCTGTATGGCTCTTCCGCAAACAGTAAGAACAGAAGGCTCCAGGAATGGTTGGTTTTCGGGTACATTCAGTGGCCAAATGTCCCGCTTGATGACACTTTCCACACCAGGTATTAGAGCGCATCACATCTCTTCCAGCTCCTGCAGGAGTGGATATATTGGTGGTATTCATCTTCAGCGTTTGTAGCTGCTCTGTAATCACATCCAGAAGCTCTTTCTTAATACTTGCAACTCAGTTAGATAAATAGTCCTTCAGATTTTCACCTCCTGCATTACTTGTAGTAGGATTTTGGGAAGCATCTATAATTACTGCATAGACTGGTTGGGTCCATCCAGAATGTCCTCTATTGTGGCTCTGATTCAGAGCTCCTGTTGTGACTTGGGGTTGTTGATTCCAGTTGGTAGGATTCCACTGTTGTTGAATCGCCATTGGAGGGACTATTTGAGGCCACTGTTGTTGTGGTTGAGCCATCATTTGAGGCACTGTCATCTGCGGTGACCACACTGGATTAGGTGCACTATACTGCGGCACCGTTTGCATCTGGGGATAAGGGTAGGGGACTGTCCCTGGGACTGCATTTGGTGGGTATACCATTCCAGGCATAGGAGGAGGTAATACTCCCCTTCCTGGAGTTAATGACAGCGTTGCTTCAACTTCGTCATACAAGCTTGCACCTTCCACTGCAGCTTGCAGATTGACTGGTCTTCTCAATTCCACGAACTTGCGAACTTCTGGTTGTAGGCCCCTGAGAAACACCCCTTTCTGGATTCCTTCGTTCAAATGGTGGTTAGTCCATCTCTTTAGGATGGATTCCATTCGCGAGACATAAGCTTCTACTCTTTCTCCAGAGGACTGACTTAAATTCATGAACTCCTCTGCCATCCGCTCTTCAAAACCTTCTCGCCTGAATTTAGTGAGGAAGGCCAATCCCATGTGCCAAAAGTTCCTGCTGCTTGTCTCTCATACCACTGAAACGCCACGCCCTTGAAAGTGGCGGGGAAGATTGCTAACCCATGCTCAGGGGTTCTGGCATTGTTAGCCACACACGCTACCATGAACTCTACTACATGAAGATCAGGGTCTTCATTGTAGTCTCCCTTAAAAACTAGCAATGGAACTACATTTGCTAGCAATGGGTCTTCATTGTACTCTCCCTTAAAAACTGGCAATGGGACTACATTTGCTGGCCTGTCATCAATATTTCCAGGATGAATCTGACTAGGAAGGGGACCTTGAGTCACCATGGGGACTTCTGTAAAGAGTGCTTTTAGGGCATCAAAGGAGGCTTCTGCTCTACGAGCTCGTTCTCAGCTTTGATTTTTTCCTTCTCTCTTCTCACGTACCTCTGGACTCATTCTAACGCTTGCCTCTTTATTGCATCATTCATCAGGGGATTGGCTTCAACCAGTTGGTCTGGACTCAACAGGATAGTGTCAGAGGGGGCTTTAGTCTTTGATAGATTCTCTGGCCAACATCTCCTCTACTTCCTTCTTCTCGACATCTCTAAACTCAGCTTTCAAACCACTACAAAGGGGAAGATATTCTGTTTTGAAAGTATCAAAACTCATTCTTCTTAGGATCGTTGTTGCGTCATTATAATAATGCCAGCTTCTGAGGGTTTCAACAGTGTATGTTGTGAAAAACACTCTGTCTACCAACTTCCAGTGGGTTGCTAACTGAACAAACAGAAGATTATTAGTGCACCAAGCATCCCATGTATCTTGCTGTTGAGCATCCACAAACAAATTCCAACTCTTCTCCTTCTTGTTTTGGTGAACCTCTACAGACCAAGACTCCTGAAGCTTCTTCACAATCTCCTACTTCATTATGTTTGGAAACTTCTCAATGAATGCCAAATCTTCCATGGATAGTCATTCTCTCTGTTTCTGCTATTCAGTTTGTTCCCAAACAGTTGCCACTAAGATGCAAATTTCTGCTGCTTCAACAGGAAGAGGAAACAATCCACCACATAGAGCATGCATCATGATGGTGATATGTTTCCGCCATTGTGGGATGAGCTTCTTGTGGAAAGTGGCTTTGATTATGAGAAATTTTAACTCTTCAGTGGAAGAAGGAACTTTACAAACATCCATTGAATTCTTTTCTTCTTGGCAATGCCATTTCCTTCATTTTCAGCCTCTTCTGGTGCTTGTTGATGGCAAGTTTCCCCGGCTTCGCACCAAAAACATGGAGCCCCAAGAGGAACACCAAGGAAAAGGGAATTCTCTTGCAAGAAAATCTATCTTGTAACATCAACAAGCTTTTATTTCATTCTTTTGATCATCAAAACAAAGAAAACAACAATTCTTCACGCAGCATCATAGTAGATTTCTCCCACAGATTTGATAGAATCAACCATAATCTTCAACATCTTCATATAATACTTCAATAGAAAAAAGAACACAAAATAATACACCATATTTGAATGGAAATCAATCACATATTATTATTCTTCAATGTCTTCATAGTTTTCTCTCTCAATCTCTCATATATAGTTACACTGTTTTTGATATATTTGGCTATCTCTGACTCTCTCTCTCTCTCTCTCTCTCTCTCTCTCTCTCTCTCTCTCTCTCTCTCTCTCTCTCTCTCTCTCTCTCTCTCTCTCTCTCTCTCTCTCTCTCTCTCTATCAATAATACATCATATCCTCACTACAATGCTCTCATAATAACACTAAATAATCCTTCTTAGGTCGTGGATGCACCTCCCAAGAGGTATGTCTGATATGACGAGTCACCAGAGCCACTACAGTGTCTTTTCACAGCTCACTACTGTCACTATCACTTAGTCTTCTCTTCAGTCTTCAGCAGCTGTTTCTTCCACTTGTTTTAGCTCTTTTGAACTTAGATTCATCCTTTCCAAAGATTAGAAAACTTTTTCAAAGTCACACATACATTCTACAGAACACTTATAGAAGGTCTACAGAACGGTCACAGTACAACACAGAACAACTATAGTACAGTTACAGTACAGAGACAAAGCAGAGACAGAGGCTCTACAGAGGGTTACAAAAGGTTATATAAGGTCATCAAAACCTCATAACTTATACTCAAACCATTCCAAACTCTCAAAAACTATTCAATAATCTTTCAAAATATCTCAATCTTCATGAATCATCAATCCATGCTTCATACAGAAGATAATCAGAACAAAACAGAACCTCATATCTCCATTGAGAATCATCATGAACTTCTAAAACATAATCAATATCATCCAAAACACTCTCAAATACTTTCATTAACAATCATACATCACTCTAAATCCATCAAAAATCAATCATTCAGTCCTCAAAAATAATAAAAATCAGTCAAGAATTCAGTCTTTTTCCACTCTTAACATAAAAAACATGGAGCCCCAAGAGGAACACCAAGGAAAAGGGAATTCTCTTGCAAGAAAATCTATCTTGTAACATAAATAAGCTTTTATTTCATTCTTTTGATCATCAAAACAAAGAAAATAGCAATTCTTCACGCAGCATCATAGTAGATTTGTCCCACAAATTTGATAGAATCAACCATAATCGTCAACATCTTCATATAATACTTCAATAGAACAAAGAACACAAAAGTATACACCATCTTTGAATGAAAATCAATCACATATCATTCTTCTTCAATGGCTTCATAGTTCTCTCTCTCAATCTCTCATATATAGTTACACTATTTTGATAGATTTGGCTATCTCTGACTCTCTCTCTCTCTCTCTCTCTCTCTCTCTCTCTCTCTCTCTCTCTCTCTCTCTCTCTCTCTCTCTCTCTCTCTCTCTCTCTCTCTCTCTCTCTCTCTATCAATAATACATCATATCCTCACTACAATGCTCTCATAATAACCCTCAATAATCCTTCTTAGGTCATGGATACACCTCCCAAGAGGTATGTCTGATATGAAGAGTCACCAGAGCCACTACAGTGTCTTTTTACAGCTCATTACTATCAGTGTCACTTAGTCTTCTCTTCAGTCTTCAGCAGCTGTTTCTTCCACTTGTTTTAGCTAATTTGAACTTAGATTCATCCTTTCCAAAGATTAGAAAACTTTTCCAAAGTCACACATACATTCTACAGAACACTTATAGAAGGTCTATAGAACAGTCACAGTACAGCACCAGAACAGACTTATAGAAGGTCTACAGAATAGTCACAGTACAGCACCAGAAAAGACTTGTTGATTCCAGATGAAGTGGATATGACCTGGTATGTGGGAGATGTGGTTTTACAAGTTGTTTTGTATATCAACTATTTGGAGTTGCGAATAGATGACATGTTCCAGAGTTACTCCTCAAAAGTGGCTAGTTGCCCTGATAATTCCTGGCACTCCATGATTGATTCCGTGGTCCTGAATCAACGACAGAACATAGCTTATACCTATGTACATAGTACTAACCAACTGAGGGTAGATCTCTTAGCTCATCTTTCCAAAAATAATTCATTTTATTCAACCTTTTTTTATGCCTATCAGCGAAGATCTATCTTAGGTCCCTCTGTTCCTAGCCTACTGTATTACCAACAAATGGCTCACCGTTATGATATATATCTTTGCCTCTATCAAACCAATTCAATAGCCATCTTACCCCTTCTTTTCCAACCTCAATCTTTTCCTCAAATTTCCATATTTACATATTGCTCTTTTATTGAAGATAGAGTATTTTCCCCTTCTCCACCATGTCCTTCTCCATCCATCCATGTACCTTCTATCTTTCCTATTTATCAATTAACACCCTTCCTAACTGATTCCCTAAAATTTTCAGCCACTCCTTCTTTAACCTATTCCTCCTTTTATGATTTTGCCTACCCATCTCTTCATCCACTTTTACTTATTCCACTTCCATCTCCTGCCACTTCTATCTCTTAACCCCCTCAGTTGGTTAGTGAATATGAAGGGTTTGATCAGCAGATTCCACGAAGAAGAGGATGGAGCTCGAATGATTCTCTTACAGGACCTCAGATAAACTGGCCAATAATTCTAGGAGATTGGACAACTGCCAGTCAAGCATACCAGAACTACCTTCATTTTGCTCACTAATATTCACAATCTCTGGATCCTTCAGTGAGATTGATAGCTCATTTTGCTTGGTATCTAGCATACATGCATAGGCATTCCCATAATGATCAAAAGGCCATTCCAAAACTTTGTATGAATGTCAATGTGAAAATTGACTCCCACTAGTTGGATGTCCTGTATTTTCATGCCCTATGTCTCCCTAGCAGATACCTTGTCTTGCTCGAAAGGATGTGCTGCTTGCAGTTCTATCAAAATCCTCCAAAGACATTTGTAGATGAATCCTTCTCCATGGATCGCTTTTGAAACCACCAAGCCTTCAAAAGGGATCATCTTCATTGATGCCTTTGCAATGTATCTTGGATGATTCTTAATGATATATATCTTTTTGGAGGTGTCATTCAGATGGTTGTGTTAGTGTTTGTGTATATGTTATCTTAATTGTATGTGATGAGTTCGTGTTGATTGCGAATAACTTGTTTGAGAGCTCTTTTCAAAAGATTGCTGGTGGATGAAAATCCTATGGTGGAAAGCTGAAGAGAACCTCTTACATCCTTTACAAATTTGTTATGGTTTTAAAACTGATTAATCAGAAAAGTTAATGAATAATGGAAGTTTTCTTTAGTAGTATTTTTTTTCTCTCAGATATAGGTGATAAGTTGGGGTCGTGTTTTGGCAAGATTATTGACGATCTGACAAAAGATAACATTGAGCACTTTCGTGAACTTATATTCTTCTTTTTCCTTAGGTTGTGAGGACGCTTCCTTTCTAAGTGTGGGGATATGTTGAGAGTGGAAAAAGACTGAATTTTTTACTGATTTTTGTTATTTTTAAGGACTGAATGATTGATTTTTTATGGATTTAGAGTGATGTATGATTGTTAATGAAAGCATTTGAGAGTGGTTTGGATGATATTGATTATGTTTTAGAAGTTCATGATGATTCTCAGTGGAGATATGAGGTTCTGTGATGTTTTGATAGGTTCTGATTGGTTCTATATACCTTCTGTTTTGTTCTGATTATCTTCTGTATGAAGCATGGATTGATGGTGGTTGATGAAGATTGAGATATTTTGAAAGCTTATTGAATAGTTTTTGAGAGTTTGAAATGGTTTGAGTATGAGTTATGAGGTTTTGATGACCTTCTGTAACCTTCTGTAACCCTCTGTAAAGCCTCTGTCTCTGCTCTGTCTCTGTACTGTAACTGTACTGTAGCTGTTCTGGTGCTGTATTGTGACTGTTCTATAGACCTTCTGTAAGTGTTCTGTAGAATATATGTATGACTTTGGGAAAGTTTTCTAATCTATGGAAAGGATGAATCTAATTTTAAAATAGCTAAAACAAGTGGAAGAAATAGCTGCTGAAGACTGAAGAGAAGACTAAGTGACAGTGACAATAGTGAGCTGTGAAAAGACACTGTAGTGGCTCTGGTGACTCTTCATATCAAGCATACCTCTTGGGAGGTGCATCCACGACCTAAGAAGGATTATTGAGGGTTATTATGAGAGCATTTTAGTGAGGATATGATGTATTATTGATAGAGAGAGAGAGAGAGAGAGAGTCAAAGATAGCCAAATCTATCAAAACAATGTAACTATATGTGAGAGATTGAGAGAGAGAACTATGAAGACATTGAAGAAGAATAATATGTGATTGATTTCCATTCAAAGATGGTGTATTCTTTTGTGTTCTTTGTTCTATTGAAGTATTATATGAAGATGTTGAAGATTATGGTTGATTCTATCAAATCCATGAGAGAAATCTACTATGATACTGCGTGAAGAATTGTTGTTTTCTTTGTTTTGATGATCAAAAGAATGAAATAAAAGCTTGTTGATGTTACAGGATAGATTTTCTTGCAAGAGAATTCCCTTTTCCTTGGTGTTCCTCTTGAGGCTCCACTATGTTACAAAGTGGTGTGAAGCCAAATCTCTCAAGCGGGATAATGGTAGTAGTGTGACTCTATACCTACCTGTATGAGAATATCATAACCCATTTTTGGAAGTCCCCTAGAGCTAGTAAGTAACAGAGGTACTCACTTCTTAACAATATTATGGAAGAATTGACAGAGTTGTACAAGATCTGCCACATCATAAGTCCACATCTTTCTACCCCAAAGCCAACAAGCAAGTTGAAGTTATCAATTGCATCCTCTGCTCGATTCTAACAAGGACAATTTCTGCACATCTTCGCGATTGGGACAATTGACTTACAAAGGCCCGCCCTCTAGGCATACAAAACGTTTTATAAGGTTGCTACATGGACAGACCCCTTTCCAACTCTAGTATATGTCACAGAGTCTGTATTCCATGTTGAACTAGAATCGTCATCTTTGCGAGCGCTTGGGAGATGACGAGTCCCTACATCGCCATCTCTTGAACTTAGAATGTTTGGATGAGACTCGCAGAATTGGCCGGAAGCCACACAAGCTCATCAAAAGGCCTATCATGATAGCTTCATCAAGTAGGAGTTTAAGGAATGTGACTTAGTGTTTGCTTATGATTCACATTTTGGCAAGTTTCCAGGAAAGCTTCAATAGTGTTGAATGGGCCCCTATAAGGTACTTGCTGTCAACCCTAATGGCTCTGTCCAAGTGCAGATAGTCAATGCTTCTGATGATCCCTTTCTAATTAATGGCTATTACTAAAAGAAGTATTATTCTCCCTAGGGATCCTGATAATCACCATCGATAGCCCCTTAATTCCCTTGCGTGTTGATTGGTAAGGCTTTGCCTATTGCTCATGATAGCCCTCCTACTTATCTTGATGAGTTGGCCTTTTTCTTCTAGCCCTTCACTGCCACCTTCCACCCCTCCTTTACTCCCTTTCCATTTGATCCAATAGAGGTGCTGAGGATGATTCTGACACATGGTACTCTTACTATTCTTCTTTTTGAAAAAAACACACATATATATATCGCTCATGAGATAAAACGACGAAAAGGTGGAAGCACCATTGAGAGTAGAGAAAAAAAAAGAAAAAAATCAAAATTGTTATGGAAAAGATGGTACACACCCTTGGATAGGAAGTTTTTTGTGGAAAATGTAGTAATACCCCACAATCCAAGATAGCCGAATCACTAGCATAACTCTTCCAAGATGGAGTTCCAAAGCTACCTCCCTTGGTGCGTTGTATCCTGCAACTCCCTCAATGTCTCTGACTCCTACAAAGTAGAAGACATTTCCAACATGCAATCCAAGTACCAAACTTTTTGGCTACCTCCCTGGGTACACCTCTTCATCAACCGATACAAATTGACATCATTAACTAGATGAAGCCAATCTTCATCGACAATTCTTTAGTGATGTGCACTTTCATCCTAATTGGATGGGGATGTGAATATGGGTTGCCCTTTGTATGGATCAAAAGAGCATGAGACAGAGGGTTGAGTGAGTGACCAATTGTTGCCCTTTTTATTCAAATGAGAGGTGAGAGTTGTGATTGGAGTGTTGCACGCACGAGATGGGCCTCGCAATGCACAAAGCACAATTTGTTCCTGTGCATGGCACTATAAGGCTCCTTGGCCTTCCTTCTCATACCCTATGCCGGCACAGGGTAGGATGCACTGTTGCACCATCAATTGCGCATAAGGCATATAACCTTTGCACGAGTGACAATAAGGATTCAATCAATGGGTGTGAGGCACTCGATTGCCTTCTGTATTCATCAACATAGTATGAGACAAAGCGGGGGATGATTGTGATCGATTTTTCCTTTATCAATTGAGATGTGAGGATTGAGGGACATTTTGACAATTGGAGTCTACCAGTATGTTCTTGCTTCCCTATGGACACATAGGACGGGGCCCCTTCCATTATCACTACACACCTCACTTTGTTTGGTGCAGTGTACTACAAAGCTCCCTAGTCTTCCTTCTTGCACATATGCCAGATGGGTTGGGATGCACCAATCCACCATCAATTGTACACGCTTGCATACTCCCTCTGAACCATTCCTCTTGTCAATTTTAAAACTGGGTGTGAGATATAGGTTTCAATTAGTATCCCCATCAACAAGTGATATGCATTATGGGGCGAGTGCCTGATCTATTATTTTTACATGAGCGACTATCAAGAGCTTAAGTGATGTATACTTCGTATCAACACCTAAATTAGTTCTTCATTAATAATGCTACCTCCCTAGGTGCTGTTGCATGGTCCTTGCCATGCTCGACAAGTGTGATGTGGTGAGCCATGGTACCTCCTACCAACGACTATGATCCTTCACGTGTTAGTGACGGTTCACCTCAACCATTTGCGAATCGGGCCAAGATTTTCTAACCCTACCTTTTTTTCTTACAAGTGCCGGTCATGTTTTAAGTGTGGGGATGTACAATATGGGTCATGGTTAAGTGTTAGGCCCTTGTTGATTAGTCAACTTGATCTATTCATATTTTAAGTGTGGGGACGTGTCCTTGTGTGTTTGTTCTCCATATCCTAATGGAAACACCCCTATCTAATCATTCATGAATACCGTATCCTAATTTTTTCCTAGTGGGGTCCCTTCCCCATCCAACTGTCCTTTTTTTACCCTATCCCCAGGGTCGTTCCTTGTCTGTTTGTCTTTATCCTTTTTTTGTTGTTTTTTTATGAGAACACATCCTATGCTCACTGAACTTGAAATTTGATCCTATAGCCATGTTCATCCCTTTGAAATTTTCACTTTTTCTTTATATGGATCTCAGTTCCGAGCCATGGTTCATAAGCCATTAATTTTTAAAGAATTTTCAATAAATTAGACGTGTGTCCATCTGAACATGCATTTTTTTCTTCAGAACAACGATCTAATGCGAGAGTCCCAACCTACACCATCCCCTTTATAGTTTTTCCTTTTTATTGCTTGTCCTTCCAATGCATGTGTGGGAGCTTTTGCTCAACTGCCAAGACCCACGGATCGCTTATTCTTTCAAGCGTTTCAAGCGAGCTCTAATGGATATCTCTCACCTAGCCGATGCGCCGTCGATCCTACGAGTGTAGTGAGCTTACCTTGATGCTCGATCAAGTACCCTCCTCTCTCTTGCACTCCGGTAGCTCCACGATCCCAGATGCTAGCGCAAGCATCCTCAAGCCTCCTCCATCTCCAAGCTCCATCCTCCATAGCCACGTGCGCAAGAGAAGAGAAGGGGAGAGAAGAGAAGAAGAGGAGAGGAGATGGTGAAGAGCTTCACCATCTTGATTCCTCACCCTCACACACACTCACTCCCTCACACTCTCACACTCCCTCTCTCAAGAGCACACACAAGCAAGAAGGAGAGAAGAAGAGAGGAAGAAAAGGACTCCTTTTGCCACACACCAAAGAATGAGCTTCTCATTCACTTTTCAACTTTATGTACAAAACCCTAAATCCCTTTCGGGTGGTTATCCCCTTTTCCTCTTTTACATGGCCAGCCATAGCCTAGGCCCTCTTTCCCATTTCCCACCATTCTAATTTATCCTATTCCCACTAATGCATACACTTTGCACAGGAGCGAGCCTGGCACTCTTTTACACATATTTGGGGGCGCTCCCACATTTTAATGGTGCGCCTTTTCCTCTTTCATTGCCGTGGCCCAACACCAAAGCCTTTTGAGGGTTGTGTCCGAACATTTGAATTTTTCAGGGATTGGTTGCCAGTCAAGGCGCCTTTTTTGCTCTTGAGCCTTTTTTTCTCTTTTTCCTTCTTCCCAGTTTCCGCTCCTCTGTGCTGCAGTAACGTGGTCGAAAACACGGTAACATTACCCCCTCCTAGCCAAGTGCCAGTCCCATGGCACTGTGGTGGGACAAGGGGGCAAGTTAGGTTGGCTGGTAGGCGGAACAAGTAGGTGGGTGGTTAGAGATGATGACCCGGAGCGAGTCCGGCGTATGGTAAGCTCCATGGAGACACTTGGCATATGTCACACGGTTGTAGCCGGTCATCTTGTGAGTAGGAGAAGCGCTTGAAGCAATGCAATGATGGTGTTGGGGGAATTTATTCTGGTACAACCCCTTGAACTCGGTTTGGCTTGAACCCCGTGGCTTTGATTGAAGATTTGTCCCTTGGCTTTGAAGGTCCTCGGGCCAGTGGAATCAATAAGCTATCCATGGATCTTGAGACGTAGGGCATGGATCATTGGACGATATAGTTCCAAGATCTATGCCAATGGCAGTCTCACCTTGAGCTGGTTCGATCATGGTGGCCATCAGCACCAGGCGGGTGGCTGGAGTCCGACATGCTTTGGGTCCTTAAAGGGTGCCAGGGGTGACGGTCTTCCGCGGGTAGCCATCCCCTGAGAGTCGATATAACTTGCAAGAAAATTTGTGCCCTCCCTAAGGGGTGTGATGCTCACCGTGTAGTGTGTTGTGCTCATGGCAGTGGAACTGGGAGATGGGTCTAACCTTGGGCAAGCCCTTGGTAATGTCCCACACTTGAGGACCCAGCTTGTGATTCGTTGGTGGTGCAGTGCGAGCCTTAGGGTGACAGGTCTGAAAGTCTTGCCCTTGATGTGCCCTAGGCGTGAAGTGGAGGAGGGGGCTAGGGAGATCCCTAGGTGCCTTTTTTTTTTTTATAGAGATGAGACATAGGCCCAAGTATCTTAGTCGGAATGAGGAGGAGAAGGTGGGTGGAGAGACTTGCTCAAAAATTGGCGACTCTGCATGTAATTCTTTAGATTCATGCGGACATGTAGGGAGGTAGTGGAGAGGAAGGAGTGGTTGCATCTAGTGAACTGGCTGTCGTTCATGTCCTCTAGGAGGGCTAGGCAAAAAGAAGGAAGGAGAGTAGCCCTCATCATGAGACGAGCCATGGCACAATTATCTATAGCATTAGGGTCGAAGAATAGGGGAGGCAGGCCACGCTCTTGTGGAGTTGAGTCATGCTTAAGGAGTAGCCTAAGTAGCCTAAGATAGTTACAGGTGGTTATGAAGGCGGGGTCAGGACATGAGGAAAAGTCCGCAAGGAAGCGCATCATAGATTCGTCTAGGCTGTATGTGGTAAAAAGAAGGGCGTTGTCGAAGGATGCTACAGTGGAGTTATAAATAACGGGGAAGTCATAGCGCCCGTGGAGGGTGGCATCAAAATCTACGCCTACCCTTCGAGGGTACACCATATAAGTAGGGTCGTTCCGCTTGAATGGCAGGGTATTACAAAAAGCCATCTAGGCGAGCATGCTTATGTCGCATACTCGTCTCCTCCACAAGGGTTGGTCCCTATAGTTTTGTACAGTGTAGGGGATTTCAAAAACTTTATCGTGCCAGTAGTCGGCAGCTTCGGTGCCCCAAGAGGTTGGGGTCTTTTCCCGCTCTTCCAGCCATCTTTTTCCAGGCCAGCCCCACCGACCGCGATCACCTGGTCCATCACTTTGAGGGGCAGGACCCTCCGCAAACTGTTGGGTAGGAGGAAACTAAAGGAGAATGGCTCCTTTCCAAGTTCCTACACCTCCCACACCACCAGTTCTGCATGGAATCCCGCCGAGAGATCATCTGGGCATGGAGGGAGAGGCACGGATGATAGCACGGCTGGTTTGGCTCTCAGCTTCTTTCTGGCCTCCTCCACCAGCTTTTTTTGCCTTTCTTTAGAGATGGCTTTTCTTTCTGCACAGTTAAGTTTGCATGTGGTGGATCTTGGGCTTGTGGCGAGGGGGGTTGCGGGACCACATCTTCCCTAAAGCGATTCACATTGATTTCCAGCTCGGCTTCTTCCCCCTATCATTCTGCATGTACTGCTTCTTCCTCGAACCCGAGGGCATCTATTTCCTAGGGGGTTAGGTCGGCTCTCATCAGGTATTTTCGCTGTTCCTCCAGACCCAGCCTAACCTCCGCCGGTAGTGGTGGCATCTGTAGTCCAACGTGTAGGGCTCTTCTTGCCATTCCAAGCTTCCTCTGTACTGCATCCAGTGGCTCTCCTTGTGCTGTGTGGGTGGCGTCTAAGATGGTGTCAAGGAAGATCTTCTGTTGAGCACTGAAGGCCACTTGGGCTGCCTCTGCCTTGCTCTCCGCAATGATTTTCTCTTTTTCTGTTAAAGCAAGGCGGCGTGCCAGTGTCTTCACCCTCCTCTCGTTATGCGCGGCCCACTCCACTGCCCTTTTGTTCATCATTTCCAGGCCTTCCCCTTGTCTCAAGGTCAACATCATGATTTTCTGTCCATAATCCTCTAGTTCCCTGACCAACCTCTCTTGTTCTTGTCGTTCAGAGGTCAGCTGATATGTTAGGCGCTTGAGCTCCTCCTCCTGCTCCTCCATGCCTCGTTGCCTTTCTTCGTCCCTAGCACTCAGCTCCTCCCTGAGTGCATCCACCTTAGCAGCTTTCGCAGCAAGCTCCTGGTACTGCCCTATTAGAAGCTTATGCCCTCTTTGCATGTTTACTAACTCTTGCATCTCATTCTCGAGTAGCTGCCTCCAATGTTCCTCCCTCTCATCCCTAGCCTTCAGTTCCTGTTTCAGCTCTGCAATTTCACGCTGCTGCAAGGCTACCATTCTTGTCTTGTCCAACTGGAAGGCAGCCATGATTTCCTTCTCGGCTGCCAACTCAGCCACGGTTTTTTTGTGTTCCTCCTTCACTCTCTCCAATTGGGAAAGCAGCTCGGCGACGTATTCATCGTAATTGGCCGGTGGCATCATCGTTGCGTGAATAGGCGAGGTGGAGGCTTCAACTTTTTGCTTTTTGGGTTCTTGCCTGGACTCTGCATCTGCGGCTGGCCTTTTCTGTCCTGTGGCCATAGTTTTCGTGCTCCGCCCTTGGCCCATTTCTTTGTTGATAAAATACTGCATCCACGCCACAAAATTCAACATATCTGCGCTATTGAGGATGCTAGGGGTGACGGTGGTGAGTTCTGCGGGAGGTACCAGGAGGGTAGGGATCGGATGAAGCGGGGCCTTGCCTTTGCCTTCGGAGACTGGGGGTGGCACAAACTCTGGCACCTGTGTGCTGGATCCAGGCCCCTCTTCTCTGTATAGGCTCAGGTTCCTTAGTTCGTCTGCTCAGCACTGCTGTTCGATGGACCGTCGTGTGGCCTCCGCCAGGTCCTCCTCCTCTTTCCTTCGCAGGTCCTCCTCTTCTTCCTCCGCTTTCCTCTTCCTTTCCTCCTGCCTTTTCTTTTGCTCCTCTGCTTTTTCCCTTTTTGTTCCTTTTCCCTCCTTTTCTCTGCTTCAGCTTCTTGTTTTGACGCCTCCTTGGCTTTCTGCAACTCCTCTCTTTCCCTCTGCTCCTCCTGCTTTTTCATCCTCTCTCTCTCTTTTGCTTCTTTCAGGGATTCCTTCTTTGCCCTTTCCACGTCTTCCCTTTCTTTCTTCCTGCCTTCATCACCCTTTTTCTTCCCCTGCGCCGCCTTTTTCTTTATTGTCCTGATTGACCTCTTACTAGTTGGTCCTTCCCCTTCTTCTTCTGTTTCTGTTCTGTCGGTGGAACTGTCTTTGTCCTGTCGAGGGGGCGACTTCTCCGGCATTTCTCCTTCTCCCTCCTCCGGCTCTTGTGCTACCTTTACTGCCTCCTGAATTAGTGCAGTTAAGACTCCTCCATAGCCGATGAAAGAGGCCTTGGAGGAGGCTTTCTTCCTTTCCATCACCTTAGAAGCAGGAGATTCTCCTCCTGTTGGTGCACTTCCCAGGGCTAGTGCTTTGGCCGCTTGATCGATAGTCTTCCGCATGTAGCCATTCCAATCCACCTCATCTAGAGTTTGGGCTGCTACATTCTCCAGCATGGGCACACTAATCCGATGCATTAAGGAATTGTATCGTTGCCTAGAGAAGAGCACGTGCACCAACTTGGCCTGCAGCTTGGCGTCAGTGTCGGGGATGTCCTGGATGCTTATGCCATCGTTCGTAAGTACCTCTTCCTTCTTCATTTTCAGCAAGGCGTAAACATCCCTTTTTTGCCACCTTTCTGTCCTAGGTACCAATCCCAGAGCTTTTTCCACTAAGACTGGGTCCAATCGGACCGGTACCTTCTTTGCGCCCTCTCCTCGGCCTACTATTACAATGCCCGCTTCCTGGTCCGAATTGTATGTTCTGAGGAATTCCATGCATTTGAAGGGATCCGGCTCCTACGAGAATTTTTCAATATATTTTGTCAGGTTGCACTGTTCCACCACCCTTCTGGCTGCCTCCTCCTTCGCCACCACGACTCCGATGTTGTGGATGGTTCGGAACTTCAGCTGGTCGAAGGCGCGGTTCTCCAATTGGATGCAATATAGCTCCCTTTCCTCATCAGTGAATGGGAGTCGGTGGGCACGGTCTTGCTGCGACATGTTTTGCTCCTGCCATAATTTGTAACTTCCGTTAGTGTTTTCCACATAGCACTTTGCCGTTTTTAAACTCTTAACTGAATTTTTGGAAGCCATTTTTCTCATACTAATTCTTATGTCTTTCACTACTTTTACTTTACCATACCCCCTTTTTATTCATTTCCTATCTAATTCCTTTCACTGTATTTCCCACGTACATACCCACCTTTTTTCCGGCTGAGAGAATAATCCTTCCTAGGATTGGGAATTAAAGGGTGGCGTTGGTCCTGTTGGGGTAGGAATTTACGTGTAAAGAAGCCACATGTAGAATCGTGGGTTGTATTCCAGTTGCGCATGACAATCGAGAGTAGCCGGTTGGATAGAGACCTGGGAGATGTAGGTCAAGACATCATGAAAGAGATCCCCAGTATGAAGGCGGCTAGCGACATGTAATTCCTCTTTGGTGAGGAGTTGGTCAATATAGGGGTGGGCGAGCACATGGTCGTCCAATTGCTAATTGCGGGTGATGGCCAAAACCCTAAACGAGATGGGTGCCACATAAGTGGGGTCATATTCAATGGTTTTAATTGCCCTGCGTTGCTCAGCGTTGGTCATTATTCGGCAACCTTTTTTCTCCCATTGGATTCGCAGAGCAAACCACTGCTGTAAGAACGTGGAGGGCGAGCTTGCCATCTGCAGGAGCTCGTGCATCTCGTGTTCAGGAACAGAGTTGGGAGGCTTTCGATATGAAGTGACTAGGCGTCTGAGCTCCGCTTGCTACTTTGAGATTTCATCGTTTGCTATGAGTTCCGCAGCGATCTTGGGGGATTTAGTAGTTATAAGTTCGTATTCCTCCCATGTGCATGGTAATGCACGAACCTCCGAAGCAAGGGTTCTGTCAAGGAGGCCTAGGTCTAGCCTCTCATAGCTTCTAGCGAATGTGGTGAAAGTGTCGTCCAACATCCTAATGCAGGTTATTAAGTCATCCCCAGAGGTCGCAGCAAGGTCGTTAGCCAAGGAGAGGAAAGGTCATACCACGTACGAGGGTCTAAGACCTGCTGGTGGGGATGGTGCAACTGGACTGGACAGTGGTGACTCCCTCATCGGTGTCACAGGTTGGGCTTTGTACGTAGAAGCACATTGAGGTGCTGCAGGAAGCTCTGGGGGCCTTGGGGTTGGGCTGGGTTCTGAGTGAGCAGTCATAGGGCTTTTTAAGCCCTCTGGATTAAGCAGGTTTAAGGCTTGTGGCGTTTGCTTTGGTCGATAGATGAGTTGAGGCTTACTAGCCGTTGCTGGCAATGGCGTGCTAATTATGTGCTGGTTAACACGTGTGCAAGCCTTCCTTTCTAGGGAGATATCACTTGTAGATGAGCTTTTTAGCCAGCCATTTTTAGGCACCCAAATCCAGGGGTTGCCCTCGTAGTATCCCTATGTCCGCAAGAGATCCTTACAAATCCATTGCAGCATGGTTGTTTGTCTATGGCAATAGCGTCTATATTGCCTCCTAGGCCGGAACGGCTGATGTTTTTGGCGGTTAGGGTCCCGTTTGGGTGGTGTACCCGAGTGTGGTTCCTGCCGTTTTGGCACCCACATAAGTCTGGGCTCCTTGGCCTTGTGAGCATTCTTGGTGGATTTGGGCCTGGGATCGAGTGCGTGGCACAAAGCCACAAGTTTCTCAGTTTAGACTGGGTCTGAAGCGTGGTCCTAGGGGTTTCTACCGGTGGCGTCGTGATGGTGGAGGAATCATGACAACCCTTGCTGAAGGTCATTACTATACGGGTGTTGCTGATGGCAAGATGAATGCGGTTTAGGTTGTAGTCCACATTACATTGTGTTAGCTTCTTGAAGGTGCGACCCAATAGTGACACATTACCGGCTTCTTTAGTGTTAGGCAACACATGGAAGAAGGCTGGTAAACTTTCAATCTCGATGCAAACAAGTACCTTGCACTTCCCCAGGAGTGAATAGGCAGTACCCCCAAACGGGGTGAGGTTGGCATTAGTGGGCTGTAGCGTCGGTTGACCAATGCATGTCCAATGGTCATGCGTCAAGATGTTGTAGTCAACCCCTTCATCAATAAAGGTGTCGAAAGAATACACCGCGCCTGCTGTGACTATGATTCATAGATACGCCAGTGCCATTGCTTCCTCGTCCTGATCTGTAAGGTCAGTTATAGTTGCCATTCAGACGTTCAACAGGGCTTCTAGCATGGGTGGCTCATGTAATGGATGGGAAGGAGGATAGTTCTTCTTTACGCAGCTGCCGTTAAAAAAGCCTACTCCTTTATCGTCAAGTATCTCCAACTCAACATTCCCGGTTCTACCAATCATGCGTACTCTAAAAGGGCCTAGTCCTCGGAACTTCATCTTCTGTTTGTGTCCTTTTACTGAGTATAGCAGAACAAGATCTCCTTGTTCGAAGTCTCGCTGCTTGACATGCTTGTCAAACCACATCTTTCGTCGAGCCTTCTCGCAGATGAGTGTGTGGGTGGCTAGAAGACAAGTTTCTGACAGGCGTTTTAGCTTGGTCAGGCATTGCATCCATGCTTCCTTCCCTTCCCATCGTTCTTGGAGTGCTATTCTCAGGCTAGGGACAAAGAATTCTATCGGTAGAATTGCTTCAGTCCCATAGGTCAGCCTAAAGGGGGTTTGACCGACGGCCATTTTATAAGCTGTGCGGTAGGCCCACAAGGCTGCCATCAACTTGTTGTCCCAATCGCTTCTCAAGGCTAAGACCACCTTAGTCAGGATGTTAATAAGAATTTTGTTAGTTGATTCTGCCTGGCCATTAGCCTGAGGGTAGTATGGCGAGGATTTGTGATGGATGATAAGAAAGGTGGATAGGAGATGTGCTATCACTTCGTTGATGAAGTGTGTGCCTTGGTCGCTAACCAGTTCGATGGGGCCACCAAAGCACGAGATCACTTGCTCCCATAAGAACTTGGCAGCGTTCTAGCATCGTTTTTTCGTGTTTCTCTTGCCTCTGCCCATTTCGTGAGGTAATCCGTGGCCACTACGATGTACTTGGCTTGCGAGTACTGCGCTGCGGGGCTTATTGGTCCTATGAAGTCAATTTCCCATTTTTCGAAGGGTTGGCGAGCAATAATTGGGGTTAACTCCATTTGATCCTTACAAATCGGAACTTTTGCCCGCTGGCACTCGTCACAATGCTTGACAAATCGCTTGGCGTCGCGGAAAAGTGTGGGCCACCATAGTTGGGACTACAACACCTTCCGTGCTGTCATGTCTCCGCTAAAGTGTCCACCTGCAATGCTGTTGCGCGCTTCTGAGAGCACATCATGCATCTCATGTTCACACACACACCTTTGCAGCAATCCATCTTGCCCCAACCTATAGAGTTGGCCTGCAATCAGCTGGTAGGGCTGGAGCTTCAATATCAAGCGCCTAAGTCGTGCCTTTTCTATTGGTCGCTCAGGTAGTCCGTGCTCGAGCACTTGGACTATGTCATCTGCCCAGTATGGCGTCAGATCAGCCTTAAATAGGTCTCTCTCTCTGGACATGTGGAATAAGTGGGCTTCAGGTAACTCGTCAATGATGCCTTGTCTAGTTGCTTCTCCTGTGTGTATACGGGACAGGTGATCAGCCATGTAATGATGTTTTCCCTTTCGTACTACCATGGAGAAATCGAACTCTAGGAGCAGGAGGAGCCATCGAGCTATGCGTCCTGTAGCAGAAGGTTTGTTCACCAAGTAGAGCAGGGCTTGATGGTCCACAAAGAAAATGAAAGGTGTGGCCAGTAGATAGTGCTGGAATTTCTTCACGGCAAACACCATGGCTAGTCCCTCCCTTTCTATTGTTGAATAATTCATCTCCGTCTCAGTGAGTTTCCTGCTAGCAAAGCTCACTGGGTAGTCCAAGTTATGCTCACCCGGTTGGCACAACACTGCTCCCACGGCAAACTTAGAGGCGTCAATGTGTACGTGGAAGGTAGTGGTCTAGTTCCATGCTCGTAGAATCTGTGCCGTTGTTAGATCCATTTTCAATTGTTCGTATGCCCATTGGCATGCTTCGGTCCACTCGGAGACGATTAGTAGCTTGTATAATGGCCTAGCGATCAGCGTGTAGTTCAGTACAAACCGTCGATAGTATCCTGTGTGACCTAAGAAGCATTGGACTCCATTGTAATTACTTGGGGGTGGAAGGTCAATGATAACCCTGACCTTCGAGAAGTCCGTGGCAATGCCATTCTTCGACAGCACGTGTCCTAAGATGCATCCATGCTTCACCCAAAACTGACATTTCAAGGGGTTTAGGGAGAGGCGATATAAGCGACACCGTTCAAAGACCGTTGTCTAAATGTTCAATCCAGGTTGAATGGACAGACAGGTCATCAACAAAGACCTCCAACTCCTTGCGAAGCATGTCCTTGAATATGGTGCACATAAGGCGTTGAAAGGTGGCGGGGGCATTGGTTAACCCAAAGCGCATGACTACGTACGCAAAGACGCCCCACTCAGTGGCAAAGGCGGTCTTGTGCCTGTCTGCAGGATGCACTTGCACCTGGTTGTACCCCGAGAAGCCATCAAGGAAACTGTAAGCTTCCTTACCTACCACTCTCTCAAGCATGTTCTCAGTGTACGGCAAGGGGTAGTTGTCTCTCTTTGCAGCAGCGTTCACCTTCTTGTAATTGACGCACACTCGAATCTTGCCGTTCTTCTTCATCACAATGACTATGGGTGACACCCAGTCTGTGTGCTCAATTTCGTAAATGAATCCAGCTCTCATCAGCTTGTCGATCTCCTCCTTGACAGCATGAGCATGCTTTGGATTCATGGGGTACGGTTTCTACTTGACAGGCATTGCATCCGATGTCATGGGTATGTTGTGAGTCACAACACTCAAATCTACCCCTCATAGCTCATCTAAGGACCAAGCAAATACGTCTATGTACTCCCGCAAAAGAATGACAAGACTGAACTCTTCTTCAGTGGGTCAAGTCCTCGGCAATGAATACCGGTCGGGGTACTTCCCCTTCCAGGGCTAGGTTTACCTCCTTGACCTTGGCTAGCCCTTCGATTGGTTTGCTTTTTTCCCTTGGCACTTGGCACCTAGCAAAACCACTACCCTATCCCCTTTTTTGAATTTAGTGAAGCGTTTAGGGAGGTCTTGCAGCTTTCTCTGTTCCTCTGATCATGCATCCTTGGGACGCTTTGCCTCATCCTGCCGTAACCGTCTGCGCCTCAGGTGGACGGGTAAGTCCCCCTTGGTGCATCTGGTCATGGGTGGCCTAGGGATTTCTAGGTCGCTATCAGAAGTAACTTCCGATTCAGAGTCAAACCCTCCATTTTCACTAGAAGAGGTGGTCTCCCCTGGTGGCCGCAATTCA
Organism: Lygodium microphyllum; assembly: GCF_053477565.2. Taxonomy (NCBI): domain Eukaryota; kingdom Viridiplantae; phylum Streptophyta; class Polypodiopsida; order Schizaeales; family Lygodiaceae; genus Lygodium; species Lygodium microphyllum. The sequence continues at coordinate 8,809,039 of NC_141156.1, read as the reverse complement.
GATGGCGATTCAGATCTAAGCATTGATGTTGTTCCTGGTTGGGCTAGGCCGGCTTGCTCAAGGTCTACGGCTCCTATGCATTCCAACCAAGCACGATCACATTTCATACCCATGACTCCTTGGTCCATTCTAAGGGCATGTTTTTTCTACGGCTTGGTGTCTACCTGTATCTGCTCATTTTCTCGTCCTTCAGTGTCGTACTCTATGGTATCCACTTCACCCTCGCTTTCATCACCGAAGGATTGGCAGTCTTCGTATTCATCACAGGAATCTCTATCACTCGACTGCTCATCGTCTCCCAAGGCTTGCTCTGCCTCATCTCGTTGGTCGGGGACCAAGGGCCAGTTATACATGAGGTTCAGCTCGTGCACCCTGGTCCACTACCACTCAAACTCCTCCAAGAGGTCCTGGAGCAGCTTGAAGTTGGCGGCTGAGTTGCCCGCTAGCCGGTCCGTTAAGTGCTCCAGTATTCCCTCGAGTTCCCTTTTGTTGGAAGGCACTTGGAAGGTAACAGGCTCAGGCCCTCCATCGGGGCTTGCTACCATCATGTAGAGTGGCGTAGGAAGTGTTCCATTTGTCTTGCCGACCGTTTTGATGGCTTGCTCGTATGCCTCCTGGTCAGAGAACGGCAGGTCAATTGTAGCGAGGACGTGCATCCAATCCCGCTCATCCTCTGGGTATGGGATATACTTGGTCAAGGACTCATAGGGCTTCTTGACCTAAGTGTTCCCTTTGAGCATAGCAGAGATGGCGTCCAGGTCGACTGGTGAGGTCTTCCAAGTGTCCATTTCTATTCGTACGACGTTAGTTCTATTGCCAAGGAAGATCAAGCCGTTACCCCAATCTTCGATTACTCTAGCGTTGCACATCCAGGGTCGGCCTAATAGGACATCATAGTCCACTCCCTTCATGACTGTAAAGTCAACGGAGAACTGGACTCCTGCGATCTTCACTGGCCAATTTTTCAAGACCCGGAATGGTTTCACTCTCATACCGTTTGCTAGCGTGACGTTAAACCTAGCAGCTTCAACAGGCGGGTTTCCCCAAGTCTGCAGCACCGCGTGGCTAAGCACACTAACCCCGGCTCTCGTGTCTACGATTCCCTTCCTTGTTGCGTCCCCTAGGGCTAGGACTGGCAGGACTGCGTGCATCTCAGAGCCTTCCCAAAAGGCGTTGACGTGCAAAGATTTAGGTACAGAGTGTAGCGTGAGAATTGGCAATTGTGTTTCTACATCCTGGTCTTGAGGGTCTACCGTGACCTGCTCTTGTGAGCCCTCGACCCACTGCCTAAGGTCTTGCCATAGGGCAGGGTGCTGCTTAAGTAGATCTCCCAGGCCAAATGTTATAGGGGTGGTCACTAGTGTGGTCAGGAGATTGCTAAATACACGTCCCTCCTTTAACCTAGACGGTCTAGGCCAATGGCTGCGGCTGATCGGCGGCTCTATTGCGTCTAGGCTTGGTCTCAGTGGCACTGCTTGTGGCATAGAAGCCTCGGCCGACTTAGGTTGAGGCGGTGACATTGGCGTGCTTATGCTGGAGAGATCATCAATCTCGTCCTCCGTGATGGGTTCAGCATCTTTGAGGTGCTGTTGAGCCTCCCTCACCCATTCCTTCACCTTTTCTATGGCCTTCAATTGTCGCTTGGGGTGCGGGTATTCGCCTATCTTAGTGCTTCCCTTTTCGGCTATCTTAGGGGCTGAAGTCTCTGCCTCCGTGTTTGAGACTTTCTTCCCAGCAGTTAAAGTCGTAGCACTCTCGGTCTTCAATGCGACCTTAGCGTCCGACCTCTTCTTTTTCCGCCTGCGGCTTTTCTTCCCTATTGAGGCTGTGTCCAGATTGCTAGGTCCTGGCAAAGAGATGCCGGCCTGCTTGGTTTAGTCTCGGGTCATAACTCGTAAGGGAATAGGTGTGGCCTCCCCATCGAGGTTTTCGACACCAAAAAACCCTAATGGGACGGATGGCAAATTAGCTGCGCTAGAGGACGGATTCCGCTTTGGGCAATCAATGAAAAGATGGGTGATTCCGCACTATGCGCACCTTTGATCAGCCTTGTCCCTGTTTTGTTGCTCTCTTTCAGGGCAGCATGATGAGACATGACCAGGGTGTCCGCAAGTCCAACAAGTGACTGGATCCTATGGTAGCCCTCCTAGGCCTCTACCCCGTCCTCTGCCCAACGCCATCATCGGCACGGGTCGATAATCCATGAGGACCGTGTTACCCTCATCGTCATGCGAGACGTAAGGGTATATGTAGGTCTCTTCATCATTTGGCTCCTCCACGTAATAAACTAGAGCATCGCTCGGTGGGTGGGTCACATAAGGACCAGGCGGTCTAGGAATGCCGGTGGGATTTATGTCCATTCTAGGGACGGCGGGTTTCATATCATTAGGCGCGGGTAGAGCCAATGGGGCTCTCCTTCTTAAGAATGGATGCGGCCTGTTAGCTAGATAAGGCTGGCCGTAGGGTTGCGAGTATGGAAACCTTCTTGGTAGTCTGCATTGTGCGGCATCGTGGTCGAACCTCCCGCAGTTGGCGCAAGGTCTTGACCTATGGTCTTGACACTCGGCCAACAAGTGGTTTCCTCCACAGTACACGCACTGGATGTGTGGGTGCGTTGGTCATCTCAGCATGTCCTGTATCTTGGCTAATTCCATCTTGACCTCCGCCAGGCCTTGGTCTGTCTCGATGGCTTTCCCCTTATCTTGGGGTGATGGGTTCGACCGCTTACTAGAGGCTGGCGTTCTCTCTAAACTCTGCAGGTTAGTTTCTTCTAGATTTGAGCTCCTAGAGCTCTGCTCTTTCAGCTGGTCATCGACTCTGATGGCTTCCTCAAAAACCCTAGCCACCACGTCTCGCTGCAAGCTTGAGTTGCCTGCCAGTGCCTTATATAACTCCTCATCTCGAATTCCGTTGATGAATACAGTTGACACTGCCTTGTCAGTCATCACTCGCCTAAGGGGATTCTTTTAAAGAGACTTCTCACGTGGGTCACATAGTCGCGAATGCCCTCCTCCTTCTATTTGACATTCATCAAGCGTACTAGCAGGTTGTCGGAGTATCTGGGCTTGGCAAACCTCTTGACAAAGAGATCCTTGAGGTTATTGAAGTTGGCTCGTTCTATGGCATCCAGGCTTGTATACCACATCCTACCCTTATCGCTTAAGCAAAGTCTGAATGCTTGCGAACGTTGAGTTTGGTCGTTGAGGCCATTGGCTTCGCAGACTTGCTCAAACTGCTCGACAAAGCTGTACGGATCTTCATGTGGCTGGTACTTGTCGAGTTGCTTGGCAACAATCCGTATTTTGGCCTGGCTCTTTGAGCCCTGGTTTGCCCCTAACCCTGCAAGTAGCGACGTCGCTAGTGCAGTGGCACTCTGCTCTACTGTAGTGTTATCGAGCAACCGTTTCATGAGGAGCTCGCTCAGTGTCAGGTCTCCCTCTAGTGCTCTTTCCTGGTCCGTTTGGTTCCGGCCAGTCAAGTTTAGCACTCGTTATACCTCATGCAACTCCATGCTTTGCCTTAGGCTCCTGGCTTGTTGATCCCTATTATACTCGCCTATGCCTTGCAATGCCTTGCGGGCTAGCCTTCTCTCCTCCTCTAGGTCTGCAATGATTGCATCTGTCGTCCTGCCACGGTGCTCGTACCGGGCATGCGCATCGTAACTGCTCACCATCTGATGTATAGCATCTGGGAATGCACTCACATCGAACTCCTCGGTAAACCGATGGTCTGAGCCTTCCTCTATCATGGTTGAATTCTTGTGCCTCGCCGCGCTGTCGATCAGGCTGACTAGTCGTGATAGGTCCTTGTTGTTGGCGCTCCTCGCTTTGTTCTCTCCTGCACTTTGTGTGTTTGTCTACGTCCTGGGTCCTCTCCTATTGGTGGGTTCCTTGAGCGATTTATCTGAGTGAGTTCCCTTATTTACTGAATACAATTCTTAATTTACAGCCACTCGGTGAGTGTGTTGTTCCTCGTGCATTTTGCCTAATCAGGCTTTCAGTTTCCTTAAGTGTACTTCAAGTGCAAAGTTCAATGTGAGTGTAGCAAGCAATTCCTCAGTGCCTCACTCACTCTCGCTCGTTTCTGGTCTGATAGGCTTGTAGGTCCATTTTCCGGCCGTTCAGTCAAGGTTCAGGACTCCTTGTATGTTTCCTTGTTTGCTTCCGATCGATCAGGTCTTTGTGGCTCAGCGGTTTGCGTCCTAGTCCGTGGATCACTCAACTATCTACTACCCACCGCTAAGCGGCTGTGTACTACAATTTCTCTTATTCCGTGTGCCAGAATCAAGTGCTAAACGCCCGAAGGGTTTCGACAAGTTGCGCTAATGTGCATTTGCTGGTCGGGTCAAATTTTTGACAACTTTGTCAAAAAGTTGCGTTCGGATTGAGTGGTCCGAATTGCAGGGTCCGAGTGGGTCACTCGGACAGGACGAATGGCACAAGGCCGAATGTGCCACGTGGTCAAAAAGTTCTAGCTCGGACGGTCCGAGGAGGGTCTCTCGGACGGGTTGACTCGGACGCGAACCGAGTGCCGACTAGGGTTTCGGCTGAAGGCCGATTCTGGGCCTTGGCCCAGAAGCAATAGCTCGGACAGGCCGAAAACGGCGCGACGGAAACAGCGCGATGCCGATCTTGCCCGATTCTTATGATTTACTCAACCATTACAAGCACAAACCTCCATATACCATCTAGGGGGTTTGAGGGAGGGATTCATATACCTGAATGGGTCGGTGAGTGCGTCGGTGCTGCGATCGAATCACACGGCCTGGGGCTTTCTAGCTCTCTCTCTCTCTTTCTCTCACACTGAAATGGCACAAATGAGTTCTCTTTTGGTCTCTCGGTTGTTATATGCCCTCCCAGCTATGGCGTTGACACCCCTGATCCCTCTCTTGTCGATCTTAGTCCTCACTAGCGAGCATTTTGCGCATTTGCATGACTTTTTCCTTGTTTTTACCCTGTTTTGAAACAGTGAACCCTACCCTTTTCCGGTTCGATCTCCTAGCTCTAACCTACGCTAAATGCAACAAAAAATCGAAGGCAAAAAATTGGAATAGGTTCTCCATGCTTTCCAATCATCAAACAACCAAAATATCCAAAATACTTACTTGTTCCGAAGATTAAAAGCACCCAACTTCCTATCTATCTCAAGCTCCATTTCGGGGATGAATACCCTACTTCGATGCTCGATGTGAGGCACGCAAGTGCTCAAGCTTGAATCCGTTGTTCTTGGCAACGGAACCAAAATGTGGGAGCTTTCGCTCAACCGCCAAGACCCACGGACTGCTTATTCTTTCAAGCGTTTCAAGGGAGCTCTAATGGCTATCTCTCACCTAGCCGACACGCCGTCGATCCTACGAATGTAGTGAGCTTACCTTGATACTCGATCGAGTACCCTCCTCTCTTGCACTCCGGTAGCTCCACGATCCTAGATGCTAGCGCAAGCATCCTCAAGCCTCCTCCATCTCCAAGCTCCATCCTCCATAGCCGCGCGCGCAAGAGAAGAGAAGGGGAGAGAAGAGAAGAAGAGGAGAGGAGATGGTGAAGAGCTTCACCCTCTTGATCCCTCATCCTCACACACACTCACTCCCTCACACTCTCACACACTCTCTCTCAAGAGCACACACAAGCAAGAAGGAGAGAAGAAGAGAGGAAGAAGAGGACTCCTTTTGCCACACACCAAAGAATGAGCTTCTCATTCACTTTTCAACTTTATATACAAAACCCTAAATCCCTTTCGGGCGGTCATCCCCTTTTCCTCTTTTACATGGCCGGCCATAGCCTAGGACCTCTTTCCCATTTCCCACCATTCTAATTTATCATATTCCCACTAATGCATACACTTTGCATAGGAGCGAGCCTGACACTCTTTTACACAGATTTGGGGGCGCTCCCACATTTTAATGGTGCGCCTTTTCCTCTTTCATTGCTGTGGCCCAACACCGAAGCCTTTTGAGGGTCGTGTCCGAACATTTGAATTTTTCAGGGATTGGTTGCCAGTCAAGGCGCCTTTTTTGCTCTTTTTCCTTCTTCCCAGTTTCCGCTCCTCTGTGCTGCGGTAACGTGTTCGGAAACACGGTAACAGCATGCTTTGTCCGTTAGTAATAATTATGTGTCGGGTATTCTCGTGTGTGATTTTTGCTCTTTTTCCACGTTAACCTACCCTAATCTCCTCAAAATTCAACTCTAATTGGATAGTATTTTTTGGCCTGCTTTCTTGCATAATTTTTATTTTTTCTCCATCATGTTCTGACCCATCAATTTTGTGTTATTAAATTTTTCATGTATTTTGTGCTCATTTTTACTATTTTTTCCATGTGAACATGTGTTTTCTTACACCAAAATTGCGTTCTAATTTGACCCCCCTCTCATTCCCCATTCCTCAGACATTTTTTCTTTTTTTTGCTCCGTATTCCAACTAACGGATTGTTGGGAATTAATTTTTGTTTGTATTTTCGGATGTGATTTTATCATTTTTTCCATGCGAACCCTCTCATTTGCCATTAAAACCCTATTCCAACTGGATTGCCCTATCACATTTATTTCTTTGCATGCTTTTCCTTCTTGTTGCATTCTATTCTAACTTTTTTATTTTTTGTTATTAATTTTCAATTTAGTTTTTGGGTTTTATTTTACGGTTCTTTTCATATGAAAATGGCCTATTCTCATCAAAACTGCATTCTGACATGATAGGCATGTCTATCTCCTTGTTATGAATGATTTTCCTTGTTTTTGTATTTTATTTCAACTAACAATGTTTGAAAATTTAATTTTTGTGTGAGTTTTCATGACTGGTTTTTCATCTTTTTCCACATGAACCCCCCTCGTTGTTGCTAAATGCACCAAATGCATTGTCGATGCCATTCTCTGTTGAGATATCAAGCTCCACTCGTGATACGCCAGGGTGACCGCTGTGTATTTATGTCACCGACTTGTCAGTTGCAGATGCGGTTGGTACACCGCCCATGAATAATAGCTAGATGACAGCTATCCTTATCTACTCTAGTTCGTGGCTCGATTAGTATGCCACCTTAGTTAGTTGAGTTTGGTTTGAGACCCATATATAGGGTTCTTCTATTTCTATGTACGTGAGTTCTTTTTGGCTTACACAACTAAGAAGAGGAAAATTGTTTTCAGCCTCCACCTCTGTGTGTATTCCCCCCATTGTGCAAGCAAGAAAGCTACAAGTGAGACTCCTTCCTTCTCTCCCACAATCTTGACATGGTATCAGAGCCTTATTCGTGGTAAGGAGCTCAAGAAAGCAAGCCAAGCTCGCGGTGTTCTGGTAAGAGGAGCAGTGTTGCTTTCATTTTCTGTTTTGGGAGCAGATCTCTGCAGGTAGCACAGCCGGAAATTGCAAGAGTGCATTGTCTCCGGTTGAGACGCCCTTCGCGGTGAAGCAAGAGGGCAGTATATGCTGCGGGAGAGGCCTTTAGCCCTTGGCGACCCTGTTTTTTTTATTTGAGGCCATTTCGGGGCCTGTTTTGGAGGCGGAAGTTTTCTGCACGCACTCAGGAAAAAGCCCTATTTTATGATGTGCGACCACTGTTCTACAGGTCGGTGAAAAGTTACCACAGATATTGCATCGTATGCTCGTGTACAGAGACATTGGGAGTTACATAATCATCCTTGGTTCCTGTATATGCAAAATCGTCACTAGGAAGTGACTGTGTGGTCAAATACTACTTTCGCCAGTTTTGCAGATTTGCCCTTGTGAGGCTGAAGCTGTGTTCTCTGCAGTGACAGAATTTTTTGCAGTATTCTGTAATGGCGTCTGATTCTCTTTCACAGATTGTAACTGAAAAGCTTGACAAGAACAACTTCCAAGCATGGAAGTTTAGAATGACGAATTTCCTTATGGAAAAAGGATATTGGGAATTTGTTGCAGGAAATGAAGAAGAACCAGTTCTTCCTGATGTTCCCAATCAACAGCAAATGCAGGCATTCAAAGCATGGCATGAGAGAGCCAGGAAAGTTATGTACTGGCTGTCTATCAGTATTTCAGACTCTATGATTGTGCATATTTAGGATGCAAGTACGCCAAAGGAGGCATGGGATACTTTGTCAAAAATGTATAGCACAAATACGCAAGCCAGGAAAATGCAGCTCAAGCAAGAGTTGCATAATGTGCAAAGAGAAAGTATGAGCATCAATGACTACCACATGAAGGTGAAGAAGATTGCAGATGCACTTGCTCCCATTGGGTCGCCAGTGGAAGATGATGATTTAGTTTCTGTGACCTTGAATGGTCTAGGAAAGGATTATGCACAGTTTCGGACATCCATTTCAGTTCGTGAAAGATTTCCTGATTTTGAGGAGTTGATTGCTCTTCTAATTTCTGAGGAGCAGAGAAATAGTGGTGCATCTTCTTCAGGAGGAACTTCAAAAGAAATTGTCTTCTACTCAAATGCTGGAAGAGGTAGAGGCAGAGGTAGAGGAGGCCGATTTGGAGACCGTGGTAGAAATCAGAATATGCAGCAAACTCAAGAAAACCAGTCCTGTGGAGGAGGACGTGGTAACTCTAGAGGCAGGGGGAGCCAAAGAGGTCGTGGTGGATGGCAAAGAGGCCAAAATGCAAACAGCAATGTTGAATGCTACTACTGTGGTAAAATGGGTCATATGGCTAAAGACTGCTATAAAAAGCAGAATGACATCATGAATGGGAAATTGCAACAAGGGAATTATGCATCTTCTAGTAGACAGGGTGATGACAGAAATGAGCATTTGTTTATGGTGCAACACATGAACAATTCTGTGACAAGTGCAGAAGAAAGCAATGATGTGTGGTATGTTGACTCAGGTGCATCAAACCACATGACAGGTCATGCAGAATGGATGGAGGATGCAAGAAAAATGAAAAAACCAGGATTTGTGGAGACTGGTGATGATGCTGCACATCCTATTGTGTAGATTGGAAAAATTCCCTTGTCTATGTAGGATGGGAAAAAGAAATACCTGTCCGATGTATTTCATGTCCCGAATATCACCAAGAATCTGGTTTCTGTTGGTCAAATGGTTGAGCAGGGCTTGCAGGTCAGATTTAATCCTCATGGATGCTTTGTTGAGGATATGAAAAATAAAGGTCGCTTGATAACAAAAGGAAAGAAGAAGGGCAGAATGTTTACGTTGGATGCAGACATGCCTGAATTGAGTGCAGCAATGTTTGCACATGGGACAGGTGTAGTTGCAGATATTGATATCTGGCATAAACGCATTGGTCATGTTAATGTACAGCAACTTAAATCAATGCAGGCCCAAAATATTGTTGCAGGATTGCCTAAATTCAAGGTTGCAGAAATGCATAAGGTATGTGAAGCCTGTCAGTTTGGAAAACAGGCAAGGAAACCATTTCCTAAACATGTTCAAGAGAGTAAGAAGCCATTGGAATTAATCCACTCTGATGTGTGGACTACTAAAGCTGCATCTCTTGGAGGCTGTCATTATTTTGTCACTTTTATTGATGACTATAGCAGAAAAGTTTGGGTGTATTTTATGAAAAAGAAAAGTGAAGTTTTTGGGCATTTCAAAACTCTTAAAGCTATGGCTGAAAAATAAACACGTCTGTAAATAAAATGCCTAAGGTCAGATGGAGGGGGAGAGTACCTCTCAAATAAGTTTGCAAGGTTCCTGCAGGAGCATGGCATAAAGCAGCAATATTCATGCAGTCATACCCCACAACAAAATGGAATTGCAGAAAGGAAAAACAGGCATATTGGAGAGGTATCTCGTGCCATGCTCAACGAAAAAGACTTGCCAGATTTTTACTGGGCTGAAGCAGTTTCTACAGCAGTCTATATAATGAACAGGACTCCCACTGCAGCAATACATGGGATGACTCCAGAGGAGAGGTATACTGGTAGGAAACCAGATATTTCTCATTTGAAAATTTTTTGTTGCATTGCCTATGTACATGTGCCTGATGAGTTGAGATCCAAGTTGGATCCAAAAGCTGAGAAGTGCATCTTTATTGATTACTCTCTACCGCAAAAAGGGTATAGATGCTATAACCCTTCTACTCGTAAGTTTACAGTGAGCAGAGATGTTGTTTTTGATGAGATGAGTAGCTGGTATAAACCAGTAAATGTGATTGATGATGTAGATGCACAAAATGGTAATGCTGCATAGAATTCACAGCAGCAGTCACAAAATATTAGTGGACCTGGAGCGTCCTCCAGCAGTGGTTCACATTCTTCGCCATGGACAGACAGATTGAGATCAGGAGAATCTTCTCAAAGCAATGCAGATAGTGGTATGCAGGTATCACGAAAAGGAAAAGAGAAGGTAGATCAGCCCATGTTTGATGTGAATGCAGGTCACTCTTATGTGGATGGTGAATCCAGTGGCTCAGAACAGAGCATTGTTGATGAATTGGGTATTCCTTCTATTGTTACACCTGGAGTAAGGAAGACCAGGGATGTTTTGAGAGCACATGGGAGTGAACCTACTTTGTACAGGTCTACCAGAGTTAGGTATCCTGTGGATAGGCTGAAATATGATGGATTTACAGCCATTCACTATGCATATATGGTCAAAGTGATACAGGAACCAGAACCCACTTCTTTTGAGCAAGCCATGGGAAAAGAAAAATGGGAGAAAGCCATGGATAAAGAAATGGATGCTTTGGAAGCAAATGCTACATGGGAGTTGGTACCTTTGCCTAAAGGTAAGAATGCAATTAGCTGTAAGTGGGTTTATAAGGTGAAGCACAATGCAGATGGTTCTATGAACAGATACAAGGCAAGATTAGTAGTCAAGGGGTATGCACAAACATATGGCATTGATTATGAAGAAACATTCAGTCCGGTTGCAAGGATGGCAACCGTAAGAGCAGTCATTGCTATGGCTGCATCAAAGGGATGGTCTTTACATCAGATGGATGTAAAGAATGCCTTCTTGCATGGTGATTTGCAAGAAGAGGTCTATATGGAGCAGCCACCAGGTTATGTGCATGCTGTTCATCCTGAGTTTGTTTGTAGGTTGAAGAAAGCCTTGTATGGCTTAAAGCAAGCACCTAGAGCATGGTCTGACAAGATAGGGCAGTATCTTGTCACTATTGGCTTTCAGATTTCCAAGGCAGATTTCTCACTTTATGTGAGAAAAACATAGAAAGGTATTATGCTGCTTGTCATTTATGTTGATGATTTGATTATGACAAGTGACAGTGATGAAGATATCCTTCATGTGAAAATGCTATTGAAGCAAAAGTTTGAGATGAAGGATTTGGGAGAGCTGCATTATTTCTTGGGCATTGAGGTGATTAGATCACCAAGTGGGATACAGCTCTTGCAGAGGCAATATGGATTGGACATGCTGTCCAAATATGGGATGACAGGTTGTAAGCCTATTTCAGTTCCTTTGGAGCAGAATGTGAAGCTGAGCGCAGATGCAGGTGAGCTTCTGGAAGACCCTACTATGTACAGACACATAGTAGGAAGTTTGATTTATATGACTATTACCAAGCCAGATTTGAGCTATGTTGTTGGATTGGTAAGTCAGTTTATGCAGGCTCCAAGGAAATCACATTTGGATGCGGCTAGACGCATACTCATGTATGTGAAGTCCACATTGCAGTATGGACTATTTTATGAGACTGGGGTTCAGATACAGTTGCATGGATACACTAATGCTGATTGGGCTGGTAGTATTTCTGATAGACGATCTACCAGTGGGTATGTGTTCTCTTTTGGGAGTGCTGCAGTTACTTAGAGCAGCAAGAAACAACCTACAGTTGCCTTGTCGAGCACAGAGGCTAAGTACAGGGGTGCAGCAATGGCTGCATGTGAGGTAGCTTGGTTGCATAAGCTACTTTATGATATCCATCAGTCTACAGATGGGCCAATTGTCATTTATTGTGACAACATGAGTAGTGTACACTTGGCAAATAACCCAGTCTATCATGCTAGAACAAAGCACATTGAGGTTATCACTATGTGCGGGAGAAGGTTTTACTAGGTCTTATTGATCTAGTTTATGTCAGCACAGAGGATCAGGTAGCTGACATATTCACGAAGGCATTGGGCACAGAGAAGCTGCGCAAGTTCATAGACCTGCTTGGTGTGCAGGAATTGGGATTGAGCTCGAGGGGGAGTGTTGAGATATCGAGCTCCACTCGTGATACGCCAGGGTGACCGTTGTGTATTTATGTCACCGACTTGTCAGTTGCAGATGCGGTTGGTACACCGCCCATGAATAATAGCTAGATGACAGCTATCCTTATCTACTCTAGTTCGTGGCTCAGTTAGTATGCCACCTTAGTTAGTTGAGTTTGGTTTGAGACCCATATATAGGGTTCTTCTATTTCTATGTACGTGAGTTCTTTTTGGCTTACACAACTAAGAAGATGAAAATTGTTTTCAGCCTCCACCTCTGTGTGTATTCCCCCATTGTGCAAGCAAGAAAGCTACAAGTGAGACTCCTTCTTTCTCTCCCACAATCTTGACATTCTCCTCATCATCGTGCCAAATTTTGCATTTTACGATATCTTCATCAGATACCCGAATCTCTCTGAATTAATTTTTCCGTTCGATTTTTGCATTTTCGTCCCCGTGTGGCGTGTAAGCGTCCGATTTTTGCCTCAATATGTCTGTCCAACTTTCACCGCGTAGTGTTTCATTGCTCAGATTCTCACCCACCCTCGATCGTTCCCATCAGCGAAATATTTTTAACCCCCAACCCGGCAGGCTTTTCAATTTTTTTAAAAAAAAGAAACAAACTAATAATACCAAGCATAAAACTTTGTTTTTTTAACAAATCCCCTCCCTCCCAATCGATACCCCAACCATCCATCTCTCTCTCTCTCTCTCCTCCATATGGCCCTCCCTACCTCCAACATGCTCCCTCCATGTCCTCCCCTTCTTCTTCTCCTCCCTCCCTCCTCCTCCTTTCCTCCTCTCACTCTCCTTCCACTACTCCTTCCCTCTTCTGATTGCCTGTGGCCTTCCGGCCGTCGTCGTAGATCCCCTACCGCCGCCGCGTTCGAAGTTTTCGCCACCCCGCAGAGTCCCCCCATCCCTTGCCTTCTCTCCCGCTGCCTGCGGCTGCCGTCGTAGAGCCCCCATCACCGCCAATGGTTATTGTGCTGCCACCCACGTTCAAAGCTGTCGCTCCTCCTCTCCCTCTCACAGCAGGTCCACAATTCCTCCTCTTCCTTCCGCCAATGGCCACGTTCCCCACCCCCCACCCAGCCCCACCCACCCCCCCTCCCCCAAATAACCTTACCCTTCCTACCCCCAATTTACCCCTCCATTTATTTATTTTTACCCTCCCCCCATTGATTTTCCTCCTCCACTATGTGACCATCTTAGCCACAATGCTACCATCCATGTGTTGCCTACGAAGGGCATATTCGTGTGCAGGGTATTCATCATTGAGTGCATGTTTGATAGCGATCATTCACGTGCGAGGACGCGCATGTAGGATTTTCCATGCGGTAGTGAGCTTGCAGATGTTCCCACGCAATCAAAACACAGTTTGAACTCGAGTATATGCATTTTCATGTTTTTTAGTTCCACTAAACATTTAAATTTTAAAAATAAACAAAAAACATTAAAAATAAAAATAAATCATAAAAATTTACCCAAAAAGTAGCAAACCAAATTTTGAAATTTTCTAAAAATTTTGATTATCAAAATTAGTTGAAAATATAAATTAAAAAACAACAAAAAATTAAACATCTTATAAAAACCTAAAATATTCATTAAAATCATCAAAATTCATAAAATTAGTAAAAATTTTATCTTTTTTTTAAATCTAGTAAATTTCCATGATTACTTTTTTAAAAAGTTTTTTATTGATTGTGTGTGTGTGTGTGTGTGTGTGTGTGTGTGTGTGTGTGTGTGTGTGTGTGTGTGCGTGCGTGCGTGCGTGCGAGTGTGCGCGCGCGTGCATGTGTGTGTGTGTGTACGCACGCGCGAGCGTGAGGAGAAAAACACAAACAAACATTTTTTTTAACGATTCAAACAATAAAAACCAAATTAAATACATTTAAATAAAATTAACCACAAAATTTTTCTTTAAAATTAAAAAAATAGAAAAAACCAAAATAAATCAAACAAAATACATATGGGTTGTGGTATTTTTGCTGATGCTGAGAAAATTTTTAGCTAGTCACAGTGTATTTTGGACTCATTCGTAATCGTGCTTCTTTCTCCTCCTATCAATTGATTTTTGTGCACATTCAAATTCCTTTGCATACACACCCTCTTCCAAGTACCCCGTTCCTCTCCTTTTTTTTGCACCAAACATCACAATGAATTATCAAAAAGGAACCAATTAATCACATTTTCCATGGACATTTGTGTTGAAAATACATTTTAATTAATTAAAATAAACCAGTCGTTCACGTCGCATGTGCTTCATGCACCAAACACACATCTTTAATTTATAATAAAATGAACCCGTCGTCACAAGTGCACGCACTTTCAAAAAAGTGTTACACGTTGATTTGTAAAAAATGAACTTGCATTTGGAGACCCTGAGTTGGGATGTAGTTCGATGACATTGATAAGCATGGTAAAACTTAATAAGTTTTTAATGGATAAAATGAATCATTGTTTTCTTATTAAGGTTTATCACTTAATAAAAATTCATCCCTTGTTCATTAATTTGTAAAATGAACATTCAACTAAATTTTCCCTTACATTGCACCATTCCCCTTTTTCAATGAAGCACTACATGTGGAGTGCATGATGTGATTGTCAATCTAAGTCCCTATTGACCATCTTAGTTAGTTGAGATTTGGTTATTAGTTGATTTTGGTTTTCATTTAGTCCAGTTTTTGTTGGTCATTTGATTGGAGTTAGGGAGACGATTTGTATTATTTTTCTTTTCTACTTGAATGTGTGTGTGTGTGTGTGTGTGTGTGTGTGTGTGTGTGTGTGTGTGTGTGTGTGTGTGTGTGTGTGTGTGTGTGTGTGTGTGTGTGTGTGCGCGCGTGCGAGTGTGCGCACGTGTGCATGTGTGTGTGTGTGTGTGTGTGCACGCGCGCGAGCGTGAGGAGAAAAACACAAACAAACATTTTTTAATGATTCAAATAATAAAAACCAAATTAAATACATTTAAATAAAAGTAACCACAAAATTTTTCTTTAAAATTAAAAAAACTAGAAAAAACCAAAATAAATCAAACGAAATACATATGGGTTGTGGTATTTTTGCTGATGCTGAGAAAATTTTTAGCTAGTCACAATGTATTTTGGACTCAATCGTAATCGTGCTTCTTTCTCCTCCTATCAATTGATTTTTGTGCACATTCAAATTAATGGGTAGTGTTGGAATTTCCTTTGTAGGGGTAAGATATGTTAGGAAAAGAGAAAGGTAAGAACCAAATGTGACATTAGTCACATTACCCCTTGTAGCTCTAATAAAATACTGATCCATCTTAGCCACGATATACGAATTCCAATCAATGGAAATTTCTTTCAACACCATGTATGAAGCTGTAAATAAATCATTCAAAAGATAATTAGAAGGGGTTTTGGCACACATAAACATGTCTTAACGAAATTGGTACAATTGCTTCCAGTCAGGATTGGAAATCATAGATAGATTAACTCTTGAAGTAGGATACAAGATATCTTGGGTCTGCTTCTGTAACAGCTTTGGAATATCCTCGTTGGAGAACATTTGATGGGTAGTAGGAAAAGGTTTTCCATGATATGGTAAAGAAAGAGCTTTGCCTAGACTCTTAAGCATCATGTGAATAATTGTACCACAAACATGACCAGACCTCTTGTTGTAAGAGGCAAAAAATTGATCACACATGTCAGAATCATCTGGGATAAGTGGCAGTGAAAGTGTCACGAATTATTTGGGTAACCCCGCCTTAAAAATAAGGTCTGAATCCAGCAACAGTGAATAATCATGTGACACCAAGGGAACATACTGGATTGGAGGAGGAGTATGAGGTGCCATTTAGATGGTTCACACACACACCACACTCACACATAGACAATCACAAGGAGCGCCTACAGAACAACAAAATAACAACAGATCAGATATTGACAACAAAAATTCACATAGACATGACCGATTGATTGGCCACCCCAAGCAATCCACATCCTAGAAAAATTTGGTATGACCTCTACACTTATGCAATCGAAAGCTCATACAAGCACCAAATATCCCCATATTCAAGTAGAAAAGAAAAATAATACACATCGTCTCCCTAACTCCAATCAAATGACCAACAAAAACTGGACTAAATGAAAACCAAAATCAACTAATAATCAAATCTCAATTGACTAAGATGGTCAATAGGGACTTAGATTGACAATCACATCATGCACTCCACATGTAGTGCTTCATTGAAAAAGGGGAATGGTGCAATGTAAGGGAAAATTTAGTTGAATGTTCATTTTACAAATTAATTAACAAGGGATGAATTTTTATTAAGTAATAAACCTTAATAAGAAAACAACGATTCATTTTATCCATTAAAAACTTATTAAGTTTTACCATGCTTATCAATGTCCTCGAACTACATCCCAACTCAGGGTCTCCAAATGCAAGTTCATTTTTTCAAATCAATGTGTAACACTTTTTTTTAAAGTGCGTGCACTTGTGACGACAGGTTCATTTTGTTATAAATTAAAGATGTGTGTTTGGTGCATGAAGCACATGCGACGTGAACGACTGGTTTAACATTGGACATGCAATGGACTAGTGCACATACCATGTGGTACAAGGAAAAGGCAAAAGAAACTCAGGAAATGTGCAATTTCCAAAGAAACCTAGAAAATATGTGGCTTTTCTAAGGTTTAATGATCATTCATGCAATGGACTAGTGCACATACTATGTGGTACAAGGACAAGGCAAAAGAAACTTGGGAAATGTACAATTTCCAAAGAAATCTAGAAAAAGACTTTAGTCAAGAATGGACTTGTGGTCTTCATTTGAGCAATTCAAGGAGTTTGTTCCTCCATATCAATCCTTGTTTGTGCATTATCAGCAACATAAGTTGGCATTCTATATTAAGCTTTCCATGATGGATTTACCTCTTCCTTCTAGAGGATGGTTGGAGTGGAGCTTGGTCTTCTGAATTGTTGGACTGAAGTGGTCATAATGGTTTTTTAGGATTCTATGACTACAGATACTATGCTTATGTCTTACATGTACTTATGAGGTGACTTATTAATCCCAAATGATGAAGACTTGGCTTGGTATATGGGAAATGTAGTATTACAAGTTGTTTTGTATATCAAACATTTGGAGTTGCAGATAGATATGATGTTCTAGACATATTCCTCAAAAGTGGTTGATTTCCCCGACTCGACTTCTTGGCATATAATGATTGATTCTGTGATCCTAAATCAACACCAAAACAAAGCTTCTGGTCATGTGCAAAATACTAATCAAGTGAGGGTGAACCTTTTAGCCCACCTTTCCAAACAATCTCATTTTGATTCATCTTTCTTTGATGCTTATCATCATAAATCTGTCTTAGGTCAATTAGTGCCTTGCTTATTTTATTATCAACATATGGTCCATAGATATGAAATATGTATTTCCCTTTATCATTCCAATCCATAGGTTATTTTACCCCTTCTATTTCGACCCCCAGGTGCTCCTTAGATCCCTATTTTTACTCATTGTTCTTTTATAGAGGATCGTGCTTTTTTCCCTCCTTGTCCTTCCCCATCCACCACTATTCTTTCCACTTTTCCAACATACTTGTTAACACCTTTTTTAACTGATTCCCCTAAATTCTCAGCTAATCCCTCTTTAGCTCATTCTTCATTTTATGATTTTTCTTACCCGTCCCTTCATCCTCTCTTACTTATTCCTCTTCCCTCTCCTACCACTTTTATTTCTCATCCCCCTCAAGTGTTAGTGGTTATATAAGCTTTGATCAGAAGATTCCTAGATGATGGGGATGGAGTTCAATAGATTCTTTTACAAGACCTCAAATAAATCGGTCGTTGATTCCAAGGAAATCGATGACTACTAGCCAAGATTTTAAGAATGATCTCTATTTTTCTCAACAGTACTCTTAGTCTTCAGATCCTTTAGTGAGATTGACTGCTCACTTTTCTTGGTATCTTGCGTATATGCATCGATATTCGCATAATGATCAAAAGTCTATCCTAAAGTTATGCATGAATGTGAATGCGAATATTGATCCTCAACAACTAGATATATTGTCTTTTCATGCCCTTTGTTTGCCTAATCGATATCTTGTATAGTTGGAGAGAATGTGTTGCCTGCAGTTTTTCCAAAATCCTCCCAAGACTTTTGTAGATGAGTCCCTATCTATGGATTGTTTTTGTAATGACCAAGATTTTAAGGAGGATCATCTTCGTTGATACCCATGGATGTATTTTTTATTTTTCATAATGATATCTCTCTTTTGGAGGTGCCATTCAAATTATT
Source organism: Lygodium microphyllum (assembly GCF_053477565.2). NCBI lineage: Eukaryota > Viridiplantae > Streptophyta > Polypodiopsida > Schizaeales > Lygodiaceae > Lygodium > Lygodium microphyllum. The sequence continues at coordinate 8,790,674 of NC_141156.1, read as the reverse complement.
GTTTTGTATTTAGTGTATGTGTGTGATGGTTATTTTGCTCAATGATGGAGTCGTGGTGGTTGGATATTCAAATTGTTCCAAAAGCTATCTTTTTGAAGATTTTTGGTGGTGATGATGATGAATGGATAGCTCTAGATACAAGAACCTCTTATATCCTTTACAAGTTTTTCATGTTTTTTTGTTTCTAAGTTGTGATAATGGATAAAGGTGTTTTCCTTTCGTTGCATTCTTTATTAGTTGTAGGTTATGAGTTGGGGTCGTGTTTGGATGGTGTTTCCTAAAGATCTATGGAAGATCAAGATGAGCTATTATTTTAGACTTTTATTCTCTTTTTCTAAGGTCTCAAGGACTCTTCCTAATTAAGTGTGGGGATATATTGAGGGTTGAAATGACTTGATTTTTTGGCTGATTTTTGTTATTTTTGAGGATTGAATGATTGATTTTATATGTTGATTAGTTGGTTTCGAAGTATTTGGGAGTCTTTTGGATAAGGTTGATTAGGTTTTAGAATCTTATGATGTTTTTTAGTGGAGATATGATGTTTTGATATGTTCAATTGATGTCGTGATAGTGTCTAATTGGTTCTGATTGAATCTGTTTAGCTTCTGTTTTCTTTCTGTATATGAGAGGATGGAATCATGACTGATGGAGTTTGGGAGTTTTTTTAAACTTATTGAATGATTCTTGATGGTTTGAATGGTTTTAGTTGAGCTAAAGTCTTTTTGATGATCTTTGGTAATGGTACTGTAGAGCCTCTATTGAGCTTCTGTTGAGCCCCTCTTTCTGTTCTATTTCTGTTTTGTATGCCTTTGTAAGTGTTGTGTGGGATAAATGTGTAGCTTGGGGAAGTTTTATAACCTTTAAAAGATATGAATATAAGTTCAAAATAGCTCAAAGAAGTGGAAGAAGTAGCTGTTGAAGATTCAAGTAAAGACTAAAGTAAGAATGACACTGTTGAGCTACGAAAGGACACTATAGTGGCTCTGGTGACCCTTCATATCAAACATACCTCTTAGGAGGGTTATCCACAACAAAGAGGGGTTATGGATGATTATTCTTGATGATTCCAAGGTATCATTGGGAGAGAGCATGTGTGAGAGAGAGTGAGAGAGTGAGAGATACCCAAATCTATGCAAAACAATGTATCTATGAGTGAGAGATTGTGAGAGAGACTACGAAGACTATGAAACTATCAAAGATGAATACTATGTGATGATTTTCATTCAAGGTAGAGAATTCCTTTGTGTTCTCTTATTCTTTTGATAAAGAATATGAAGAATGTGTCAAAGTTTTATTGTGTTAAATCTGTGGGAGAATTGTTATATGAAATGGTGTAAAGATTTGAGAATATTGGTGTTGTTTTCCTTGTTGTGGTCACATAAATTATAAAAAGCATGATTGTTGATGATACAAGATAGATTTTCTTGCAGTAGATTTCTCATTTTCTTGGTGTTTCTCTTGGGGTTCCATAGGGTTGTTGCTCTCGTCTGGTATGGTGCCATAGAAGGCCATCCAAGCATCAAGGTTGGTATCCCAAACATGTCACTGCCATTGTGGTTGGGCTTCATATTTGCTAATGGTCTTCGAAATCTCCCAAACCTTGTCTTGCCAATATGTATGTGATCTCTTTGCCACCTTGTGGGGTGTCTTCTTCTCTCCTTTGTCCATCTATTCCCCAACCATTGTGCAAGCCTAATCACCTGCTCCACCACCCTTAGAGATAGAACTCTATCTAAAGAATGAGGGTAGTAGAAGGAGAACTCGAAGGATCGGCTTTGGTTTTTCCATTACTCCTAAATGACTACTTCCTAGGCATAGTTTACAGGGTACCATTTCTCTCTTTATGAGATGTGGACCTCAAGAACTTGCTGCAACCTTGCTTGGAGTCTCCTTTGTTCCAACTCTACTTGCTCTCTCTGGCTACGCTCTCTTTCCACAACCCTTTGCTCGAGGGTGGTTTCCTCACCCTGCTCTTCCATGTGTGCTTGCACCCACTTTGTTGGGCTCAGCACTTGCAACTATTCTTCTTTGTCTTGGCCTTGTTCGAAGTCTAGCCCTTCTTCTTTTGGTGCTTTTGTTGGAGCTATAGTGGATAGTTGAGCTAGTTGTTCTAGCTCTCCAAACCCTAACTCCTCTAGCTCCTTCGCATGCCTCAGGTAGTATGGTCATTATTGCTCTATGCTTAGGTTGGTGCTCTCTTCCAGTACTATTTCATAGAGGTTGTATCTCAGGGCTCGTCTTGTAAGTTCTAGCTTCCTTTGTAGCCCTTCCATGGTATCTTCACCCTCGGCTTGGATCACATGCAGGAGTCTGTTAAAAAAGGCCTACTATTGGACCTCAAGACCTACTTCCACTGCTTTCGCCCTTTCCAGTGCCATGATTCATTCACTTTCTACCAAGGTGAGGCATTCATCGAGATATCTAAGTCTTCTAGCAGTGTGTTCCTCCCATACATTGGCCTTTTTGCTCATCCTCTCTGCACGCTAATTCTAGTACTGAGATAGCATCCTGACCATCTATTCTTGCTCCTTCCAAATTCCAAGCATTTCTTCTTTCTACTATTTGAGGTAGTTCAGCTACTCTGCTAGTCGTTCTCATCCTAAGCAGCCACTTGAAGTTGATTTTCCATCTCTATTAGTTTTTTGGATGTTACTTCGTCTTTTGTGCCTTGGCCTTACGCAGTTCCTTGAGTTGCTCTTTCTTTTGTTGCTTCTCCTTTTTGCATTCTACGTAGGCTTGGGTTCTAACCCTTTCTAGCTCCTCATTGAGGTCATCTTTGATTCTCTTTAGCTAATCAAGTTACTCTTGCACATGCTCATTCTGCTCTATAGGAGGACCAAAAAGTCCTCCACAACCACCTATTCTTTGCTTCCCTTGTCATGGGACTCTTTTGTGACTTTCTCCTCTGTTTTTCCTTCTATTGCCTATTTGGCTTCCAACTCTTTTCTGAACTCACTTATCTGCCTTTCCTAGATGGCTATTTAGCATGTTTTGTCAAGTTGGCAGGTTGAGAAAGTTTCTTTTTTAGTTTCCAACTATGCCAGTTCTTCCTTCCTCTCCTCTTTTATTATTTTCAACTGGCCTAGTAGTTCCTTGACGTACTCATCATACTGCACTGACCCTGGCATGGCCGAGGGTATGGATATGGTCAATGCTTCCACCCTAGCCTTCTTCAAGTCCTTCCTGGACTCAGTATCCATAGCAACATGCCTCTTTGTTCCTAGTATGGGGGCTCCTATGCTAGGTGCTAGTCCAATATATTGCACTATGTTGACTAGGTATTGCATCCAATCCATCAACTTGCTTTGGTCCACTATGACATCCATGGTTTCTTGGGTGGTAGTAGTGGTGGCAACCATGATATGTGGGGATGGTTCCAATGGGGCCTTCCCTTTGCCTTGTGCCAACAGGTCCTCTAGTCACTTATCCTACTGCAGAGCTGATTGTAGGTGCATCATCTAGCTCCTTTTAGCCATCTCTTCAACATGGGAGGGTTGCTTAACCGATAGCGTGATGGCGAGAGCCATTTTCTTATCCTCTTCTCCCCTTAGCCTTTCCTCCTCCTCTTGTCGCTTCTTCGTTTGTTCTTCCTCCATCCTTTAGGGTTCTTCTGCCTTCCATAGGTGTTCCTCCTCTTCTTCCTCCTTTTTTTTCTTGCTTGAAATTTTCAGCAGGATTTTCTTATGCTCTCCCTGGCTTGATGGGACCAAAACCTCCCTACCTTTCTCACTCACAGTCATTTCACTAGACTCCTTATGTTGATGTTGAGCTGGGGGTGGTTGATGGGACCAAAAATGGGTTGGCACTGGCTATGACACTAGCCAGACCTCATGCACACAACATACACCTCCACCACCACACGGCCTTGCAGGCCAGGAGCATCTATAATAACTAAATGCACACTAGATACATCTAATATTGCGTTTGTAGCTGGATAAGAGTCCAACGGCACCTTCCCCAAAACCCCTCAAAATGGGTATCCCACACATATTGGCAGTAAGTGCCACGTATCACAGACATAGGAGGCACCCCATCAGCTGATTGCCGTGGCCCCACTACAGCTCTCCTACATCTTGGGGATTGGCCCCTCGATGAGCTGCTTTTACATATTAACACATTTGCACAAGACTCCTTTATTTTTTCAGCGAGATCCAAGAGATACCATGTTTCCTCACCAATAGTTTCCCCCAAGAAACGAACTGCTAACCTACGGCAAGGGGAATCTCATCCTCTCAAGTGTGGGTCAACTATAGTTTAAACAATTGCTATGCATTTCCAAGAGTTGATACCATATGTATGATCAATGAAATACTAAATGTCTAATCGTGCACAAATAGTTATGTTTCGAAATTAGCCTATGTGCTAGTACGCAAACAGTCTTTCCATGAATTCCAACTAATACGTATATGATTCGTTGCAAGAATCTAGCACCAAAGTGAACCTTGTGCTACTAGATCCCTTATTTCCAAATATTTTGTTTGCTAAATGATATGCATAGGAAAAACAATCATAATTTGTATTATTTCATCCTTCAAACTATTGCACAAAATTCTACTCCCCTTCACCGTTTAAGTTTTGCTTCATTGCATAGGTGTATAGAGGTTGTTTTGCCATGGTTTAATATATAAAAAGTAATAAATCACACACTGTAACAAAAATATAGGGCAAACTAAGGCCAAACCTCATGCTTTGCCACTATCATACGTCCACGACCACTTAGTATATTTTTCCCTATTTTTCTAAGGCATATTCCTTTTTTTTTTCTCTTTTTTTCTCCTATTTTTCTCTATTTTTCTAATAAAATATTGATATATTTTCATAGTTGTAGCTCTTGATTCTTAAAACAACAGAAATATAGATTTTATTGGTATTTTATCCCATGTATATTGGTTTATCCCACCCGAAAACACCAAAAACCCCATTTTTCTCATAAAAACCGTGTTTTACGGGTTTCTAAAAATTATTTCCAGCATTTTAACTTTATGTTTTCTGATTTTTTCATCATGCAAGCATTGAAAAAATAGTAAACAGCATGTCTACTAATTTTCACTCCATAAGGCCAACATTGGCTCAATCAAATGTAAAAAACCAATAATTTTCCTTTGTAAAATAGAATTACCGATTTTTTCCTTCTTTTTGGGTTATAAAATTTGATGCAGGACTATAGATCAACCCTCATTCAAGGCTTATCCCACCTTCGAACACCCAACTCTAGCCCTCCATCGATCCTGGAGTGATCCGATACCATGCCGGACAAGCATCCTTCAACCGGTTCTCTTCTTGGTTCTTCCCACATGAATTGCCTCTTGGAAGAGAGAGAGGGAGGACAGAGAAAGATTGATTTTCATCCTCCATATCTAGGCAGCCATTTCATGGGTGGAGACCAGCAATAGGAAGTGTAGACAAGAGGGAGATGAGGTATGTAATCAATTGGGGGGGGGGGGGGGGGGGGGGATGCTTTGAAGCTCTCCAACCCCCCTCCAAAAAATCGTCGCCTTCATGGTGTTTCTTTCCTATAGCCGCCGAACCCCCCCCCCCCCCCCCACAAAAATCAAGGATTAGGGGCCCCCAAAGGTGACACCCTTTGGCCCCTTCGAAGTCCATTTCCACTTTGCCCTTGGCCTCCTGTCTGGCCTATCTCCTGCATCCGGCCTCGAATTTGTCCACTGAAAAATTCTGAGCATTCGTCCCAAAGTCCCGTACTATCGGCATCTCTAGAAGTCCTATCTAACATGCCAAAAATTTATGAAAAGTCCCCAACCGTTGCTCGGTGGGTCTTTAAAGCACTTTTGGGGCATTGCCACTTAAAATCATATTGATTGCAGATGCCCCCTTCAACGAAGTCTAGTTTTTCCCTAAAATTCGGATTTTTTGGTTGTTTTTAAGCACTTATCGGTGTAAAAAATCTTCTTGTCACCAGTCCATCTCCACAAAAAATGGTAAGCTAGCTAGGAATGAGAAATCAATTGACTCCAAAAGCACTAAATCCATAAAATCTCAACGCATCTATTGACCAAAACGAAAACCAACTCCCCTTAGAACAACTACACCTAACACTCCCAGTATCCCAACTACTCCACGAGTAGTTGGCATCATATAATCAAAACTGCAAGACCAATCTATTACACAAGTGGCTGACAAACACCCCACTTAATAGCCAAGAGGCAGGCATTAGTAGTGGAGTTATCCAACTCAACCAGATCCCAACCTCCCACACGCTTCAGACCCTCCTAAGAGCATAGATCTATCCTTGCCTTGGCCTTGGACCTTACCACAAACACACAAGGGATAACCTTATCACCTACATCAGATGATTGGATGCCACATTCACCATGCTAGCCAAGAGCTAGGAACAACTAGAGTTAGGTCTCCTTGACGAGACATTAGCAATGGAAATACACTCCTTGCCATGCACTTGGGAGGAATATGAGTTCATGTTCATCAAGATTCGCGAGGTAGCCAAGGAATTGATCACCAATGAGATCTCTCAAGAGCAAGCATGCAAACAGTGGCTGATCACATCAAATAATAGGAGCAAAGTCTCTGTAAAACAAGCCTCTTAAGAGCTAGAAGAGCTGACAAAGCTAGCCGACTCTAACTCTTCCTTTCTGCAAAACTGGTATGCTTTGCATCTCCAATGGGAATAAGAGGGCTACAAAATTATGACCAACATTGAGTAGAGACAAGCAATCAAAATCGTTGAGTACGACCCTACCTATTTGGCTCCTACCTCATTCAAAGTCTTGGCCATCAATGCAAATGATCTTTAGAGGAACATGGCATGGCCCATCCCTATTTGGATTGACTCTTGACTGAGGAAGAACTACATGTTTCCACCAAGATCAACTCTTGACACTTCTTAATTGATGTCTTGACCTACATTACACACGTAGGCACATTAAACATCATGACATGGACCATCATGCTCACTTGGAGTATAACCCAAATTTCTACGATTGGCTCATAACGAAGTAAAGCACAGAAAGCACGCACTTAAAGCCCTTAACCCTTCATACTCCAATCCTAGGAAGGATTTTCATCACTCCATGGGGGGGAAGGGGCAGAGTGGAAAAGAAATCACGACTTGAACTCCAGAACTTGAAATCGAAAAAGACTCAAAAACAAGTAAGGACAAATCAAGGGAACTTATACTTGAAGAAAAGATTTTATGGAAATTATGCATGGAATGTGTGGTTTGACTAAAGTATAAACATTTTCATTCTTTACCCACTACAATGGAATGTGCAAATAGTGATAGTAGTTTACAATACGAATAGCGATACAGGCGGTCTAAGAAAAAAAAAGTGTTGAAAATGCAAGCCCAGGCATTTTCCGCAAACATTTTTGAGAGAGAGCAAAAGAGAGAGCGAGAGAGATCATTTCCTTGACAGGGAGAGGAAGAGGAAGAGGGAAAGAGAGAGAACGAGAGCTTCTCTCCACCACCGCTACTGCCGTCATACACGAAGAGAAGAGGGAGAACTGCACAAGGGAGAAAGAAGGGACATCGCAAAGAGGAGGCAAAGAATCCATCCTCTAGCCTTTTGTGTAGGTACATTGCCTCTTCTTGCTTTGTTTTTGTGTTTTTTTCTTTTCTTTTGTTTGGTTTTCTTTGTGATGAGATGCATTGAAAGAGAGAGAGAAAGAGAGGAAATGAGAGAGGGAGAAGAAGGAAGAAAGAGAAAGAGAAAACGAGAGAGAGAGAGAGAGAGAGAGAGAGAGAGAGAGAGAGAGAGAGAGAGGAAAGGTAACAAAGAAAGAGAGAAAGAGAGAGAGGGAGGGAGGAGAATGAGTGAGAGAAACAAAGAGAGAGGCAACAAAGAAAGAGAAAGAGAGAAAGAAAGAGAGAGGAGAGAGAAAAAGAAACAAAGAGTGAATGAAAAGGTGGATAAAAGCATGAGGTAAACCTTCCTGTCTCTATAGGTGGATCACCTTAAGCTTGCAAGACTCCATGGTTGATCACCTATAGGTGGATTACCTTAAGCTTGCAAAGACTAAGTTTAAGGTTAAGCTTGGTATGTGCATTACTACATCATGGTTAAGCAAGTCAATCACTCCAAGCTCATCATGTCATTATACCCACTACTTCAACCTTTGCCATAACATCTAGTTCTGCAACCTAAGAAACTCTCCCAAAGATAGGGTCACATGGATAAATATCAATGTCATGAGCAAATTGCCAACTTCCTACTTTTTGTTAGGCTCTACACTCTTTTTCCAATGATCTTGGGCAGTGTGCCCACCTGTGGCATCTAGCTCTATCTATGTGGTGTTATGTGGGGTGTGGATGTGTCTCTTGATTTGAACTAAGTAGGCAAGACCGGTGTGCTCACACTAGAGAGCTCATCAATCTCATATTGGATAATGGTTTCCACATCCTTTAGGTGCGCTTGGGATTCTCTCACCCACTCCTTGACCATATCCCCTACTTCCAATTGGTGCCTTGGATCAAGATATTCTCCAACCTTGGCACTTTCCTTTTCTACTGACATAGGAGTAGATGTCTCTGCTTTTATATTTATGACTTTCTTTCCCTTTGGTAACATGGTGGCACTTTCTATCTTAAGCATAATCTTTGTCTCAACCCTCTTTTTCCTTCTTCTATGGTGTTTCTTCCCTATTGAAGCTGTGTTAAGATTGCTGGGTCGTGGTAATGAAATATCAGCCTTTGCCTTTCTTGTGCTTGGGTCATGACATTCAGCGGAATTGGTGTGGCTTGTCTATCAAGTGTTTCAACTCCAAACAATCTCAATGGTACAAACAACATGATAGCCAAACTCATGGAAGGTTTTCACTTAGGGCACTCAGCGTACAAGTGTGTGATCCCATACTCATGGCATGTTATATCGGTCTTGTCTCAATTGTCTTGCTCCCTTTTAGGGCATCAAGATGAGATGTGTCATCATGTGTGGCTACAAGTCCAAGCATACAATGGGTTCCTCGTTCTGTCTGTTAGAAGATGGGCATAGAAACCCACTGTAAGCAAGGGAGTATAAGGGCAGATGAGTGTGAATAGCCCTAGGGGTAGGGGAAACCCTAACCCTAGCTGCCAAAGGGCTATATAAACAACCTATGGGTCACTATCAAAGGGTGAGAGAGTGTACCCAAGTTGTACTCTAAGCAACTTAGTAAGCAAGATTTCATTCTTGTACTTTAAGCTCTCTTCTCCCTCTTGTGCACACATTCTACTGCTGCAAACTTTGATTCTCAACATGGTATCAGAGCCATCTCTGATCTCCTCAGCTTCCCTCAGCATCAGTTATCACTAAGTGCACATGAGCTATCATTTTCCTCATCTTATCCTTCTTTCCTCCATAGCTGCCTGCAACCTACCTCCATTGGAGGACTTGGGGAGGATAAAGGAGGCCATATCTCCCTCTGCTTTCTTCTGAGGAACTCTTCCTCATCTCAGGGTGCAGCTGCCTATAACTACGGACCATGAAATAAGGCGCGCAGAAGGACAGCATTGTGTGGATTTCAAAAACGGCGTAGTTCTGGGCAAGCGCATATCTCGTGCTGAAACGCGGGCAGCAAGCGGCGCAATCTCAGCCACCACCATAGGGCTTTGATAGCCCCCCAAGTGGGCTATCCTCAGCTAAGAGGGCTCTGAGAAATTCATCCTCTACTGGCTGCTACAAGCCAAACCCTAACTGTGTTTTTTTGGGCAGCCATAGCCAACAAGCTCCAAGCTTGACATTTTGTCATTTTTACACTCTGAGCTTCATTAACAGTGATTCTAATCACTGAAGCAGAGTCTCTGAACCCTATTCCAGAGTCTAAAGCTCTTGGGCATGCTCAATGGACATCCCCAAGCATCGGGAAGCCGACTTCCAACCGGGTTCCATTCAAGCACTTCACTAAGCTTGACAATAGTGTTTTTTTAACACTAACCATAAATCATCAAGTGTGATCTTTGCAATTCTTGACTTTTAGCCTGCTGTTGTAAACATGGACATTGCTGAAAACTATTCATTTGCTTCTCGAAAACTTGTTGAAAACCAATCACTTGCTGTCCTAGAGCTTGTTGTCCTGAAAACTGCTCATACAGGCAATTAACTTAAGAGTTTACAACAGTAGTGAGCCTGGCGCTCTTTTACAAGGATTTAGAGTGTGCTTTTATATTTACAATAATGTGCCTTTCCTCTTTTGTGCTTGCCCTAAACTTTTAAGGCTGTCCTTGTTCTTTTGGCCTTTTTTCCTCCTATTTCTTCAATCAAGTCATCTTTTTATGCTTTGCCCTACACCTCTTTAATTTTATTTTTACTTTCTTTGCAATGGGGTTAACACTGGTGCTGTAGGAATAGGGCTTCATAGGCAAGCCTAGAGCTAGTTAATATTGGCTAGCTTTATGATATCTTGAGTGGGAGAGGAGGGGTCTTTGGAGAGTGGATCATCAAGGTTAGGATATTTCCCTCCTTGATCCTTGCTTGGATCATCAGGATTCTCGGTGCAGTTCCTTCTTGGCTTTGGCTCTCAACTAGGGACTAAGCACTCCAATGGCATTTTGATGGAGGGATGGATCTGCTAAATCCTAACCGAGATAGGGAATGCCATCCTTCTTTATTTCTCAAGCCACTCTGGCCCACTATTCCTCTCAAATGTGCTATCAAAGAAGGTTGGACTCTACCTTCTAGTCTCGCAATTCAAATCTAGCACTAGTTGTTGTAGGGCTTGAATCTACTCCTTTGTCTTGGTGTTTCAATGCTCCTATTCTTGACAGTGTTATACCATCATCTACCACTTCATATATGAAGAGCTAGTGCCAGCAAAGAAGTCAAAGAAGTCTACAATAGTTGGATCCTTTGGTGACACATCCGCGCCACTCATGGTACTATTTCCCTAAAGATAGAGATGTGAGTTGCTTAGTTACTGTCCCTTGATCCTAGGCAATCATTCTATGAGTATTTGGAGAATGGAAAGATCAGTTCAAAGCAAGGCAACAAGTTTGAACTTTGCAACAAAGCCAAAAGCATAGTGTGAGTGAGATTGGGTGAGACCAGCACAGGCGCTCTCACCTTGCTATTGGTGCATGTGCAAAGTGGTGGTGGACTGAGTTTGAGCAAAAGGGGTAGACTTAGCATCCATGTTCAACTCTTCCGATTTGTCCAACAAGGGTGGAAGCTAGGAGAAAAAGTCTACCATGGTGGCCTAGAGTTTCCACTTGAACTTTTCCCAACAGTCAAGGCACTCCTTCTCATAGTCCCATTAGAGTTCTTCAATGGTCTCTAGGCTGAGTGGGGTCACACCATCTCAGTGCTCTACTCCTATGGCATACACTTGGAGGAAAACATTCTCCCTCTCCAACTACTATACTCTACTCCAAGTATCATTAGCAAAGGCCAGCTATGCTTGTTGGCATGCCTCTAGCCTTTTCGAGTATTCACGAAGTGCAGTATCCTTCTATCAAAGCTATTTAGAGAGGGTGGCCTTGGCCTGCTTTAGACATTCCACTTAGTTAATGAGCTCCTATCCTAGTGTTGTTTCTAGGTTATGAACCTCTTAACAAAGTTCAGGGACCAATGCACCATTTCCTAGCTAAACTTTGAAGGGATGAGAATTACTCGGTGCTGGGAAAGAGTTGTGGAGGAGGGGGTAGTAGTAGAGGAGGTGCCATCCAAACTTGTGAGTATCGTTGGATTAGGGCCAGCAAAGTGAGGCTAGGGCACTTATTGCTATGGGAGGGTTCTTTCTCTCACTAGTGCTTTTGTCCCTAATATTTAAGAAGAGCAAGTTTGGCAAAGAGGCTAGTAGCACAAGTGGACTTCTTGGGCGAGTTGGATGGTGGCTTTCCTAGGGTGGTTGGTTGTGCACTGGTGCTAGCTTGGCAACGTCTTAATCCATCTAGTCCTCTTTTTTTAGAACTTGGAGTTTTGAGCTTTGTTCCACTAAGTCTTGATGAGGGTTAGGGCTTGGCTCATGTGAGGTTCTAGCCTTAGGTTGAGAAGAGTAGGTAACATCCATTACATGTGATGGAAGCTGATTGGCTAGGGTAAGGAGAGTAGGCAGGATAAAAGCAAAGTAAAATGTTGGGTGCATATTGTCTTCATTGTTTTTGTATTGGCCATGCTATGGACTAGGATTTTCACCCCCACAAAGAGGTGATAACAAAGACATGGGCCCACACAATAGAAAGAGCCGAAGGAGAGAAGAAGAGAGAAGCAACCTTTTTGGGTATGTTGAACACCTTGGCCTCTAGATACAAGGCTTCTATGAGAAACTTCAAGGTATCATGCTTGGATTTGTGGGGATCTAGCAGACTCATTACCTAATATTGTTTGTGAAGAATCGGGTCAAAAACCTCTTGATAGTAGTTGAGGTGGAGAGTAGTTGAGGGTTGAGGTCACCATGGCTAGGCAAGCATAATTTCTCCTAGACTCACTTGGTGAACAAGGTGTACTTGTGACCTTGGATATGAATGGTGGAATTGAGCTACTCCAAGATCATACTCCAAGATCAACTATATGTCAAGATCAACTGGAATAGTGCTCCATGGTAGGCTAATAAAGTGTTGATCTCCAGGAAGTCAATTCCATGCTATACTTTGGCCATAGTCTCTAGGCTAGGAGGGAAAACTTCCTCTGTTGTGATTTGGAAGGTAGCCATGGAAGATCGGACCAAGAAGGAGGATACACAAGGAATGCAGAAGAAGTAAAGAAGATTTGTGAGGCAAGGGGATGATCAAAAGTGTAAGATGACAAATAAGGGTGATGAGAGGAAGAATCTTTCTTAAAAGGCCATTGAGTTAATGCAAATGTGCTAGGACCAATGCATGTTTACCACATTAGTCAAATAGGCCATAAAAAAGCATGATGAAGATGACCTTTCCAAGATACCATGTCACCATCAAGGGTATCATGAAATAAGTGGTGTTCATAAATGAACACCATGTCATTGTGACTGGCAATTATTGGATCCAAGTTGCAGGGCAACCACTAAGGTAAAATGTTTGAAATTTGGTAGTGAATGTGGAGCGAAGGTACTTGGGGACCCCGGGTTGATGGATAATGGACACTAGAAGCCATCAACATGATAATGGTGCAATTGGAACCCATTGATAGGCTTTCGTAATAGCTTTCCATGAAAGTCAATCAAGTAGAAAGAGTTAGTACCAAAATCATGGAACACCCAAAAGTAACCACTCACGTCACAATTTTAGCTTTTTCCTAGGAGCTTGCCCATCTAGGTCTTGAAGTCTAAGACAAATTGGCCCTTCTCGAAGAGCTGTTTCTTGGAAATCCTATCAACCTGATGATTATTTTAAGCTTGTACTTCAAATAAGATGTAAGCAATGCAGATTTGATCTTCCAAGTAGGTGACGGCTTCCATCCTGGAGCCCCAAGAGAGACACCAAGGAAAAGGGGATTGTACTGCAAGAAAATCTATCTTGTAACATCAACAAGCTTTTATTTCATTCCACAAATTTGATAGAATCAACCATAGTCTTCAACATCTTCATAGAATCCTTCAATAGAACAATGAACATAAAATAATATACCATTTTTGAATGGAAATCAATCACATAGTATTCATCTTCAATGTCTTCATAGTTTTCTCTCTCAATCTCTCATATACAGATACATTGTTTTGATAGATTTGACTATCTCTGGCTCTCTCTCAATAGTACATCATCTCCTCACTACAATACTCTAATAATAACTCTCAATAATCCTTCTTAGGTCGTGAATGCACCTCCTAAGAGGTATGTCTGATGCGAAGAGGCACCAGAGCCACTACAGTGTCTCTTCATAGCTCACTACTGTCAATGTCACGCTAGTCTTCTCTTCAGTCTTCAACAGCTGCTTCTTCCATTTGTTTTAGCTCTTTTGAACTTAGATTCATCCTTTTCAAAAGTTAGAAAAGTTTTCCAAATTCACACATACATTCTATAGAACACTTACAGAAGATCTACAGAGCAGCACAGAACAGGAACAGAGCAGATACAGAGCAAAGACAGAGGCTCTACAAAAGATTTACAAAAGGTTAGAGAAGATCATCAGAGAATAGTAGATCCTCATAACTCATACTAAAACCATTCCAAAATATCAAAAACTATTCAATAAACTTCCAAAATATTTCAACGTTCATCAATCATCAATCCATGCTTCATACAGAAGAAAATCAGAACAAAACAGAAGCTATACATAAGGTAACAAAACCAATGAGAACCCCAATAGAACCTATTAGAACATCACAGAGCTTCATATTTCTACTAAAAATCATCATGAACTTCCAAAAAATAATCAATATCATCCAAAACACTCTCAAACACTTCCATTATCAACCATACATCACTATAAATCCATCAAAAATCAATCATTCAGACCTCAAAAACAACAAAAATCAGTCAAAAATTTAGTCTTTTTCCACTCTCAACATATCCCCACACTTAGAAAGGAAGTGTCCTGGTGAGCTAAGGAAAAGAAGAATATAAGTTCAGTAAAGAGCTCAATTTAAGCTTTTTCAGTATCTTCAATAATCACTCCAAACCACGACCCCAATTGATCACCTGTATTTCTAGAAAAGAATACTACTAAATGAAAACTTCGTTATACATTAACACATCTAATAAATAATAAAAAGTCATAATAAATTTATAAAGGATATGAGAGGTTTCTTCTTCATCATCTCAAACTATCCAACCAGCATCACCACCACTGCAATTCTCCAAAAATGTATCTCTCGAAAGCAAATCGAATAGACAACCACCACGATCTCATCACATAAAATTAACCCACAACACAAACACTAAACACAACCATCTAAATGACACCTCCAAAAAGAGATATATATATCATTAAGAATCATCCAAAATACATTGCAAAGGCATCAATGAAGGTAATCCCTTTTGAAGGCTTGGTGATTATTAAAACGATCCATGGATAAGGACTCATCCACAAATGTCTTGGGAGGATTTTGAAAGAACTGAAGGTAGCGCATCCTTTCTAGCAAAACAAGGCATCTGCTAGGTAGACATAAGGCATGAAAATATAGGACATCCAACTGTTGGGAATCAATGTTCACATTGACATTCATACAAAGCTTTGGAATGGCCTTTTGATCGTTATGGGAATGCCTATGCATATATGCTAGGTACCAAGAAAAATGGGCTATCAATCTCACTGAAGGATCTAGAGATTGTGAATATTGTTGAGAAAAATGAAGGTAATTCTGGTATGCTTGACTAGCAATTGTCCAGTCCCCTGGAATTAATGGCTAATTAATCTGTGGTCCTGTGAGAGAATCAGTTGAGCTCCATCCTCTTCTTCTCGAAATTTGCTAATCAAATCCTTCGTACCCACTAACCAACTGAGGGGGTTGAGAAATAGAAGTGGTAGGAGATGGAAGTGGAATAAGTAAAATACGATGAAGAGATGGGTAGGCAAAATCATAAAATGAGAAATAAGCTAAAGAAGGAGTGGCTGAAAATTTAAGCGAATCAGTTAGGAAAGGTGTCAATTGATAAGCAGGAAAAGTAGAAGGTATATGGATAGATGGAGAAGCACATGGTGGAGAAGGGGAAAAGACTCGATCTTCAATGAAAGAACAATAGGTAAAGATTGGAATTTGAGAAAAACCCTGAGGTTGGAAAAGGAGAGGTAAGATAGCTGTTGAGTTGGATTTATAAAGGGAAAAATAAGCATCATAGCAATGGACCATTTGTTGATAGTACAATAAGCTAGGAACAAAGGGACCTAAAACAGATCGTCGATATGGTAGCAAAGAAGGATGAATCAAATGGATGGTTCTCGGAAAGATAAGCTAGGAGATCCACCCTCGGTTGGTTAGTGCTCTGCACATAAGTAGAAGCTGTATTCTGGCATTGGTTCAGGACTACAGAATCAACCATTGAATGCCATAAAGTACCAGGGCAAGTAACCACTTTAGAAGAATAGCACTGGAACATGTCATCTATCCTCAATTCCAAATGGTTGACATATAAGGCAGCTTGGAAGACCACATCCCCCACATACCAAGCTAGATCAACATCATCTGAAATTAACAGATCACTTCATAGATATATGTAAGAGGGAAACATGGTATCCGTCATCACAAAATCTTCAAAGACCATACGGAAAACTTCTGTCAGCAAATCAGAAGACCAAGCCCCACTCCACTAGAAGAGGGAGATCCATCATTGAGAGCTTCATATAGAAGGCTAACTTCTGCAACTGATAGTGGACAAAGAAGGAATGGTCTAAAGGAACATACTCCTGAAATTGCTCAAATGTAGACCATAACAAATCCATCTTGGACTACAATCTTTCCACTTTATCTTGAAACAACGGACATAATGTGGCCTATCTTTGAAGAACTGCCAAGTCCTGCTGAGATATAGAAGGAATCATAGGAACATTGGGGCTTGGAGGAATGGACCGTGACTACGCCAGTTGGTCCAACAACTGCTTAATCTGGGAAGCTTGGGATTCCAATGTATTATGAGCAGTCTACAAAGCTGATAGGTTTGTATCTAAAAGAGTCTTAAACTCTTGAGCTTCTTTGGACATTTTCTCTTTCTCCTCCGAAACTCTAATGGCCTCTAACTGAGCTACTGCTAACTGAATTTTCAAAGAAGACATTTCTTCTCTCTGGGTCTCAATCATTTGTAACTGCTACTCCATCTACTTAAACAAATCAGGAAGAGTGTCTTTGGCAGAGGCTAACTCTGTGGTTGCCTTATGCAACTGGTCTT
The DNA here is from genome assembly GCF_053477565.2 of Lygodium microphyllum. NCBI lineage: Eukaryota > Viridiplantae > Streptophyta > Polypodiopsida > Schizaeales > Lygodiaceae > Lygodium > Lygodium microphyllum. The sequence goes on along the minus strand of NC_141156.1, from coordinate 8,773,987 downwards.
TGGATTGCATCAATTCTTCATAGAAAGAAGCATATAACTGTTGAACACAAGTTGTCACTGAGAGTTCAATAGAACTTTGGATGTCGTTACAAAGGAAAGGAATGGCATCCCCTGACACAATTGTTCAGCGAAGGAACTGATATTTCCAAAGAACCCTCTCGATGTGCCCTGAATAAATTGTTACATGTTGTTGAGATTCAGAGAGACAGAGACATAGAGTAAGGAGCAAGCATGCTCTCATCTTCTTCATCCATTCATTCTATCATAACCACACACAAAGAGTAAGTGTACACAATAGTACTAAGGTCCGTAGGACCATTCACACTGGGTCTAAGACCACTGACTTATTTAATGTCCCACACTTTGCTGATACAGCTAGACAAGACTAATGTTGGTCACACATACTATGAGCTTGATATTCTAACACTCCCTCTCAAGCTCAAATCATCTTATAAACTCCAAGTAGCTGTCTAAAACTACTGAACTTATATTTACCCAAAGACTTAGTAAAGATATCTGCAACCTATTCATCAGTCTTCACATGCATAAGATCTACTCTCCCTGCAAGAACCATCTCTCTGATAAAATGGTAGTGTACCTCTATGTGTTTTGTCTTGGCATGGTAAACTGGATTCGTTGCCAGGAGTACACTACTGAGATTGTCACATAATAAGGTCACTGGAGCATCCACCTGAATATCCAAATCAGCCATAAGCTTGAGTAGCCATGAAAACTCACATGCTACCAATGCAACACCCCTGTACTCTGTCTCAGTGCTAGACAATGCAATCGTTGGTTGCTTCTTGTTGCTCCAACTGATCATGCCACTTCCAAAGCCAAAAGCATAACCACTCGTAGATCTGCGATCATATGATCATCCTGCCCAATCCGCATCTATGTATCCAATCAGTTTCAAGGGCTTATCTCTCATATAGAACAACCCATAATCTACAGTGGACTTAACATATCTCATAATCCGCCTAACAACATCCAAATGTGGCTTCCTGGGCTTCTACATAAACTGACTTATGAGCCCAACTGCATAACTCACATCCGGCCTAGTGATGGTCAAGTAGATCAGACTTCCAACCATCTGCTTGTACATAGTCACATCCTGAATTTTAGCTCCAATGCTAATGTCCAACTTGACATTCTGATCAAGGGGTGTATCCAATGGTTTGCATTCAACCATGCCATACTTCTTCAGCATTTCCATGGCATAATGTTTCTGCATCAGCCATAAACCATTTTCAACCTTGATTACCTCAATACCCAAAAAGTACTTCAATTCACCTAGATCTTTCATATCAAATTCAGATTTCAGCATCTTCATTACATGTTGTATGCCCAAGTCATCATCACCAATGATTATCAAATCATCAACATATATGACCAGCACTACTAAGCCACTGTCAGTCTTCTTTGTAAACAGGCTGTGATTAGCCCTACGAACAGTAAATCCCAACCTTTGCAAGTAGTTACTGATCCTAGCATGCCAAGCTCTCGGAGCCTGCTTCAGCCCATATAGTGCCTTTTTTAGCTTACATACATAATGCTGAAAATCAGGGTGAACATACCCTTCTGGCTTAACCATATAGACATCCTCTGCTAGGTCACCGTTAAGAAATGCATTCTTAACATCCATCTGTTGTAATTTCCAGCCTCTAGCAGCAACCAAGGCAATTGCAGTGCATATGGTTGCCATCTTGGCAATAGGGTTGAATGCTTCCTCATAATCAAGTCCATACTATTGGGCATACCCCTTAGCAACCAGCCTGGCTTTGTACCTTTTCGCACTGCCATCCGACTTACATTTGATTTTGTAAACCCATTTGCAGCTAATTGTCTTTTTTCCTTCAGGCAGTGGCACAAGATCCCATGTCTTATTTTTAGCCAAGGCATTCATTTCTTCATCCATAGCTGCACACCAGTTCTCATTTTCCACTGCTTCAGCATATGTACCTGGTTCTTTGATCTCCATCACTTTTGTCATGTAACCATAATGCTTTGCAGTGTAGCCACTATATGTCAACTTGTCAACAAGATATCTGACCCTTTGTGAGTGTCTAAGCTGTGGTGCACTGCTCAATTCCCCTCTCTCATGAGGTGGAATGTACCTGCTCTGCCTTGCGCCAGGCGTATAGACACTCGGAATACCAAGTTCACTGTCTAAAGTGTCAGTAGACTCATATCCAGAAGTCATTCTACCAGGTGTCATCATCCCAGATACATCCTCAGTAACTTTCTCTTTTCCTTTATCCACGACATCATATCTCCCCCTCACTGACATACTGGTGTCAGTGGATGGTGAGCTCCTCAATCTCCCTGTCCATGGGGATACTGTCTGACTACTAGGTCCTGTCATAGCAGTGCTCTAGTGCATATCGACTATAGATACATGAGTGGAAGGCATATCCAATGGCACTGTTGCCGGTGATACATACCAAGAACCCACCTCATCAAAAATAACATCCCTGCTCACCAAGGTCTACCTGGTAGAGGGATCATAGCATTTGTATGCCTTCTTCTCCTGCGAATATCCAATGAAAACACACTTATGTGCTTTTGGATCCAGCTTCTTCCTTTTTTCATCTGGAATATGCATATAAGCAAGACAGCCAAAGACTTTCATGTGACTTATATCTGGCTTATAGCCATACAGCTTCTCAAACGGTGTCATCTCATGAATACCTATAGTGGGAGTCCGATTCAAGATATACATGGCTGTCATAACCGCCTCAGCCCAATAATAGAGCAGCACCTTCTTCTCATTCATCATGGCATGAGCAGCTTCCATCAAGACCATGTTCTTTCTTTCAGCTACTCCATTCTGCTGAGGAGTATAGCTGCAGGTAAGCTGCCTGCATATGCCATTTTGAGCCAAAAATTTGTCAAACTCATTTGATACATACTCCCAACTGCTATCCAATCTCAAGCAAGAGATATAATAGTTAAATTCCTTTTCAACCTACTTTTTAAACTGCTGAAAAATAGCAAAAACCTCATCCTTTGTCTTCAGAATGTAAACCCAAGTGTAGCGACTGTAATCATCAATGAATGTAATATAATACTTTGAGCCTCCCATGGATGCATTATGGGCTAGCCCCCAAACATCAGAGTGCACTAACTGCAACGGACGTGTACTCTGCCTTACATGCCTGACAAATGGCAATCTTGACTGCTTACCAAACTAGCAAGCATCACATACATGACCAATATCTGAATATTGGAACTTGGGTAAACTTGTAACAAGCTGTTTTTTCTACATAATTTGCAGCCTTTGCAAATTTACATGCCCCACTCTCTTGTGCCAAATTTCCAAGTCCCTGATAGTGCCAGAACCATGGGCAAACATGGCTGAATTCAGCTCTAGCAAGGTAGCATCAAGAGTAAACATTCTGCCATTCCTGTGACCGCGAGTTATCAACTTGCATCCATTACCAAACTCTTCAATAAAGCAACCATGCTTGTTGAATCTAACCTACAATTTCTGCTCCATCATCTGACCAACATACAGTAGGTTCTTCGTAATCGAAGGAACATGCAATACATCATGCAAATTTTTCTTTTTGCCATCATGAACCACAAGAGGCACAATGCTATGCTGCGTGTCATCACCTGTACAAACATAGCCATTTTTTTCAACCACCATATCAGTGAACCAATCACCATGAGGAGTCATATGGTTCGATGCCCTTGAATCAATATACCAAACTGCATCATCAGTGAATTTTTCAGTAGCTCTGTCTTTTACATACTGCATGGCAAACAATCTATCTCCTAAAGTTTCATCTGCTCGACTAGATGTAGCAAAATGCCCATGTTATTTTCCTTTCTAATTGCCTTGCTTCTTCCAGCAGTCCTTGGCAATATGCCCATACTTCTCGCAGTAATGACAATCCTTATCCTTGTTCAGATTGTCAGATGGACGCTGTTGTCGCCAGGAGCCTCTACCTCTAGGGATAGATCTCCCCCTACCTCTAAAGTTTCCACCACTTCTTGCATTTGATACCTGCTGGTTGTTATTGCCATAGGATGCATTTTGCTGGCCTCCTCTACCAAATCCATAGCCTCTACCAGGTTTCCATGGCCTCATTGATTGGAATAGAAAACTACATCCTTATTTTTAGAACTACTAGATCCTGCAGCCAAACCAAGCTTAACCTCTTCATGGATAAGCAATGCAACTAGCTCATTGAAATCAGGCATTTCAGCTTGCAGAGAGACAGAAGTGTCAAAAGACTTATACTCGAGCCCCAAGCCATTCAAAGTCACAGCAACCATGTCTTCATCTTCAACCTGTGAACCAACAGATGCCAATTGATCTGCAATGGTTTTAACCTCCGTGGCATAATCCTGTATAGATCTGCTCTTCCTCTCCATGTTGTTGAACTTCTGCTTCAGCTGTATCTTCCTGGCACTTGTGGTTGTGCCATAATACTTGACCAAAATATCCCATGCACTGCAGACACTCTATCTGTAAGAGGCAATGTCATACAATGCATTCACTGTTTATGACCAGCCAATACCCTATGAATATATTTGTCTCCAGATTCAAACTTCAATTTTTAAGAGCTTCCAATGCTCATATCAATGCATATAGCATTCAACATTCATATCTCATACCATACTACTCCTTGTAGGTACCAGAAGGCATGTACTTCTTCAAGGCCAATGAGTATATATTATTGACAGTTTTATGATAGTTTTCAACCTGTCATTAGCTTCCCAAAATTGAGCATTTCAGTCAATATCTTCAATCCACAACCATGTCAGACAATGCATATGGTTCCCAAAGCATATATATGCTTCAACAAGTTCTCCTGAGCATGCCAAGGAGCTCAAGGCTCTTGAGTAGAATCAAGTGTATGCTGTATACTCACATATTACAGTAGGTCTTCACTATTTTCAGATCTGTGATCAACTGTCACAGCTCATAAATGAGCTCTACATCATGGGTTAGCATTCCAGGACAATAAACCATCTTCCAGTGATGATTCAGCAAGCATTTAAGTGCTCCATTCCATTCCAATGTGCTTACTCAACCAGCATATGTAGATCAGCAAACTGGCGCAGTTTGCGTGGACTATTTTGAGCTTCTCCTACTTCACACTGATGACCACTTCACTGTAGATCCACTCAATGATGACCAGCCAAGCCTTTACAAGGCTCCAGACAAGTCCTGACACACTTTCCTTCAAGTATACTGAAGATGCATTCAATGCATACCTCTCTATAGAAACAATGACAGTCAGTCCTTCTACACAACAAGTCTTTTTCCTTCAATCTCCAGGTCTTCTTCCATAATGCTATTCTCCACAGAGCCCTGTCATGGGTGCTCTGATACCATGTTGAGATTCAGAGAGACAGAGACATAGAGTAAGGAGCAAGCATGCTCTCATCTTCTTCATCCATTCATTCTATCATAACCACACACAAAGAGTAAGTGTATACAATAGTACTAAGGTCCGTAGGACCATTCACACTGGGTCTAAGACCACCGACTTATTTAATGTCCCACACTTGCTAATACAATTGGACAAGACTAATGTCGGTCACACATACTATGAGCTTGATATTCTAACACATGTGAGGTAGGCAGGGAGGTCACTTCCAGAGGTAGCAGGAACTATTACTGAAGGAATGACTGGTGGAACTTTCTCTGCTACATGCTTCAAGCGCTTTTGTTGAATGACCAATGGAGGAGGGGAATCAATATCCTCTTTGTCAATGGGTTATGAATCTTCTGAAGCTGGAGGGGGAGGAACTTTTTCAGATGGAGGAGGGGGAAGCACACCCGTCTTAAGGCCTGAATATGTCAAGAAAACATATAAATATGAACCATAAGTGACATTTGTAACATTCCCTCTAGTCACTTTGACAAAATGTTGGTTCATCTTCGTAAGCAAGTAAGTACTCCAGTCAATGGCAACCCCTTTTAACACCATCCTGGAAGCTGAAGAGCTCCTTGGACAAATAATGAGATGGTGTCTTGGCAAACATGAACCTATCTTGGAGAAATTGACAGACTAGCTTCCAAAGAGGATCATTAATCATGGAAAAGGACACTCCTGAAGTGTTAATCACCTTCTTGACATCGAGGACCTCTTTAGTTTGCTTCTGTAATAGTTTGAGAATCTCGTCATTTGAGAATAACTATCTGGTTATAACAAAGGGTCCTCCTTTGTAAGGAAGAGACAAAGCCTTCCCTAACCCTCTAGGTGCCAAAACCATGGAAGTACCACGAACCAAGCCTGTTTTTTTACTGTATGACGCAAGAAACTCATCACATAGGGCTGGATCATCTGGAATCAAAGGGAGTGAAGCAACCACAAAAGATGCAAGGCCAGTTTTCACGATAGGCTCAAAAGTCAATAGAGAATAATAATCCCTATTGATCAATGGGACATACTGAACAGGAGGAGGAGCTTGAGGCGCCATTCAGATGGAATATACACACACCACAAACACAGACAATCACAGAGAATGCTTGCAAAACAACAAAATAACTATCAAAAAGAAATCGATCAAAAGAAGCACACACACAAACGTAACTAACCAATTGACCACCCCAAACAACCCACATCCTAGAAAAAATTTGGCATGACCCCTACACATATGGGATCGAAAGCTTCATGCGATGCAACAAGCAGTCACCCTCCCAAGACCCCGTATCAGGCAAAAAAGAAAAAAAACTACAAACCGCACGTGTAATTGTATCACACAATCAAACCTTAATACCTCAAAAACCTAATCAGGATATAACCAGAACTTTGATAAACAATATCAACTCAAAGGACTATACATGCCCATCCCACGAAGCGTATTTATTAAAAAGGGAAAAAAAGTACAGTGAGGGAAATGATTTTATTGAAGGGTTCATTTTAAGAAATTATTAACAATGGTTGAAATTTTATTAGGTTGTAAACCTTAATAAGAAAATGGCGGTTCATTTTTAAATTGTTAGTTACAATTTATTAATGTGAAACAGTGTTTTTAACGAAACCCAGACTGCAATTCCCAGACTTAGATCTCTAAATTCATATTCATTAATTAAAAATTTAATGTATCTGAAGCACTCTTCTTTGTCAACACGTGCATTTTTGTGACGGCTGGTTCATTTTTATTAAAAGTTAAAGTGTCTCTGAAGCGCACATAGTGCGTACAAAGTGAATGGCGGTTTGATTTTAAGTTATTAGAAAATTATGTGTTTAGCGCGAGCATGCTTGAAAAAGTGGGTGAATAAAGTTCATTTTAACAATTAACTATAGTTAAGGGATGACCAAAAATAAATAAAGCACGAAAAATAGATACCTGGTAGGGGTGTGTATGCAAAAGACTGAGAGCGCACTGAATAGTCACAAACGCAAGGAATCCAATCAAAAAAGTAAAAATCACTGAGGACTGGAAAAAATAAAGCACCTTAGTTTTTTTTAATTCTTTTTGTTTTATTAAATAAATATCAAATCAATATTAGGGGGATCACATGTGGTATAATTAATGTTGATTAGTGTTTAGGTGAGATTGTTATTTGATTTTTTTTAATTGTAATTTAGGTGTATTTGTATTTTGTATTTTATTTTATTTATTTATTTATTCTCTTTTTTAATTATTTTTTGGTATAATTTTATTTTAAAATATTTAAAAAACAATAAAATGCATTGGTGGAAATTTTTGTGATTTTTTTGAATTTAATTCTGATTTTTAGGGATTTTTAATGAATTTTTCTCAATTTTTAGTAAATTTTAAAAGGATTTTAAATATTATTTTTTTTTTACAATTTTTTCTATATATTATAATTATCAAGATCAACCAAAAAAATTACCAAATTCAATAAGGAATTTTTTTGTAATTTTTTTGTTTTTTAATTGAATTTTTTAATATTTTTAAGGGTTTTTAGGTATTTTTAAGTATTTTTCTCGGGTTTGTGGAAAATCAAAAGAGATACCCGACTGCGTGTGAACAGCTGTGGGTGCTCGGGGATGGCACGCACCACCACATGGAGAGGACCAAACGCACATCCTCGCATGTGAATACCCGTTGGAAAATGCCCACAAACTCATGCACGCGCTGCGTGTGAACAGGGGAGGTAGAGGGGAAAAGGGTAGGAACGGGGGCTAACACAGGGGAAAACGGGGGTTAGTTGAGGTTAGTTGATGAAGTGATCTAAGTTAGGTTAGGTTAAGTAACTGAGGTTAGTTAAGTTAATTAAGGTGATTAAGTAAATTAGTGAATTCGATTGATTAAGTTGATTAAGTAAATTAGGTTGATTAGGTAACCTAAGTAAATGAGGTAAATTAAGTAACCTAAGGTAATTAGGTTGATTAAGGTACCTAAGTTAAGTAGGTTGCTTAAGTTACCTAAGTTAAGTTAGTTCGGAAACTAAGTGTTAAGAAGCTAACCAAGAGGAGGAGGAGTGGAAACGGCGGTGGGGCCGCTGAAAAAGGGAGGAGAGGAGGGGAGGTAGGCGTCCGGCGGGGCCGGGCGGCGAAAGGAAGAGGGGAGGTGGGCGGCGGCCCGCGAAGGCGAGAAGGAGGGAAAGGGGGGCGACGGCCCACGAAGGGGAGGAGGTGGCGTGTGGTGGAGAAGGGAGGGGAGGCACTGCACTGGTGGGGTGTCGCAGAGAAAACGGCGGCGCGTGGAGAGGAAGGGAGGGGGGAGAGGAGCGTGGCGGGGGCGAAGTTGGAGGAGAGGAGATCGTGGGGGAGGCAGACGAGACGACGAGGGGAGGAGATCGTGGGTGAAGGAGGAGGGGAAGGATGTCCGCGAGCAACGACAGGTAAGTTGATGTTTTTTTTTCTTTTGGTTATCAATTGGTTAATTAGATGGGTGTATATTAATATGGTTGGGAAGGCAAGTTGTTTATGTGATGTGTGTGTTTTTGTGTGTGTGGTGGGTTTTGTATTTCGGTTTTTTTTTATATATTCTTCTTTGTTGTTTTTGGTTGATTTTGATTTTTGATGTGTATAGTTTTTTGTTGGTTGTGTTTTTTTTTTTGTTTCTTTTTTGTTTGTTATTTAGTGTATTTGTAGTGTGTTTTGAAATTGATTAGGAGGGAAAAAGGGTGGGAAAAACAGCCCGCCCCCCTCCCGCGCGTGTGTGCGGGGTGGGGGTAAAATAATTTGCAATGGTGGAACCTGACGGGGCGGTGACGGCAACACACGAGTAGTCGCAGACGCCACGGGGCGACGCGAGGCACCTAAACCCAAAAACGCGCGCGGTTATGCGCAAGACGTGGGACGCGCACACATGAATGGAAAGAAAAATTAATAAGATACAAACTGGACATCAAATCAAAAAACTGTGAAAATGAAAAATGTGCCAAGAGACAAGGAGAAGATGGGAGAAAAATGCGACATGAGTTCCGGGGCAAAATCAGGGTGTTCACATGGACAAAACACAAAAAACGACTCCAAAAATACATACGAGGATTAATATGGAAAAATTCGCCCTCCAGAAGGCAGGGCGAAAAGAAGGAAAAATGTGCCAAATAATGTGCCCGACAAATCTATCACATCAACACACGGTTTCGACTGAGAGAGGACATGTTCACATGGGAAAAACCCAAAAATCATACCCGAAAAGAGATTCAGAAATTAATATGGAATGATTTGTGCACCGGAATAGAGGACAATAAAAAGGAAAAATGTTCGAAGGAAGGGAATGCACAGGACTGTCACGTTAAAATGCACTACTAATGGAGTGAGGAGGGGTTCACATGTAAAAAACACAAAAAAGACACTTGAAAACACATGGAAAAATTAATAACTAAAAATCTGGCAATCGAAAGAGGGGGAAGGAAAAAGAAAAAATTGGAGGAAAGATTCGCGGGACACGGCTATCAAATTAAATGGGACGTCCGGTGCAAACAGGGCATGTGCACATGGGAAAAATATGGAAATTACGCACGAAAAGGTCCCAAAAACACGCAAAAATTAATAGCAGACCAACCGCGCATCGAAAGGACGTGGCGCAAAAACAAAAATTATCAAGGGGAAGGGGGCTGTCAGGGCAGGCATGTTGAATTACAATTTCGAAGCAATAAAGGTGCGTTCACATGGAAAACCGTCCAATTTATGGAAAACACTTCAAAAATGAATAACACAAGATCCATTGGTCAAAACAAGGGTTGGTAAAAAGGAAAAATGGATAGTTCAAAGGGACGAACAAGGCTGTAAGGTTGGATGTCAGTCTCAGTGAACGTAGGGTGTGTTCACATGAAAAAATCACAAAACAAAGGATAAAGGCAAACGGACAAGGAATAGCCCCGGGGATAGGGTGAAATAAAATGGAGGAGTGGTGAAAGGACCCCTCAGAGCATAAAAAATGAATTTTTCACATTTCGAGGTGGACATATATATTTCCATGCTGATATGCAAAACTGATGAGCAAGGACGTGTCCCCACACTTAAGACCTTACCAAGCAGGGTTAGATTGATCATCACAACCACAGACTTGTCAACCAACTGGATGCTAGCATCCCCACACTTAAGACATCACATACACTTGAAAACAAAAAAGTAGGGTTAGGAAGACTTGGCCCGTTTCGCGGATGGTCGGAGGAACCGTCACTGCTACAGAAGGGTTGCAGTTGGCTGTAGGAGAGGTACCATGGCTGGCTCTAGCGTTTAGCCAGCATGGCAGGGACCATGCAGTAGCACCCAGGGAGGTAAGTGGTTGATGAAGTCCATCGAGGGAGGTGTCATTGACGAAGGATAGTCACTCAACTCACTAGCACTCATATGGAATGAGAGAACAATCACTCGCCCCATAACTAACATCACTCGAGTGAATAATGATGAAACCCAGAGTTCACACCCGGTTTAGGAATCGACAAGGAAGTGGTGCAGAGGGAGTATGCCAGGGTGCACAATTGATGGTGCATCAGTGCATCCAACCCGTCTAACATAGGTGCAAGTAGGAAGGCCAGGGAGCCTTGCAGTCCAATGTACAGAACAGAGTGATGTATCCTGTGCTGATGGCAGAGACCCATCCTGTGGGTGCATAGGGAAATAGAAATGTACCTGACTCCAATTGTTGTAACGTCCCTCAATCCTCACCTCTCGAGAATTGAGTAAAGAAACACCAGTCACACTCAACCCCCCCTCTGTCTCATGCTCTGTTGATAGATACAAGAGGGCAGCCCATTCCTTAAACCCATTAATGTAATCCTCACTGTCACTTGTGCAGAGGTTGTATGCCTTGTACGCAATTGATGGTGCAACTGTGCATCCCGCCCTGTGCCAACATACAGTGCAAGAAGGAAGGCCATGGAGCCTTATGGTGCAATGCACAGGAACAGATCGTGCATTGTGCATTGAGAGGCCCAACCCGTGTGTGCAACACTTCGTTCACACATCTCACCTCTCATTTGATTTGAAGGGAAAAACTGGTCACTCACCCCACCCTCTGTCTCACTCTCTAATAGATACAAAGGGCAGCCCATACTCACGTCCCCATCCTGTTAGGATGAAAGCAAACATCACTCAAGGAGTTGGTGATGAAGATCATGTTGACTATTGTCATCAAGATCTTGAAGACAAGGCGTACCAGGGAGGCAACCAACAAGTCTGATACTTCAATGATTTGTAAGAAAGGTCGTCTGTTAAGAAGGACAGATGGACTGATATTGCAGAGACAGTGCACCAAGGGAGGTGGCTTCAAATTACTTACTGAAAAGGTTCGCTCTACTGATGAGTTAGCTATCCTGAACTGTGGAGTGTTACCACCTTTTCCACAGTCATCTTTCCACCCAAGGGTGTTTCCACTTTTTCTTGGAATGAGGCATGTTATGATAGGGAATTTCTTCCTTTTTTTCCATAATAGTTTTGTTTGTTTTGTTTTTCTTTTTCTTTTTCTTTTTCCTTTTTTTTTTTTGCTAAGAAAGAGAATGATAGAAATACCATGTGTCAAGACCAACCTCGCCACCGTTGTTGGATTAGACGAGAAGAGAAAAAGGTCAAGTTGAGAGGCATGTGTGAGGGGCTAACAGAACGAGACCGCCTCATGAGGAGAATCATAAGGGCTATCAAAAGCACGAAGAAAAGGACGGTGCAATGCCCAAAAGGGGAAGGGTAGGCTGACTATGATTGTCAAGATCCCCAAGGAGGGAAGTACTTCTTCAGATGATAGCCATTGATCAGGAAAGGATCATCAGAGGCATCAACGGTCTGCACCTGAACAGAGCCATTAGGATTGATAGCAAGTACCTTGTATGGGCCCATCCACCATTGTTGAAGCTTGTCAAGAAACTTGCCAAATCTCGAATCATAGGCTAGGACAAGATCACCTTCTTTGAACTCCTTATGCTTGATGAAACTGTCATGATAGACCTTGCATTGCGCTTGAGTGGTTTCCATACATTGTAGGGCCATCGGCCGTATCTCATCCAAGCATTCCAAGTGCAGGAGGCAGTGTTGCAATGACTCATCATCTCCCAAGCGTTCTTTAACTGCCACTCGCAAAGAGGGCAATTCTAGTTCAACAGGAAAGATGGCTTCTGTACCATACACTAACTGGAAAGGGGTATGTCCTATAGCTGCCTTATGGGAGGTTCTGTATGCCCAGAGGGCCTCTGTAAGTCGATCGTCCCAGTCGCGATGATGTGCGTCAATCGTTCTTGTGAGGATCGAGCAAAGGATGCGATTGGTGACTTCAACTTAGCCATTGGCTCTAGGGTAATAGGGAGTGGACTTGCGATGGTGGATCTTATACAACTCTGTCAGCTCCTCCATGATTTTGTTAAGGAAATGAGTACCTCTGTCACTTACCAACTCGAGGGGACTGCCAAAATGGGTGATAATATTCTCGTACATGAACAGAGCTACGTTATTACCATCATCCTGCTTTGCACCACTTTGTCACATAATCTGTACATACTAAGATGTATATGTTCAACTTCTGTCTGGTAGGTGGATCAATGGAACCCACAAAATCAATCCCCCACTTCTCGAATGGCTTTAGGGGAAGAATAGGTTGCAGTGGCATGGCACTTATTTTAGTGGGTTTCCCCATTCGCTGACAAGCATCACATCTTTTATAGTAGTCATGTGCATCCTTGTGGAGGGTCAGCCACCAGTATCCTGATAACAGATCCTTTCTAGCTATCGCTTCTCTTGTGAAGTGTCCACCACATGGTTCATCATGGCATGCTTTCAATAGTATGCCGATTTTATCCCCTGCAACACATCTTTGCAACACTTCATCTTTGTCTCTCTTGTAAAGTGCACTGCATAGCAAAGTGTAGGGGGCTTATTCTAATACAAGCTTCTTTTTCTCATAGCCTGAGATGCCAGGAGGATACTGTTGAGTGGCCAGGAGGTTGGCTATGTCTGCATACCAGGAAGTACCTGTTTCAACTAGAAACAAGGAAGCATCAAGAAGGTCTAGGTCATCCTGTTCCTCTTCTATAGTTTGAGGGATCCGTGATAGATGATTGGCTAGGACATGGAAACGGCCAGGCTTAGTGACGACTTCAAAATCAAACTCCTAGAATAGGAGCAATCATCTCATCAGTCGTCCTTTAATATCTGCTTTGTTCATCAGGAAGGACAGGGCTTCATGATCCACATAGAACTTGAAATGCGTTGACAGTAGATAGTGTCGAAACTTCTCTAGTGCAAACACCATTGCCAATCTCTCAAGATCTGTCACTGTATAGTTCTGTTCCCTATCAGTGACCTTTCGGCTTTCATAATATATTGGTTGATCTAATTTAGAGGGGGCCTTTTGACATAGGACAGCACCTAGCCCTTCAATTGATGCATCTGTGTGCACATGAAACTCCTTCGTTGTCCAGTCAGGAGGCTGCAAGATAGGTGCTTTGATAAGGCACTACTTTAGGATATTAAAGGCTTCTTCACAGTCTCATCAGTCCAAAGGAAATCCTCATCTTTCCTTAGGAGCTTGTGTAGAGGGGTTGCCTTGGTTGCAAAATGTGCAATAAATCTTTTGTAGTAGCCCACATGGCCAAGAAATCCTCTCAATTGCTTGAGGTTTGTTGGTGCTGTTAAGGCGGCAATCTTCTCAATCTTCACCGGGTCTATTGCAATCCCTTGTGCATAGACAATATGGCCCATAAGAACTCCCGATGAGACGCCAAAGACACATTTGTCAGGGTTGAGAGAAATCCCATACTCCCGGCATCTGTCAAAACATTGCTCTAGGTATCCCCAGTGCTCATGGATTAAGCTACAGACACAAAAGTCATCAAGATACACCTCAATGAAATCATGCAAATGATTCTAGAAAGCAGCCATCATTTCTCGTTGGAAGGTGGCAGGAGCATTATAAAGCCCAAATGGCATCACCCTATAGGCATAGGTCCCCCATTCTATGGTGAAGATTGTTTTGGATTGGTCCTCTTTTGCGATTTGAACTTGGTTATATCCGCTGAATCCATCCAAGAGGGAATAGAGCTCATGGCCTGCCACTGTGTCTAACAGTTGGTCTATAAAAGGGATAGGAAAATGATCCTTCTTCGTCTTCAAATTGAGCTTTCAAAAGTCTACACATATTCAAAGTTTCCCGTTCTTCTTGGGTACTACCACAATGGGCAAAACCCATTCACTATTAGCCACGGGATAAATGAACTTGGCTTCAAGAAGCTTCAATCATTCAGCCTTCACCAGAGCAGAATAATTAGGATTCATATGCCTTTGTCTTTGCCTTACAGGTTTGGTATCGGGCTCTAGGTCAATGTGATGTTGACATACTATGGGATCAATCCCCTTTAGATCTTTATCTGACCAAGCAAACACATCTAAGTTCTCCTTTAGTAGATCTCGTAGGACCGCTAGTTCTTCTTCTAGAAGATTGAGGTCCACTTTCAGGTGATGTTCAGTACCGTCAGTATCCAAGAATGTTACTTGCCTTTCACCTTCCACTTCGCGAATAAAAGTGCCACGGATTGCTTCTAGATAGAGGTCTGACTCTTTCAAGGAAGTAGTGTCCTTGTCTGATGTTCCCCTAGAACCAGTGTCCTCCTTCTAAACAAATGACTCATTTTTCTATTGAGGTTGTTGGAAGGGTATCAGAGCTTTGTTTGCTTTTGTATGAGTGGTGATTTCTTCTGGACTTAGGGATTCATCTTCAGAGAATGCGTCCAGGAATGTCACATAGCATGGACCTTCTAAAAGCCGAGGCTTTGATGGCTTTGGCTTCTGTTGGCAGGGGGCATCATCATCAATTTTTCTCCAGATTGAACGGTGAGGGAGCCACTGGTGAACTTAATTTTTGTGCCTTTGATCCATTTCTTATGCAGATTCTGCATACTTTGTGGTCCATTGGCCAACCCAAATGGAACCATGGTCATTCCATCCAACACCCTGAGATCTTCGGCCTCTGAGGTCTCTGTAGGGATATCAACAAGATCATCCACTATCAGAGGATCTTCTTCATTTACACTTTCATATCCTGGTTCATTTTCTTCCTCATCGGTTCCATCCTCTTCCCCTGAAGGCTCTGTCTCTGCTTCTGTAGAGGCTCTGTAGGAGAAGAACAGATCTTCTGCCTCTGCGTCTGCTTCTGCTTCTACTTCTGCTTCTGTCTCTGGCTCTGTCTCTGTTACTGTCTCTGCGACTGCCATGTAACGGGGAGAACAGTACATCCATGCTTCTATTTCACTATCAGAGGTGATTTCAGAAGTCAATTCTAGTTGAGGCACGAGGTATTCTCCCATGGACAAGGACTTTGCTTTCCTTGGTAGTTGCCTTATAGTGCCCACTATTAGGGACTGTGCCTCTGTTTTCTTGGGAAATATCTGTTTAACAACCTCTTCATCTCCTGATGTACCATATGTTACCTCATTGGAGGAGTCAGTTATGACTTTGATGGATGTGAATCCATTGCCTTTTTGCGATCCATACAATTTCAACACCACTTTGTTTGGTCCTCTGCCTAGGGTTAGGGTTCCTTTGAACGAGTCCGTCCTGGCCCTTGCTTCAAAAATATCTCCCCAACAGCAGAGGGTATGAGGTTCCATAAGAATTTGGTTTGACCACCAAATATGTCAGTCAATAGTCTCTTCATGCAAGGGTTGTTTTTACGTATGGGAGGATGCCCAACGGTTTAATTCTGCTTTAGTTTGCCAATCTGATAAGCCACTATGTAGGTTGAATTCCTTGCAAACCTAGATCCTTCATTGTCACATCCGTCATTATGTTTACTGATGAGCCTCCATTAATCAATGCATCTGAAATAAATCATCCTTCTATCCATACACTAATCTCTGGGGTTCCAGGATCTAGGAAGGCATTAGCGACATCTACTTCCTTTATAGGCTCTGAGGCCTTATTGGACTTGGTTGCTGTTGAAGGAGCGATCCTTAGTCCACGTCTTCTTGTCAAGATGCTTTTGAATTTCTTTCGATAGCTAGGAGACAGCATCAACAACTGTCGGAATGTTAAGTTAGGTTTAAAAGTGTCTAGGTCTTTGACCAAGTCATATTCTTTGATAGGATCCACAGGCTTCTCCAGCCTGCTAGGGAATGGGGCTACACCCATTTTCATCTTTTCTTTTTCTTCTAGTAATGGCAGCATTGGCACTTCCTCTGTTTTTGAAGGTGCTTCTGTATCATCTATCTCTTGGACCTCTAGTCCTATCTATGTGACTCTGTGTAGCACTACAGTGCTCTGTATTGCACTGTTCTGTCCTGTACCGCTCTGTCTCTCTATTGACAGGTTGAACTTCACAGTCTTGGCAGGGGAGTTGTTCTCTTCTTGGACAATTAGTTCGTTCTTCTCTTGGCACGTGTGACAGCGGCAACTTCCAACCCTACCAAATTGGAGGCGGGCTCTTGTGCCTTCTGTTGGCTATCAATGGCATTGGCCTTTACAGGGGCTGGACTTGGATAGTCCTTTGCAGTGTGGCCTTCTCCTTTGCATCGGTTGCATAAGGGCTTGTAATCCACAGATCATCTAGGGTTTGGACAATTCAGGGAGATATGACCATTTACTCCACACCTATAACATTTCACCTCTGATCTCTGACCATCGCCACAGACTATCGTCCTCTGTAACTTTGGGAGGGAGATATGACCCTTTTCTCCACATTTATAACATTTCACCTCTGATCTCTGACCATCGCCAGACTATCGTCCTCTGTAACTTTGGGAGGGAAACTTCATTGGACCGAAATTACGACCAAATTTCCTAGGCTTTGATCCAATTTCCTATGTTGTCATTTTGGATTCTAGCAAGTTGAATCTTGCATTTTCATCCTTCTGTCTTCATTCGTGCATCTCTTTCAGAGAGAGCAAATATCCTCTGTATGGTTCTTCCACAAACAGTAGGAACAGAAAGCTCTAGGAATGGTTGGTTTTCGGGTACATTCAGTGACTAAATGTCCTGCTTGATGACACTTTCCGCACCATGTATTAGAGCTCATCACATCTCTTCTAGCTCCCATAGGGGTGGATACCTTCATCCAAATGATGGTTACTTCATCTCTTCAGGATGGATTCCATTCATGAGACATAAGCCTCTACTCTTTCTCCAGAGGACTGACTTAGGTTCATGAACTTCTCTCGCATCCGCTCTTTAAAACCTTCATGCCTGAATTTAGTGAGGAAGGCTAACTTTAGGTCGTCCCATGTGCCAAAAGTTCCTACTGCTTGTCTCTCATACCACTGAAATGCTGCACCTTTGAAAGTGGCGGGGAATATTTCTAACCAATGCTTAGGGATTCTGGCATTGTTAGCCACACATGCTACCATAAATTCTGCTAAATGAAGATCAGGGTCTTCATTGTACTCTCCCTTAAAAATTGGCAATGGGACTACATTTGCTGGCCTATCATCAATATTTTCAGGACGAATTTGACTAGGAAGGGGACCTTGAGTTGCCATGGGGACTTCTGTAAAGAGTGCTTGTAGGGCGTCAAAGGAGCTTTTTGCTGCAAGCTTGTTCTCAGCTTTAATTTTTGCCTTCTCTCTTCTCACGTACCTCTGGACTCATTCTAACGCTTGCCTCTTGATTATGTCATTCATCAGGGGGTTGGCTCCAACCAATTGGTCTATACTCAATAGGATAGTATCAGAGAGGGCTTCAATCTCTGGGGGATTCTCTGTCCAATATCTCTTCTACTTCCTTCGTTTCAACATCTCTGAATTCGGCTTTCAAACCACTACAAAGGGGGAGATATTCCATTCTGAAAGTATCAAAACTCATTCTTCTTAGGATCGTTGTTGTGCCATTATAATAATGCCAGCCTTCTGATGGTTTCAAAAGTGTATGTTGTGAAAAAAACTCTGTCTACCAACTTCCAATGGGTTGCTAATTGGGCAAACAAAAGATTGTCAGAACACCAGGCATCCCACGTATCTTGATGTTGAGCATCCACGAACAAATCCCAACTCTTTTCCTTCTTGTTTTCGTGAACCTCCACAGACCAAGACTCCTGAAGCTTCTTCATGATCTCCCACTTGATGATGTCTAGAAAATTTTCAATGAATACCAAATCTTCCATAGATAGTCGTTCTCTTTGCTTCTGCTCTTCAGTTTGTTCCCAAACAATTTGCCACCAAGATGCAAGTTTCTGTTGCCTCAATAGAGAAAGAGGAAATAGTCCACCACATAGAAATTGCATCATGATGGTAATATGTTTCCGTCATTGTGGGATAAACTTCTTGTGGAAAGTGGATTTGGCAATAAGAATCTCCAACTCTTCAATGGAAGAAGGAACTTTGCAAACATCCATTGAATTCTCCTCTTCTTGGCAATGCCACTTCCTTCATTTTCAGCCTCTTTTGATGCTTGTTGATGGCAAGTTTCCCCGACTCTGCGCACCAAAAACATGGAGCCCCAAGAGAGACACCAAGGAAAAGGGGATTCTACTGCAAGAAAATCTATCTTGTAACATCAACAAGCTTTTATTTCATTCTTTTGGTGACCAAAACAAAGGAAACAGCAATTCTTCACCACAGATTTGATAAAATCAACCATAATCTTCAACATCTTCATAGAATCCTTCAATAGAACAATGAACATAACAGAATACACCATTTTTGAATGGAAATCAATCACATAGTATTCATCTTCAATGTCTTCATAGTTTTTCTCTCTCAATCTCTCATATACAGATACATTGTTTTGATAGATTTGACTATGTCTGGCTCTCTCTCAATAGTTTATCATCTCCTCACTACAATACTCAAATAATGACTCGCAATAATACTTTTTAGGTCGTGGATGCACCTCCCAAGAGGTATGTCTGATGCGAAGAGGCACCAAAGCCACTACAGTGTCTCTTCATAGCTCACTACTATCACTGTTACTCCAGTCTTCTCTTCAATCTTCAGCAGCTGCTTCTTCCATTTGTTTTATCTCTTTTGAACTTAGATTCATCATTTCCAAAAGTTAGAAAAAATTTCCAAAGTCACACATACATTCTACAGAACACTTATAGAAGATCTACAGAACAACACAGAACAGGAACAGAGCAGATATAGAGTAGAGACAGAGGCTCTACAGAAGATTTACAGAAGGTTACAGAAGATCATCAGAGAATAGTAGATCCTTATAACTCATACTAAAACCATTCCAAAATATCAAAAACTATTCAATAAACTTCCAAAATATTTCAATGTTCATCAATCCATGCTTCATACAGAAGAAAATCATAACAAAACAGAAGCTATACAGAAGGTATCAGAACCAATCAAAACCTCAACATAACCTATCAGAACATCACAAAGCTTCATATTTCTACTAAAAATCATCATGAACTTCCAAAACATAATCAATCATCCAAAGACTCTCAAAAACTTTCATTATCAACCATACATCACTCTAAATCCATCAAAAATTAATCATTTAGACCTCAAAAACAACAAAAATCAGTCAAAAATTCAGTCTTTTTCCACTCTCAACACATCCAAAAGGGAAGAGATTTCTCTAAGATGAGCTATCCTTGTACCACAATCCATAGATTGGGTACTAGATACTCCAAAAATGTGATGGCTTTTGGACCAAATGCGAATTTATAAGGTATCATTCTGGTAGTGGCCTTGAAAAAAGTGTGATAGACCCATAATACAACCAAAAGCTTGGTATCCGAGTCTTTTTGAGTTTGATCTATCAATTTAGCTAAAATTTTACAAAGCACTTTATTGGTGGATTTTGCTAAGCTATTAGGTTGTGTATAATAGGGTGATGACTTCTTGTACACATTGATGGAAAAGGAAGTTAGTTCCTTGATGACCTTATTAACAAAATGCATACCTTGAGGAAGTTAGTTCCTTGATGACCTTATTAACAAATTGCATACCTTGATCCTAACCAATTCAATGGATATACCATATTGAGTGAAGATGTTTTTGAATAAACATTTGATAATCAATTTGGCAATGTTGTCCAGGAGACCCCATGGTTCCACCCATTTGGTATAGTAATCTGTTGATGTTAGGATGTACTATCTTTTAGTGTATGCAGTATCAAGGGAGACGGGACCACAACCAAGACCCCACTTTTGAAAGGGCTCCAAGGGGAGGATTGGCTAAAGCAGTAGGCAATCTCAAGCATTGGGTTGACCCAATCTTTGGTAAGAATTGCATTTCTAGACCCACTTATGTGCATCATGGTGCATTTCTAGCCACCACAAGCGGCCTACTAGATTTTTTGGATGGTCACATCAGCAGCAAAATGGGAGCTAAAAAACCCTTGATGAGCTTTCTTCAAAATGGCGAACTGCTCCATTAGTAAGAGTACTCTCTGTAACACCCCAAATAGAGTGCAGTGATACATTTGGCCCATGATGGCCTCAAAACACTGGCTTTAGAGAGCCTATCGTTTTTGTTGATCCTTCTAGAGATGAGCTAGCAGGTCAACATTTCCTCATACCATATCCACTGAGGATTAGGTGGTTCATGCTCTTTGGTTCATCCATTACTATTGCAAATAAGTGGGAATTTGAGAATTCATCATCGATACCAATTGGTGTTTCTCTAAAATGTAGTTGGGATAGAAACCAACAATCACATGTTGTTGAGTGATGTATCACTTTGTGTTCAAACTATTATAACATGAGAATCCATTTCGCTAATCTTCCCATCACATTTTGTTGCTTAACTAGATAAACCAAGGCTAAGTAATCCAGATTGAAAATAAAAGCATTCCCTAGCAAATAATGCCATATTTTCTTAATGGAATAGATCATGCCCAAGTATTCTCTTTCAGTGGCAAAGTAATTCTTCTCCACATTTGATAATATTTGGCTGGCATAGAAGACTGGGCAAAACCACCCATTTAAATCTTCTTGCATAAGAATACTTCCAATGTCCACATCAAAAACATCAATAAGGACATGAAATGGCTTTTTTCTAATTTGGGGAAATCACTATGGGGACTCGATATAATAATAGTCTCAGGTGTCAAAATGCTAGGTCTACCTCCTCATTCCACTAAAAAACTTATTTTTCCACATGTGTCAACTAATTCAAGGGAACAACTAAATGTGCCAAGAGCTAAATGTGCCAAGAGCTAAATGTGGTGCCCATGCCACTAGATTTGTCCCAAGAATTGAAGAATTTCAAATGGTAAATATGGTATAGCATCTTGCATGATGGCTTCTAACTTTGTGGGATATCAACAATGATGCCATCTTTGGAAATAATGTGTCCAAGCAAAACACTTGCATGAATAGGAAATACACATTTTAAAGGATTCAAATTCAAACTTACCTCTCAGCATCTTGTCAGACACAGTCGAAGGTGTGTAAGGTGGAGCATGAGTGTGCGAAAGATGCTAAAGTTATCTAAAAATACTATCATGATATTAGTTAGATAAGGGCCAAATATCTCATGTATGTCTTTGAAAAGAAGCTAGAGTATTCTTTAGACCACCAAACCACATCACCATACATACATAATACCCCATGCTATAATGAAAGCTAGTTTGGATTGATCTTCTAGGGCAAGTTGGACCTAGTTGTAGGCCCTAAATCCATTCGGAAAAGAATACATCTCGTGATGACCAACCACCTTATCTAGAATTATGTCTAGGTAGGAAATAGGAAATTGATTTGGAACAATGGTGGCATTGAGCTTTCTATAGTCAACAAAAATCCACAACGTCTTGTTCTTTTTGGGTATAATGAAAATTTGTGAGATCCAATTGATGTGATCTACTAGGGCTATGAAGCCAACTCAGAATAGTCAGTCCAATTCATCCTTAACTTGTTTGTCTATGTGTGGATTCATTTGATATCTCTACATTCAAACTGGGCAACTTCAATGGAATCTAGTATTGCTAGAAACTTGAATCTAGTCCTTTCATTTCTGAGTAATCCCAAGTGAAACCTTTGAGCTCATTCAATAAACTGATGAGTTGCTCCTAGAATCCTGGCTCCAGTTGAGCACTGGTTTTTAGTCTCCTCTGCCAAACCCAGAAACATTGTAGCCAATTCATCCTTCTTCTCTCTTCTAATCTTCTATATCTAAGCTTCAAATTCTCTCTCTTGTCTCAATATGTCTATTATCTCAGCTTTGGCAATGTCTTCAATATTATTGTCATCTTTCATAGAGTCTAGGTTATGGGTTCCGAAACTCTTTGGATCACAACCTTCCTCCTCCTTCTCTAAGGATTTATCTGGCAAACTCTGCAACTACACATATTGTTCACTGATTTGTAAAACATTAATTAGGTACCATGGCTATAAATTTGCATTGGCCTTGAAAAACTCCTCTTCCTCATCATCACTCAAAGCCTTCCATGATGTTGACCTTTTCTGCCATGGCCGGTCTCTGCATTGTAGTGAGGGAGGGGTAATATTCTTTAAGAACATAGTAACTTTGTGTTGATTATGTCCAATAGTGAGTTTGTTTTTTTTCCAATTATGGGTTACTCTTGCTTGTTGGAGCCAAGGCCTTCCCAGAAATAGGTAATAATCTTTACCTACATGCTCCATATTCAAAATGACTAAAGAAACCAAAAATTTAAATATAGCAATTTCCAAAAGCATAGAGAGTATGATATCAAGCAATCTCACCCTTTGCTAATTTTCCATTCTTTACAGGAATTGAGCTAATTCCCAATCTATCAATCCCAATTCTTCACAAGTTGCCAAGCTGATGATGTTGACATTGAATCAAATGTCTAGTAGGACATTTTGAATTATTTTTTCCTTGCACTAAACAAGGATTACTAGAATTGTTAGATCAAACAATGGGCTTGGTGGTACATGCTTATGTTGGATTATCTAAACTCGGATCTTTAGAACATTTGTAGTCATAGGCACTACTTGAGGCTCTAGTAACACTGGTTGATTTGGTTGGATAATCTTCAATAGGCAACCTTGAAAGCTGGTACAAGATTCAAAAGATCTCCTAGTGGAATGGTGATATTAATTGGCCCCCATCTGCTTGGTTTTTTGGATGAGTATTAAATAGCTTAAAGTCCTAGCATGTTCTCTTTCACTTCTGTAGCATCAACTTTGGATTTTTGGCTCCTACTACCTCCAAGATTAGCTTTCAAGGTCTTACCATGTTTCTATCTAAGGTTATCTTCTGAATTATTTTCCTACTCCTTATTAAGATGAAGTTTTGATGTAGGACTTTTCTATTCTCCAAGATATACCTCTCAATGCTTACCTTTGTCAATTCCAAGATGATACTGGGTTGCGGATCCTCCTTTGTAACTTGCTTATTTTTCTCTTGCTTCAAGGTTGGTACTTCTCATCCATTCTCTTGCTATGGATTTGACTTTGTAATTTCTAGGCCTATGGCCATTCTCTAGGTTTGATGATTCCATCTTGAACTCGGGGACAGATTTAGCTTCACACCTAGTTGTATTCCTTGAATTGGTGGGGTTTCTGCATCGTGTTGTCAGCTATCTCATCGTAGTGTGGCTTCCTTTTATTCATCTCAGAGTTTTATCATCCCAACTATCATTATCCTGTGAAGGATTCTTCCTCGTGCCTAATCGTGTTTCAAGTTGAACATCCGAACCAAAACTTGGTGGCATATATTTCATCACAATCGGCTCGCCAGCTAACCATCCTACCTCTTGATGGTATACTCACTCTTGTTCTTCCCACGAAGGACCTATGGCTTTTAAGTTGCTTCCTTGTAAGTTTTTCCAAACCGGGTTACTACATTGACATTCGATTTTGTTAGCTCTTTGATTTCCACTGTGTTGGCTCAAAGCATGGCTAATGGGCCTTGTTCTTGCCATTTATGGGCATCATATGCTTGAGGTTTGGGACACTCCAATCTGTAGTATCCTCCTTGCATATAGAAGAGACAATGTTTAGAAGCAGGTCAACAACCTCTTCCTCCCCTACCACGTATGCCATGGCCACCATCAATTTGTTGATACTCCTAATTTGTGTAAGCTACTACAGGTGTCCACACCTAATTTGTGGACATGGGATTCCATTGGCTAGAATATGATGCTAGACAATGTTTAGAAAATGGTCAACAACCTCTTCCTCCCCTACCACGTATGCCATGGCCACCATAAATTTGCTGATACTTCTAGTTTGTGTAAGCTACTACTGGTGTCCACACCTAATTTGTGGACATGGGATTCCATTGGCTAGAATATGATGCTCTAGTATCTTGCCATCCTTTGGGATGAACTATCTAATGGCATCCATTGTAGTGGCGATAATCCATGTTGTGAGTGGCCATGTTATAGATGTCACACCACTACTGATTTATGCTACATTTAGCTTGGACATGGCCTAGATTATTGCATTGTGCACTGTAGATTCTTGGCCTTGTTTTTCAAGTTCCCTCTAAGGGTTTCTTACCTTTTCCTTCCTCTTGGACTTGTCAGACTTTTTCTCCTCCTCATCCTCATAGTCAACTTTCTCACTACTACTTTTTGCCTCCATATCCAAATCAGAGTGTGAATCGCTAGTGTCATCATCCTAGTTCTTTTATGCCAACTTTGTGGATTTATTTTCTTTTCTAGATTTTCATTTCAATAGAAATTGTATCAGTATAAGATCTTTCTTATAAAAGGAATCAATGCTATTAGCAAACAACTCATCAAAGGCAAAAGCTTTCTAAGAGTGGGATTTTAAGCAGGAAAAGAGCTAGAGATGTGCCAAAATATGTCAAGTGGAAATGGAAGCTCACTAAAAGCGCAAGATGTGAATCCGACAATTTTAAGTGGCCATGGAAGACGGCAATTCAAATTACTCCAAAAGACGGACCTTTGCAATGGTTGCACATTTTTCATAAATTTTTTGGGTGCAAGATTGAAGCAAGACAAGTCCTCAATAGCTCAAGACTTTAAGATGGACACGCAAAATTTTTTAAACATGGAATTGACCAATAGATGCAGGAGAAACTGGAGGCTAGACACTTGAGGGGTCAAATAAAGGTCAAGATTTGAAAGGGCATGGCCCTTGGGGGCCCCTTGGCCCAAAATTTTCAAAGGGGGTGGGTGGGTGTGAGGGGGGGGCGGGCGGGGGGGGGGGGGGAGGGGGTGTTTTTTTTAAATGGCATGTAGAGGACGAGCCACTTGCACCACACCACAAGCCACTATTTTGATCATGCGAACCTGCTCCACCAATTTTTCACTCTCCATTATTGCTTGTCTTTGTGTAAAGAATGGTGTCTTGAAGAGGAAATGTAGAAATTTTTCTTTCTCTCTTCTCCATCTCTCTCCTCCAAGAGACCATTCATGCAAAAAATAGAAAGAGAAGAAGAATGGGAGATGAAGAATGATTGCCTAACATGCACCAAATTGATGCAAGATCGCGAAGATGCTAAGAAGTAATGTCAAGTGCTATGTGAACATAGATAATAGGTCCAATGGTTGTCCATGCATTCAATTTTCGTGACCTGAAACACAAAATTTAGTGGTATGTCCATTTTATGAAGAAATTTTCTTGTTTTTTATATTTATGGTCCAAATGAAGTGCATATGGTATGAAAATTTGTATGAACCTTTTTTTATATGTCTTTGAGAATTGAAAGTGATAATATATAGAACCCATAATTAAATGTGGTCACTATTAATAATTTAAAGCCCAAAATGTGGTATTTAAGTGGAAAAATAAGGGTTTTTTCCATTGGATGGAAAAATCATGTTCTTGTGGGATGAAATGAAAGATAATGATGAATCTTAGTAATCCTAATTAGATTGAATCAAAAAATCAAAAATAACAATAATTATTAATTAATTAATTAGAGGAAAAATAAAAAATAGAAAAAAGTATATACACTAGAAAATTACAAAAAATATAAATGTGTTTGGAGATGTATGGCGCACCTAAGGCATGAGATTTAGCCTCAACTTGGCCCCATTTCCATATTATAGTGCGTGATTTATTGCTTTTTGGACAAGAAAATGACATAGAAACACTCTCTACACATACCACCACTAGCATAAAATTAAATGATAGGGAGAGAGGGATATTTATGAGTGCTAATCATGGTTTTAAATTTGATTTATTCATTGCATTTCGCATATAGGGTTTGCTTGGTTTAAGTGTTAAAGGGTTCAATAGCACAAGTATACTCGATGTTGTCCCTATGCAACGTCGCAAGTACGCTAGTACTATGAAAATCATGAAAAGAATTAGTTGTGTAGATCCATATTGTTGATTTGATTAAATAAATTGTTTGTATACTTATGGGCATTCACCTTTGCATTGCATTCCATATACATGGTATTAAACGAGTGTCATCTCCTGGATTGCATGGCACTTGGTTTCCTAAATGTTGATCCATGTTGAGAGTGTGAGAAGTCCAAATTATAGGGTTAGTATGTTTGTTTCTTTAGGGACTAATAAAGTGAGGATACAAACTATCTTCTGAAATGATTGATGATAAGAGAGGACTATGTGTCATATGTATTATATATTTGAAGGGTGCAACTTGGGGCCACTCCCTAAGGTGAAGAGAGTGATAGTGGGCCTACGGTAGTCAACTCAGGGATGCTCCCTGTGTATGTGCTACGAGATGCATGTCTAAGTTAGATCAGTGTGTGTAGCCTCTATATGATCCTCGTCGTTGCGAGGCCGTGGGGTGTATTGGTTGAGCATAGAGTCCCAGGTAGAGTCTTAGAGTAGCCTCTATACATGGTATTAAACGAGTCTTAGAGTAGCTAGAATCTTGGTCAATAGGGATCAATTGGTCAGTGTATGCCAAAAGGCAGTGAAATAGATCTAAAAGACTATTAACAAAAATTAAAAAGATGCAAAGCAAAGCAAAAAACAGGTAGCCTAACTGAAGAAATAGAAGGAAAAAAGGCCAAGCACAAGGGCAACCTTAAAAGTTCAGGGCTAGCACAAAAGACAAAAGGCGCATTTTAAATATAAAAGTGCACTCTAAATCATTGTAAAATAGCATCAAGCTCTCTCCTATGCAATTTGTAAATGTAGATGTGTATGGATGAAGGAATAATCTAAATAGAAAGGGAATAGGGAAAGAGGGCCTAGGCTAAAATGGTCAGTCATGTAAAAAAGGAATGGGTGTCCAAAAGAGATTAGGGCTTGTATAAAAGGTAAAAAGTGAATGAGGAAGTCTATTCTTGTGTGTGGCCAAAACTACCTCTACTCTTCTTCTTTTTCTTTAGTTCTTCCTTGCTTAAGAGAGGGAGTGTGAGGGAGTGAGGGAGTGAGTGTGTGAGGGTACGAGACCATGGTGGAGAAGCTCTCTATCTTTTCCTCTCTTCTTCTTCTCTCCTCTTCTCTTGTCTCATGCACGGAAATGGAGCTTGAGGATCGAGCTTGCACCTTAGATCATGGAGCTACCGGACTGCTTAAGGGAGGAGGCAACTTGATCAAGTATAGAGGTAAGATCACTACACTTATAGGTGTGAGAATGCGTATGGATATGTGAGAGTTAGCCATTGAACTTGCCTTGAAACTCTTGAAACAATAAGTGGTCTGTGGGTCTTGGCAGTCGGGCAAGAAGCTCCCACATTTTGGTTTCGTTCCTGGGACCAACGAATTCAAGCGTCGAGTATTTGCATGCTCCAAATCGAGCGTTAAAGTAGGATTTTCCCTGAAGGGTGCTTGAGATAGGTAGAAAGTGAGGGAGTTGAAGAGGTATTTGATCTCCTTTGCAAGTAAGTTTTTTTTTTGTTTTTTGGATTTAGGTAAGTAGATTGAATTAGTGTAAGTGGTTTCTTGTCATTTGGAGGGAATTTGGATGCATTTATGTGAGGCAAAAACAAGGAAAACAAAGAAACACACATTAGGATATCTGCTATAAATAGCAAGCAACCAAAACAGAGAAAAACGGGGAAAAGAGAGCTTCAGGGCACTAAGATAGCAAAGAGAGAGAAGGGGGAAGTAACAAGGCAAGATAGAAGGGGTTTGAAAGGCCATGAAGAGGGAAAAATAGCTCATTTGTGTGCATTTAGTCAAGAGAGAGCGAGAGAGAGAGAGAGAGAGAGAGAGAGAGAGAGAGAGAGAGAGAGAGACAGGGCTCAAAACTATTTCGTGCTAAGTGTACCCTCGTGTTGGATGATTCCTCCCATGATTCTAGATGGAAGATTGATCAAGACGTGTATGAGATTCGGCAAATTATTGATCATCATAGAACTCATGGCACCATGCTCAAATAATCATCCATGTCATGCCATAGCTCAAACAGTCCAAGTCCCTAGTCCGCTCGGACAAACCATATCAGTCTAAGTCCTAGACTCAGAATTAGGCAACATAACTCAACCTCAAACGGCCAAATTTGAACCACCCAAAATTGTCCACTCAAATGCTCACATATTTGAACTCAAATAGTCCGAGTCTGATGCTATGAGGTATATTGCACGGTGGATTCCATGAGGTTTTGTGGTGGATTCTATAAAATTATATTTTTTGCCGGGGCTCATACACAAGGTGGATTCCTTGTGCAAAAAGTCGATGGGGACGCCTGTCCTTTTCGAGCATCTTGTTCATTTAATGTGCAAGTGGGTGATTCCATAGCAGGTGATTCCGCAAAATACATATTTAAATTAATGGACGTTTATGAGTTTAGAGTGTGCACTCATAATAAATTAAGGTTAGGATTGAGTTCTAACCAAATTATTTATTTTGTAGCTGAAGACTGCTAGGTATTCACTTTTGTCGGTTTAATTTTACTATTTTCTAACAATTGTGAATGCTTCAGTTGATGTGTAGAGCAGGCAACGGTGGCGTTGGGAAGCACTGGGCGCGTGTATTCAAGTTATTTAGAAGAAATTATCATTTTTGATGGGCGCGCATCTTAGGCATGGCACCAATATTTATTTTGATGCACTTATTTATTGAAGCGTCTGACATTTATTTATTATTTTGTATGCGCATGGACACACGATTTGAATATTTGTTATTGGATATTGTATTTGGGCATAGTCCGACTCTTTGGGCACCCAATCGCTTTAATTCTTTAGTGGGACAAAAGCAAACAAAAAACTAAAGCATGCTAATTGTAAATTGGGCTATTTTTTTGAGCTTGGAGATGAATAATATATCAAATACATGCTTTGTGGAGCGCTCACACAAGGCATGGGGGGAGATTGTACCCAATTGGTCTTTTGCTTCATGTCATGCAAGTCTTCTCTCTTGTTTTTTGTGCAAAAGTAGAGTTTTTTTGTTCTTGGGGACCTTTCGGCGCTCGCTACGCACACATACAACATCTAATCTGTACACCAGTATTATCAGAGCGAAGCGGAGATCAAGGACTTCCAATCGCTTACCATCTCACGCGAAGGCGGAGCTCCCAGGAATGATCGAGCTCTACAGTCAGTCTCGTGGCAATCCGTCAATACTAATGTGTTCCTGGCAGCGATGAACCCCCTGCTATGCTATTGGATCGCGAAAGACCGACCTCTACAGGCGGAGGACCACTCAGGAAGTTCCTTTGTAAAATGTTTTTCTCAGAGAGAAGCAGATAAGTCACTTTATCAAGTTTGATTAGAAAGCTTAATAAGCTTTCTAAAAATCTTAAATTCCACAAATTCAAACATCCGCAGCGGCAAGACGTACTGACTGTCGTCGACGTCGTTCAGAAGCTGCCACCATCCTTTAAAAAAACAATTAGTTAAGCTTTAATTACCTAAAGCTTAAAGCTTTCAACTTTACAAAGTTTCAAATTTCAATTTCAAATCTCTCCATAGTGGCAGTTCCCACTCGATTAAACACGAGCTCATGTTCAACCTCTCTGCAAGCCCCTATTCACACCTGTGGACTAACATAGTTCAATTCCAGTAAACAGATTGCTATATGCAAACTGCACGCACGAATATCCTTTTGGAAGACGACCGTGATATCAAATTCAGCATCCGCAAAGAAGAAATATTGCAAAAAATCCATATTTTTTTTAAAGAAATAAGCCTTGTAAACCCGACTTTGAGCTACGCTCATCCCGATAACAAGATTTTGAGTGTCTGAGGTCTTTTGGAATTTTGCAGGATATCCGATCAAACCATGGAAGATTTTATGTCCGAAGGTGATCTACCAAAACCAACGATGGAGCAAAAACTGGATCTAATTATGATGCAGCTTCAAGAGGAACGAAGAGCATGTCAAACTTTGCAAGCTCAGTTGGCCAATCTGCAACGATCTACCACTGACCAAGATGGACCGCAATCTGAAGATCTTATACGATGTACGATCGATGCAACACTTGAAGTGCAATCTATTCGAAAATAAACAAAGATAAGTAAAAGAAATTTCAAATTTCGTACTTTCAATGGGTCACGGGATGGAAAGAGTGTACTTGCTTTTATCAGTCAATTTGATTATTATTTCCATGAAGAACAATATGCTAAGAAAGACAAAATTAAGTGTGTCATTAATCATCTAGTGGACAGAGCATCCTTATGGACTGTTGTCCACAAAAGCATTGATTGTCCTACTACTTGGGAGACTTTTCAAAAGAAATTTTTGCATAATTTCCTTCCACCCCAATTCCACGAAAAAGCAATCAAACAATGGGATCTTCTGTCAAAGGGATCGTGAGCCTATTTCACAATATACCGAGCGTTTTTGGAATGCTTTATTGCAACTTCAAATGCTCAAAGATGTACCTGAGGCAACCCATAAATGCAAGTTTATGTCTGGCTTACTTGGACATTTTTATGCGAAGGTGAACATGTTCAAACCAATGACTCTCGAAGATGCAATTTCCTTGGCTCATGACACTGAAGATAAAATTCGAGGATGAGAGAAGTGACCACAACAATTTCAAACTAATGGTAACTTTGGTTCAAAACTATTCAATTCAAATTTTCGAAGATTCAATCAAAACTATTTCCTTCCATCTTCATTCCATAAATCTTGGACACGACCCCCTGCTTTACCATCAAACACAAATCCAAACCCTAAGCCATCTTTACAACCAAATCCCAACATTCTTAAACTTCCCGCTATTACCAATAATGTGTCTAAAGCCAAACCTATAGTCTATTACAAATATCATCAACTTGGACATCTAGCAACGAATTGTCAATCCAAAAAGCAACTGTTCACATCAACTATTTGTGAGCGATTGAAGATGAAGACCATGAAGAAATGTCAGATGTCATAGAAGACAATGACGATATCGGTACTACTTCAGATACTTTACTAGATATGCCAAATCCCCATTCTTTATTAACGATAAAATGTCTTGTGCATGGTAAAGAAAATACTGTTTTACATAATGATAGTCGGTCAAAGAATTGAATTTACATACTATTTCTACTCATTATCACATCAAGGTTGCATTCTTAGGCAGTAGATACAATGGAACACAAGAAGTGCAAGACTTAGAAATTAAAATTGGTGATTATGTTGAACATAGAAATTTCTTAGTTGTGCATTTACAATCTAGTGACATTATCTTAGGAATGCCTTGGTGTCATCAATATAATCTCGATATAGATTATTCCATGCATTCAATGAAGATTCATTCTAATGGGAAGCAAATCACATTGCATGGTATGCACACTTTCGATAATTTTCCATTGCTTAGTCATACACAGGCTAAACATGCATTACGAAAAGGTACCAAATCCTACTTAATATGGGTGAATGAAATTGAAGCTAAAGCAAATTAGATGAATCCTAGGCATGCACAATTTCTTTCACAATTTCAAGATTGTTTTACTGCTGATTTATCACCTGGCTTACCACCTATACGTCCCGAAGATCACAAAATAGACTTAATTCCTGGATCACAACCACCATGTAAAGCACCATATAGACATAACCAAATTGAACAGAAAGAAATTCAAGTCCAAGTTAAAGAATTGCTAACCCGAGGACTCATTAGACCCAGTAGTTCTCCATTTGGTGCACCTATCCTATTAGTAAAGAAGAAAAACAATACCTATAGGATGTGCATTGATTATCGTGCCCTAAATAAAATCATTGTTAAGAATAGATATCCAATTCCTAGGGTAAATGATCTTATGGACAAACTACAAGGATCTGCAATATTTAGCAAGATAGATCTTAAATCTAGATACCATCAAGTACAATTGGACACATTTGATATTTTCAAAACTGCATTTAGAACACAATTTGGACACTATGAATTCCTTGTTATGCCTTTTGGTTTAACTAATACACCAGCCACATTCAGTCGTATGATAAATCGCATATTTTTGAAGCATCAACATTGTGTCATTGTTTTCTTTGATGACATATTGGTTTTCAGTAAGAATGCAAACGAACATTATGAATATTTATCTTTGGTTTTCAAATTATTGAAAGAGCATTAATTATATGCTAATCCTGAAAAGAGTGAATTTTTCAAAACACAAATTGAATACCTAGAACATATTGTTTCATCTGAAGGTATTAAAGTTGACCCTAAAAAGATAGAAGCAATTTTGAATTGGTCGATACCTAAAAATGTACACGAATTACGTTCTTTCTTAGGTCTTGCTAGCTTTTACAAAAAATTTGTGACAAATTTTTCATTGCTTGCATTACCTTTGACAAAATTATTAAAGAAAGGCATTGTGTATCATTGATCCGACAATCAACAAAAGTCCTTTGATTTACTAAAACAAGCTTTAACTCATGCTCCTATATTGCAACTACCTGATTTCAATAGACCATTTTTCCTAGTAGTCATTGATGCTAGTGGATCTGGAATAGGAGTAGTCCTTATGCAAGATTCCCATCCCATAGCCTACTCTAGCTGCAAACTTAAACCCTCTGAACTTAAGTATTCTACTTATGATAAGGAATTGCTAGCTATAGTACAAACTTTACGTCAATTGAAACACTATTTAATGGGATCTAAATTCATGATCAAAACATACCAACAAAGCATTAAACATCTCATTAGTCAACCACAAATATCCGACCGACACATTAAATGGGCTGCTTTTATTCAAAGTTTTCATCCACTCATACAATATCAACCCGAAAAAGAGAATGTTTTTGCCGATGATCTAAGTAGAAGACCGACTATTCATAATATTTCTGTGATATCTTTTGACTCTCTTCTCCCTATGAAAGATACCCACGACCAAGACCCTAGTTTTCAAACTGATTGGAATAAATTAGTTGCAAATAACAAGATTCCCATTGATTCATTGTCTTATGCTAATGGATTTATGTTCTATGAAAAAAGATTATGTGTAATTGTTCCATTTCGATCATTTGTTTTGCACAAAATTCATTGTCCCCCATATCAAGGCCATAGAGGAATTATTTCTATTTTGCATATACTGATTGAAGATTTTTTTTTGCCACACATGGAATCTAATGTACAGCCCCCCCTCATCCTGGGAACACATGATCAGGCCGTTATGCTGATAAGTGAGTGAGTGAGTGAGAGAAGAAGGAGGAAGAGAAGAAGAAGAAGAAGAATAGAGAGAGGAGAAGAAGAAGAAGAAGAAGAAGAAGAGGGAGAGAGAAAGAGAAGAAGAAGGAGAAGAAGAGGGAGAGAGAGTAGAAGAAGAAGAAGAAAAAGAGGGAGAGAGGAGGGGAAGAAGGGAAGAAGAAGAAGAGGAAGAGAGAGAGGAGAGAAGAAGAAGAAGAAGAAGAAGAAGAAGAAGAGGAGAGAAAGAGAAGGAGAAGAAGGGTAGAAGAAGAAGAAGAAGAGGAAGGGAGAGAGAGAAGGAGAAGAAGAAGGAGAAGAAGAGGGAGAGAGAGGAGAAGAAGAAGATGATGAGAAAGAAGAGAACGTGAAGAGAAATCATAAGGCCAAGCACGAGGACTCGTTCGTGGCCATCAAGAAATCAAGGACACTCACGATTACGCAGATGCATGAGACCGGAAGTTCGTGGGTGGCTCGTGACACCTAACAAGACGACATTGACCACCCCCTCAAAAATGGTGTCCTCTAACCCTCCCGCTATTCTTATTGCTTATTGTTCATGGTTTTCTTCCATACTTAGTGCATGATTATGAAAAGTCAAGTGTATGAGTTGCATGAAATATTGACTAGCCTAGTACATGAAATATTGTTGCACGAAATATTGCAAATACGGGATGATTGCATGGGAGTCAAGTGGACATATAGAATGGATTCTGCATGGATTGACGCACAGGAAATGATAAGGTTTTCATAAATTTTTACATAAAATGATAGACCTTCGCGTAGAGCAATGCTTAAATTAACCATTAAAAATCACAACCAGTCAATGCTTTGAGTTAGGACTAAGTTACCACAAGGAAATGCCCAAGGGAAAGAGAGCTTCAAAAGAAGTTAAGAGGTCAAGTATAATTGCCTATTAATTATTTTATCGATCTTGCTGTAAACTATCGCAAATGGATACGTTCCTAGCTTAATAGAAGCTGGTGACCTAACTCTAAATGGATTGTTGACCCAAGTTATGCTTGGTTGTTTGAAAAGGATATCTCCAAGTGAACATCAACTGGTTGTGTTGATAAGAGGAGAGAATCTTACTAAGGATAGGTGGATCATAAGCAAGGTGATTGCTTGATGTGGTTTTGGATGCTAATCCAAGTTGTTTGTGATTGATGATTTCATGGTCGAGTCTGTGATGACTGATTGCCATGGGAACAAAAGGGATGTTTCCCTAGAAAATGTTATTGGGCTAGTTGCTTCAGCTATGGATGATTTCATAAAGAGATAATTAAGGAAGGATGGCGCTAGCTACCCCCCGCGAACCGTCAAACCCTAACCAAGGGGGTTATGAGTCTGCGCCGGGATTAATGTGGACCGAACCCGCCGCAAGAGGTCTCTCTGTGGAAATTACTTAGCGTAGGAGGACGCTTGGGTGCCAAGGGGGGCTCTGGCCGTAAATCCCAATGCCTTCGGACCCTACACAAGTGTTCTACGTGACTCAGGATGGGATCGTGAGGCTTTGGATACTAGTTACAAGGCAAAATCTTGGTAGGATAAACCTTTGGGTTTTTATTTCCAATATACAGAAGGATTATTTCTGCGGAGATAGAAAGGGACACTTAATTCTCCTGTATGGGCGGGGGACAAACATTAATCTGAAGATAAGTTAAGGAAGTGTTTGATCTTGTTATCTTGTCTTCGTGTCTGTGCCCTAAATTATGTAAAGGAACCTGTGATTAACAGGTTAATTAAGGAAAATTCCTTTATGTGTTAAACATAATGTGGTAGGTAATTAGATAACTAAAACAACACCCGAGGGAAGCGTGGTGGATGTGATCGTCAGGTCCATCCTACGGCAGGGTGGACTTGGTTAGCCGAGAGCTTTTCTCAATGGAATTTATTTGATGTAAACGTTAGTTAGACAAGGACCTTAGAACTTGTAAGTTGAAACCCTGATTCATACCATTTTAGGGGACCGGAATAGGACTATGCCCTACGGCAGAGAGGTCGAGTGATGCCTCCCTCTCATTTCCCATTCTCTTTGAACCAAGTGTGGTATGAGTCTGCTTGGGTCTAGTTGTACCTACTCAAAGTGGAGCGGCTTTCGACCGACGCTAGAAGGCTGTTAGGAAGGCTCAATTGCTAGGAATGTGGACTTCAGGTCGATCCTAGTGGGAATGGCTGGATAAGTTCCGTTGCCAGGCAGACTCGAGAGACCCTAGTTTGCAAACCTCGTGTCATTCCTTGGGAGTGCTGGGCAGCGTCTTCTAGATTGATCTCTCGATGGGCTGCTAAGACATGTCTCGCAATTTGAGGGGCGGGCACATTACAATGTTTAATTTGTCAAAGAGTTAAACGACACCATGGTAAACAATATGGTTTATTAATGCCTTTACCAATTCTAGAACAACCATGGGAACAGATTTCAATGGATTTTATTACTAATTTGCCCAACACTAACGCTAATCATGGCATGATTTGGACTATTGTCGATAGGTTTAGCAAACAAGCATATTTCATTCCATGCAAGAAAACGTTAACTGCATCTCAAGCTGGTCAATTGTTTTTGAAAACTGTTTTTACTAATCATGGTTTGCCAAAAGTTATTATTTCCGATTGTGATTCTAGATTTTGCAATAATTTTTGGATTACTTTGTTTGCTAATTTAGGAACAAAGATTGATTTTTCATCTGCATTTTATCCTGAAACAAATGGGCAAACAGAAGCTAGTAACATTACATTTTAGATCTTTTGCGTACATACACAATTTCAAAACCACAAACATGGGATACACATTCACATTTACTTCAATTTGCATACAATAACACACCACATACAGCTACACAGAAAGCACCATTTGAAATTATTTATGGATATCGATTATCTACACTTGTTACATCATTGTCAAACAAAGTTCAAGCTACTGATGATATTGCTAACATGCATGCTACTATTTTTTATGAAGTTAAAGATATGATTACAAAAGCCCAACAATCATACACAAAACAAGCCAACAAGAAAAGAAAAGCTATGAATTTCAAAGTTGATGATTATGTTTGGTTATGTATTGAAAAGCAAAGATTACAAAGTGTTGACAAACACCCTATTGTAAAGTTAGCCCCTAGATTTTATGGATCTTTCAAGATCATTCACAAAATCAATGACAATGCATTTAAACTAGAATTAGCACAACACTGGAAAATCCACAACATTTTTCATATTAGTTTATTACGACCTTTTAGAGGCCAATTGCATGTACATCCTGTCTATGAAAACCCTCCTTTGCTAGCAGAAGAAACTGAAATCCTTGAACCTGAAACTATTCTAAATACTGACTTTATGACCACTAGAACTGGCCGTAGATATTCTAGATATTTGGTTAAGTTTAAAAAATAAACAATACTAGAGTTATAATAACCTATAGTTTGCAATCCACCTCTTCCTTTAGAGCTCCCCTACCTCTAGAATTACATGTTTACTTTGGATGCTGAAATACTTAGTATAAATATTTCTATGTATGCTAAAGGAAAAGGTGTGCTTGTAGACATTGAACTATGGCACAAACATATTGGACATGCAAATCTACAAAGGCTAAAATTAATGCAATCCAAAGGCTTGCTTATAGGTTTGTCTATAGAGTTGTAGAATTATATAAATTGTATGAAGCATGTTGGTTTGAAAAGTAGACAAGGCAATTGTTTTAGGGGGTTAGGGATGGAACCATCCAACAAAAGCCACTAGACCCACCTAACTTGAGGACCTCGAGGTGCAATGACTATGGCCTACATGTAGTGAGATTATTCATTTGCTTTCTCCTTTTGATTTTCTTCTTGTGATTTCTTATTCTTTTCTTTGTCTTTTCTCTTCTTTTCCTTTCTTTTCTTTTTTTGAATAGATGAAAATCTAATATTCATCATCAGAGTCATAAGGAGGAATTGGGGGCTTAAGAGATTTGTTAAGGAATTTCCAACCTTGCATGTATCCTTTGAGGTTCATTCATGCATGGAGAGTAGTGGAAAGAAATGGATGATTGCAATGAGTGAAGCAACTATCATTTATATCTTCTAAGAGAGCTAAGAAAAAAGAGGGAAGGAGGGTAGCTCACATCATTAACCTAGTCATAGCACAGTTGTCTATGCCATTTGGATCAAAAAAGAGTGGCAGTAGGAGGTACTCTTGCGATGTAGAATCTTGCTTTAATAGTACTCGAAGAAATCGAAGATAATTACACATAGTTAGGAAGGTTGGGTCTAGGCATGAAGTGAATTCATTAAGAAAGTGGGCTATTGAGTCATATAGGTCTTGCAGCGTGAAAGTGAGGGCTTCCTCAGGCTTGGTGACATTGTTTTCTTTTGCTCTCTCAAGCTATGACAGAAGTTCCTTAACATAGTCGTCATAGTTTGTGGACAATGATAGTGCGGTGGGGGTAGTGGTTGTGGATATTTCAATTCTTTGTCTTTTAGGATCTTGCCTCGACTTGGCATATGCTACTACTGGTCTCTTTGTCCCTATCATGGAAGCTCCTTCACCTCCCTCCTAGGCCTTTTTTTTATTGACCAAAAATTACACCCAGACTATGATGTTTCTGGCATCGACTTTAGGTGTAGAGCCTTTGGTAGTTGTGGTTGTTGGGGTGGTTGGCACTAGGCTGGCTGGGAAGTGGGTGTGCAACAAACCTTTACCCTTGCCCTCCATAACTGGTGATGCTGAAGCTTCTAGCACTTGGGTGCTAGAACTTGGGCTTTCGTATCTGGGTGGTTGGGCTCTTGCAACCAGCTCTTCTTCCCTTGAGTGTTGCTCTATGGACATGCATGCTGCTACAGCTATGTCCTCCTCTTCCTTCCTCCTCAGTTCTTCGTCTTCTTCATCGGCTTTTCTCTTTCTCTCATCTTCTACCTCCCTGGACTCCCTTTATTCCTTGAGGTAGTCAACTCTTTCTTTCTTGCTTCTCTCTTCTTCCACCTTCCCTTTGGGGGTTTTCTTCTTAGACTTTTTGGCCCCTCCATGTCTAGACTGTGTTTCATGTTCCCCTTCTTCGTCACTTATGGTCCTCTCACTGGATTGCTTTTGTTCTTGATGGAGAGGGGACCTGTCTGGTGTTTCGCCAACTCCCTTGTCTTCTTGTGCTTCCCCCAATGCCTCTTTGATGATGACAATCAAGACCCTACCAAATCCAATGGTCGAGGCCTTAGAAGATGACTTCTTCCTTGCCTTGGAGGTCGGAGACTCACCTCCCGCCCACTGGTCTTCCACCTATGGCCATTTCTTTTGCTCACGTTTCTATTGTCATTTGCACAAAGTCGTTGAGTCTTACTTCGTCCAAGGATTTGGTTGCAATGCTTTCCAACGTAGGTACGTTTATCTGGCTCATCAGTGCATTATACCTATGACTGGAGAACAAGGCATGGACCATCTTTGCCACTACAGCTAGACTTCTGGATCTGGGATGTTGCCGAGACTAATGTCGTTGTTGGTGTGGACCATAATCTTGTCCATTCCCAGCATATCATACACATCTCTTGTGGGCCGTCTCTTGACCTTATTGGGTAGGCCCAACGCTCTCTCCACCAACACCTCCACCTAGCGGGTTTCCTTTTCTTGACACATAGTTATGGTGCCATGGTTCCTGTTGAAGGTTCGGAGGAATTCCGCGCACTTCTCATAATCCATGACTTGCCTGACTTTCTCTAGGTACTTCTGTAGATTGCATTGCTTCACTATCTATTTTACGGTGTGTTCTTCCATGGCCACATCCTCCAAGTTCAGGACATGTCTGAATCTGAACCAGTTGAAGGCCCTTGTCTCCACTGATAGGCCGTACTTAGCTTGCTCCTCTTCTAAGAATGGAAGTTTGGTGCTCTTCTCCTAACCTGCCATTGTGGGTCCCTGTCATAACACCACAGCTCACCATTAGTTTTCTTAAGATAATGAGGAGAGTGTGATTGTGTGCTTATAGAAAAATGAAAAGCTGAAGTATAGAAAAAGAATTTCTCTTCACAATTCACAAAATCCAATGAAGATCCATGAGCATACCATTTTCACAAGAAAGAGGAGTCGTTATCAACCAGTTGTTTCAACTCCTCCATTTCTTGGTCAATGGCAAGGACCGTGCCCTTGTCGTAAGATGTAATGAGGTGTTGCTTGTGTGCTTGTTCACAGGAAATCTCAATGGCAATGAGTTCCTCAAGTTCCTAGGGAGCCTTAATGAATACAAATTCCGATTCTTCCCATGAGCAAGGCAGCATGCATACCTCTGTTGCTAACGGTTCCTCGTCTAAAAGACCCAGGTCTAATCGGTCATAGCTTTTAGCAAACGTGGTAAATGTGACATCCAAGCACCAAAGGAAAACAACCAAATCATCCCCCGTATTTTCAACTAAATCTGAGGCCAAGGTAGGAATTGATTGTCATTTGTAGGGGTGACATGCATTAGCTAGGACATCTTCCTTGTATGAACTTCTTCAAAAAAAAAAAGAGAGAAGAGAGAAAAGAAAAAATAATAATAAAAGAAAAAGAAAAAGGAAAAAAAAAAACAACACGAGGGCTCACTTCACTCATTACACCTAGGGTTTACACCTAGCCCCCCCCCCCCCCACTTCAAGCTTAGGGCACATCAAGGGTAGGACTTCCAAACCTGTCACCCTAAGTTTTGCATTGCACCTCCAACAACACACAAACTGGGTCCTCAAGTGTGGGACATTACCAAGGGCTTACCCAAGGTTAGACCCATCTCCCAGTTCCACTACACATGCACTTACACCACACCGTGAGACAAACACACCCCTTAGGGAGTGCACAACTTTCTATTGCATGCTATGATCATGACTCAGTGAATGGCTACCCAGCTAAAGAAGATCATCCACAACATCCGCTAATGCCCAAGCATTTTTCTCTGAGTCGGACAGAACACCACTACAGCAGCTTCAGGAGCTTTTGCATATTCCGATGGTTGGATGGACCAACATGCTTGATGTAGCCAACTATCTGCATGTTGATGGCTACCATGACTGAACCAAATCAAGTAGAAGGAAAACTCAGTGATGGACCCACCATTGGCATAGATTTTGGAAAAGGCTACTAGGATTTGGTAATAGGTGTCAAAGCTAAGCCCAATCTTCCTGACAAGGATCCACCATCAACTAAACAACTGAGGGCGCATGGCACATTGTGCTTGGATGGAGAGAGCTCGTAGAGTTTTACACTGGCTATCACTATGTATTTCAGATGCCATGGTAATGTAGATTATGACTGCAAGACACCAGAATATGCATAGAATATCCTAATGTGATAATATGGTACTACTACAAATGCAAGAAATATACAACTAAAATAGAAGTTTAATACTATGGACAGGAAAGGACGCTCTATTCAAGAATATGTAATAGAGATCAAAACCATTGCAGATTAGTTGGAAACTATTGGAATTTAAGTAGAACGTGTTGTAGTGACCTTGAATGGTCTTGGACTTGAATATAAGTCATTTGGCACATCCATTTTAATGAGATCTAAAATGTTAGACTTTAATGAGTTAGTCCCATTGCTTACTCATGAGGAAGCGAAAGTAGGTTTGGTTACTAGCTCAAGTAGCTTGAAAGGCAAAGATGCAATTTTTACTCTAATTAGAGAGGCCGTGGAATTCGTGGTAGGGGTTCCTTCTGTGGTCGAGGGACTCAGCAAAATGCATTTCAACATATGCAAAATCAGCAAGGTCGTAATGCTAAAGGTGGTGGATACTCTTGAGCAAGGGGAGGATCCAACTCTAGGGGCAAAGGATCCTATTAGTCATAGACTACACATGATAATACAAACAAGGATAAGGATTGCAATTACTATGGCAAGTATGGCTACATTGCTAAACAATGTTGGAAAAAGCAAGCAAATCAAAAAGGTAGACACAACAAGGTCACTATGCCTTGTCCAGTCATGTAGAGCATGAGATTGGTGATGACAAGTTATTTGCCATGACTTATATATGGAACAAGGCTACTCAACAGGAAAAGACATATGACATTTGGTATATTGACTCCGGAGCATCAAATCATATGACATCACATGGGGAATGGTTTAATGAAATGAAAGCAGGTATAAATGGTTGTGTATACATTGGCGATGACACTAAGTTGCAATGTTTGCTCATGATGATATAAGTGTCGAAGACATAAGTATCTTGCATAAACGCATTGGACACATCAATGTTCAAAGGCTGAAAAATATGTTGCATAAGTAGATTGTTTTGGGTCTGCTGAAATTCAGATATGCTAATTTGGGATAGGTATGTTCAGGATGTCACTTTGGGAAACAATCTTGGTTTCCCTTTATCAAACATACGTAGAACAACAATAGACCCTTGTAGCTTGTTCACTCAAATGTATGGGGGCCCGCACAAAATGTATCTCTTAGAGGGTCTCGGTATTATGTGACCTTTGTGGATGATCTCAGCATGTATACTTGGGTATACATTCTGAAGCATAAAGATGAAGTTCTGGACAGCTTTATGGATTTCAAATGTCATGCAGAGAAAGAGTTCAACTATTATGTATCATGTTTGGGTCTAATGGTGGTGGTGAATATGTATCAAAGGAGTTTCTTGACTAAGCATGGGATCAGGAGACAGTTGACATGCAGTTATACTCCATAGAAAAACAGAGTGGCTAAACTGATAAACATGGTCATTATGGAAGTACCCACCAAGGCAATGCTAAATGACAAAGATATGCCTCTTTCTTATTGGGCTGAAGCAATTTTAACTGTTGTTTATGTCATGAATCGAATACCTATAGTTGGCATACACGAGAAGACACCATATGAGCAAGTTTATGGTTATAAGCCTGACATTAGACACTTGAAAGTATTTGGCATCATTGCATATGTGCATGTACTTGATGAAAACAAAAGAAACTCGATCCAAAAGCAATGAAGGTTGTCTTTATTGGTTACTCACAAGAACGAAAGGCTTATAAGTGTCGTGTTCCATCTGCTCATGAGACTTTGATCAGTTGTGATGCGGTGTTTGATGAGCTAGCATCTTGGTATGGTAATAAGCAAGTAATAGTTCATGATGACTCTTCATAAAGTACATATGTTGAAAATGGAATGCAGAATGCTACTACTACTAGTGGACCTATGCACAATGTATCTACTAGTGTGAATCCTTGGCCACGAAGATTACACAATCATGGATCTCATTCCACTGGCATGGATGTGTCAATGAGGGGGATATTGGACATGGATAAAGGCAAAGGGAAGGCACTTGATGATGTAATAGGTCCATTGACATGGGGATATGATTCCATTGACAGCTTGGATAGTGAGCTTGGCATACCTACAATGGTTAAACCTAGTATTAAGCAAAGGTATGTACTGCCTCATGAGAGAGCAGAATCTCATAGTGCACCATAGCTATGAAGATCATAGAGAGAAATAAAACATATTGGTAGATTTG
Source organism: Lygodium microphyllum (assembly GCF_053477565.2). Taxonomy (NCBI): domain Eukaryota; kingdom Viridiplantae; phylum Streptophyta; class Polypodiopsida; order Schizaeales; family Lygodiaceae; genus Lygodium; species Lygodium microphyllum. Next base: position 8,730,857 of record NC_141156.1, on the reverse strand, counting down.
CTTACAATGGATACTCATCTAAACACTATGCATACATGACAAAAGTAATGAAATACAAAGAACCCACATCATTTGCAAAAGTAATTAAGGAGGAGAACTGGTGTAAAGCAATGGATAAAGATTGTAGGCGCACTGCTTCTCCTAATCAAGCAATGATAGCTAAGCTAAAGTTGATGGGAAAATCCCAACTTTGGTGGAAGCAATGGTGCAAGGACCAAGGGGTTGTGGTAGCAACCATTACTTGTGAAAATTTAAAGGAAGCTCTACACATGTGATATCTCCCACTGACATACCGCATCTTAAAGATGAATGAATTCTTTAGTTTAAAGCAGTCTAGCTTGAGCTTGGAAGCCTACTATCGTAGATTTGTGTCCCTTTTGAAGTATGCCCCGCACATGGACATCACCCAACGGGTGTCAAAGTTCTGCCAACCATTGACTAAACCCTCAATTAGATAATCGTCTCGAAGCAATGCATCCATCCAACTTACAAGACGCATTATTTCAAGCAAGGCCCATTATCCAACAACTTCAAAACAACATCCAAGAGTGATAAGTTTTGGAAATAGGATTCTCCATACAATGGACTACAAGGATATGTCAAAAGGATCCAAGGAAAATACCACACTAGTCAAAGGAAGAAGGCCAAGACAAGTGCAGTTGGAAACTTTGTACCTACAATCAGCAACAAAGAGGTACCAAGGTGTTTTCATTACAACAAAACAAGCCACTTCAAGAGAAAATGCCCAAAGTTAGGCCAATCAATTTGGCAATGATAATTTCATGGCTAGAATCAAGAAATTTCAACCATTGAAGAAAAATTTGCTAAAATAACCTTCAAGGGAAGGGACAAATGAATAGACAAATATGAAGATCTCACTTTAGAAGCGGACATGGAAAGAGCAACAGTATATGCTGCTAAGGGCCCAAATTCTTAGTGATCCAAACTCCCCCAATCTATCAAGGCAAAGCCTTTAAGGTTTTGATTGATTATGGAAGCATCCACTCATTTATCTCACCAGAGTGTGCAAAAAGTCTAGGAATAGACATTGTATATGTATCTAAGTTGTTAGTAGAATTGGCAAATGAAGAGGCAATTTCTACTCAACAGACTAAAAGAGTGGAATTTAACTTATGACGCAATCTTTCCAACATAGGATTCAAAGTTATGAATCTAGGAGCTTATGAGTGTTTGCTAGAGATGGATTGGCTAATCCCCAATGACACTTATATTCATTGGAGGAGAGGTCTGATCACGTTCCAAGATCAAAAAGAAGAGTTAGTGACCACTTAGGAAAAAGCCAAAAACCCAAATTCAACTAACAAAAGCTTCTCGGATCATGAAAGGGCTAAGCAAACGACTACCTATCTACCTAATCAAACTCAATAAGCTTGAGCATGGAAAAGAAGTTGAAGAAGAACCATCCTAGTTAAAGGAATACATAGATGTGTTCCTAAAAGAGCTGACAAAACTTTTGCTATCAAGAGAAGTTGATCATGATATTAAGCTAACACTAGGAGATACTCGAGTAGCAAAGTGACACTATTGTATGTCTATTCTAAAAGCCATTGAGTTGAAAGAACAACTCAAGCAACTTTTGGACCAAGGATATGTCAAACCAAGTAATTCACCATGGGGAGCCCTGGTGCTATTCGAAAAGAAGAAGGATGGAACCCTCCATCTCTATATCGACTACCATGGACTAAACCAAGTGACGATCAAGAACAAGTATCCGATTCCAAGGATAGAAGAATTACTTGTCCATCTTCAAGGTGCAAAGATCTTCTCAAAGATTGATCTAAGATGAAGCTATTATCAAATAAGAATAAAATAAAAAGACATTCCAAAAATTGCATTTAACACAAGGTATGGCCATTGCAAATTCAGCATGATATCTTTTGGATTAATCAATGCACTTGCAACCTTTAACAAGCTAATGTAAGACATCTATTGGCCCTATCTTGACGACTTCATCCTTGTCTTCTTTGATGACATCTTAACCTACTCAACAAAGGATAAAGATCCTGAACCGCAACTCCTAGTTGTCCTTGAAGCCATGAGGACACGCAAACTTTTCGCCCAGAAGAAGAAATGTGCCTTCTTCAAGAGGCAGATTAAGTATCCCGGATTTATAATCTCTAACGAGGATTGTAGTAGATCATACTAAGGTTGAAGATGCGCAAGAATGGGCACCCCTAACAACATTTATGGAATTCTGAAGTTTTTAGGGCTTGGTTGGATGGTACATGCCTTCATTGCCACACCCTTAATAACTAATTTACTCAAGAAGCAACTATTGTGTGGACTCCTACTGAATAGTCTAGCTTTGAGAAACTTAAGCAAAGCTTAATCACAATTCTTACTTTGAAACTACCTAGCTTGAGCCAAGAATTTGAAGTTGTCACTGATGCAAGCTTTCTTGCATTAGGTTGTGCACTCATGCAAAAAAGTCATATGATAGCCTATTCTTCTAAAAACTCAAAAGCTCATGAGAAGAATTACACTATCTATAACCTAGAGCTACTTGCTATAATTTATGCTCTCGAATTATGGATCAGTATTTGCTTGGCAACAAGTTTACCTTAGTCACCCTCCATAAGAGTCTCAAATGAATCTTCACTCAACCAAACCTAAACATGAGGCAACGATGATGGATAGAGGTCCTACTAGAGCATGACTTTGAGATCAAGTATAGACCAAGTAAGGAGAATGCCATTGCGAATGCCCTAGGTAGCAAAGCATTTCTCAATGCCATTATCTCAAAAGAAACCCTCTAAGGCAAGATCTCTAGCAGCAATGGTGTCAATGCCCAATAATCCGATCATAGAAATTGCCAAAATAGAAGCAAGTAAGGATCCAAAGTACCAACAGATGATAAAAGAGGTCCTATCCAAGGAGATAAACCCTAAATTCAAGTTCAAGTATTTATACTTCTCTACAGAATGAGGATTTGTCTACTTCAAGCCAAGATTATGCATTCTAAGGAGTCAAGATCTCAAGAAGAAGATACTTTGGGAAGCTCATTATTCCCCTTTCTCGAGACATCCAGGCTATGCAAAGACTCTCATTGCTATAAGAAGAAGCTTTCATTGGGAAAAGATCAAAGGAGATTTACTGAAATACGTCAGTGAATACCTAAGATGCCAACGAGTAAAAGTTGAATGTGTTAAGATCCACGAAAACTCCAACCACTTGACATCCCACAAATGAAGTGAGAATTTATTATCATGGATTTTGTAGCTTGATTACCTATGTCCAAGGAGGATAAAATTCAATCCTAGTGATTCTAGATATGCTAAATAAGGTTTCTCACCTTATATTAGTTAAAATAAACTGCAAGGCTTCAGATATTACAAGAATCTTTGTGAAAGAGATCTTTAGATTGCATGGATTACCTAAAAGGATCATCACCAATCATAATTCTCTTTTCACTTCTCATTTCTGGAAGAGCTTATTTGAGGCCATTGGTAACCAACTTTGTTTCAGCACCACCTATCATCCACAAATTGATGGGCAAACTGAATGAGTTAACCAAGTCATCAAAGACATACTTAGAGCTTACTACTACATGGAACCTAAGCGATGGACAAAATACCTACCTTTGGTGGAGTTTTCCTACAACGCATCCTATTATCAAAGCATCCAGATGACCCCATTCCAAGCTTTGTATGGACAAGAATGCCTAACTCCACTAAAATTTTCTAACCCTACCCTAAAGATAGAAACTTCCAAGAAGATGTTGGAAGAAATGGATGAACAAGTTAAGGCTATCATACAAGATATCCAAGCTACCAAGGATAGCAAAAAGCATATGCTGATCTAGGAAGACAAGAATGGATCTTCAAGGAGGGAGACATAGTCTTTGTTCATGTCTACCGTCCTAAAAAGAGTTCTTTATAAGTACAAGATTCACAAGTGTCTGGGACTCAATGATCAGAAGTTACAAATTCTTGAGCACTTGAAAGTTCACAATGTATCTCATGTTAGCCTTTGAAAATGTTGTGTACCCAATTCCGATCATGTTCTTGATTATCAATATCACTATCATCAATAATCCTGCAAGGAGACACTACTCCAGCTTGGGGAACCTTCATCCACCCTCTTGCCTCACACATTCGTGGAATGACTTCTTCTTCTTTCCACAAGATCTGCATCCTACAAGGAACCCTCCTAGCCATTTGAGGCTTCCAATCAAGACCGACAAAGAAAGCTAGAGTGCAAGGACTCCCCATTCACAATGACGCCAAAGGGACGATACTCTAGAGCACGGAAGGAGTGCGGAAGTTATGATGCAATCACGAACGTGGACAAGCAACTGTGTCGCAGGCAACACAAAAACAAGTTCTTTCAAAGACTACAAGGACTAAAAACATAACTAAAAGAATTTTCAATATTCAATGAAGAATTATTATTTTAACAAATGGGCAAGCAAAAAAAAGAGAAATTTCAATAAGAAAGAAATGTTAGAATAAGTAAGAACTATTGAATTAGACTTTAGTTTTTGAAAGGTAGGATAAATTGCATGACATCGCAATGCATTGAATTAAAATCTTCTTTAGCGACATATAAACAAAGCCCATCAAAATAAATCAATTTTTAACTTAGAAAAAATCCATTTAAAAAATACAAAATAAATTTGGAATCAAATAATTACATTAAGAATGTTTTCTTGGTATTTACAAATTATACAAACATTAAAAAATACTTTCCTTAGCTTATATGTGTCATGTAAAGTGAATTAAGATAATTAAAGTAGGTTATTAAATTTTTTAGATAGAAGTATCCTCTTTAGAGAAGTTTTCACCATTATTAATTAAGTCAAAATTATTAAATTACATATGTAGCCATTAGAAATTATTGAATGGCATAGATAGTTATTAGAACCTAAGATATTTGAATCGACTCACTTTGCAATATGATAAAGTGAAGTACAAACCCTAGTTCATGAAGCAACCAAAAAGTCAATATAATTCTCCTTCAAGAAAATAGAAGCCAAAACTTCCTAGGAAAAATACTCGCCTTGTTGACTTACGTAACTTCCAAAGTAAAATCTCGGATGGCAAGAGGTCACTCCATAGGGGATCCTTGGGCAAGAGGAGTTGAGGGTGTCAAGGGGGGGCTCTAGCCAATAAACTCTTAGGCTCTTAAGAACCATCCAAACCCTTTTGTGACTTAGGATGGACTTTGTGAGGACCCCGGTACTAGTTAGGGGTGGAAATCTTGGTAAAATAAGGTTCTTCTAATCATTCTTTCATATGGGAAAAAGGTGAACACTTACATAAGATTCTCTAATAAATTAAAAATTTTATTTCAAAGGGTTATTTTTATTGTTTGTGTGTTGTGACTTAAGTTACATGAACCAACACTATGACTAAAGGGACTAATAAAGGAAGCTAATTTTATTTTGCATGTGTGTGTGTGTGTGTGTGTGTGTGTGTGTGTGTGTGTGTGTGTGTGTGTGTGTGTGTGTGTGTGTGTGTGTGTGTGTGTGTGTGTGTGTGTGTGTGTGTGTGTGTGTGTGTGTGTGTGTGTGTGTGTGTGTGTGTGTGTGAATTTCTCCTTCCTTCTCTTGAGCACTATCGCATGACCCCGGGTAGTTCGTTATATGTATACCATCTATATCATGTGTGTTCTAAGGCCTATTTATAAGTATCCTTATTTGTGAATTTTTCCTTAATAAAACATAACCCTTTTCTATTCAATTTATAAGTAACACATTTATATGGGACCCTTTTGTGTGTAAAAATTGTATTTTAAAAATCTATTATGTTGAACCCACGTGATACATACATATATTTATGATTGACTTCCCCAAACACATGCCTAAAGCTCATGCTCCCTTGTCACATGCAAAGGTTGTACAAGGTTGGGAACAAAAGGACTACACTCATGGTTCATGGAGCTTTGCAAGGGTATCCTTCATGCTTAAAGAGAAGCCACACAAGTTTGTTTCAAGATAATCTTGGCATTCGTGAAGGATACAAGGGCTAGGTGAGAGACAGTCATCATACTTCACAAATCGAGCCTCTTGAATGAATATGAGGGTGTCCAAAGTCCCATTGTTGGACTCGTGTAGCACAACATTGAGCAAGTGCTCCCTAGACCAATAGAGAAACAGTATATTGCAACTAAAATGGATGATGATTGAAGGTCTTAAAGTTTCAATATGTGCAATGACTTGAGTAGTTTCCTTCTTGAACTCGACACAAAGATGGGCATGGACTAAAGCTAATATCTTTGTAGTATGGGGCTACTTCAATTTTGAAGCTAGATGCAAGTGAGGGAGTTTCTATTAAATCTTCTGCTATGCTTTTTGAGACCAAGTTTTTAGCAACTTTTCCTTGTCTACTCTACATGCTTCTTGTAATCTATTAGTTTTAGATTCTACTAAATCAAGATGGCCCCGAAAGTGATAATTAAGCCTGATGTTTTAAACAATGATAATGACTAAAATACATGTTGGAAATAAAAGAGAGGCCAACAATTAGAAAATTTTTGAAGGAAGAAATCACAAAAGTATGCAGTTCTTAACAATTGAAAGCACAATACTTTTGAAGGAAGAATGTGATCGATGCACAAAGCTCTTGGTAAAGTTCCAACACTATCTGACATGAGTATTAAAAAGGGGGAAGAGTTGGGATCTCTAGCTGAGAACAATGTGCACTTTTTACATGAAACGTGATTCGCCAAAATGTCCGATCATGCAAGTAAACTAGGATTATCATTTAAATAGGCCTACATACCAAAAAACCAAATCCATAAGAATAAAGAAGATAAAAGCAACATGCATATCAAATTATATGGTTTTGGCCTAATGGTTGATATGTTTGGGTATAAGGTTATGGAGCAAGTTCCAAACTTCCCTTTGAAGCTTATTTTTTATTTCTTGCTCATAAAATCTTACAAGTTGTCCCCTCATAAGACTTTCAAAGTGAAAAACATACATAATTTTGGAAATTTTTAAAAAGTGCTAGTTTTCCAAGAAATCAAATATACTACATAAAATGTGTTTTGAACTTACCTCCCATTTATAGCATAGAAATATGACCATTAGGCCAACCTCTAATCTTTGGCACGTATACTATTTTTGATAGCTTTACTCGTGTATTCGTTTTTTTTTATGGCCAAGCCTAATTTTACCAACAATCCTAGTTTAAGCCCATGTCCTAGCTTACTTGCATGGGATGTTTCAATGAATGATTATGACGCATCCAAAAAGGTTTTAGATTCATAAGAATATGAAAGATTAGGCAAGGGATCCAACTATAGAACAAGCGTGCACCAACGTTGGGTGGGGGGGAGGGGAGAGGTTTCACATTTTGCAATATTTTTTAGATTTGAATATATGAGCATGTAGGGAATATCAAGAAGAATTGACCGAGTCCAATGTGGAATTTTTTGTTTTAAAAATATTTTTATGCAATTTTTTTAAAAAAACCATTTTGGGAGGTAGGGGTACACTTGAGAGCCAATAATGTAACACCTTTTGAGAGGTAGGGATACACTCCAAAACCAATGATAAAACACCTTTTAGCAAATCAATGAGTAACACATAAGCAAGATTCCATAGCATATTCCCCTTTTTTGTCACATTACTAGCCCAAGGTGTTTGCTTTTTTATATCAGCTTGCCCGAATCAAAGTTGGTGTGTGTAGTGATGCTCCTCATCTATACATTGGCTTCTCATATCTACATGTATAGTACTGAAGTGGGTTTCTCATCTACACAAATAAACTCCTCCACCCAAATAATGACCCTTAGAATCCACTAAACTTCATTTGCGTCACAATAGTCCAAAGCTAGTTGCCATGGCCAACCAGCTTTGGACTATTAGAATGACCCTTAGAATCTACTAAACTTCATTTGCATCACAATAGTATAGTACTGAATTGGGTTTCTCATCTACACAAATAAACTCCTCCACCCAAATGAAGTGGGTTTCTCATCTACACAATAGTATAGTATAGTGCCATGGCCAACCAGCTTTGGAATATTAGAATGACCCTTAGAATCTACTAAACTTCATTTGCATCACAATAGTCCAAAGCTGGTTGCCATGGCCAAATGCTTGCTAATGTCATGTCAAATGAAACTCTTCTCCATCCACTTGACATGTTATTCTGTGTTGTGGCTTCTCCTATTTCCTCCTCTCTCTAGCTATGCTCTAATGTGCCAATCCTAGGCCCCCGCTTGTGAGCAATGTTACTCGGAAACACCAAAATATCAGTTCGACAACCATGGTTACTTGCTGCTGAAGCTAACTCTATCCCTTCACTTCTAGGACCTAACACAATTTGCTCGTACGTTACAGATACATTTAAAGATATACCGCTTGTGCTGTCCTGAGAATTTCATATTGATTGATGGATTCCAAATTCACCCCTGCAATAGTTGCATTTGATTATAGGACTATTGCATTTGATTATAGGGGTTCTAAAGAACTGCTAGTGGGATGTCCAGGTAACAGTGGTTGTTCGTGGAGGGTTATGAAGATGCTTTTAGAGGGGACGGGGACCTGCATGCATCCTGAAATCCCGATGTTTCCATGGAGAATATAACACTGCTTTGAGCTCTTGATTTAAGGCTTTGTCAGATCAAACAGATCTCCAGGCTTTGCATGATTGCTACACAAAAAGGTCTCGTACTATTACCGTCAGTCGTAGCTCAACAGTTGATTTCAAGTAATCTATCATTTCTGTCCATGATCATGTCTTGTGCAGGCAATGGCCTAGGCGCCTTGTTAGCTTCAATGCCAGACCTACCACACCTGATACTGAACAATCAGTAACATCTTGACAGACTTGCACTATTTGGTAGACAATGAAGAGTCAGAATCATCTCCCGCAGGGCCTTCAAAAATCCTCGCTAGGCAGACCCATCATAGTTTCACTAACTATCAGTTTTCAACAGTGTAAGACACTAGCCTGCTAAAAACACACAACTCCAAGGGAACTAGCCGATATTTACAGTATATGGTACAAAAAAGCAAGCAAACATTCGATAAATGTCAGGTATTATGGAAAGCAATCCTGCATCAAGTGATCAATGCAACTGTGTAAGACACTAGTCTCTCTACAAACGCACAGTTCAAAGGAGTTGTGGGGAAATGATCTTCAATATCATAAAATACAGCAGGAAGAATGATGGGCAGAAAGGCTGCCAACAGCAAATCCATGATCCACTCCAGCCAATATGCAATCCTGCACACTCCTGTACTCTGATTTCGTGCAATACTTCTGCGGTCCCACCTAGGATAAGTCACAATGAACAGCCCTACAGCCCTATTCCCATCTAAGCATGAGACTCCATCCATGTGATAGCATCAGCCCAATGCCACAAAGAAGCCTTTGAATCACTATGAGAAATTAAAACATGAGAACTCTATCCATGTGCTATCATCAGCCCAATGCAACAAAGAAGCCTTAGAAGCATCAACTGCAAACTGCCCGGCTGGCTAACTGCCTCCACATCTTGCTGAGGTCTCTCCAAATAAACACTGCCAATTCTGGAGAAAAAGATCCCACCTACTGACCAAAAATTGGCCATTTTGCCAAACAATGTCCTAAAAACCAAGCAGAAGTGGAAAAGACAAAAGATGCTAAGGAGGACCGTCCTGCTCATGAAGAATGCAAAGTTGTTGACACCCACAAGGGATAACAAACAAGTGGTTTGGACATACATTTTCAAAAATTCACACTTATTAAGAAATTTACTTTACTTAAAATCCTTCTCAGTTTAAGTCTAATAGGAAATCCTCAAATGTAATCACATACATTTTCAAACATTTGCACTAATTCAGCACCTGCAGAGGCTAACAAACAAAATGTTGGTCCTACGAGTTACAGACCACAAAACAATTAATCTCGCGAATGGTGGACACATGGAGATATTTACTTGGCATAATAAACATCTCAATAGTTATTGGACAGCAGAGCGATCCGACTGATATTGCCCTAGGTACAGGACTATGAAGGGGCCTACCTTGCTCAAATTACTTTCCTCCTCTTAGAGTGAAGTAGGTTAGGTACAGGACTATGAAGGGGCCTACATTGCTCAAATTACTTTCCTCCTCTTAGAGTGAAGTAGGTGAAAGAAGCCCAAGCTACTGTGGAGGATTACTGATTACTGACAAAAAGGGTATTGCTAATGTCTTCATTTGCAAGGGTAAAAGAGTTCCATGTCAACATGGATTATCAGCAAAAGCTTCTGCAATTTTTAGGTAGCACCTCTGAGCAAATTGACAAAGATTTGGCTCTTCTTTTAGAGAGACCTTTCAATCTTGATGAACATATGCTTTGAAAAACGGGCATACTCTTGCCACTAATGGCTTTCCCTTTGAACTTTATCGCAGATTCAGGAAGATCTGTGGTGAAGATCTATGCAATATGCTGAATGACTTTCACAATTCATGATGCAGGTAGCATTTTATCACCTGGTGTCACAACTTTTGGGTTTTGGACCTCTCTTCTCCAGGATGATTGAGGCTTAGCTTTCTAATGCTTTAAATGTCGTATCTAGAAGAGAGTATTCTAAAGCCTTCTGAACTTTTACAAGGTCAAGTGAGGCACGGTGGCTCTCTAGCCCCTCTTATTTACCCTCACAACTAGGTCTCGCTTCACCTAATCGAGAAGCCTTTTGTGCATAGATATTTATTAATGATAATTCAAACATAAACTTGGCTTATTAGAGTTCCCTATAGTACATTCTTAGTGTGTATGATGAGTTTGCTCATTGTCAAGTTCTCAACTCAACGCCCATAAAATTGAAATTATCTTTCCTTCATTGCTCAAACACCCCCAATCGGATTGAGAATCTTGTACTCAAAACTCATCAAAAAAACATTGTCTTTAGGTATTTGGGATGTCCTAAGAGTTACCATGCAACAAAGATCTAAATAGTTTTAGGCGAAGTCTTGAGGAAAAGTTGGAAAGCCCACAATTTGGCATGGGTTTGGCATGGGGGTTCCTTTCTCTGGCCAAGATCTTTCCCTTATATAAGGCATGCTGAATCAAACAGAATAACGATTCGAAAGGTTTTGAAGGTTCAATACTGATCATGCAATTTGGAATATGCATCTTTGGAACAAGGGCGAAGAAAGCCTATAAACTCCTAAACAGAAGGCAATTAAACTGGGCTTCAAGCTTTTCAAGAGGCCACATGCCACTCTAATCCTATGCAATCTTAAACCACTAACTGTTCACAATCAGCCCAATTCACTATCCACAAACCTCAGGACTCAATGAAAAATCCACAATCAATGCATCTTTGGAACAAGGGTGAAGATAGTCTATAAACTCCTAAACAAAAGGCAATTAAACTTGGCTTCAAGTTTTTCAAGAAGCATCAATGCATCTTTGGAACAAGGTATAAACTCCTAAACAGAAGGCAATTAAATTAAACTTGGCTTCAAGGCTTTCAAGAGGCCCATGCCACTTTAATCCTATGCAATCTTGCACCACTAACTCTTCACAATCAGCCCAATTCACTATCCACAAACCTCAGGACTCAGTGAAAAATCCACAATCCTCTCAATTCAGTATGCAATCCTGCACAGTTCTATGCCTTGAATACACAAAATAAAGAAGAAACTGACCTGTCTAGGACAGGTCCTAAATAGCCACAATGAAACTACAAAACAGTGCAATCCACAAGCTCAAAATAAAGAAACTGACCTGCCTAGGACAGGTCCTAAACAGCCACAATCAAACTACAAAACAGTCCAATCCACAAGCTCCTCACAACTTTTTAATGTGTAATTTCATACTTCCAGCACTATATCAAACTCTTTTTTAACAGTAGCATTACCAGCCATATATACACCTCCACACCGTAGTGTGAAACTACATCTTTATCGTTGAAAATATTACAAGTAGTGGGTTGAATCCCATGCGTGCACAATAAACCAGTAGAAATGATAAACAACCTTACTATGCACCATGAGACCACTATCATGTGCATCATTGATTATATTAGTAAACAAGTGGCGGCTAAGATCATGTGCGTATCATAAATCAGTACAAAGGGCAAACAAACTTGTTGTGCACCATGAGACCACTATCATCTTGTTACACTCGGTTTCCTTACCGTACTGACAGATGAGAGATGCATTAGACACCAAAGTAGACCTTGGCCTCTTTCACCTAAAAATGCCTTGAGCTAAACCCAAGCTTCTCACAACTTTTTAAAGTGTACTTTGATACTTCAAGCACTATATCAAATTCTTTTTCTTTTTAACTGTAGCTTTAACGGCCATGTATATAACTCCACACCCTCATGTGAAACATCTATATCGTTGAATATATTAACAAGTAGTGGCTTAGATCCCATGTGTGCACCATAAATCGGTAGAAAGGGTAAACAAACTTACTGTGCACAATGAGACCACTATCATGTGCATCATTGATAATATCAACAAATAGCAGCTTAGATCGTATGTGCGTCATAAATCGGTAGAAAAAGGGCAAACAAACTTATTGTGCACCATGAGACCGCTATCATCTTCTTAGACTCCCGTTTTTCCTTGCCTTCCACAACAATAGTATTACAAAAGACCAGATGCCAAGAAATATAGAATGGCATGTCCATGTAGGTTCATCCAGCTGAACCTTGGACATGGTTTTGGGACATTTGGGCTTGCACAACACAAGCATTACATCAGCCTGCAGACCCCAACAGTGCCAGGAACTACATACTGACAGATGAGAGCAGTGGGCTTTGACCTCTTTCATACAAAAATGCCCCAAAGCATGATATGCATCCTTAGCATAACAGTGCTTCTGAAATGAGCAATTTCATCAGCTGATGAACTGGTTTTAAGACCTTAGATTCCAGACATCACCTTGGGCAACAAAGACACAGCAGTTCAATTTGACCAAACGTGTACTAGGCCTTGTCTGTTCCCTGTATAGATCTCATTCTTCTCCTCATCATAGTAAAGAGCAGTTATATCTTCCAAAGCCTCCTGTACAGTGCTCCTTATTGAAGATGAATTTGCCCTTCCTCGTGGACTAATCTTCACATTTGGGTCAGAAGCACGAATTTTGGCAAGGCACTTCCCCGTGAGAATATTGCTGATATTTATGGACCCAACTGCAATATTCCAGCAAGTTAAGAAGAGGTTAGTTATAATGTCTCGGGAGGTCAACATAAAAAGAATATTTTTACATTCCACATACCTCTCTCTTCATCTGTACATTCATGGGGATGTGATTTACAATAGGAGATAATTAGATCTTGATCACTAGTAATATATATATTGTTGGTATTGCAATCTGGATGCCAAAGTAAATGGTCTTCAAACGAAGTCACCAACTCTCCTCGAAAATTCCAGACAACAACAGTCCTATTGCGGAATGTCAGGAAAAGCTGGTTTTCATACAAAAATATGAAAGCAGAAGGTGTCATAAATTCAGTCCTGCTAACTTCAGTCAACTGGGAATTTCTCACCTGTTCACATCAAACAGGCCACAACCATTATGTGAGTCATAAAATCTAGTGTCACAACTTTAACAGAAGTCATTAATCCTTAATCCTTACATCAAGTATTTGAAGGTTTTCATTTTCTTGCTTCACAAGGAGCTTTTCATTGAACTGCTCAATAAAATCAATTTTCTTGTTTCTGTGCAGCAGATGTCTGAAGTCCTTTAGGACTGTACCGTCCTCTATAGACAAAATCTTCAAGGGCACATGACCAGCAGCCCTATCATAGATGAGCAGCATGATTCCAGGACTGCCATGCAACAAACACAGAGAAATAGAATGTAAGTAACCACATCAACAGGAGAGCCAAGGCCAGTATGCCAGATAAAATCTGACCAACATTCCCTTTTCAAACAGCATTCCCCTGTGAAGTGCAAATACCTGATCTTAATCTCCTGCACATGATCATCCGGGATAGAATACAGCATATTGTAATTCTTCAGATCAAAAACCTTGTATATCCTGAGAACCAAAACTCGCCCATCAGATAAAACAGTATAAGTAAAGACTCAACAAATGAGAAAAGATAAATCAAACTGATAATAGCTTAAACGCAGAATTTCCCATGGTTCTTCAGACCAATTAAGCCTGCTTACCCATCCTGAGCTGAGTATGTTAAGACCTTGCCATTCACATCATCAAATTCAACAAATCCAGGCCACCTTAAAGACTCAGATCCAAACAAACCAAACCCAGCATCTGGCTGCCCTCTTCTAATGTATCTGCAAAATGCCAACCCCTGTATTCATAAAATCTCTTTAAAAAATAAGAAACCTCACTAGTAAAGATGGCAAGCAAGGGCCAAGACAAAGGACATTGAAGAGTCGTGCGTACTGTATTGGGGTTGTTCGGCACTTCAGAGTGCTAAAGTTGTCAGATGCATAGACTGAAACAGTAATGAGCGACTCATTGTTTTTGTTGTAGAACAAACTTCGGATAACCTCATCAGGACTGATATTTAGGAAGCATATCTTCTTATTAGTTTCTGTTTCAAAAGGACTTCGTCAGTGTGTGAAACTCTTCTAATGCAGAAGCAAGGCCAGATGCTATAAGATTAATTCCAGAGTCAGCTAACAACCTCTGCTGAATGCAGCACAGATTCCTGACTGGGCCAGTGCAAATACAACATCCTTGGCAGCCACAATCTCGATGATTTTGGATGGTCTCTTCAAAAACGGAAGCTGAAGAAACCAGAGTCCTTTGCGATCATAAGTATCAAATTCTTCCTGATTGTCAAAAACATTAGTAAATACATTGCAAGACACCTTTGCATAAAACTTTCATTAACAATTACAGCCCTCTGCTGTCACTTGATTTTGTGATAGTTTCTAAGTGTACATACACATGAGTTCTCCTACACTGCAGGTGTTTGCATACTAAGGTATAATTAGTTAAGATCGCTTAATAAGACATGAAAGAGCTGAAACATACATCAAGATCCTCCCCAAGAACTATGAGACCTCCAGAGAAAATATAACAATGCATACACATAGATTCCCACGGTGCTAGGGTAAAGCGAGTAGAACAGAAGTCGCATCATATCATTCTGTGGAACACTGATTAAGCTAACTACAGACATATGCTTCGTGCAGAACTGTGAGATGTCGACACTCATGTCTCTATACTGCACAGACTTGCAAGGGCTACAGTAAGAAAAAAAATATACAAGCACAGCCAAAGGGAATTATTACCCATATCAAGGTGCCCACCTAAAGTACTATGCTAAAAAAAAGCTTCCACGCCAATATGGATATGAAATGAAGATTACGTTTTTTGTATGATAACCTAAAAGTGGCACTTACCATGCTGCAGAAGAACCCTGGGATGCAAGAACTTTTTGAAAAAGTAATAAAGACCTCTGTGTGCACTAATAGTACAACATCCCAATACAAAGAAGATAGGTCACACTCTATCACACGTAGTAGAAAATAGGCAACGTCCAAAACCAAAATGAGAAGAAGCACCTGAAGTTGGAAGTTCCTGAACTTCTCTTGTGAATTTGTGCAGTTGAAAGCACGATTGCCAGTGCACCCAATCTCTCGCTTGAGCAGCTTCCTGACACAGTTGTTGGAATCATCCGGCACAGTGCGCTTAACTGCAAGCACTCGGCGGCTGGAGCTCAGGCGGGGGCTGGGGCGGGGGCTGATGGGAACCTTTTTGGTGTCCATGGAGGCAGACGCTTAGGGTTTCCACAGCATGAAACGGAGCAGTCGTGGGGGGAAAAGCTCAGAGGTCGCTGTAAATAAAAACGCTAGGGTTAAGCAAGGATGCCACAGCTAACGGCGGGGTTCAAGGCCAAAGCTGAGGCAGTAATTTCTTGAAGGGGAGGAGAGTCCAGGGGCAGGCATCGCGGTTTCCTGGCGAACATCGGGGCGGGGCTCAGGAGAAGAGGCAAGAGCTAGGGTCGCCTTCCGGCACCTGCGGCGATGGCCCCCTTCTCCCTGCCTTTGAGACGACAGGGTCCTCTCCTATGCTCTCCTCCTGCGTTCTCTCTCTGTGTCTCTCTCTCTATCTGGCTCGAGCCCTGTTTTCCTTCCTGCTGCTGTTATGGTTTGCTGTCTGCCTGCGTGCCTTTGGTTTGTTGTTTCGTTTTTGTTTTGTTTAAGAGTGCCTTTGTTTTGAAAGAATGTGATGGTCCCGGACCTCCAGCCCCTCCCCAAACCCGAATTAACATCCGCTTTCAAGTCCGACGTTAGCTCGCCGTCAAGTATTGTCTTCTTTCCTCCGTCAGATCCAGCCGTTGCGACTTCCTCTTCTTTTGAATTCTGGTTTGGAACTTTGGTCCCCGACGTTTGGTTGAGGAATTTTGGCTAGAGCCAAGGGACCATACCACTTACAAGCAAAGTGCCTAATAAGCATGTTTTAAAGATTGCCTATAAATATTTGTTAAAAATGTAAATTAGGCAATTTTGGCTTAGGCCTCTTTATCAACGCTGATGTATATATCTATATCTACTAGTTGGCGTGGCTGGTGTTATTGACTACGCCCACTACCACCCTTCATGCGGTGTGAATCATTGCGAAGCTCGCGAGCTTCGTATTTTTTCTAGAATATAGTTAGCCTTATGGGTTTTGCATTTTTTCCCCAAACATAATTATCTTTTAGAGGCATGTTGCATGCACAAATATATAAATTTCAAGCTTTAATATTTCCAAAGAAAAGCAAGGTTAGGTACCCTTCGCGCAACCCAGCTCTAAAGCTTCTATCAATTAGTAGTTTGCATGCTCAAAACATTGTAGACGTTCTCTCAAAACACATTGCAAAGTACACATTGTAGAAGAATGTCATAGATGGATAGAATAATTTGAAGGTGAAAGTGCATTTGGCCCATGTACCTAGTAGTGGACTACAGCATAGCTTATGAAGGAAAGCAAAAAGCACACAAATAATTATAAAACCATTCAAAAATGTTTCTTTTCTACGAAGGGGCATTGTTAGTGATCATTGGAGCATTTGTGACATTGTGTAGCGGTAATGCTCCCATCTTTTTTCCATAAAAACGATTGCAATGATAACACTCTGATCTTTCTTTCACATGAAACAAACATGTTAATCACTTACCAATGGAGACTTGTATCAAAGGTGAATTGAAATGAAATACAAAATGCAGCTCTAATTACCTGAATTAGAGGAAGATGCGTGAATCTCGGCTCCATTAGACACAATAAGATTTACGTGCAATTGATGCACCCTAACCAGGCATGAAAGATCCATGAACTCATGATGCTTCCAACATTGTGGGATGCGCATATTTTTGCTGAAGTGAAAATATTATTTTGATGATATGATTTGTAGAATATTTACAAATTTACAAATACATGTCATAAGAAGCATATGTAATTCAACGCCAATCTACATTTGCAAAAGTAGCACAATGATTACAACAATGAAATTCAAAAGGGCAACAAGATATGAAAACAATATAGAGATATTCGCAAATGTTTATGAGAAGCCAATTTCATGGCTCAATTTGATAAGAAATGCCAACTCATTAGTATCAGCAACCTATTAAACCTAGTAATAGGCAATTTTAAAGATGCAACTTCCTTTTTCAAAACCATAGCTTACTCAATATTCTCCTTGTTGAGACTGAAGTATTTGACTCACTTTCTGTCATGGAGAGGACAGGAGAGAGAGAGAGAGTGTGTGTGTGTGTGTGTGTGTGTGCAGAAGAGAGAGAAAGACTGCAAGAAGAGAGAGAAAGAGAGTGACGAGGAGAGAGAAATACTAGAAAAGGAGAGAGAAAGACAGAAAGAGAGAGGAAGAAGCCATGAGAGCTTGGAGAAGGAGGTGTAGATGAAAGGAGACTTGTATTATAATCTGATGCCAAAAATCAAGTCCCTAACACCTTATATACCAACCAGTGTAGCTAGTATTTCCCCATTATTAAATCCCCCTCTTTTACATTCCATCTCCACCCGAAGGTTTTTGCCCTCAAAAACAATTTGGGCACTTATGATAACTGGGCAAGAGCAGATCGGAGTACTACTCTGCTGCATTATTACAGGGGTATACAAATGAATGAAGAGGTATTATTGCATATGATAGGTCATTGGGGTATGTATGAGACATGGGCCTTATTGGAGAATTATAAAAATGAATTTTGATCGAAGTATCCTGGATGAATGTGAGCTACAGACAGTGGATAGCAAATTGTTTCCTACGGGGCCTTGCTGTAGTAAATCTGTCATAACTTTATGTAGGAGACTCCGATCGGGGTGTGCCATATATCAAAACATAGTATAGAATAAAATCTGCTTTGAAACAGAGAGCTATTTGCAGTCAATCTGAAAGAAAACAGGGCCATAGTTAGCCAATCTTCAGCCAAAAGAGTCTACCAAAAAGATGGATGCTGGTCTAACTGAGATCCCAAGCAATCCATTAACCTCTTGGATCAAAAGGTATTCCATCATAATTATTGTCCAAGAGAAGAGAAAGCCCATCAACCACATACTCCAATCCACTCGGATCAAATGGATACAATGAAGTATCCCCATAATCAAGTCTATGATCACATCCATAATCTCCAAGATCTAGGGAAGCACAATGCCATCTTCATATTCATGTATGCCCAAATCGTATATTACATCATCATCGGACATACGCCCATCATCATAACCATGATCAAGGTACTCATTATCAAATGTGTTCAATGGCTATTGTAAACCTTGATTTAGTGTAAACCGATGCTCAAGAATATCATCATGAGGTTTCTCCAAGAGTCTAAAACCTTCAGCATAGCCATGTACATATGTGAGTTCCTCATGTGATTCATCAGCTAAGATGTCATAAGCTTGTACATCTTGCTCTTCACTATTCCCTTCTTATACATCTTCTTGGTCTTCTTACTCATCTTTTTGTTGATCATGTTGCTCATTATCCCAATCTTGTTGTTCAACTTGCTCATTGCTCTCTTCTTCATCATCATCACTT
Source organism: Lygodium microphyllum (assembly GCF_053477565.2). Lineage (NCBI taxonomy): Eukaryota > Viridiplantae > Streptophyta > Polypodiopsida > Schizaeales > Lygodiaceae > Lygodium > Lygodium microphyllum. The sequence goes on along the minus strand of NC_141156.1, from coordinate 8,711,944 downwards.
TGAAAAGAACTCATCATTACATATGGGTAATCATGAGGTATGAACTGATTGGGATATAGGATACCATGGTAGTTATGAACTTGTTGTTGATCATAGCTAGAAGAGTACTGATAAGCATGACCAGTATTGTCACATCTGTAAGAACTGGGATGCTCAATTAAAAGGGGTTCACATGTATAATCATGACTATGTTGCTGAAAAGGCGGATGCTCGTAAGCATAAGCATGTTTTCCATAATAATCATTCTGCTGCCAAGGTTCAATAGAGTGATACTTTGCATTATGACATAGTACATCATATTTATAAGCATAACATGATGTCTAGATATACTTGCATATTTCTCATGTTCGTTTGCATGTTGTTGCTGTCCATATTCATAAGATGTATGCAGGTCATAGTATGTACCATCAGCATATACATGTTGGCCATAAGCGTAAGCATCGGGTGCATAATACCCATGATCATTTGCATTAATTGATGGGAAGATGGTTCTTTCAGCATGTATATGTGACTCCTCTTCTTGCTCTTTTCCCTTCATTTGGAATTCCATCCAATTAGTGAGCTAGGCAGCAAGGGTGTCCATAGTGGTCTTCATTTGACCAATGCCTTCCATCAATTCTCTATGCCTCTCAGCATGCCTTGTCTCGTGCGAACTGAGGGTGTTAGTGAGCGCGCTAAGGCTCCCCACATCATGAGAATAATCTTCATATTCCACCTTGGGGTTAGTTTCAGCCCTCGGGATGCGTGCATCCCTTATTTATTGCTGAAGGTCATCATTTGCCTTAGTTTTTCCCTTATTCCCTGCCATGGTTGGGTGCAGTCCTGTTAAACCACCTGTCACTGTTTTGCCCGTAACTTGAGCTAGGAAGCTCCGATTGACCTACTTTTTTGTTCAAGTTGGAGCCAAGGATGCCCTCTTTGAGCTGAGCATAAGCATGTGCTCCCAGATTTTATACAGAAAATTCTGTAAAAAGAAAAGTACTATTGTACTGTGCAATCCAGCACCCTGTCTACACCTGTAGGAGACCTGTTTTGACCTATAAGTATCTTGTGGGGTCCAACTAGAGCTCCAAAACTGATCAAAGTCCTTAATAGGACCTGTGGGCACCTCTTCACAGGAGTCCCAATGGTGAATCAAGGCCTCCTTTCTAGCCACATTTGTCCTAAAAATATCAATGATAGGTTAACGAATGTAGTCCCATTGCCAATTTTCAAGGGAGAATACAATGAAGTTCCCAATCTTCATATAGTCAAGTTTATGGTAGTAGCCTGTGTGGCCAACAATGCTAGAACCCCAAAGCATTGATTGGCGATATTCCTTGCCACATTTAAAGGTGTAGTGTTTTATTGGTAAGCAGTAGGAACATTCAACACATGGGCATTTGTCACCAAATTCAAGCGTGAAGGTTTTGAAGAGTGGATATAGGAGGAATCCATGAATTCTAGCCAATCCTCTAGAGAATGAGTGGAACCATATGTCTTTAGAATGGAATCCATATTGAAGAGATGGACTAATCATAACTTGGATGAAGGCATCCAAAAGGGAGTTTTCCTTAGAGATCTACAACTAGAAGTTCGCAAGTCGTAGAATTGAGAAGACCAATTAATCTGCAAGTTGCAATGGAAGATGCAAGACTGTATGATGAAGTTGAAGCAAGATTAGTCTATGACCCTAGGAAGAGGAGTCCTACCTTCTCCAATGCCAGGAATGGCATATCCACCTAATGTAGTCCCAAGGATTGTCCCTTACCCCTACCCACAAATGCCAATAGTGCTACAACACGCTGCACTAAATCCACGATCGCTACAAATAGTGCCTCCAATGATGGTCCAACTGTTTGAGATCTAGAGAGGGAGAGAGAGACACAAAAATGGGGCAATTTGAGAGAGGAGAGTACTCTCTATTGTCTTCATCATCATTATTCATCTTCTAGACTCTACAATAGTGACCTAACAAAGATGAGTCTAACTAGATCTAACTGACTATAATACTAACTAGAGTTAAGTCAAGTTTACTCGACTTATTCATCACACATGTGTTGGTGACAGCTAATGTCTATAGCTATCATGTTGGGATAATAAATGAGCCTGATTATTCGCACTTCTCCTCAAGATCAAGTCACCTCCTATATCCGAAGAAGCAATCTAAAGTGAGTAAACTTATCTCTACTAAGTGATTTGGTAAAGATATCCGCTATTTAGTCTTCTGTCTTCACATGGATGAGGTCAATCCTACCACCAACCACCATTTCCCTGATGAAATGATAATGTGCTTCAATGTGCTTTGACCTAGCATGATAACTTGCCAAAAGCACACCACTCATGTTGTCACAATACAGCTTGATTGGTTTATCCACATGTACTCCTAAATCATTGAACATCTTAATCAGCCAAATAGCTTCACATGTAGCCAAGACTGCACCTCTATATTCTACTTCAATACTCAAGAGAGCCACAATGGGTTGCTTTTTGTTGCTCCAACTAATAATGATGCTACCAAGACCAAATGCATAACCACTTGTTGATCTTCTATCATATGCATATCTAGCCCAATTTGCATCACTGCATCCTATAAGCTCAAGAGGCTTACTATACTCATAAAACAGTCCATAATGTAGTGTAGCCTTTACATACCTCATAATCCTTCTCAATACATCCAAATGAGGTTTCCTTGGCCTTTGCATGAACTGACTGATCAACCCAACTACATAAGTGAGATCAAGTTAAGTGATGGTAAGATAAATTAAGCTACCAACCATCTATTTGTGCATAGTCACATTCTGAATCTCATTTCCTATATCAATTGTTGTCAACTTAACATTCTACTCTAATGGAGTATCCATGGGCTTGCACTCCAGCATACCATACTTTTCCAACATTTTATGTGCATACTGCCTTGAGGTGTGCATATGACCTCAATACCAAGGAAAAATTTCAACTCTCCCTGATCTTTTATCTGAAACTTATTCTGTAACATAGGTTTGATCTCATCAATCCCCTATGTATCATTACTTGTAACAACCAAGTCATCTACATAAACCACCAAAATCACATAGCCTTTCTCTATAAGTATGAGCTATTTTTTGCATTCCATGCCCATGGTGCTTGTTTCAAACCATACAATGCTTTCTTCAATTTGCAAACATAAGATGGATATTCAACATGCACATATCCTTCCAACCAATCCATATAGACTTCTTTCCATCAAGTCACTGTTAAGAAAAGTATTATTTATGTCCATTTGATATAGTTTCCAACCTTTGAATGCAACTAATGCAATGACAGTCCATATAGTTTCCATCTTCACAACATGACTAAAAGTCTCTTCATAGTCTAGCCCATGCCATTGAGCATAACCCTTCACAACAACATGGCTTTGTATCTTTCAAGTGACACTACAAGGGTACACACATATAGCGACGCTAAGTAGCGACGTTTTTTTTCGGCGTCGGTATTAGCATTGGTAAAAATGTCGCTATTAGCGTCGCTATTTAGTGACGCAAATAGCGACGTAAATAGCGACAACTTACTGCGGTAACATTTCGCGGAAATCCGAACATTTCTTTCAAACGAGCGCGTGAAGGCGGAGAGAGAGAAAGGGAGGTGAGCAAGAGAGGGAGGTGAGCAAGGAAGCAAGCCGCGAGCCGCACGCGAGGAGAGGAGCGTCGCCCGCACGAAGAGGTCGTGGAAGAAGAAGAGAGCACGACAATATGCCTTGTTTTGGTTTCTTTACAATCTTTGTTTTGCTTTGCAATGTAGGTTAGAAAGTGTTGGTTTCTCTTCGATCTTTGTGTTGCTTTGTGTTTCTTTGCAATGTAGGTTAGGAAGTGTTGAAAGAGAGAGAAATGGAAACGAGTGTTTTCAAAATTTTTCTTGTGTTGGTTTTTATTCTTTGCAATGTAGGTACGAAAATGTATGTGTGTGAGCATAGTTTAGAGCCGACCTCAAAGATAGATAAGTTTAGAGCCGAACTCAAAGATAGATAAGTTTAGAGCCGAACTCAAAGAGATAGGTACGATAATTTTTTTAAAAAAAAGACATGAACTATATATAGCGGAGTGGTCCCAATATAGAATATAAAATCGTTATTAAATTATCATTCCATTACATCGCAATCAAGATGTCTAGCACTCACGACCAACATGGTGGTGATCGTGAGGCTTGGCTCAATCAACGTGTCCCCTGTCCATGCAGGCAATGCAAATTGGCCATTCGTCGGAAACGTCGTTTGTCCATAGAGCATGTGCAACGGTATGGAGAGTTTCGAGTTGAGATAATCGATCAAGCAGTCTTGAATTACGAGATTACGGTAAGTTCTCTCTCATTACTATATGACATGTAATTAATTTAAGTATAACAGTTTGGGGTTATCTTAGAAGTTAGCTCCTTAACGTCCTTTATAGGGTCAGGGCCATGTCGATACATTGCAGTTCGCAGATCTCTTGCGTCCAGTAAGACGGGTTCGGCGTCTGCACTCTATACAAATGCCGTCCGAGATAACTAACTGTCTCATAGAAGGTGATAACTCTCAACCCCCTTCTATGGGTGAGAATGCTGGAGACATGGACGATCCTCCTACTTTTTTGGAGCCCGAGTTAGAGGACATGATCGAATCATTGCTTCCGACGGACTTGGAATCCCAAGATCCTTTAATTGCGGAGGCTGCCATTCCATTGTATGATGGGAGTCGGGTATCCTGTTTGAAGACACTTCTTGCATTGTTGAGCATACAAACAAAGTATGGATGGAGCAATGCGAGTGTGATAGAGCTATTCAGGTATATTATGATGTGTATGATTCTTTATTGAAAGCCATTAAAATGTGCTATGTAGTACTCTAATAATGTGCTTCATTGCAATTTGTAGAACGTTGAAATCTTACATTTTGCCTACCCAAAACACGATGCCTGAGTCTCGTGATGATGCAAGACAAGTGCTGCGAAAGCTAGGCATGGATTATAATTGCATTCATGCTTGCCCCAATGATTGTGTTCTCTTCCGGGGAGAGTTTGAATTGTTGGCCACATGTCCCAAGTGCGATGCGGACAAGTATCAAAATGACTTGCAAGGACAGACTGTTCCGCAGAAGGTTTTGAGGCACTTTCCACTGATATCGTGTGTTCGTTACATTTTTCGAACCAAGAGTTTTGCAAATTTGACTACATGGCATGCGAAAAATCGATCCACTGATGGTGTACAGCGTACACCAGCTGACTCAGAAGCATGGCATCACATTGACGAGACTTTCCCTGACTTTGCAAAGGAGGCGAGGAATCTACGATTCGGTCTTGCCATGGATGGGGTAAATCCTTTTGGTTTACGTTCCACCTTCTATAGTGTATGGCTCGTGGCCCTTATTAACTACAATATACCGCCATGGCTTTCCACCAAGAAAGGATACCTTTTGCTCAGCTTGCTTGTGCCTAGACGATACAAAGTCAAGAATATGGATGTCTACCTCTCTCCACTGATTGATGGGCTAAAGGAGTTGTGGGAGGGAATTGTAGTGGAGGACATGAGCAAACATATTGGTAGGCGATCCGCAACTATAAGGGCAAATCTTATGTGGACCATGCATGACTTTCCAGGTTATGGAGAATGCTCTGGTAAAGCGTGTTTTCTTATTTTGCTAGTTTTCTTTGAGCGATGTTGGTGTTATGACATGCCTCATTGTACATGTGTGTTTTGTAGGGCTAGTCACATCAGGTTACCATGCATGTCCTCTATGTGGACCAAGGTTGGATTCTCGTATGTCAAAATCTATGAAGAATATGGTATTTGAGGGACATCAAGCTTTTTTACCAGAGGGTCATGTCATGAGAGAAGGATTTCTTGGTCGCCCTCCTGCGAGAATGAACGCACTGAGCCGGTTTAATTGCAGGATGGTGGACCAAGACTCGCTTCCCAGTGGAATGCGACGCTTCTCAATTTTCTATGAGCTGACTTATTGGAAAGAACTGAAAATTAACCACCTTTTAGATCCCATGCACATTTTTAAGAATGTGGGTAGCTTGCTATGAGACCACCTCACTAGGCAGCGAGACACACTAGGAGCGAGGATGGATTTGAAAGCAGTGGGAAAGATGGAACCATATTGGCCTGTAAGTGGCATCGACGGTCGAGTGTAATTGCCGCACACTCCTTGGGTTTTGTCTGGCAATGAAGTGCAACGAGTAAAGGAAAACATCAAGTCCTTTCGCACGCCGACTGGCCTAATGCGTTCTCTCAAGACAGCATTCACAAAGGATGACCAACTGACAGGACTCAAATCCCATGATTGGCATAAGATGTGTCAGGGATGTACGGTATGAGGTTGCGTATGGCATGATTCTGCATATTAGATTTTAGAATCTCCGTTTGTTTATACACAATATTAATTACATGGTTTTCACAGTTCGTATTGCCGATCGCAATCGCGGGGTCTCTAACATCGGAGGTACGGACAGCCATTTACAAATTGTCCTAGTTGGTTTAGTTTGTCTCCCAAAAAGAGATTCACAGATCATCGATTGAATCCGCGAAATGCATGGCAGTAGAGAGTGCTTGTCTTTTGGAGAAGTATCTTCCCATTAGCAGGCTCATGATACAAACCCATCTTCTAGTGCATATTGTAGATGAATTGCATGTTGCAGGTCCAGTCCATAGTCGGTGGATGTTTTTCCTTGAACGGTTCATGAAGACCTTAAAGGGATTTGTGCGACAACGGGCTCATCCTAAGGGTAGCATGGCTGAAGGTTGGTTAGTGTCAGAGGCCTTGGTGTACATTTCTGAGTGGTTGTCCACTGTGGACCGGGACAAAGGCTTGATATGGTCACTTAAGGAGGATGATCGTCTGAATGGAGATGTCCTAGTGGGAAACGGAATAGAGAAGAAGATGAACGCATCCATGGAGTCCAAGGTGAACCGATTTTGTATGCTGCATAGTGCTACGATGGAGAAGTGGCTGCAACGGTATGAGGATGCTCGAGCTGAGCGAGAGTTTGCAAGATCTGACTTTCGACTGAGTACGCGGCAACGGCCCATTCGATATCCGAAGGGCTTAAAGGAGATGCCTCTACTCATGTCCACTGGATGGCTACATGAGGCCCTAACCAAAGCATCTCAAGATGGAGAAACAATTACTGAAGAAGAGTGGGACTTCTCACGCGTGGATGAAATCCCAAGGTATGCAATCCCAAGATATTACAATCTATACTGCAAATCGCAACTAATATACTTGTTCTTCTCCCAGTATAAGGTCCATAGTGCAGCATGGTCATGTGGACAACATTTTAGAGTAGAGCACATCGACAAGTTACGCTCGACAATGGACTGTGGAGTGATGGCAATGTTTGAGCAGGAAACCCGACGACATGCCACAGATCCAAACCGTGTAGTCAGAGTATCCTTGCAATGGACTATCGAAGTTTCTCCATGACCATATTTGATGTGCAATGGTTCAAGGTTACTCTCGAAGGAGCAGGTGCAACTATTCGGCGAGGGCCAAGTGGCTTTGTTGAGATTGACTCAACGAAGAAGTGGACCGATTTGAGTGATACATTTGTTTTGCCAAATCACTGTGAGCAGGTAAGAGTCCCTAATACTTGACGCGCTTTAGCAATCTCAAAGTGGACTTTTATACTAATCGTAATATGGATCAGGTCGTCTTTTTCCCTAATCCGCAACAACCTCAATGGTGATATATCATTCCCATGACATCCAGGAGTATCCCCGTGTTTGCTAGAACCCCCGTACCGATCGTAGAAGAGACACCTTTAATAGCGGCAATGACAGAAGGCATACAAGAAACTAGGATGAATCGCTTGGAGGACCAAGACATCTCACCTATGGAGATAGAGGATGGGTTTTTTGAAAATGAAGCAGAGTCCTCATTTTGTGGAGAATTTTGTATAGATCTCCTGGTGTATATTGAGCTATGTCAAGATGAGATTGTGGAACCCTAAACAAAAGTGACTCAATCAAAACATTCCTCCCACTACAACAATGCCAATTTTTGCAAATCGGTTAGGACAATTTGTATGTTTTTGGAGTATGGTGTTTTGTATTATCTAATTTATTATTATTATTTTAAAATGAAGTCTTGCTAATTAAGTCTTAGTTTAATTATGTCTTGCAATTCATTATCTAATATTATTATTTTTCCTTGTTTGTGCAGGTTTAGGATTTGGGCACGGACGGCAGGATGAGTCACGATTTTACAGATGACGATATTGACATGATGCTAGCACGTTTCTCACCGGAGCAGCTAGCACGGTCAAAGATAGAGCCGATGCACAGCTTTCCCGTTCCACCTCAGCACGATCGGTAGACTCTAGACGGTCCGATGCTTCGGTCTCCAGTAGATGCAGTCGCAGGTCTCACTTTGCTTCAGAGTCACGTAGTCGAGGAGGAGGTAGCTCCTGTTGTGGGGATACAGATGCAGTCTCTCCCACTCTCACTGCCACCAGGGAGTCGACACCGTCTTTCACTGGAGATGGGAGGCAGACGTCTACTGCTTCCACTCCTTCACGCACCCCATCGATCACTCCCAGGGCCGACGAGTAGTACACGAAACCCACTCCTCCAGGTATGTATTTTCGCATCCTTTTTCGCAGTAGCACTTATCAATTCAAGTTGTGTTTGACACATTTGTATTAATGTCATGAAAGTACCCATTTGCAAAATCTTGCAGATTACTCGTATCTCATAGATAAGGCCTCTGGCCATTTATACATGAATGATGATGGAAAAGCTGTCATCTCTAGGATGCATGAGTTGTGCCAACAAGTATTTCGGCACAACATTATAGACAAGTGGAAGGAGATCCCAGATGCCAGCAAGGAGTACATAATCGATACATTGTATCGAGAGTTCCCTCAGCCCTCTAGCAATGATAGATTTTCGAGAGGGTGGATGATAACCCGTATGCGTGACTATCAGTCGCATAGGTGGTCTGATGCACGTGAAGCAGTCAAGTAGGGCAAATCGAAGCGGGAGTGGCTGGATACAGAGGACTCAAGTAATCTCCAGGATGAGGCGACATCCACCCTAGACAAGTGGAAACAGCAGAAGGACGCAACAAAGGCGTGCTTGGATGCAGAATCAGTGCATCACCTTGGTAGTGGCGGCCACGCAACATTCCTGGCAGATTTTGTAAGTATTAATAGGATAGAGTACTCTAATTTAATGACATCCATGTTGATGTATGTATTTCAAATATGAATCTCAAGTACGTTGTTTTTCAATGTTTGTGTGCCATAGCAAGGTTTTACGAATTGCGACCCGACTGCACTAGAGGTGACATACAGGGAGAAGCATGGCTTGAGTGCCCTGATCGAGAAGCTCTATGCTCGCAGAGGACCAATAAGTAGTAATAAATATCATTCCTAATTTGAGAAGTCTGTCATTATATGTCAGTTTGTATTTGGTACTCACAATTATATATGTATTTGCTATTGCAGACTCCCTTCGATATGCCATTATAGCGAGATGAGTTTTCTAATGCGGATGAGTCATAGAGAGTAGATTAGGCTACATAGGATTACTCCCCATCTTGTATTATGTAAGGCCTTATGGCCTCTATCCTCCATATGTAATAGCTAAGTGTATATGATTTGGACTTCTATGTTGTAGCATGACTCCATATTTGCTTTGTCGTAGTAGCACTTCTCAATTTAAGTTCTGTTATTCTCTTTATCAATGCAGTGCAAATTTGTGTTAATTAATGTCATGAAAGTACTTGTTTGCAAAGTCTTGTCATTATTTGGGATCGATTGTCTAACTTCTTTGACAGCAAGAATTGTCTCTTAGCCCTGAGATGTAGCCCTGCCACAAAAAAAAATTATTTTCTGCAACCGTCGGTATCAGCATTTCGGAAAATAATTCTGCAATCATCGGTATTAGCGTCGAAAATTCCTCTGTATCCGTCGCTATTTTCGTCGGTATTAGCGTCGCTAATTTCATCGGTATTAGCGTCGCTAAATTCACTAATTTCGTCGGTATTAGCGTCGCTATTTAGCGACGCTAATACCGACGAAATTAGTGATGAAAATAGCGAGGCAAATAGCGACGGTTTTGTAGCAACGCTAATAGCGACAATAGGGATATTTTTCATATATAAAGAAAACGTCGTTATAAACATTGTTATAGCATGTATATGTTGTAGTGTAAGCCGTCTGATTTGCATTTGACTCTATAGACCCACTTGCATCCAATAAACATCTTGCCTTCACGCAGCTTAACTAAATACCAAGTTCCATTTTTTAGCAAAGCATCATACTCTTCATCCATTATTTTGCACTAGTTCTCATCCTTAACTATTTTTGCAAATGACATGGGTTCTTTGTACTTTATTACTTGTGTCATGTATGAATAGTGTTTAGATGAGGATCCACCATAAGAAAATCTATCAATAGGTTTTCTTTCTCTCTATGATCTTCATAGCTATGGTGCACTAAGCGATTCTACTCTCTCATGAGGTGGTACATACCTTTGCTTAACACTAGGTGAACCATTACAAGTATGCCAAGCTCACTATCCAAGTTGTCAATGGAATCATATCCCAATGTCAATGGACCTGTTACATCATCAAGTGCCTTCTTTTGCCTTTATCCATGTCCAATCTCCCTCTCATTGATACATCCGTGTCAATGGAATGAGATCCATGACTATGTAATGTTCGTGTCCAAGGACTCACATGAGTAGATACATCATGCATAGGTCCACTAGTAGTAGTAGTAGTATTCTGCATTCCATTTTCACCATATGTACTTTGGGAAGAGTCATCATGAACTATTACTTGCATAGCACCATATTAGGATGCTAGCTCATCAAATACCACATCACAGCTGACCAAAGTCTCATGAGTAGATGGAACATAGCACTTATAAGCCTTCTGTTCTTGTGAGTCACCAATAAAGATAACCTTCACTGCTTTTGGATCAAGTTTCTTTCATTTTTCATCATGTACATGCACATATGCAATGTTGCCAAATACTTTCAAGTGTCTAATGTCAAGCTTATAACCACAAAATTGCTCACATGGTGTCTTCTCATGTATGCTAGTTGTAGGTATCCGATTCATGACATAAAGATTAGTTAGAACTGCTTCAACCCAGTAAGAAAGAGGCATATCTTTCTCATTCATCATTGCCCTGGCTGCTTCCATAATGACCTTGTTTTTCCATTCAGCCACTCCATTTTGCTATGGCATGTCAGTTGTCTCCTGATCCTATGCTTAGTCAAGAAACTCCTTTAATGCATATTCACCACCACCATTAGATTGTAAACATGATACATAATAGTTGAACTCTTTCTTTTCATGACATTTGAAAATCTATAAAGTTGTCCAAAACTTCATCTTTATGGTTCTGAATGTATGTCCAAGTATACCTACTGAAATCATCCACAAAGGTTACATGATACCAAGACCCTCTAAGAGATATATTATGTGCGAGTCCCCATACATCCATGTGAACAAGCTACAAGGGTCTACTATTGTTCCGCGTATGTCTAACGAAGGGAAACCAAGCTTGTTTCCCAAACTAGCATGTTGAACATACTTGTCCCAAATCATCATATTAGAATTTTGGTAGACCCGAAACAATCTCCTTATGCTGCATATTTTTCAACCTTTGAACATTGATGTGTCCAATGTGTCTATGCTATATATCTATGTCTCTAACACTTATATCATCATGAGAAAACATTGCAATTTAGTGTCATCTCTAGTATATACATAGCTATTTGTACCTGGTTTCATTTCATCAAACCACTCCCCATGTGGTGTCATCTAATTTGATGCTCTTGAGTTAATATACCAAATGTCATCTATATTTTCCTGTTGAGTAGCCTTGTTCCATATATAAGTCATGGCAAATAACTTGTCACCACTCTCATGCTCTACATTACTGGATGAGGCATAGTGACCCTGATGTCTACCTCTTTGATTTGCTTGCTTTTTCCAATGTTGTTTAGCAATGCGACCATACTTGCCATAGTAATGGCAATCCTTATCCTTGTTTGCATTATCATGTGTAGTTTATGACTGCTAGGATCCTTTGCCCCTAGAGTTGGATCTCCCCCTTGCTTGGGAGTATCCACCACCTCTAGCATTATGATCTTGCTGATTTTGCATATGCTGAGATACATTTTGCTGAGTCCCTCGACCACAGAAGGAACCCTTGCCACAATAGCCACAGCCTCTCTGCCTTTCGAGCTACTTGAGCTAGTAGCCAAACCCTGTAAAAATTACACATCGCAGTGAACATAATCTGAGAAAGAGACAGAGAGTACAGAACAGATAAGAGGAGAATAAAAAGTTCTTTAGCTCCAAAAAACTAATATAAAGGTCCACCCGTGCACTTCCATTATGAAGCTTAGATGGTGATCTAGATAGAAGATAGGTGAAGAGCTTAAGGCTAGCTGGAACAACTCTAACTGGGTGAAAGATAGATGATGGATGGCTATGAAGGGGTTTAGCTTTTATAGCCCGCGAAGGCAGTTACGTCGGCCTGACCGACCTACCATATGAGCCTCTACTAGTTGGCTAGGGAATATTCCCTTTATCGTCGAGGCGTTGCCCCCGAACCCCATAATAGGGGTCCTTGATAACTCCCTTACCTTGCAACTCGATGCAATGTGCCTGGAGTTGCTACAGCTTAACTACTCTGTCTAACCCAAAGATTAGACCCACAACGGTCACCTTTTTGCCATTCGATGTCGGAGGGGTTTTTGTCGAAAGGTCGAATCCACCAAGGATCAAAGGTAGAAGGAAGTAGAGATAGGAGATGGAAGAGAAGAAAGAGAATAGACAAGAGGTAAACACAACAAAGACAAAGCACAATGAACTAAATCAATATGTATTGAAAGAATCCAGAATCTTTGCACTACTTAGAAGCAATCTCCAAGCATTAGATCTCATGGAGCTTCTTCGTAGGACAAAACATGCATCAAAATTACAGCTCCTTCTTTGCTGCTTGGAACCCAACTTTGATGGCTCCGTTGGCTCCGAAAGGGGGGATAAAACTTTAGGACACCTAATCACGGATCTCCCAGGTCACTCCTAATCACGGATCTCCCAGATCACTCCTAATCACGGATCTCCCAGATCACTCCGAAAGGGGGGATAAAACTTTAGGACGCCTAATCACGGATCTCCCAGATCACTCCTTCTTCTTCTTTCAGTTCAAAGTGTAGTTTTCAATATTGAGATGGCAAGCTCAACACGTGTGGACATTGATTATGGACCGCCTGGCTAGATGGTCCGCACGTCTACACTTAGCACGTTGGTGGTCATTATGATACTCACATGGCTATTGACTTATCACTTATTATATTTAGTTTGTCACACCTACCTACAGCTGGTAAAGACATAGCGCCAATCGATTAGTGCAGTCGGTTATGCACTATTTGACTTAGTAGGTCACTTTCCTTTATGTTGTATCTTATCTATACTTTGTGTACATTGTATAGTGTGTGGATAAAGAAGAAGAAACCAACAAGAAAACGTTTTGGCCTCCATCTCTCTTCTTGTGTTCTTGAGTGAGCTTCCTCTTATATATACAATGTGTGTTTGGCGCAGCAGCTCAAGCAAGTCCCCCCATCACGCGATTCTTGACATGGCATCAGAGCCGCGCCATTGAGAGAGGCTAATTTTGAAGGGTGAAGTGAAGGAGAATAAGCAAGGTTCGAGCAAGCAAGCAACGTGTAAGAAACTCTCACATTCTTCCACACTCTCTCTTGGATAATGCATGTGGAGGCATCGGAATCAGGGTCGAGCAAAAATCTCAGATTGTTGTGAGATTTAGTGTGCGAGCAGATCACTGTATGTTCTACAAATAAGCCATTCAAGGCTTTTTCCGCAGTTATTTTGGGCATTTGAGGCCGTTTCAGGCCCCGTTTTAGAGCCGCAAGGTAGTGGACAACAGTTTCAGGGTACACTGTGATTTCGACTGTATTGACTGAAAGTGGTTGCGTAGATTATAGATTGCAAATCTGTAATTTTTGAGGTGTTTGTAGGAAGCAAACATAAGGTTTATTTGCAAACAGGTTGCAGATTACATGTACTATTGAGCAATCAGTGAAAAAGGTTGCTTGGTGCATTATTGTGCACGTGTTGTGAAAGATTGTAGAAGACTAGCTTGTTGTGTTGTATCCTTGTTTGTGATAATGGTAGAGAACAGTGGAAATCCCATTATTGAGAAGCTCGACAAGAACAACTACCTTCATGGAAGTTTCATGTGACGAACTTCCTCATTAATTGGAAAGAGCCTTTATAAGTTTGTCTCAGGTGAAGAAAAGGAGCCAGAGCTGGGTATCCCTCCGACTACAGATGAGTTACAAGCATGGAAAGAGTGGAATGCGAAATAAAAAAAGGTGATGTACTGGCTATCTACAGTCATTGATAATACTATGCTGGGACATATCAGGAATGCAAAAACTTCACATGCAGCTTGGACAATTTTTGAGAGCATATTTTCAGTAAATACAAAGGCACGAAAGATTCAACTCAAGCAAGAGTTGAATGCCTTGAAGAAGGGAAAATGCCTGTCAATGAGTATGTATTGAAGGTGAGGAGCATTACAGATGCTTTAGTAGCGATTGATGCAATGCTGGATGATGATGATTTGGTTTCATCCACTCTGAGTGGCCTTAACAATGAGAAGGCATGGAAATCATTTGTTACTTCAGTATATGTACGGAAGCCATTTTCAGATTTTGATGAGCTGATCTCTCTCATGATTACTGAAGAGATCAATATGCAGGGTGATTCATTTGAAAGAAATGGTGAATAGATCCAAGCATTTTACTCGAGTTCAGGAAGGGGATGTGGTAGATTCTCTTCGAGAGGCCGTGTTATGGGACGTGCTGGTGATAACCAACAAAACAAGTTCAATCAAGAGTTTGGTGAAATGCAAGTTTCCGGAGGTAGAGGAAACTTTAGAGGCACGGGGAGCTCTAGAGAAAGAGGTGGATGGCAAAACAGAGGCTCTAGAAATTCTGCTATTGTTTGCCATTATTGTGGCAAAACAGGCCATATTGCAGCCCATTGCTATGTAAAGAAGGATGATATTCGCAGTGGTGAATTGCAGCAAAGAAATTATGCATCGTCTTCACGACAAAATGAAGAAAAAAATGAGCATCTGTTTGTTATGCAGCATATGATGAATGCAGTTACAGAAAAGGGGACACATGATGATGTATGGTATGTCGATTCATGCGCATCTAATCATATGACCAGTCATGCTGAATGGTTTGGAGAGATGCAGGACTTACAAAACCCAGGTTATGTGCAGACGGGTGATGATTCATGCCACCCAATTTCACACATTGGAAAGGTTCCCTTATTCGTGTATGATGGCCAGACAAAGAGTCTGATAGATGTATTACATGTGCCATCAATTACAAAGAATCTAGTGTTTGTTGGCTAAATGGTAGAGCAGGGGTTGCAGGTCCAATTCAATGCAAAAGGTTGTTTTGTAGAAGACTTTAATGATAAGTGCAGGTTGGTCGCAAAAGGAAGTAGAGTTGGCCGAATGTTCACTTTAGATGTTGGAATTCATGCAATGCATGCTGCTATATATGCTAAAGGAAAAGGAGTAGTTGCAGATATTGAAATATGGCATAAACGTATTGGACATGCAAATGTGCAAAGGCTGAAATTGATGCAGTCCAGAGGATTGGTTACAGGGTTGTCTTCTTTTAGAGTTGCAGAATTGCATAAAGTCTGTGAAGCATGCCAGTTTCGTAAGTAGGCAAGACAACCCTTCTCGTATGATAGAGAAGTGAGCAAAAATATACTTGATGTAGTGCATATGGATGTTTGGGGGCCTACACAGAATGTATCTCTTGGTGGTAGCAAATACTTTGTCACATTTATTGATGACTGTTCAAAGAAGTTATGGGTATACTTCATGAAGGAAAAAAGTGATGTTTTAAGCACTTCAAATCTTTTAAGGCGGTTGTTAAAACAGAAACATGCTTAAAAGTAAAGTGCTTGAGATTAGATGGAGGGGGAGAGTACCTCTCTAATGAGTTCAGTGGCTTCTTGAGGACTCATGGGATAAAGAGGCAATTTACTTGTAGGTATACCCCATAGCAAAATGGTGTTGCAGAAAGAAAAAACATGCATATTACAGAAGTTGCACGTGCATTAATGGCTGAAAAGAATATGCCTAAACATTTTTGGTATGAGGCTATCCATACTGTTGTTTACATTATGAATAGAACTCCCACATTTGCAGTTCATGGGATGACTCCTGAAGAATGCTTTACTGGCAAGAAGCCTAATGTATCACACTTGAAGGTATTTGGCTGTGTTGTATACGTTCATGTGCTAGATGAGCTATGGAAGAAGCTTGATCGAAAGGCAGAAAAATGTGTTTTTATTGGATACTCTTTAGAGTAGAAAGGGTATCGCTGTTATAACCTTGTCTCACAGGTGAGTTTAGAGTGAGTAGGGATGTTATCTTTGATGAGATGGGAAGTTGGTATACACCTGCTGCTGGTGATGTTTTGGATGATGATAATGATCAGGACAGCTATGTGCAGAAAGATAAACAAGAATCACGGAGTCTTAGTGGACCAGAAACATCATTTGGTACTACACCTATAGTGAGCCCTTGGTCTGGGAGACTAAGGAGTAGCCCCACATCTTCAGGTGGATCTATAAGTATTGCAGGGAAGAACAAAGGAAAGAAGAAAGTACTGGATGGTAATGATGCATCTACTAGTCATTTGGGATTTGATGGAGATTCTAGTGGTTCAGAGAGTTTGGATGATGAGCTTGGCATTCCTTCAGTCAGGACGTCAGGTGTACAGAGAGCTCATAGTAATGTAAAGGCTCCATTGAGTTATTCGGTGGTACGCAGATCTAGCAGGGTCAGATACCTTGTTAAAAGATTTGGTTTTGAAGATTATGCAACTCACCATTATGCTTATATGGTGAAACTAGTTGAGGATGTTGATCCCACTTGTTTTGAGGATGCTGTTGGTCATGCTCATTGGGATGCAACAATGGATGAGGAGATGGCTGCATTAGAAGCCAATAAGACTTGGGATTTGGTACCCTTACCTAAGGGTAAGAAAACTATTGATTGTAAGTGGGTTTACAAAGTCAAGCATAATATAGATGGTTTAGTTAGCAGGTATAAGGCTAGGCTCGTTACAAAAGGCTATGCTCAAACATATGGCATAGATTATGAAAAGACATTTAGTCTAGTTGCTAGGATGGCAACTGTTAGGTGTGTGATTGCCTTGGCAGCAGCCAAAGGTTGGAGTCTACAGCAAATGGATGTTAAGAATGCATTCTTGCATGGTGAATTGCAAGAAGAAGTGTATATGGAGCAGCCATCACATTATGAGGATTTAGAGCATCCCACATATATGTGCAGGTTAAAGAAGGCACTCTATGGCCTGAAGCAAGCACCTAGAGCATGGTCTGACAAGATTGGAGAGTATTTTGTCAATATTGGATTTTGTATTTTTGATGCTGATCACTCACTTTATGTGAGAAAGGGAGATGCAAGTTTGGTCATCATAGTCATCTATGTGGATAACTTGATTATTACAGGTGACAGTGACAATGGGATTGCTGAAGTTAAGGACTTCTTGAAGAAGAAGTTTGAGATGAAAGATTTGGGTGAGCTGAGATACTTTCTTGGTATTGAGGTGATTAGATGTGATGATGGTATATGGCTATCCCAAAGGCAGTATGGCTTGGATATGTTATCCAAGTATGGTATGACAGCATGTAAGCCTCTTTCAGTACCATTGGAGCAAAATGTGAAGTTGAGTGCTGATGTTGGAGATGAGATAGAAGACCCTACTATGTTTAGGAGAATAGTAGGGAGTTTGATTTACATGACTATCACAAGGCCAGACTTGAGCTATGCTGTTGGCCTTGTCCGTCAGTTTATGCAGATGCCTAGAAAGCCTCATTTGGATGCAATTAGACGTATATTGAGGTATGTGAAGTCCACTTTACATTATGGACTTTTTTATGAGGCAGGTAAGGACTTACAGGTCTTTGGATACATAGATGCAGATTGGGCTGGTAGCATGTCAGATAGAAGATCTACAAGTGGATTCATGTTTTCCCTTGGTAGTGCAGCAGTTACATGGAGCAGCAAAAAGCAACCTACAGTTGCTTTATCAAGTATAGAGGCTGAGTGTAGAGGTGTTGTTATGGTAGCATGTGAGGTGGTATGGCTGCAAAGGTTATTAGGTGATTTGGACGTGCAGGGAGATGGTCTAGTTGTTATTCATTGTGACAACATGAGCAGCATACAGCTAGCTAGGAATCCAGTATTCCATGTTAGGACAAAACACATTGAGGTGCACTACCACTTTGTGAGAGAGAAGGTACTTGGAGGAGAGATTGACTTGATATATGTCAGCACACAAGATCAGATAGCTGATATTTTCACAAAGGCATTGGGTGCAGAGAATCTTCGAAAGTTCCGAAGCTTACTTGGAGTTGCAGAGATAGAGTTGAGCTTGAGGGGGAGTGTTGAGATGGCAAGCTCAACACGTGCGGACATTGATGATGGACCGCCTGGCTAGATGGGTCCGCACGTTTACATTTAGCACATTGGTGGTCATTATGATACTTACATGGCCACTGACTTATCACTTATTATATTTAGTTTATTACACCTACCTACAGCTGGCAAAGACATAGCGCCAATCGATTAGTGTAGTCAGTTATGCACTGTTTGACTTAATAGGCCACTTTCCTTTATGTTGTATCTTCTCTATACTTTGTGTACATTGTATAGTGTGTGGAAGAAGAAGAAGAAACCATCAAGAAAACGTTTTGGTCTCCATCTCTCTTCTCGTGTTCTTGAGTGAGTTTCCTCTTGTGTATACATTGTGTGTTTGGTGCAGCAGCTCAAGCAAGTCCCCCCACCATGCAATTCTTGACATTCAACCTGTTTTCAGAGATTGCAACACACACGATTTCGTCAATCTGTCCTTCTTATGAAAATCCCATAATTGGCTGAAAAAGCAACTAGCTTTTTGCATGCCATCCTAATCTAGAAGTTTTTCTAAAATTTTTAAATTTTTACAATAAATAATATAAAAAATAAGCTAAAATTATCCAAAAATCTAGTATTTTTGGATAATCCATGCAACTCACACTAGTATTATTGACTCAGATCACATTGACTCTCTTGATCAATAAGAAAGTCGGATGATGATGCATTCCATACTTTTTCACACTATGTCCGCATACCATCACAACATCCACCCCCTCTAAATCTGCACATCCTCCGGTATGTGCCAAAATCCTAGTTGTCATTGGATTTTGAGTCCTCCTCATCCTCTGTAACCATATCCTTTGCTTCTTCATCTTCCATATCTTCATGGATATCCCCTATATCATGGCTACCATTTTCTTCCAATTCTGGCAACTCATAGGTAGTAGATTCCCACCTCTTGAATATTTTGATTCTTTTCCCTGCTATCAGAAGTTTTATGGCTGTCCCATCCAGTTCATTTAATGCATAAGTAGCATTATCAAACACGTGTCTTACCACATAGGGTCCAAACCATCTTTTGGAAACCTTACTCATGGCACTATGTTGGTTGTCTAAACCGCTATCATAAACCAATATCCAATCCCCATCTTGTATGGTTCTTGGTCTCAGTCTATGTCTTTTGTCAAACCATTTCTTGTTCTGTATCTTTGTTGCCCTTAACTTTGCAATTGCTACCTCTATGTCTTTTGACTTTCTTTCCAACTGTCTAATGCACAAGGCCAACAACTCCTCTCGATTCAACTCCTCTTCCCAAGGTAGCACACTCCAGGTGACTGCCATCTCTTCTATCGGCACGATAGGTTTTTGACCATACATAAATTCTACAGGCATATATTGTTGAGATATTTGCAATCACACCTACTATGGCCTCTTTGTATGAGGCCGTTCTGGGCTTAGGACATGCAGGCAGACTGAATCCCATATGCCTAGAGAGGGAAAACTGTAGCCATCCAACAACTATAAAGCATTGTACTTGACTACCACTTTTCATATGGAATGAATACATGATGATGCTTTTGTTTATTAGTTAGTGTTAGTCTTGTACTTGCCAGTCCAATACACAAGATTGTGTTTATGAGTCCAAGCTTCAATCTTGGAACCTAATTCACTTGTATAACAGTCAAGTCCAATGTCTCTATCATCATGAGTTCATTCTTCTTCTTCCATCCACCATAGCTACATTGCCATGCTATAGATCCATGCTTTTAACATGGTATTAGAGCTCAGTTGAGTATGGCCCAACTCTCCTTTCACTCCTCTCAGCTCCTTTCCATCTTTGCTTAGCTCTGTTTGAGTACTGGACCCTATTTCCAACTTCATTTGCATTCCTACCTTCAATGAAGCTTCCATGGCAGCCATAGCCAGTAGCACCCTATCAGCTTGAAGCTTTCATATCTCTCTCCACATGCCAAATCTCTCTAAACTTCCTTTTGGAGAAGTGTTTCTCTACTTCCAGATCTCTCATGGCACCTCAATCATTGAGATTGGGCAACTATAGCTTCAACATTGCCTCTTTTTAGAGTTGCTACCATAATTGTGTCTGTGGATAACACCTACCTACCTCTGTTGGAGCAGCCATATCTCATCAACCAGGCCATATCTCTTCAAGATTTCTTCTTGAGAGTTATTCTTCATGTCAAGTGCAACTTCTTGGCACAAAAATCAAGGAGATTGATGCACACCATGCCCGACATTTGCATTTTCCCAAATCTAGGCGCAGTTTTGACAGTGACCACTTTGAAGGCTTAGATCTATCAACTCGGGCAAAACGAGCACAAACTCTCTTAGGGGGAGTTAGAACCATTAGTGAGGTCCTCGATCTCAAAGGGTTTGAGCAGATTTGACCTGTGGAGCTTGTGGGAGCTCATTTACCAGTCGTTGGTCCTTGTTTTGACAGGATAGCCATAGCCACTTACCTTCAAGCTCATTTTTCCTTCTTTTTCTCTCTCCTACCACTTAAACCAAGCCAAGCCACTCTAATATGAAGTTTTCAGCAAGTATTCAACAATCAAATCAGCAAGGAGGGGAAGCTATGAAGATTTTTTGAAGATCATCAAGTCAAACTCAAGCAACAAACATCAAATTTCAAACTAGTATCTTTTGATACTTCACTGCCATTGCTTGTGTCTTTTGACACATACAAAGATCAACTCATTGCTGGTAATTCTCAATCATTTGAAGCTGATTTCCATCATGGGAATGACCAAAACCAAGTCTTTTATGAAGATGATTCTCATGAAGAGTAACATTACTCTTGTTGCCCAATTCAACTACATGGAAGACTTGTTTATTCCGCTTGCAGGGATGGATGGATTTACTTATTTTGAAGAGCAATTGATGAATTTATTTGAAGATTTTGATGACATTTCTACCACCTTGGACGTCATGCAAAGGCTAATGAAAATGATACTTTTGCTTAAGGGGGACAACTGGAAGAGAAAACTCAAAGATGTTGCAAGCAGAGTCAATGAAGAAGTAGACCAAGAGGACCAAGAAGAAGAGGACCAAACGATTAAAGTGAAGAACAAGTACTAGATTAAAAAGAGTAAGTTGGACTACATCGACATCAACAAGAAGACCTACAATGAACAGAAGATCTATGTCAAAAGAAATGCTGAAAACTGCAAGGGCCTCATGGTCCTTGACCCAAATTTTTACTGATTTTTTTAGCCTTGTATTGTCTAGCCCAAAATATTTTTGTCATAATCCTGTAAACTCCTCATGCAACCTTGTACTATAGCCTCTGTATACTTTGTGAGGCCCCTATTATAGCCTCTGGATATCCACCATGTTTGTAGTGCCCACACTTAGCCTTTTCTATGACAGCCTCTGGTACTTTGCCATGTTTATGGTGTGTCTACACTTTGCAGGTGTTGCTCTCACTAAAGCCTCTACACACTTTGTACTTCTGGTTGTGATTGAGGAGGGGTGTTGAGATATTTGCAATCACACCTACTATGGCCTCTTTGTATGAGGTAGTTTTGGGCTTAGGACATGCAGGCAGATTGAATCCCATATGCAGAGAGAAGAAAAACTGTAGCCATCCAACAACTATAAAGCATTGTACTTGACTACCACTTTTCATATGGAATGAATACATGATGATGCTTTTCTTTATCAGTTAGTGTTGGTCTTGTACTTGTCAGTCCAATACACAAGATTGTGTTTATGAGTCCAAGCTTCAATCTTGGAACCTAATTCACTTGTGTAACAGTCAAGTCTAGTGTCTCTGTCATTCTTCTTCTTCCATCCACCATAGCTACGTTGCCATGCTCTAGATCCATGCTTTTAACATATATCTTGTAACAGCACTATGAGTTGTTCTATCAGCCCACAAAGCATAAGGGAGCAATCGTGGCTACTCTTTTACCTTCTCTCCACATGTTTTTGCCAATGCCTTCACAATAGGTGGATGACCTCTTTCACTTTTGCCATTTCCTTCAGGGTTATAGGTTGAAGTTAAAGCAAGCTTTATCCCCAACCGTGTAAAGAAATCATGGGCTTCATTTGCATCTAGCTCACTCCTATATGCAGTAATTTTTCCCACACAGCCATACCAACAAAAGATCTCTTCTAAGAGAAAAGTACACATAGCATTTGTTGTCTTAGATACGTAAAGCTCTCCCTTCCACTTGATTAGTCAAGTCTTCATGGGCAAGCACGAGATACCTCATTTGCCAAAGACCTGTGGGCATTGTGACCAAATCCACCACCCATTTAAAATGAAGAGACAATGGATATGTGGGTTGCAATCCATCCCGATGTCTCGCAGATGAATACATTTGGCATGTCGTACATGTTTTCACAAAGCGAGCAACATCCTTATACATACTCTGCCACCAATATCTTTCTTTGATCTTTGCAAAAGTACCCCAAACACCTCTATGACTAGCCCACAAGCTTTCATGAAATTCTTGCATAACATTTACTTGTGAAGCTATGTCACCCAAAACTCGCAATGGCACACCCTGTTTCTTTTTAGCATGTTTCCATAAGTATCCATCTTTTAAGAAAAACCCATACGCTTTCCTCTTGATTTTCTTAAACTTCTCATCAGACCACTCATCTCTCTTTGTTAATGTACTGAGGTTTTGACCAATTCTTTGCCACTCTCCTGCATATTTGTCTTTCAAAAACACTTCTACACAAGATGCAAAACATCTAAAGTGTCTTCTCTTTGTTGTCCAAGCTTCTGTTAATGCTGTAACAACACCTTGCATTGCTAAATTCACTCTTGCAACATCATTTTCAGTCGCAAGAAAGTCATCTTCTTCCTCCTCATCCATCATCCCATCTTCATTCTCAAAGCGTGCTCGAGATAACATGTCTGCCACTAGGTTATCTCTTCCTGCAATATGCTGAAATTCAGGGTTCAAAGATTTGATGTATGCAATCCACCGGAGCATAGCAATGTCCAGGATAGCACAACTAGTAATCATACCCAATAGCAGCAAACAATCAGTCTCAATGACTACATGAGCACCCATAAAATACTCCTTATCACATTTAAGGGTTGTCACAATTTCCCATAATTCTCTTTTTACATGTGGATATCTTCTCCGTCGTTTAGTCAATACTTTAGCACCAAAGTGTATTGCATAGCTTTGCCCTTCCTCATCATCTTGCCCAATTGCCCATCCAATCCCGATTGGGCTTGTATCAACAGTAATAATGATAGGCTTTCCATGTGAATAGTCATCATTTCTCAATGTAGGAGCAGATTTTAATAGTTTCTTCAATTTCTTCATTGCTTTCTGATGCTTCCTTTCCCAATGAAATCTCTGACCTTTCCTCAGAAATTGATATAGAGCATCGGCTACATGTGCAAAGTGAGGAATCCATATCAAATAGAACACACATGCTCCTAAGAATCTACGCACCTCTGATACATTCGTGCATACATCTTGCATTCTATCAATCCCATCTATTTTTGCTGGTGATGGTCTTCGCCCATAGGGCCCGCACATATGCCCAACAATCAAAACCTTTTCAACTCCAAATATAAAATTTTGTCTAGAAAGAGTTAAAATGCACCTCCTCTAGACGTGTCAAAATCCTCTCACAATCCACGATATGGTCTGCAACAAACTATCTGCATCCATGAGCATCCATCTCTTCATTCTTTTCATCCACTGCACACCCTTTGATTGGAACATAATCCAAGAAGGGCATTGTCAATTGTGGTATAAAGTCCATGAGTACCCTATTCATAGCATTTGTCATGTGTGCCACTAAGTTTGTTGCACCCTGTGGGAGACTACACATCCGCACTAACCCCAAGGGAGTCTTCATGGTTGTGATATCCTTGCTTTCAATTGCAAGTTGAAACTGATCATAACCCTAGTAAAGATCACCCAAAGAACAGATTGCTCTGCCTGCAAAAGCCTCTGCAAATTCATCAACCATAGGACATGCACCCACATTTCTTATGGTCACTTTATTGACCGGTTACATGCCTTGAATAAATCTCAAAGCCCCATTCTTTTTGGGCACAATAAATCAACGATTTGAGTACAGGGGGGCGGAAGAAGGCTCCAAGATCTTCATGCGAATCTTTTCATTAGCAAATCCATTAGCTTTGGCAAGTAAGCTTTAGGCACTGGAATAGGCCTCAAGTTCCATGGTACATGTGGCATAGTAAATATGACCATAGGAGAGACACCATTTGGATCCACACAACCTATTTCACTTGGTTGAAATGCAAATGCCTTTCCATGCCTAGCCAACATCTGCATAAAACAATCTCTCTCAGCAGGTAAAAGAAACCCTTCTGCACCAACTTTCAATTCTTGTAATGTTTCAGATGTAAACTAATGACCTTTATCTTTAGGATCCCGTAAGCTTGGCTGCCTTGACACTTTTTCATACATATCCTCACTCTCTGGTGGAAGTGGCAAAGCAATTGGTTTCATCTTTTTGTCAACTGTCTTATACTTTGTCACCACAAGGGCTTCAACCCTTTGTAATCCTTCCTGTTGAGCAAACAATGCTATAACATCATACATATCCAAATAACATATTGACAACACTCTGTTTTCAACCTCATTTTTTGCATGTATAGTTGCTGAAATTTCATCCATAGTGTCATTAATATTCAGCCCATAAAAGATGCATGAAATGCCATCATTTTCAGCTAACAACTCTAATGCTCTTAGTTCTTTAGTAGCCCGTTTCATAGATATGTGTTTAGCCTTGCACATAGATTCCATAGGCTTAAACCAACATGAACTGTTTGCTGTAAACTGAGAATAACCAATAGGAAATACATGCTTCATTTCATCAAGAGGCGAGTATACCCTCTGAATAGCACTATTGTAGCCCCACATTATAGTAGTGCTTAATGAAAATCGAGGTCTTTGAATTCCCTTGCATTTGGAGCCAAAGGAGACTCTTGAAGTGTATCCCGATTTTTAGGATGATTAACACAAACAGTAAGAAATTGGACTGCTTTCATCCCATCCTTGCTTCTGACTCTTGTATAAGTAGAACCATCATCAAACACCTTTGTTTCCATATGCACTCATATAATATAGGGCTGTCCCAAGATCACTGCATATGAGGAATTATCTTGCACAAAGAAGTGTTGCTCTTCTTGTACATCACCAATTGTCACTTTTACATTAGGACATGCAACATAAAGCTCTCTTGAAGAATTATTTGCAGCCCTCATATGCCAACCATGATTAATATCTACAGGCCATGCACCATTTTTATACAATCCACGCTAAATGATATTTATCTCAGACCCATGGTCAAGTAAAGCAACACAAGGAGTTTCACGTTCCCCTATTTTCACTACCGTTTTAGTGGTAGCCCTAGCCCAATGATTTCTTGTGTAGTGACTTCGAGGAATAAATCCTAGAGTCACTTCCCCATATTGTTGCATCTGCCTTGCTCCACCATGCATATTGCTACAAGACAATGCATTTTTAGCCACTTTCTTCTCTTTTCCACATGCTGTCCATTGATTAGTAGCATCCTGCATAGATAATCCAATACTTACTTTCATGCTGATATTCAGCCCGAATACCCAACAAGCCAGTTTCCTCTTCAAATTGTAGCAATACACTAGTGGTATCACTAAGAAACTGATGCATCCTGTTAATTATGTCAATCATCTCATCATGAAATTCTTGCTTGGTGATGCCAAGCACCTCTCCCAAGGTGAATTCCACGCAACTGTTTAAGATCCGTTCTTCAAGAACCTTCTTAAGATCTGTGGCTATCTTAATGTCAAATTGTAACTTATATCCTAGCTGCTTGCCCTTCTTTTTGCTCTCTTGTTTGCTATCCTATTTTTGCTCCTGACTGACCTCCTCCATAACATGCTCAGGAGGTGGCTGATTTGCAGCTTTAGGCCGATCCACACTTCTTCTTGTCATTCTTTTAGATGTCCCTGCAATATCTTCATCTCTTTTTCTTTTTTCTTCCACAACTACATATGTGTTTTGTACCTTTGTTAAATATGCATACACTGAATATGCATCTATCGGTGATTCCCAACCAGTTATGCCACGAATGTCTTGCCCTGCATGAGACATTTCACAATCAGTAACCTTTCTCTTTTCAACTACATGTAAAGCATGTGTCCATATTTCAGCCTTTGGACCAACCATCACTTGCCATGCATTCTATCCAACTGTAGACCAAAAATAGAAGCATGTACCACCGCATAAGCATTTCGGACAGCCAAGTCTTCCAACAACTTCTGCATACCTCCCTTTCCAAAATTCAAAGCAAGAGGCAATCCCATTTCTTGTGCATGGATCTTGCTATCTTTCCAAAAGACGAGCTATCGTGCCAAGGCCTCCTGATAGGCAGCATAATCCTTTTTTTCATGCTGCAAACTGTCACACCACATACATATTTTTCTTGGCTTAGGGGGCTGTTGCATGTCCCCTTTCCTCTTGTCCTTTTTCATCCAATTTTGAAATCTTCAATTGAAGATCCCGCATCCCTTTGACCAATTCATCTAAGACATCTTCCCTAACAGAGGGAACAATAGCAAGTACAGCCATAGGGTTAGCCACAGAAGTGGGTGGCTTACTAGATACATTAAGTGTCTTGCCCGTAACAGTGGGCAAGCTAGAGACATGCAGTCTTTCTCTTCTTCTATGCTTCTTCACAAGTGCAGTAACAGCTTCCTTGACATGTCTCCACTTTGTTTTCAAACTTGTCTTTGTAGTCTGATCCTCCAACAAATCATCATGCTTCTCTTGAAGCTTAGGATCAGCTGCATGTAGAAATAATTTAATTTTCTGGCTTGCAAGAGCTTGCTATTTTGCAAGATCCAACTGCTCAAATTGACTTTCAAATTCTCGTAACAATTATGTAGCCACAAGACCCTTATTGGGTTGTAAAACCCACTCCTGTAAAGTCTTGCGCATAATCAAATTGGTATCTTCAATGTAAAATTCTTCCCTTAGTGTCTTCTTGAAAGCTATCCAGTCAGCATCCTGCAAGTATAATTCAGTAATCCGTGCTTTCAGTTCATGTATAGTAACATGTACAAAATACCGACTCCATGCAAGTTGAGCCACCCCAAATAATTCCATCTTCTGAGCATATTTATGTACATATGCAGATACATGCCTACCATTGAATAACTTCACCTCATGCTCAATTGCTTGCAAAGCATTCATCACAACACTTATTGTTTGAGCAGAAGTTTGCATCACCTGTTGTTGTTGTTGTATCTGCACAAGTATATTCATATTTTGCACCAATTGTTGCAAAACATCATTAGAGATTGTGTTCGAAGGTTCTCCCATCTTGTCTTTCCTTCTTCGGATGATCTTTCATGTCGGGTTCACCAATCTCGGAGGGGTTTTTGTCAAAAGGTTGAATCCACCGGGGATCACAGATAGAAGGAAGTAGAGATAGGAGATGGAAGAGAAGAAAGAGAATAGACAAGAGGTAAACACAACAAAGACAAAGCACAATGAACTGAATCAATATGTATTGAAATAACCTGAAATCTTTGCACTACTCAGAAGCAATCTCCAAGCCTTATGAGGGTGGGGCATTGAGCATATCTAACACCCTCCCTCAATGTCCACCCACTGAACTATCTCCTTGGCCCAATGTCGAGTCTCTGAAGATGACCTTGAAGCATATCCTTCGTAAGTGCTTTGGTGAAGATATCCACTCCATTCTCCTCTATTGGATAGTAGACCAGTTCCACTATCCCATCCTCAATCAAATCACGCACATAGTGATACTGGATCTCTATATGTTTGGTGTACGCATGAAACACAAGGTTTTTGGCAATGGTGATGCAACTCTGATTGTCACATCTCAGCACAGTTGGTTCTTCATCCTGCACTCCCATATGCCATAGGATCCTTCTCAACCATATTGCTTCACATGCAGCAAAACAAGTTGCCTTGTATTTTGCTTCAGTAGAAGACAATGCCACTGTTGGCTACTTCTTACTAATCCAAGATAAAATTCCTGAACCAAAGAGAAATAATAACCAGAAACTGACTTCCTAGAATCACTGTCTCTTGCCCAATTTGAGTCATAGTTCCCCACAAGATAAGTTTCAGAACTATATGTGATACCATAGTCAAGAGTTTCCTTCAAGTATCTGAGCATTTGCATCCTAGCTTTCCAATGACTCTCATGAGGCTTGTTCTAGAACCTACTCAAAACATCAACAACAAAATTGATATATGGTCTATTGTTACACAAGTAGATCCCAACCTCTTGTACCTCCCAATGCTTGCTAGTGCTGATGTATCCTCAACGGATAACTTTGCATTCACCTCCATAGGTGTAGCTATCTCCTTGCACTCGGTTATGCCAAATGCCTTCAAGATCTCCCATGCATACTTCTTTTGAGAGATAAAGATCTTTCCTGGCTCTTGCTAGACTTCAATCCCCAAACAATAGTGCAGCAAGCCCAAGTCTACCATTTCAAACTTAGAACTCAAAGCCTTTCAAGTTTGGTTGATCATATCTTCATAGTCACCTGTAAAAAGAAGGTCATCCACATATAGGACAATCACTATAGACTTTTCACCATCCCTGTAAACATACAAGTTAGCATATGAGGCACATCTTTTGAAGTTTGAGCTTAAAAAGAACTTATCTATCCGCTGGTACCATGCTTTGGGGGCTTGTTTCAACGTATACAATGCCTTTGATGACACTAAAAAATGTGCAAAAACAAGGAACAAAGATGGTCTCTAAAAGCAACATGTTTCTATGTCATCTATATTTTTCATCACAAAATAATCACTTTATTTATAAAAGTGAGATAGAACATGGGAGGGTTCACACTCACTATCTCCCACTAAAATACAAAGTATGTGTACATTTAAAAAGAGAAGAGAACTCAAAGGCTCAAAGCCTTTGAAAAAGAAAGAAAATGTATCAAAATGAAAATTAAAGTAAACAAAGTATGGAGAGGTGTGCTTTTCAGGTGAAAGGGTGGACTGAGGACACGAGTGGTTATGTGTCTCTTTCTCTCCCTCTCTTCCCTCAAATCACACGTTCTCTTCTTCCTGGTTGTGCAAAATATTTTGTATTGGGCTTTCTTCCTCTCTCTCTCTCTCTCTCTCTCTCTCTCTCTCTCTCTCTCTCTCTTCATTCTTTATTTCTAAAAGCTATAGAGGATAATGATGAAAGTGATGAAGATGACAGTGTTGTTTTATATTATTGAGGATATGGTTTCTTTTAAGAGATATGTTTGCAGTTTTGGGATCATGGGCTCAGCCCACTCATAGAATTCGAAGGTTCTTTTGCCCTGGTTTGTGTTCGATATTATAGCCATGGCAGGGTCCTCCATTTTTTGTGCACTGGCCAAGAGAAATAACTGATCTTTGAAGTTGCAAATAGAGGCATTGTGTTGTCTTGAAATCTATCCTGATAATCAGGAGTAGGAAGGAAATAAACGTACTTGTGATAAGGTCTGAAAACATGCAGGGGCTTGAAGGGAAGGTGGAAGAGAAGCCACTATGCATAAAGGGTGTATCTTCACTCATTCGAAGGGAAATAGAGAACAAGAGAAGAAACAACCCAACTTGATCAATTCCTAGAATAGCCTGGGAGCAAAAGAAGAGGAACTACAAGAAGAACAACAAGACGAAGAGTTCGATAGGCACTCAGAGGACCTGCTACAAAGGAAGAAAAAAAGATGGAAACCCTTCCTCTTCATCAAGTTCCAAAGGGTTAAAAGAAAGAAGAAGACAAAGAAAAAGAAGAAGAAAGAGAAGGGGACAGAGATCCATAGAGAGAGAGAGAGAGGGTTCCTGCTTTAATAACTCGCCGATTCTTCTATCATCTCCTTCGTCTTCTTGTTGTTGTTGCTGCTGTTTTTTTTGGGCAGGGCCATCATATCCTTCTAGCTCTCATTAAGTAGGGTAGACCAAAGAGAGAGAAAGAGAGAGAGAGAGATGAAAGCATCGTCAGTTCTATGACTACGTCCATCAGGCCCAGAAGCACCTCGACCACATGCCCATCTGGAGCCCCGCCTATTCCCAACTTCTCAGTGACATCGATGCCTTCAAGCAATACTTCATTAGCAACCTCAACCCTACCTTCACCCATGGTGTGATTCAGGATGGTTTGCATTTGGATGGCCATCGATAGAGCGATTTCTCTATAGCAATACGATATGACAAGGAAAAACTCAATTTTACAAGGAAAAAGCAGTGGTGGAATATACATTAGACAAAGAGAGAGAGATTAATTAGAAGGTCAGTCTCCCTCTCGCACATCCAATGGTTTTGCTGCAAAGAATAGAGTAGTCTAGTTGCCTCTAGACCTCTGTGAGATGGCTCTTCATACTCCTCAATGCCCTTGCCAATCGTGACCGAAACCTTGATGATTAGCATGGTGTTTGTACTACAACAGCATAGAGAGAGAGAGAGAGCGAACAAAGCCAGTTTGCATGTCATAATCCCTTTTATCAATAGTAGTCAATGCTATTCACATCGATGATACACAAGCACGGTCTGGGAAATCCCAACCCGTCCTCTGTGACATTATAATTCCCTTATTCTTGGCGGCCTAGATAAGCAAGATGCATAGCAACCTGGTAGGATGAAGGCAAGAGGCAGAAGAACAAATGTGAGAGGAATAAGAAGAAGAGAGGTTCTTGCCGAGAGGATAGGGATAAGACAGGGATAAGACAAAGAAGAAGAATAAGAAGAAGAAGAAGAATTTGGATTAGTTTTTGCCAGTCTCTTCCTCAACATCCCATGCATCATTGGAAACCCTCCTTGGCCTGTTGATCTGTTCCTCCACCTCTCTTACGCCATCATCCACACAACTTGCCTTGCAAAATTAGAAACAAAACAAAGATAATAGTTTGTTTCGTTTATTTTTTATAAAATAAAAAACCCTAAGGTTACTAATCCTTTTTCTTCATATGAGTTCATATGCAATACAATTAGAAGAAAAAGAAAAAGAAAGCCTTAGAGACCCAAAGTTTGGCAATCTCACATTTCCAGTAACCCATCTTCTAGTTGCTTATCTTTTCTCTTGCAATTTCCCCCAAATGTCACTTTTGCCTAGGTTCTTCCCCAATTTCATTGTGAATTACCTTTGCCACACCATCCCAAATAAGAAAATTAGGCTATTCCCAAACAAAGAATGCCTTGAGTAGCTCTATTGTCTACCCATGCCATCCCCATCCTTATCCCTTGTGGTGCCTGCCAACATCATATTTCTTCATTCTCTAAGCGACAACAATCACAAAAAAGCTAAATAACCCATAAAAAAAAGGAAGCCCAACAAATAAACAAGAAAGAAACACTCAAAAGATAACTTAAATCTTAAAAGCCCGCACATGGAGCATTCACCTTTAAAATAAAAACCCTTTTTACCAAGGGTATAACCCTTCATGGAAGCTTTATCCTCACATTGAAGTAAAATAATAAATCCCTACATTGGAAGATACATGAAGATATACAACCAAACCCTATTTTCTCAAGTGCCTTTGGAGCTACGTGATGGAGGAAGTCATTCTTCTTTCTCCATCTGACGGAGAAGTTGTGCTTGTGATCCCTTGTGGAAGATAGAACCCTATCCTTTGAAGACTAGTAAATCTTTTCAATGTGAGAGTATTTGAGGCAGGAGTTCCCTTACTCTGGTGGTCATGGATTTGGAGTCCTATACCCTACCATGGCTAGGCCTTGTCCTCATCCTCATGATCAAAGTTGTATTACTAACAATTTTGGAAGTATTGTGTTAGGACAATGGTTCTTCTTTGACAAGGTTCACGAGGACACTTCAGTTTCAGTGTGGGAGAGAATGATGACACTCAAAAATGTGCAAAAACAAGGAACAAAGATGGTCTCTAAAAGCAACATGTTTCTATGTCATCTATATTTTTCATCACAAAATAATCACTTTATTTATAAAAGTGAGATAGAACATGGGAGGGTTCACACTCACTATCTCCCACTAAAATACAAAGTATGTGTACATTTAAAAAGAGAAGAGAACTCAAAGCTCAAAGCCTTTGAAAAAGAAAGAAAATGTATCAAAATGAAAATTAAAGGAAATAAAATATGGAGAGGTGTGCTTTTCGGGTGAAAGGGTGGATTGAGGACATGAGTGGTTGTGTGTCTCTTTCTCTCCCTCTCTTACCTCAGACCATGTTCTCTTCTTCCAGGTTGTGCAAAATATTTTGTATTGGGCTCTCTTCCTCTCTCTCTCTCTCTCTCTCTCTCTCTCTCTCTCTCTCTCTCTCTCTCTCTCTCTCTCTCTTCATTCTTTATTTCTAAAAGCTATAGAAGATAATGATGAAAGTGATGAAGATGACAGTGTTGTTTTATATTATTGAGGATATGGCTTCTTTTAAGAGATATGTTTGTAGTTTTGGGATCATGGGCTCGGCCCACTCATAGAATTTGAAGGTTCTTTTGCCTTCGTTTGTGTTCAATATTATAGCTGTGGCAAGGTCCTCCAGCCTTCTTTAGCTTACACACATTGTTCACAAAATGGGGGGCCTCAAACCCTAGTGGTTGAGCCACGTACACCTCCTCCTTGAGGTCATCATTTAAGAACACTGATTTAACATTAACTTGGTAAACTAGCCACTGCTTGTGGGCGACTACTGCAAGTACTGTGAGAATAGTGGTCATTCTAGCAGTTGGGGCAAATGACTCTTGAAAATCAAACCCTTCAACCTGTGAAAATCCCTGGGCAACTAGTCTGGCATTGAAGTACCATCAGCCTTGTACTTTACCTTCTAGATCCACTTGGTGCCAATAACCTTCCGCTTTGGTGGCCGATCCACTAGCCCCCAAGTGTCATTCTTCATTATGCTGTCATACTCGACTTGTATAGTTGCATTCCATGTTGGATCTGCAAGTGCTTCTTCTAAGTCAATTGGGTCCTTTACTTCTCTCATAATCTCAGCCATCAAGACCATATTGACTATGTGAGTAGAAGCCCTCCTTTGCTCCTCTATTCTCTGAGACCTCCTTGGTCTGTCTACCTTCTCCTCAACAGATGTAGGCATATGATTATTGTGGTCATAGGGCTGCTTTACCCAACACGGAAATGGCTTTTTTGGTGGGGTGATGTCAAGTTGGTGAACTTTTTCCTCATCATCTGAAGATGATGCTTCCTCCTCCTTAAGGATAGGAACAACTCTCGAGACAACTTCATAGTGGACTACTTCTTCGCTTGATGATAAAGTAGAAGAACTTGCCTTCTCCTCCTCCATTGTATGTGGCTGCTCCTTGAATACCACATCACCGCTTGCGATGATCTTCTTTGCTTCTTGGTCATATAATTTGTAAGCCTTCTGCTCATCACTATAACCCAAGAATATACTTTTTTTTTTTTTTGGTTTTAACTTGCTTCTCTTCTCATCTAGAACATGTGCATAACATTCACATCCAAAAATTCTGAAATGTAAGACAGATGGTTTCTTACCAGTGTAAGCCTCATGAGGTGTTTTTCCCTTGGGAGCCTTTGTGTAGCTCCGATTTAGAATGTAGACTATAGTATTAACAACTTTAGTCCAAAAATGGTTAGGCAATCCCTTGCCCTTTAGCATGCATCTTGCCATCTCCACAATGGTGCGATTCTTGCATTCCACAACATTGTTCTGTTGAGGTGTGTGAGGCATCGTCAATTGACGCTTGATCCCTTTGCTCTTGCAAAAGTCTTCAAACTCCTTTGAGTTGAACTCACCACCACCATTTGTTCTAAATTTCTTCACACTTTTCCTTGTTTCATTCTCAACAAGTTTCAGCTATTTTTTAAACTTACCAAAAGCTTGAGCCTTATCACGAAGGAAGTACACCCACATCTTCCTACTTTAGTCGTTAACAATCAACATAAAATAAGAAGATCCCCCCAAGGCTTGTGTAGGCATCTTACTGCACAAGTCACCATGCACCAACTCTAGAGGAGCATGTGCTCTATTCTTGCTTTCCTGTGGAAATGCCTTTCTCTGTTGCTTGCCCGTCATACAAGCTTCATATGGTTCCTTCAATTCGGTCACACTGCAAGTAGGTGAGCAACCATACCTTGCTTGTGCATCTTCTTCAACACTGCAAATCCGATGTGTCCAAACCTTTCATGCCAAAGCTTACTTGTTCCCACTCCAATGGTGGCTGTAAGAGCACTTAGTTCATACAGGTTGTTCCTTCTTTCTCCTTTGCCAACAACTTTGCCAGCATTGTCGAGAATTTCTACACCTATCTTCTTGAACCTCACTTCATGACCAAGATCAGTTATGGCAGCAAAATTGATAATAGATTTCTCCTAATTTTGGGCACATACAACACATTTGAAAGCTTTTTGACTTCACCATTTGTAGTAACAAAGCAAATAGTACTTGTGCCCACATCAGGGCATTTCGCATCATTTCCAACCGTCACAGTGATGGATTCTTATAGAGGCTACATAGAACTATATAGATCTTTCTTGTTGGGAGGACCCACTATCCAACACGCATGAGTTAGTGGTAGATTCTTCTTGCGCCGAGGAGCACACTTCCTCAATGTTCACCATGAATAACTCCAACTCTGCTTCAATCGTATT
Organism: Lygodium microphyllum; assembly: GCF_053477565.2. Classification (NCBI taxonomy): domain Eukaryota; kingdom Viridiplantae; phylum Streptophyta; class Polypodiopsida; order Schizaeales; family Lygodiaceae; genus Lygodium; species Lygodium microphyllum. The sequence continues at coordinate 8,676,912 of NC_141156.1, read as the reverse complement.
GGCTATCTCTTTCCCTTTACTTTTAAGGGTACCATTCTTTTCATCTGCCTTCTTAACACGACAATCTGCGATTGCATGTCCTTTCTTCTTGCAATAGAAGCACTCTCCTTGAAACTTCTTCTTACTACCCTTCTTCTTTTCGTCACCATCATTTTTGGTGGAGGAACCACCTTTGCCTTTTGCATTAGTAGAGAATGTAGCATCTCCATTGTTGCTGCCTTCTCGAGCTTTCAGCCTCAACACATGATGGGTGCTTTTAAACCTCTTTCTGCAATGGGGAGACATCATCAATAGTTGTCAGAATGTCAAATTCAGACGGAAGGTATCCAAGTCTTTCACCAAATCATACTCCTTTATGGGATCCACTAGCTTCTCTAGCCAGCTCTAGGAATGTAGCATCTCCATTGTTGCTACCTTCACGGGCTTTCAGCCTCAACACATGATAGGTGCTTTTAAACCTCTTTCTGCAATGGGGAGACATCATCAATAGTTGTCAGAATGTCAAATTCAGACGGAAGGTATCCAAGTCTTTTACCAAATCATACTCCTTTATGGGATCCACTAGCTTCTCTAGCCAGCTCTAGGAAATGGGGCAACACCCACTTTGATTTTTCCTCTTTCTTCAATTAGTTACATCACCATATCTTTTATTACTAGAGGTGCATCCACCTCTTTCATCTCTTGGATATCTGGTCCTTCCTTTTGTGGCACTATACCATTGGGAGCTAAAACTTTACAGCTCTTATAGGTGGAACATCTTCTTTTGGAATCATAGGTGCTTTTTTCTTAGCTTATGTAATTGTGACTACTTCTAATTGTACTGGGTTAGAGGCACGCTCTTGATTCTTCTATTGGTTATTCGTCGCATTAGCCTTGATAAGGGCTAGGGAGTGGGATAGTCTTTAGTAGTGTGGCCTTTTCCTTTATATTGAATATAGAGGGGCTTGTAATCCATGGATATTCTAGGGTTTGGACAATTTGGGGAGATGTGATCCTTCTCTTTGCATTTATAGCATTCCGCTTTCTGATCTCTATCCACCACTTAACTATCTTTCTTTGTAACTTTAGGAGGGAAATCTCCTTGGATCAAAATTAGGACCAACCTCTGTGAGCTTTGGTCTAATCTCTTGGGTTCTCATATGAGATTCTAGTAAGTCTTGACTTAACTCTTGTTATATCATGGTTAGTTAGACCTAGTAGACTCATCTTTGTTAGGTCACTATTGTAGAGTATGGAAGATGAATAATGATGATGAAGATAATAGAGAGTACTCTCTTCTCTGAGCTTGCCCCATTTTTGTGTCTCTCTCTCCCTCTTTGAATCTTGAATATGGTATCAAAATTGGTTTTTTTCCATGAGGTCAACTACAAAAAAGAAGCCTAACTTGCAGGCTGTTGAGGAGGGTATTGCTACATGATCCTTGCAATGTTTATGCATAGTGTAACGAGTTGTGGTGCCTCCTGTAGTCATCTCCAATACCTCACACAACAAGAGCGACTACACTAATCAGCTTACTGGGCCAAATGTTTCTAACCCTACTCTTACATATACATGTGTATGTCATATAGTAAGTGTGAGGATGCAAGGGTTTAGTCACTTGGCTAGTGTCTCAACCCCTATTGATCATCTTAACCCGATCTTCTTAGGTTTTATGTGTAGGGACGTGTCCTTGCATGCACGTTTGTATCTAACTCCTAAAAATGCTCTCTACAAATATTAGATTGCTACTATCTCTTTGATGTACCCTTTTGGGGTCCCTTCCCCACCCATTCATCATGTTACACCTTAAACTCAAGGTTTTTCCCAATTCTTTGTGCCATTTTTAAAATTTTGTGTCTTTCCGTTATGAACACACACTTGCTTCACTGAAATAGAAATTCGACTTCACACACCTATTTGTTCCTTTGAATTGGATACTTTCTCCTTTTTCAACCCCCTATTTTGAATTATGGTTTATTTGCTATTAATTTTTGAAGGAGTTTACACGATTTGGATGTGTTTCTCCTTTTTACAGCCCATTATTTCGATGCATAGATTGGTCATTATTACTTTTTGAGTGTTTTCAGATCTTTTTCTTTCATATTTTTGTTATTTTTCCATGTGAATGTGCTCAATTGTCATTGAGCCTTTGTTTTGATTGTACAACCCTATTCTAGACCTTTCCTTAGATTTTTTTTTAAATTTTTCCCACACTTTGTTTCAATAGCCAGATCTATCATTATTAATTATTGATTGTGTTTTCGTCTATGTTTCTTTATTATTTCCCATGTAAACATATATTTTTGATGTCAAATGTGGCTCATTGTCAATTCCATTCCTCCTATAGGCCTTCTCATTTTTTCTATTTTTAATGTTTTAATATGAAGTACAGGATTTCTATAATTTATTTTTCCATGGTGTGGTGTGTCTCATCTTTTAGCGTCCCCATGTGAACGCTAATTTTTCTCATCTCATGATGCATTTTATCACATTCAATGCCCCACGGCCATTCAATGTGTGCCCCAATGTCATTTTCACTTCTACCAATACTACTGCAAACTTTTTTACCTCCATCACGGGTCCGTTTGAACCCACGTAGGGATGTAACTTGGTTTTAACCAAAGAAGAACAAAACACAAACAAATTACTTATTATTTTTATTTAAAGAAAAACCAAAATTTTTATTTAAAAAAGGCACAAAAAACCCTTTCCCTTTCTCTTGTCCCATAACCACCCATCACCCCTCTGTTCCCTCTCTCTTCTTCTTTCTTCTTTCTTGCTTTCTCTCTCCCTTTCTCTTACCTCTCCCCTCCCCCGACTTGCATGCTCCTTCAACCTCTCTCCCCTCCTCCGTCTTCTTCTTCTTCTTCTTCTTCTCCCTCCCTCCCACCCTCCCTCTCCCTACCTTCTTCATTCTCCTCCCCCTATTGCTCCTTCCCTCCCCTGCTGTGACACCGCTACACTGCCACCATTGGATGCCTGGACACCCCACTTGTTGCTTTTGTACACATGCAATTGCCGGTTGATTGAATCATCGTTGCCTCTCGACAAAATGCTACCCATCAAAGTCTCCCATGCCATGCCACCCATCACTCGAAGTCGCTGGCCCAACAACAACATTTGCTGCCTCTACCTTTGCTTGCCCCCAGACATTGCTAAGCTACTGGTCACAGTGCCATGCCCACCACCAAAGTTGCTACCCACATGAGACCATGCCACCAACTACCCACCAAACCACCCGACCACCCACTGTTCTCTCCTTTGGCGCTCCTCCACTATCACTTTGTCTCACCACCTCCTCCTCCCCTCCTCCTACCCCACTTGTACACTACCCCTTGACTGTTTCCTCCACTACACTCCTCCCCCACCCAGCCACCCAACTCCTACACATGCCCAAACCTCCCCCCCCCCACCGAAACTCTCCCCATCCCTCCCATCAAACCTCCTACCACACCCACCCACCACCCCTACCACCAAACCTCTACCACCTCCCAACCTAGCACCAAGCCTCCCCTCTAAACCCCCTCTTAAGCCTATAATCCCCCCCGCCCACCAATTTACCACATACACCATCTCCCATCTACACCCCATTCCCATTACTATCCACACGGGGAGCCCATGTGTCATTTGCACTACCCGAACGCTCTTGCCAACCCATATTCACGCACATGGATAATTATAGCGAGTCTTCAACATTCGTGTTTGTGTGGTATCTCGCGTGCTAGCGGTTGTTCACACACAGCTATTGCATGGCTTTTTTTTAACATTCATTTACGTATGAGTCTTTGTGATCCTCGTGCACATGGATTTCTAGTTTTTATTCACATGCGAGGATGCGGGTGTAGCCTTCTCCATGTCGTGACACCCTTGTTCACACATAGCAAGTTCAGGTAGCTGCCATTTTCCTAATAATTCATATGCCCATTTTTACAAGACAAAAATACATGAGTATGCATTAACCACAATGTGACAAAAAACCAAAAAACTAGAAGGGACAATGATAAAATAAGAAGAGAAAACAACAAAACTATATGTGTACGTGTGTGTATACACACATATTAATATTAGGATGTGCAAACTTGAGTAGACTTGGACGGATGGTGTGTAGACATGAGTGTACTTGTATACATTGTGCAGACTTGAGTGCTGGATGGATGGATTCCTCAAAATCTATGACAAAGGAAGAATATGTAGGATAAACATCCTCTAATACAGATCATTAGTATATTCAGATGAAGCAAAGTCCTAAATTGGAAACATCAATATCATAGATAGCAAGATAAGTAGTTCTATGATCAGTGAAAAGAGAATCAGATAATGATTAGCATACTTGTTTAGAAGGAGAGATAAATGAATAATCTTAATACAATGATTGATAAAAGAACTCAAAATGGAAAAAGCCTAGATACTCAATTTTGATAATATGTGTTCTAGAGAAGAAGCTGATAACTATAAATAGATTAGTATTTGTTGAGATTCAAGCTCATGATCACCTACATCAACTCTACCTTGATAGCCGTAGTCTTAGCTATTGTCATCTGTCATGTGTGTCCAATAAATGAGTTGGAGACACAACCATAGTTAGTGACATAGTCACTTAGTAGACTAGACTATTAAGTGTGTGTGTGTGTGTGTGACTAGACTTTAGTTTATGAGTTATGAATAATGAAGAGAAGAACATGAGAGTACTCTATTCTATGAGTGGGTTTCCAATGTCTGTGTCTTTTTCTCTCCCTCTAAAACTTTAACATGGTATCAAAGTAAGGTTAGCTTGGCTTCGTGGTACATAGGAGCTTAGACAACTTGAAGGATTTGGAAGGTAGAAGGTGACTGTGACCTGTAGCTTGAGAAGGAACCCTGTAGAGGTTCACTGATATGCATAGCTTGCAGTTGATGTGGTATATATCAGTGTTTCTAGAGTTTACACCTAATAGAGCCTATTGAGGCTTGCAAAAGGGATTCATTGGCTTGTATTGGAGCCTTGGATTGTGTGCATTACGGCCAGCATTTGGAGTAGAATAGCCAAGTCATCAAATCAGTGTGTTCCTACAATAGCCTTTTTTTTTTGTAGAAGCCATATCTTATAGTAGAAATGGATTTAGGAGAAACAGCCATGCTGACCTAATTATTTCAAAGTGGTCTACAACTTTGCAGAAGAAAGTTTTTTCAAATTCTTCACGGATTTTGAGATATTTAGCACAAACATGTGTAGATTGGCTATTTACTACAAGAACAACATGTGTTTTCATGCTTCTTGACATTTATACACATTGCCAACCTTGGCAAAGGAATTGGTCATCGTTTGGGCATTGATGGCTTTCATTTTGGCTATTTTGAGCTAGAAATGCTTCAATTTACGCATGCTGAGGATTTATGGCTAGTTAAACATAGATTGCTGTTTGTCATAAGTGGTTGGAAAACACCTACATCAATTGTATGCTATCTACTTGGAATGCCATTGTATCTTGATGTTTTGCTACATGCTTGGGGATGTTTTTGACATGTTTGTGAGATGAGATACCCTGGTTATTACTGAGATTTACTATTACATGTTCTTGGACTGAAACTATCATAAACTACTGGGTGGTTTGTAGGGAGTAAAGCACTTACAAGTGGTATATCACGCATTGAATAAAACCTTTGCTTTGTAGAATTTCAGGATGCAAAATTTCTTGATTGGTAGAGGCTATTGGGATTTATGCACGGGAGTTGAAGCAAAACCTGAATCACTTGAACGGAATCCGACTCATGATCAACGAAGAGCTCACCGGCAGTGGTTGGAAAGAGCAAGCGAAGTGTTACACTGGTTCTCTTTTTAATGCATTTTTGATGCGATGGCTATGCAAATTACAAGTTGTTAGTCCCCAAAGGATGCTTGGGATATTCTCATGAAGAATTATGGCAATGTTACTCATGCAAGGAAGATACATCTGAAGTAACAATTTAATAATATGTCTAGAAATGGCAGGAGCATCCAAGCTTATATGACAGAGATAAGAACCATAGCAAACTAGCTTGCTACTATTAGTTCTAAAGTGTCAGAGGATGACATGATTGCAACTACATTGAATGGATTAGGTAAGGAGTATAAGGCATTTGACACATTGATATATGTGAGAGTAGAACCTCTTGACTGGGATGAGTTGCTTGCTCTATTGCTGCACGAGGAAGTTAAACTTGTTGGAAGAGAGGGAGAGAGACAGAGTGGAGCAGAAGATGAGTCTCAACTCATTGTTGTTCTTCTTCCATTATTCTTCCATCATACAAACCGAAAGAGACTTACACACATAGGTATGACTAACCAAGACTAACTATGGTTAAGTCATTGACTACACTGACTTATTGAATGTCACACACATGTATAGCTGTATCCACGGTCACACACATAAAGATAGACTGACTAAAGAGTAACGGGAGCTTGATATTCTAACACTCCCCCTCAAGCTCAAACCATCTAAGTAGTTGTTTGAAATATATGAACTTCTCTTTACCAAGAGACTTGGTAAATATATATGCTACATGGTCTTCAGTCTTCACATGAATCAAGTCAATCTACCATATAAGAACCATTTCTATGATGAAATGGTAGTGAACCTCAATATGTTTGGACCTAGCATGGTAGACAAGATTGCTAGCCAAAGTAACACTGTTGAGGTTATCATAATGCAATCTCACTCTACTTTCCAGTTGTATTCCCAAGTTTTTCAACAGTTTCATCAACCAAACTGCTTCCCAAGCTGCTAAGGTAGTTCCTCTATACTCAGCTTCTGTACTAGACAATGCAACAGTAGGCTGTTTCTTACTCTGCCAAAACTGATCATACTGCTACCCAATCCAAATGCATAACCACTGGTTGACCTCCTATCATAGGCACAACTAGCCCAATTAGCATCAGTAAACCCTGTCAAGCTAAGAGATTTTCCATATGCATAAAACAACCCATAATCTATAGTACACTTTATATATATCATGATCCTCATGACTGCATCTAAATGTGGCTTGTGAGGCTTCTGCATGAATTGACTAATCAGCCCCATTGCATAACATAAGTAAGGACGAGTAATAGTTAAGTATATCAAGCTACCCACCATCTGTCGATACATCGTCACATCCTCTATGTCATTTCCAACATCAATTTGTAGATTGACATTCTGATTAAGAGGTGTCTCCATAGGCTGGCATTCATCCATACCATAGTTCTGTAACATGTCATGAGCATACTGATTTTGTAGCAGCCATATACCTTGAGGCGTAGAGACTACCTCAATCCTAAGAAAATACTTTAGTTCACCAAGGTCTTTGAATCTGAATTCAGCCTGTAAACATGATTTAATTTCAGCAATGCCCTCTTCATCATCTACATAAACCACTAGAAACACATATCCTTCTGAACAGACTGTGATATATATCACCTAATCTAAATCCATGTTGCTATAAATAACTTTTGATCCGAGCATTCCATGCTCTAGGTGCCTGTTTTAGTCCATATAAAGCCTTTTTCAGCTTACATACATGTGTAGGAAAGTCCAGGTGAACATAGCCTTCAGGCTGCTCCATATATACTTCCTCAACCAAATTGTCATTCAAGAAAGCATTCTTGATGTCCATTTGCCATAATTTCCAGCCTTTGCATATTGCCAAAGTAATGACAATTTTGACTGTTGCCCATTTTAGTCATCGGACTAAAAGTCTCCTCATAGTCAAGGCCATACTGATGTGCATACCATTTTACAACTAGCCTGGCCTTATATCATTCTAACGAACCATCTTACTTGCACTTAACCTTGTACACACATTTTCAGCCAATGGGGACTTTGCCTTCAGGCAACTCAACTAATTCCGATGTCTCATTTTTAGCCAGGGTTGCATACTCCTCATCCACGGCAGCACACCAGTTATCATATGTAACTGCATCATCAAACCTTGTAGGTTCTTTGTAACCTGTCACACTAGCCATATATGCATAATGACAGGTTCAATAACCAGTGTATGTAAACCTATCAACCGGTTTTCTGACTCTCTCAAATCTCTGTAACTGTGGCTCACTCTGAGCTTGCCTCTCATGAGGCAATATATAATGACTCTGCATTGCTCCAGGCGTCATAATAGATGGAATGCCCAACTCACTATCCAAATTGTCGCTGTTAGATGACTCATAACTTGCTGCTATAAGTGGACATGTCACATCCTCAAGCATATTTTCTTTTCCCTTATCCAATCTCCCCCTGACTGACATATCCATGTTAGTGGACGTAGGAGTATGACTCCGCAAGCGTCTTGACCAAGGACTTATTGTAAGTGACCCATCACCTATAGGACCACTCATAGATGTACTCATTGTAGGTGTATTTTCAGCATTAGTAGTGCTGTGACTGATCCATCAATAGCCACTGCAACAAGATTACCATACCACGATACTAGCTCATAAAAAACAACATCTCTGCTAATCAATGTCTCATGTATAGACGGTACATAACACTTGTAAGCTTTTCGGTCTTGTGCATAACCAAGGAACACACTCTTGAATGCTTTAGGATCCAATTTCTTCCTCTTTTCATCAGGAACATGCACATATGCAATGTTGCCAAATACCTTCAAGTGTGAAATGTCAGGCTTATGACCATACAGCCTCTCATATGGAGTTACATCATGAATCCCTGTTGTAGGGGTTCTATTCAACACATAGACAACAATCACTACTACTTCATCCCAATAACCATTTGGTAAACTCTTCTCATTTAGCATAGCTCTTACCGATTCCATCAGTACCCTATTTTTCCTTTCTACTACACCATTTTGTTGCGGTGCATAGCTGCAAGTTAACTGTCTTCTAATCCCATATTTAGCAAGGTACCTATCAAAGTAATTAGAGACATATTCTCCGCCTCCATTTGATCTAAGACATGAAATTTTACAACTCAACTCATTTTCAGCATGCTTCTTGAAGTCCTTGAATGCATCAAACACATCATCCTTATGTTTTAGTATGTAAAGCCAAGTGTACCTGAGACAAGACCCCATACATCTAAATGTACCAACTGCAAGGGTCTTGAGCTATTCCGTACATGTCTCATAAATGGAAACCATGCTTGCTTTCCAAACTGAAATGTATCACATACATGTCCAAAGTCAAGATACTTGAACTTAGGCAGTCCAAGCACAATCTCCTTCTGCTACATAGATTTCAGCATTTGTACATTCACATGGCCAATCCATTTACGCCATATCTCAACATCCCGTATAGCACCATCATCATGTGCAAACATGGGTGCTTTCAATTCTGAAATCGACACATCAAGAGTAAACATTCTGCCATCTCTTTGGCTTCTAGCAATCAATTTGTGGCTATTACCATATTCTTCAACAAAGCATCCATCTCTATTAAATCTCACCTGTAGATTCTGTTCTGCCATTTGTCCAACTGACAATAGATTCTTGGTTATTGTAGGTACATGTAGTACATCACGCAGGCTCTTTTTCTTGCCATAAGGCATCAACAAAGGTACAACTCCTTTATGCTGAATAGTATGTTGGGTGTCATCCCTAGTACAAACATGTCCATGCAAACCTACAACCATCTCATCAAACCATTCTCCATGGGGTGTCATATGATTTGAAGCCCTTAAATCAATGTACCATCTCTCATCTCTATTTTTCCTATGCTTTGATAGCCAGTGGTTGACTTGCTACATTCATTTTGCCTATAGATTGCTCTCATTGTACCTAGCTATAATTTATTATAGCAAGAAGTTATGCATGGACCGTGATATATTTTTCATAGTGAATCATCTTGATTTTATGTACTTTTCATGGTTCTTGGTAGCTATTACTGTGTTTTCCGCAGCACAGAGGAGCGGAAAACGAAAAAAAGGAAATAGAGAAAAAGGCGCCTTAATTGGCAACTAGACCCTGAAAAATTTAAATGTTCGGGCACGACCCTCAGAAAGTCTCAGTGTCGCCCTGAGGCGATAAAAGAGTAAAAGGCGCACCATTAAATATGGAAGCGCTCCCGAATCCTTGTAAAAGAGCGCCAGGCTTGCTCCTGTGCAAATTGTATGCATTAGTTGGGAATATGATGAAATTAGAGTGGTGGGAAATGGGAAAAAGGGCCTAGGCTACGGCCGGCCATGTAAAAAAGGGAAAAAGGGGATGACAGCCCAAAAGGGATTTAGGGTTTTGTATATGAGAAGCTCATTCTTTGGTGTGTGGCAAAAAGAGTCTTCTTCTTCCTCTCTTCTTCTCTCCTTCTTGCTTGTGTGTGCTCTTGAGAGAGGGAGTGTGAGAGTGTGAGGAAGTGAGTGTGTGTGGGAGTGAGGGATCAAGAGGGTGAAGCTCTTCACCTTCTCCTCTCCTCTTCTTCTCTTCTCTTCTCTTCTCTTCTCTTGCGCGTGCGGCTATGGAGGATGGAGCTTGGAGATGGAGGAGGCTTGAGGATGCTTGAGCTAGCATCAAGAATCATGTCAATCAAGTATCAAGGTAAGCTCACTACACTCGTAGGATCGATGACACGTCGGCTAGGTGAGAGATAGCCATTAGAGCTCGCTTGGAACGCTTGAAACAATAAGCGGTCCGTGGGTCTTGGCGGTCGAGCGAAAGCTCCCACATTTTGGTTCCATTGCCGGGACAAATGGATTCAAGCTTGAGCACTTGCGTGCCTCATATCGAGCATCGAAGTAGGGTACTCATCCTTGAAACGGAGCTTGAGATAGATAGGAAGTTTGGGTGTTTTTGATCTTCAAAACAAGTAAGTATTTTGGGATATTTTGGTTGTTTGATGATTGGAAAGCATGGAGAATCTATTTCAGTTTTTTGCTTTCCATCTTTGTTGCATTTAGCGTAGGTTAGAGTTAGGAAATCGAACCAGAAAAGGGTAGGGTTTACTGTCTCAAAACAGGGCAGAACAGGGCAAAAATCGTACAAAATGTGTAAAATGCTCGCTAATGATGCCTAAGATCGGCAAGTGAGTGATCGGGGGCGTCAACGCCACATTTGGGAAGGCATATAAGAGCCAGGAGGCCAAAAGAGAGCTCATTTGTGCCATTTCAGTGGAGAGAGAGAGAGAGAGAGAGAGAGAGAGAGAGAGAGAGAGAGAGAGAGAGAGAGAGAGAGAGAGAGAGAGAGAGAGAGATAGAGAGCTCTAGCCCATGTTGATTCGATTGCATCACCGACGCACTTGCCGGCCCGTTCAGGTATACGAACATCTCCCTCTACTTCCCTAGATAGGATCTGGAAGTGCATGACCATGGCACCGGCCTACATTTGGTAAAACGATCAAAATCGCGTTCGCACGGGTTACGTGCACTGCATTCGGCCCATTTGAGTGGCCTCTCCTGGGCCGAGTCCCAGAATCAGCCCTTGGCCCTTGTCACTCGACCCACTCGGCCAAATCCTAGTCCGTCCGAGGCAACTGTCCGAGTCAACCCACTCGACCGTCCGAGTCAAAGCTTTTTGCCACGTGGCACATTCGACCACGTCCGAGACCTGTCCAAGTCTCAAATTCGGCCCTCGGCCACATCCCAAATTTGGCCCTCAGTGAAGCGCCATTCGGCCTGTTCGAATCACCCTGTCCGAATTCGCCGTTCGGCCCGTACGAATCACCCTGTCCGAATTCGCCATTTGGCCTGTCCGAGTGACCTACTCGGACTCTGCAATTCGGACCAGTTAGTCTAAGTGTAACTTTTTGTCAGATTTTTCAGAAATTTGACCTGACCCGGCAAATACACAGCAGCGCAAACTGTTGAAACCCTTCGGGCGCTCAGAACTTGATTCTGGCACACGAGATAAGAGAAATTGTAGTGTGCAACCGCTTAACGGCTAGAAGTGGACAGTTGCGAGACCCAAGGACTTAGACGCGAGCCCCTGAGCCATAAAACCTGATCGACCGAAAACGAACAAGGCAACATACGAGGAAACCCTAAACCCTGACAAAACGGCCAGAAAATGGACCTACAAGCCTATCAGACCCGAAACAAGCGAGAGTGTGTAAGATGCTGAGGAATTGCTTGCTGCACTCACATTGAATTTTCACAGTTGAGGTACACTTAAGAAAGTTGAAAGCCTGATTGGGCACAAGTGCATGAGAAACGACACACTCACCGAGTGATCATAAATTGAGGTCTGTATGCAATAACCAAAGGAACTCACTCATATAAAACACTCAAGGAACCCACCAATAGGAGAGGACCCAAGATATAGACAAACCATCAAAGCACAGAGAAGGACCAAGCAAGGAATGCCAACGACGAGGATCTGTCAAGTCTATTCAACCTGATCGACAGCGTAGTGGAGCGCAAAAATTCGACCATGACGGAAGAAAGCTCAGACCATCGGTCTAATGAGGAGCTTGATTTGAGTGTATTCCCAGATGCTATCCAGCAGAGCTGGTGAGCAGTTACGACGCGCACGCTCGATACGAGCACCGCAGTAGGACAGCAGACGCGATCATTGCAGATCTAGAGGAGGAGAGAAGGCTAGCCCGTAGGGCATTGCATGGAATAGCTAAGTATAATAGGGATCAGCAGGCTAGGAGCCAAAGGCAAAGCATGGAGCTGCATGAGGTGTAGCGAGTGCTAAACTTGGTTGGCCGAAATCGAACGGACCATGAGAGAGCACTGGAGGGAGACTTGACATTGGGTGAGCTTCTCATGAAACGGCTGCTCGATAATACAGTAGTAGAGCAGAGTGCCACCGCACTAGCAACATCACTGCTCACAGGATTAGGGGCGAACCAAGGCTCAAAAAGCCAAGCCAAAATACCAATTGTTGCCAAGCAATTCGATAAGTACCAACCGCATGACGATCCATACAGCTTTGTTGAGCAATTTGAGCAAGTCTATGAGGCCAACGGCCTCAACGACCAAACTCAACGTTCACAAGCATTCAGGCTTTGCCTAGGCGACAAGGGTAGGATGTGGTATACAAGCCTGGACACCGTAGAGTGAGCCAACTTCAATAATCTCAAGAATCTCTTCGTCAAGAGATTCTCCAAGCCCGGATACTCCGATAACCTGCTAGTACGCTTGATGAACATCAAGTAGAAAGAGAAGGAGGACATCCGCGACTAGGTGACCCATGTGAGGAGTCTCTTTAAGAGAATCCCTCTAGGCAAGTGACCGACTGACAGAGCAGTTTCGACTGTATTCATCAGCAGAATTCAAGACGAGGAGTTATATAAGGCATTGACAGGCAATTCAAGCCTGCAGCGGGACGTGGTGGCTAGAGTGTTTGAGGAAGCCATCAGAGTCGATGACGAGCCGAAAGAGCGGAGCTCTAGGAGCTCAAATCTAGAAGAGACCAACCCGTGATAACGTCAGCCTCTAGTGAGCGGTCAATCCCATCATCCCAAGATAAGGGAAAGGCCACTGAGATAGACCAAGGCTTGGCTGAGGTCAAGATGGAATTAGCCAAGCTACAAGACATGTTGAGACGACCAATGCACCCGCACGTCCAATGCGTGTACTGTGGCAGAAACCACTTGCAGGCCGAGTGTCAAGACCCTAGGTCAAGACCTTGTGCTAACTGCGGTAGGTTCGGTCATGATGTCGTGCATTGTAGATTACCAAGAAGACTTCCATACTCGCAACCCTATGGCCAGGCTTACCTAGAGAATAGGCCGTAGCCATTCTTTGGAAGGGGAGCCCCATTGGCTCTTCCCGCGCCAAACAATATGAAACCAGCCGCCCCTAGAATGGACATAAATCCTACAGGCATTTCTAGACCGCCTGGTCCTTACGTGACCCACCCACCGAGCGATGCTCTAGTATACTACGTGGAGGAGCTGACTGATGAAGAGACCTATATATACCCTTATGTCTCGCACAACGACGAGGGCAACACAGTCCTCATGGATTATCGACCCGTGCCGGTGATGGCGTTAGGACGAGGACGAGGTAGAGGCCTAGGAGGGCAGCCGCAGGATCCGGTCACTCATTGGACTTGCGGACACCCCGGACATGTCTCATCACGTTGCCCTGAAAAAGAGCACCAAAACAGGGATAAGGCTGACCGAAGGTGCGCAGAGTGCGGAATCACCCATCTTTTCATCAATTGCCCAAAGCGAAAGCCGTCCTCTAGCTCAGCCAACTTGCCATCCGTCCCATTGGGACTGTTTGGTGTCGAAAACCTCGATGGGGAGGCCACACCTATTCCATTGTGGGTTATGACCCGAGCCCAAATGAAGCAGGCCGGCATCTCTCTGCCAGGACCTAGCAATCTTGACGCAACCTCGATAGGAAAGAAAAGCCGCGGGCGAAAAAAGAAGAGATTGGAAGCTAAGGTCTCACTAAAGACCAAGAGTGCTACAACTCTACCTGTGGGAAAGAAGGTTTCAGACGTGGAGGCAGAGACTTCAGCCCCTAAGATAGCCGAAAAAGTAAGCGCTAAGGTAGGGGAATACCTGCATCCGAAGCGACAATTAGAGGCCATAGAAAAGGTGAAGGAATGGGTGAGGGAGGCTCAACAACATCTCAAAGACGCTGAGCCCAACACAGAGGACGAGATCGATGATCTCTCTAGTGTAAGCATGCCAATATCACCGCCTCAACCTAAGTCGGCAGAAGCAACTGCATCACAAGTAGTGCCTCTAAGACAAAGCCTTGACATGACAGAGCCATAAATTAGCTGCGGCCATTGGCACGGACAATCTAGACTAAGGGAAGGACGAGTATCTAACGATCTCCTGACCACGCTAGTGACCACCCCTGTAACACTTAGCCTGGGAGATTTTCTTAAGCAGCACCCTACCTTATGGCAAGACCTTAAGCAGTGGATCGAAGGATCACAAGAGCAAGTCACGGCAGACCCTCGAGACCAGGATGCAGAAACACAATTGCCAAGTTTGACGCTACACTCCGTGCCTAAATCCTTGCACGTCAACACCTTTTGGAAAGGCTCTAAGATGCACGTGGTCCTGTCGGGGTCCTAGCCCTAGATGACACAACAAAAAAGGGAATCGTAGACATGGGAGCCGGGGTTAGTGTGCTTAGCCACACAGTGCTTCAGACTTGGGGAAACCCACCTGTCGAAGCTGCTAGGTTTAATGTTATGCTAGCAAATGGCATGAGAGTGAAGCCATTCGAGGTACTGAAGAATTGGCCAGTGAAGATCGCAGGTGTCCAGTTCTCTGTCGACTTTATAGTCATGAAGGGAGTGGTCTATGATATCCTATTAGGCCGACCTTGGATGCGCAACGCTAGAGTCATCGAAGATTGGGGTAACAGCTTGATCTTCCTTGGCAATAGAACCTACGCCGTAAGAATAGAGATGGACACTTGGAAGACCTCACCAATCGACCTAGACGCCAACTCTGCTATGCTCAAAGGGAACACTTAGGTCAAGAAGCCCTATGGGTCCTTGACCAAGTATATCCCATGCCCAGAGGATGAGCGGGATTGGATGCACGTTCTCACTACAATCGACCTGCCATTCTCAGACCATGAGGCATATGAGCAAGCCATCAAAACGATCGGCAAGACCAACAAAGCACTCTCTACATCAGTCTGCATGATGGCGGCAAGCCTCCATGGAAAGCCTAAGCCTGTCACCTTCCACGTACCTTCCAACAAAAGGGAACTCCAGGGGATATTGGAATACCTAACGAACCAGCTAGCTGGCAACCCAGCTGCAAATTTCAAACCACTCCAGGACCTCTTCGAGGAATCCAAGTGGCAAAGGACCAGGGTGCACGATTTGAACCTCATGTATAACTGGGCCCTAGTTCCTGACCAACGACAAGAGGCATACCAAGCCCTAGGAGACAATGAGCAGTCGAATGACAAACATTCCAGCGACGAATACGAAGACTGCCAATCTTTCAGTGATGAGAGCGAGGGTGAAGTAGATACCATAGAATATGGCACTGAAGGACGAGAAATTGAGTAGATACGAGCAGACACCAAGCCGAAGGGAAGGCAGGGCCTTAGAGTAGAGCAAGGAGTCATGCGCATGGAATGTGATCACGCTTGGTTGGAATGCATGGGAGCCATAGACCTTGAGCAAGCTGGCCTAGCCCAGCCAGGAACAACATCAATACTTAGGACCGAATCGCCATCTGAATTGCGGCCACCAGGGGAGACCACCTCTTCTAGCAAAGATGGAGGGTTTGACTTTGAATCGGAAGTTACTTCGGACAGTGATCTAGAGATCCCTAGGCCGCACCAAGGGGGACCTATCCATCCACCTAAGGCGCATACGGCTAAGGTAGGAAAAGGCAAAGCAACCCAGGGATACATAATCAGAAGAACAACGAAAGCCGCAGTACCTCCCTAAACGCTTCACGACATTCAAAAAAGAGGATAGGGTAGTAGTTCTGTTAGGTGCCAAACGTCAAGGGCAGACGAGCGAACCAATCGAGGGACCAACCAAAGTCAAGGAGGTAGACCTAGCCCAGGAAGGGGAAACACCACGACTAGTGTTCATTGCCGATGACTTGACTGATAAAGAAGAAACGAGTCTTGTCGCTCTCTTGCAAGAGTACATAGACGTGTTTGCCTAGTCCTTAGAAGAGCTACAGGGGGTAGATCCGAGTGTTGTGACTCACAACATACCCATGACGTCGGACGCAACGCCGGTCAAGCAGCGACCGTACCCTATGAATCCAAAACACGCTCATGCTGTCAAAGAGGAAATTGACAAGCTGATGAGAGCTGGATTCATTTACAAAATTGAGCACACAGATTGGGTATCACCCATAGTCATTGTGATAAAGAAGAATGAAAAAATCTAGGTGTGTGTCAATTACAAGAAGGTGAATGCTGCTACAAAGAGAGACAACTATCCATTGCCGTACATCGAGCACATGCTTGAGAGGGTGGCAAGCAAGGAAGCCTACAATTTTTTGGATGGCTTCTCAGGGTACAACCAAGTGCAAGTGCATCTTGCCGATAGGCACAAGACCGCCTTTGCCACTGAGTGGGGCGTCTTTGCATACATAGTCATGCCCTTCGGGTTGACCAATGCCCCCGCCACTTTCCAACGCCTCATGTGCACCATCTTTAAGGACATGCTTCGCAAGGAGTTAGAGCTCTTTGTTGATGATCTGTGTGTCCATTTGACCTGGATCAAACACTTAGACAAACTTCGCGCAATCTTTGAACGGTGCCACTTATATCGTCTCTCCTTGAACCCCTTGAAGTGTCATTTTTGGGTAAAGCACGGATGCATCTTAGGACACATGTTGTCAAAGAATGGCATTGCCACTGACTTCTCGAAGGTCAGGGTTATTGTTGACCTTCCATCCCCAATTAATTACAAGGGAGTTCAATGCTTCTTAGTCTATACAGGATACTATCGGCGGTTTGTTCTAAACTACGCGCAGACCATTGTACAAGATGCTGATTGTCTTCGAGTGGACCGAGGCATGCCAATGAGCGTATGAAGAATTGAAAAAGAATCTAACAATAGCACCAATTCTACGAGCTCTAGATTGGACCATTACCTTCCACGTGCACATCGATGCTTCTAAGTTTGCCGTGGGGGCAGTGTTGTGCCAACCTAGTGAGCACAACTTAGATTATCCAGTGAGCTTTGCTAGCAGACAACTCACTAAGACGGAGATGAACTACTCGGCAACAAAAAGAGAGGGACTAGCCATGGTGTTCACTGTGAAGAAATTCCGGCATTATCTATTGGCCACACCCTTCATCTTCTTTGTGGACCATCAAGCCCTGCTCTATTTAGTAAACAAACCTTGTGCTACAGGGTGCATAGCTCGATGGCTCCTCCTGCTCCTAGAGTTTGATTTCTCTGTGGTAGTACGAAAGGGAAAACAGCATTACATGGCTGATCACATGTCACGCATCCCCACAGGAGAAGCCGCTGGACAAGGCATCGTTGACGAGTTACTGATGCCCACTTATTCCACCTGTCCAGTAAGAGAGATTTATTTAAGGCTGATCTAACGCCGTATTGGGCAGATGACATAGTCCAAGTGCTCGAGCACGGACTACTTGATCGACCAATAGAAAAGGCCCGCCGACTTAAGTGCTTGATCTTAAAGATCCAGCCCTACCAGCTGATTGCAGGCCAACTCTATAGGCTGGGGCAAGACGGATTGCTGCGTAGGTGCGTGTGTGAGCATGAGATGCATGATGTGCTCTCGGAAGCGCACAACGGCATTGCGGGAGGACACTTTAGTGGAGACACGATAGCATGGAAGGTGCTACAATCTCAACTATGGTGGCCCACACTTTTCCGCGATGCCACACGATTCATCAAGCATTGTGACGAGTGCCAACGGACAAAAGTCCCGATTCGTAAAGATCAAATGGAGTTGACCCCAATTATTGCTCGCGAACCCTTCGAAAAATGGGAAATTGACTTCATAGGACCCATCAGTCCTGCGGTGCAGTACTTACAAGCCAAGTACATCGTAGTGGCCACATATTACCTCACGAAATGGGCAGAGGCAAGAGCCACACAAAAAAACGACGCTAGGACGACCGCCAAGTTCTTATGGGAGCAAGCGATCTCGCGCTTCGGTTGCCCCATCGAGCTGGTTAGCGACCAAGGCACACACTTCATCACAACGAAGTGATAGCACATCTCCTATCCACCTTTCTCATCATCCATCGCAAATCCTCACCATACTACCCTCAGGCTAATGGCTAGATAGAATCAACTAACAAGATTCTTATCAATGTCCTGACTAAAATAGTCTCAACCTCACGAAGCAAGTGGGACAACAAGTTGATGGCAGCCTTGTGGGCCTACCGCACAGCTTATAAAATGGCTATCGGCCAAACCCCCTTTAGGCTGACCTATGGGATTGAGGCAATTCTACCATTAGAATTCTTTGTTTCTAGCCTAAGAATAGCACTTCATGAATGATGGGAAGGGAAGCAGGCATGGACGCAATGCCTGGTCGAGCTGGAACGACTATCAGAGACTCGTCTTCTAGCCACCCACGCGCTTATCTGCGAGAAAGCCCGATGCAAGAGCTGGTTTGACAAGCATGTCAAGCAGCGGAGTTTGAACAGGGTGACTTAGTGCTCCTTTACTCAGTGAAAGGCATAAGCAAAAAATGAAATTCAGAGGTCTCGGACCCTTCAAGGTTCGTGCAATCAGCCAAACCGACAATGTCGAGCTTGAGACCTTAGACAATGAAGGAATAGGCTTCTTCAATGGCAGTCGTGTCAAGAAGTACTTCCCTCCCACGCATCCTTTGCATGAGCCACCAATGTTAGGACCGTCGGTCAAAGTACGAGTAGCTACAATCACTGAAATCAACGAAGATGACGAGGAAGCCGTAGAACCCGCTTACCTCCGTGTCACGGTCACTGCCAAGCAAACATGTGCTTTCAATGCCTTGATAGACGAGGGAGCAGACTTCAATGTCTTAACCACAATCATTGGATCCAACTTGGCAAACCCCTACTTCAACTCACAACTACCAAATTAAACCCATATGGGGCTCAATCATACGCACTTCTCGGCAAGTGTAGAGTCGTTGTTTCTATCGAGTCTGAGACTGTTCGAATGCTTTTTTACATGTTGCCAAGTGCTACAGATGCGGGCATGGAGTCACTGCTGGGGAGAACCTTCAAAAAGAAAACTCACTGCAATGTTGATTATGAGTCGCAGCGCATCCACCTAGCAATAGGCAACATGCGCATTGTCACAGCTTTTAGCAAGGACTGCGTGACACCATCACCGTCCGCAAAGCCATCGGTAGAAACATCCGTAGGCAAGACTAAGGAGGGGGTAGCGCGGTTGCCACTCCCCGACTTCCATAAACCACAGCCCGTAGCGACCAAAGCAAGGGCCTAACAGCCTCGCCTCCAGTTGGTGCCTAAACAGCCGCAACAACCGCCTAGAACAAGACGCGCCTATCCTCATAAGACCCAGCACTCTAAACCTAGGAGGCCAAGATGCAATCACAGGAAGAGCCGCGTGATTAAGCAAAGATGGATCCCTAAAGCCCTCTTGCATGTGCAAGGCTACTATGAGGGAAATACCTCACTGTGGATCCCTAAGGCCCCCACAGCCAAAGGCACTAGTCGTACGCCACCCTCAAGCTTGATCAGCCCACATTTCTCAACACCTCAAAACCATAGGCCGCAGTGCTCTCTAGAGCCCCAACCATCTGACTCATCTATGCTTTGGCCCAAGAGAGTCACAACAAACCTATCGGCCTAAGCAATAGCCACTGTCACAGGAGGCATCACCCGACCAAGTCAATCCGACTCCCCAAAGCAAAGCTGAATGTAGCAGTCCATCTGTTAAGGCCGACCCTAATCCACCCATGTTCCAAGCAGCCCAACCGCAGGCTCAAGGAAACTCCCAACCGCCCATCTTCGTTGTAAAAAATGCTTGTTCTGCCAAACCTCAACCAGCTGTCGGCCTTACGCCCTCCTACGAACGAAAATCCTTTCTGGCACTAGCCGCTGACCTTGCAGAGGACACCGAGGATGATGTACTGGAATGCATTAAACGACTCGATGCCACCTTCGTATCGCTAGCCCTCAACTACTACGACCGCTTGGACTTGGGTCTCTTAGAAGAACCCTTTGCAACGGAAGTGCGCAATATGCCTTGCTCTTGGGAGACTTTTGAATTCGCGTTTGCAAAAGCTTCTCGCTCTGTTGCTGAGTTACTCAACAGCGAGATCTCCAAAGAGCAAGCCATTAAACAACGTCTCATCACGTCATACGATCCACAGACCACTTCTGCTATCACTGACCAAGAGATCGCAAGGTTATCTCACCTTGCTGACACTGGATCACCTTTCTTGAGGCAGTGGTATGCTCTTTGGTTGCAATGGGAAGTTGACGGATGTCGCATAATGACCAACGCTGAGCAAAGCCGAGCCATCAAAACGGCAGAGTATGATCCCACTTATGTCGCACCTACCTCGTATAGAGTGTTAACCACTCTTTGGGGCTGACCCATGGACGAGCATATCAAGGGGCATCCCTATCTTGACTGCCTCTTAACAGAGGAAGAGCTCCACATCGCAAGTCGGGTTGATCGGTCGACTTTGGTGACTTCCTCATAGATGTCCTCACATATTTCACACACGTAGGAATTCGACCCTTTGATCTGGACCACGCAGCTCAACTGGAATACAATCCAAATTTCTATACTTGGCTCCTTCACAAGTAACTCCTACCCCAACATGCCGAAAGCCCCTAACCTTTTGACCCCCAATCCTAGGAAGGATTCTTTTCAAGATGGAAGGGGAGGGGGTAAGGTGAAATGAATCAGATGGGAAATAAATCAAAAGGGATACAGTAAAGTAAAGGTAGTGAAAAGCATAAGCATGTAGTATGAAGGAAAATGGGTAGGAAAAACTTTGAAGTAAAGGGCAAAAGTCCAAGTCTAAAAAGGAAAATCTACATGGCTTCCTAAGAAATTCATTAAAAAAAAAAGCGTAGAGTTTTTATTTTCACGCAACCAGCGAATTGATATGTGGAAAATACTAATGAAAGTTACGATTTATGGCAGGAGCATAAAATGTCACAGCCAGACCGCGCCCATCGACTCCCGTTCACAGACGAGGAAAGGGAGCAATACCGCATCCATCTAGAGAACCGCGCCTTCTGCCAGCTCAAATTCCGAACCATCCACAACATGGAAGTCGTGGTGGCCAAGGAGGAAGCAGCCAGGAGGGTGGTGAAACAATGCAACCTCACAAAGTATCTTGAAAAATCTCACAGGAGCCAGACCACCTAAAGTGCGTGGAGTTCCTCAGAACATACAACCCAGACCAAGAATGTGGTATTGTAATAGTGGGCAGAGGAGAAGGTGCAAACTAGGTACAGGTCCGGTTAGCCTTGGTGGAGAAGGCTTTGGGATTGGTACCAAAGACGGAAAGGAAACAAAAAAGGGATGTTTATGCCATGCTAAAAATGAAGAAGGAAGAGGTGCTCACAAATGACGGCATAAGCATCCAGGACATCCCTGACACAGAAGCTAGGTTGCAGGCCAAGCTGATACATGTGCTCTTCTCTAGCTAGCGTTACAATTCCTTGATACATTGAATTAGCATACTAGTGCTGGAGAATGTAGCAGCCCATATCCTCGACGAAGTAGATTGGAATGGGTACATGTGAAAAACGATTGATCAAGCGGCCAAAGCTCTGGCCCTAGGAAGTGTACCAACAGGAGGAGAATCTCCAGCTTCTAAAGTTACAGAAAGAAAGAAAGCCTCCTCCAAAGCCTCCTTCATTGGGTATGGAGGAGTCTTGACTGCACTCATCCAGGAGGCAGTGAAGGAAGCACAGGAGGAGGAAGAAGGAGAAGGAGAAATGCCAGAGAGGTTGCCTCCTCACCAGGACAAAGATAGGTCCACCGATAGAATTGAAACAGAAGAAGAAGGGGAGGGACAGACTAGCAAAAAGACAACTAGGAAACCCAAGAAGAAGACGATGTAGAGGAAGAAGAAGGATCACGAAGGTAGAAAGAAGGAGAGAGAAGACTTGGAAAGGGCAAAGAAAGAGTCCCTAAAAGAAGCAAAGGAGAGAGAGAGGATGAAGATACAGGAGGAGGAGAAGGAAAAAGAAGACTTACAGAAAGCAAAGAAGGCGTCGAAACAAGAAGCAGAAGAGAAGAAAAGGAGGGAAAAAGAAGAAAAAGGGAAAAAGAAGGAACATCAGAGAAAAGCGGAGGAGGAAAGGAAGAGAAAGGCGGATGAGGAAGAGGAAGAGCTACAAAGGAAGGAGGAAGAGGACTTGGCGGAAGCCACCCACCGGTCCATTGAGCAACAGAGCCGAGCAGATGAACTGAGGAGCCTAAGCCCATGTAGAGAAGAGGGGCCAGGGTCTAGCACATATGTGCCAGAGTTTGTGCCACCTCCAGTCCCTGAGGGCAAGGGCAAGGCCCCGATTCATCTGATTCCCACCCTCCTGGTGCCTTCTGCTGAACCTACCACCATCACCCCTAGCATCCCGACCAGTGCAGACGTGTCAAACTTCGTGGCGTGGATGCAATATTTCATCAACAAAGAGATGGGCCAGGGACAGAGCACAGAAACCACAGCCACCGGACAAATGAGGCTAGCTACGGATGCGGAGTCCAGACAAGAGCCCAAAAGGCAAAAAGTCGAAGCTTCAACCTCACCCATCCACACAACGATGATGCCATCGGCTAATTACAATGAATACGTCACCGAGCTGCTCTCCCAGTTGGAGAAGGCTAAGGAGGAATGCAAGATAGCCGTGGCTGAGTTGGCAGCCTAGAAGGAATCAGTGGCCACCTTCCAGCTGGATAAAACAAGAATGATAGTCTTGCAGCAGAGGGAGATCGCAGATCTCAGACAAGAAATGAAGGCTAAGGATGAGAGGGAGGAGCACTGGAGGCAGCAGCTTGAAAATGAGACACATGAGCTAGTAAAAATGCAAAGAGAGCACAAGCTCCTAATAGTGCAATACCAGGAGCTTGCTACGAAATATGCTCAGATTGATGCACTTGTGGCTGAGCTGAATGCCAGGGACGAAGAAAGAAAACAAGGCATGAAGGAACAACAGGAGGAAATCAAGCGCCTGACAGACCAGCTAACCTCTGAAAAAGAAGAGCAAGAGAGGCTAGTCAGGGAATTGGAAGACTATGAGCAGAAACTTATGATGTTAACCCTAAAGCAAGGAGAGAGCTTGGAGATGATGAACAAAAGAGCAGAGGAGTGGGCTGCGCACAATGAAAAGAGGGTGAAGACACCGGTGCGGCGCCTTGCTCTGGCAGAAAAGGAGAAAATCATCACAGAGAGCAAGGCAGAAGCGGCCCAAGTGGCCTTCAGCACTTAACATAAGGCCTTCCTCGACACCATCCTGGACACCACCCACGCAGCGCAAGGAGAGCCATTGGAGGTGATGCAGAGAAAGCTCGGCATGGCACGAAGAGGCCTACACGCTGGATTGCAGATGCCACCCTTACCTGCGGAGGTTAGGCTGAGCTTGGATGAGCAACGAAAATACCTATTGATGGCCGGCCTAACCCCCCAGGAGATCGACGCCCTCAGATTCGAGGAAGAAGGAGCACACGCAGAACGACAGGGGGAGGAAGCAGAACTGGAAATCGATATGAATCGATTCAGGGAGGATGTAGTCCCACAACCCCCCTTGCCGCAGTCTCAAGAGCCACCACAAGAGGACCCATCTGCGGAAAGAAAAGCCACCTCTAGGGAAAGATGCAAAAAGCTGGTGGAGGAAGCCAGGAAAAAGCTGAGAGCCAAGCCAGCTGTGCTACCATCCGCACCTCTCCCACCATGCCCTAATGATCTTCCCGCAGGATTCCACGCAGAACTGGTGTTGTGGGAGATACAGGAACTAGGAAAGGATCCATTCCCCTTTAGTTTCCTCCTACCCAACAGTTTGCGGAGGGTCCTGCCGCTCAAGGTGATGGACGAGGTAATCGTGGTCGGTGGCCGGTTGGGGCAAAGATGGCTAGAAGAGTGGGAAAAGACCCTGACCTCTTGGGGCATAGAAGCAGCCGACTACTAGCAAAATAAAGTTTTTGAAGTCCCATACACTGTACACGGCTACAAAAGCCAACCCCTATGGAGGAGGCAAGAATGCGACATCAGCATGCTCGCCTGGATGGCGTTTTGTAACACCCTGCCATTCGAGTGGAACAACCCTACCTACATGGTGTGGCCTCGAAGGGTAGGGGTAGATTTTGATGCCACCCTCCACGGGCGGTACGACTTCCCTATTATTTATAACTCCACTGTAGTATCCTTCAAGCATGCCCTTCTTTTTACCGTCGAAAGCCTAGATGAGTCTATGATGTGCTTTCTTGCGGATTTCTCCTCATGTCCTGACCCCACTTTTGTAACAACTTGTAATTATCTTAGGTTACTTAGGCTACTTCTTAAGCAGGACCTGACTCCACAAGAGCGTGGCCTACCTCCCCTATTCTTTGATCCTAACGCTATAGACAATTGTGCCATGGCTTGTCTTATGATGAGGGCTAGTCTTCTTCCCTCTTTTTGCCTAGCCCTCCTAGAAGATATGAACGAAAGCCAATTCACTAGGTGCAATCACCCTTTCCTCTCCACCACTTCTCTTCATGTCTGCATGAATCTGAAAGATTACATGCAAAGTCGCCAATTTTTGAGCAAATCTATCTGACCCCCTTCTCCTCCTCATTTCGATGAAGACAATTAGGCCTATTTATCATTTCAAAAAAAAAAAGAAAAGAAAAAAAAGAAAAAAAACAAAAAAAAGGAAGAAGAGGAGAAAAAGAAAAAAGAGAAATGCACCACAGTCACTGCACCTAGGATTTTTCCTAGCCCCCTCCCCACTTCACACTTAGGGCACATCAAAGGCATGACTTTCAGACCTATCACCCTAAGACTTGCACCGCACCTCCAATGACGCACGAACTGGATCCTCAAGTGTGGGACGTTACCAAGGGCTTGCCCAAGGTTAGACCCATCTCCCAGTTCCACTACCACGTGCACCACACACTATACGGAGAGGCAGACACACCCCTTAGGGAGTGCACAACTTTTCTTGTAGGTTATGTTCAAGTTTCAAGAAATGGCTACTCCGCTGAAGAGGATCACCCATGGCATCCTTTAATGACCAAAACTTCTTTCCATGTGCTGGCATCCAGCCATTTGCCTGCTGCTGATGGCTACCATGATTGAACCAAGTCAAGATAGATCTGCCATTGGCATAGATCTTGGAACCTCATCTTCCAAAGATGCATGCCCAACACCTCAAGATCTACGGATCGCTTATTGATTCCACAAGCATGAAGACTTTCAATGCAGAGTTGAAGATCTTCAACGCCGTACTGAAGACCTTCAACTCAAAGACAAAGACCTTCAACTCAATGACACAGATTTTCAATACGAAGACAAACTATATCTTTGTCAAGACAGAGTTCGGGGGGGCTTCTCCAGAATAAATCCCTCCAATACCATCCTCCTAAGGGATTGCTTATTGCTTCAAGCGTTTCCGATGCTCAAGGGACGACCGGCTACATAACGGATGCCACAATTGTGTGAAAGATGCCGAGCATCTTCATGGAGCCTAAAGCACACCGGAACCTCTCTTGGTCATTGTCACTAAACTCCATCAACTCTCATTCACACAACCACCTTGGAAGAGGTGTCATCCACCCACCAGTTCCACCGGCAACCCTAACTAGCCACTACTTCCCATCGCAGTGCCATGGGGCTGGCACTTGGCTAGGAGGGGGGTAATGTTACCGTGTTTTCCGCAACACAGAGGAGCAGAAAACGGAAAAAAGGAAATAGCAAAAAAGGCTCCTTGACCGATAACCAGACCCTGAAAAATTTAAATGTTCAGGCACGACCCTCAGAAAGTCTTAGTGTCACCTTGAGGCGACAAAAGAGTAAAAGGCGTACCATTAAATATGGAAGCGCTCCCGAATCCTTGTAAAAGAGCACCAGGCTCGCTCCTGTGCAAATTGTATGCATTAGTTGGGAATAGGATGAAATTAGAGTGGTGGGAAATGGGAAAAAGGGCCTAGGATATGGCCGGCCATGTAAAAAAGGGAAAAAGGAGATGACCGCCTAAAAGGGATTTAGGGTTTTGTATATAAAGTTGAAAAGTGAATGAAAAGCTCATTCTTTGGTGTGTGGCAAAAAGAGTCTTCTTCTTCCTCTCTTCTTCTCTCCTTCTTGCTTGTGTGTGCTCTTGAGAGAGGGAGTGTGAGAGTGTGAGGGAGTGAGTGTGTGTGGGAGTGAGGGATCAAGAGGGTGAAGCTCTTCACCATCTCCTCTCCTCTTCTTCTCTTCTCTTCTCTTCTCTTCTCTTCTCTTGAGCACGCGGCTATGGAGGATGGAGCTTGGAGATGGAGGAGGATTGAGGATGCTTGAGCTAGCATCAAGAATCATGGAGCTACCGGAGTGCAAGAGAGAGAAGGGTACTCGATCAAGTATCAAGGTAAGCTCACTACACTCGTAGGATTGACGATGCGTCGGCTAGGTGAGAGATAGCCATTAGAGCTCGCTTGGAATGCTTGAAACAATAAGCTGACCATGGGTCTTGGCGGTCGAGCGAAAGCTCCCACAGTAGCTAGCATCATTATCGATCAATTTGTGGTCTTTTTAAGTGGAGAGCAACCTGAAACTATAACTGAAGACAAATGGATGGAGCTTGATGAGTTATGCAAGTCCACCCTCATCTTGTCTCTCACTGAATAGGTACATTACAATGTGGTTGAGGAAGCACAGAGTGCTTGGTGGCTTTGGGATAAGATCAAGAATCTCTATGATAAGAAAAGTCCAGCAAGGCAGATGTATTGGCTGAAGCATCTTATGGACTTGCACATGAAGGAGAATGTGACGATGTCTGCTCATTTGAGCCAGTTTCATGCTATTCTCAAGAATTTGAATTTGCAGGGCATTCATTTCAATGATGAGGTTACTCAATTATTTTTTCTTGGGACTCTGAGTGAGTCATGAGATGTATTTCGCATTGCCTTATGTGCTTCTACTACTACTTTGAACTTGCCTGATGTAGAGAGTGCTCTTCTGTAAGAAAGAAATCAATTGTAAGAACTTGGATGCCTCTCGTGTGTCACATGCTTTGACTGTTAGAGGCAAAGATGGTAATAGAAAGAATGACTGTGGGAATGGCCATGGCATAGACTCGCAAAAGTCTAGGTCTAAATTGCGTGGCAAGTCACGCAGTAAGTCTCGTGGGAGAAATGCTAATGTGACATGTCACCATTGTAGCAAGAAGGGTCATATACACCCACAATGTCATGAGTTTCGCAATGAGAAGTGCAAAGAGAAGGGAAAAAACAAAGTACAAGAAAAGTCCTCTGATCGCAACATTGTTCCTGCGAAATCCAGTATGAAAATAGAGGAGATAAATGTCATGCAGACTGAAGAATTTGATGGGGAGTACATACTTATAGCTAGTTCTTGTGATGCTACACAGTTGACGAGGTTCACTCTATGTATGCACAGTGTTGGCTTTTGGATTTTGGTGCATCATTTCATGTTACATCATGCCATGAGTGGTTCCAATCCTACCGCATTGTCTCTGGTTCTCGGTCCGTTTGAGTGATGATAGGTCACTTGCTATTGTTGGCATTGGGGACATATGGTTGCAATTCTCTATTGGCAGTACTTTTCTGTTACAGGATGTACGTCATGTACCTGCACTTACACACAGTCTTATGTCTGTAGGGCAGCTTGATGATGTTGGGTTTTATGTTTCATTTGGGGATTTTGCTTGGAAAATCATGCGTGGTAGACTTGTGCTTGCTAGAGGTGCCAAGACTGGTAGCCTCTATCCTCTTGTAGTTGATGGGTACTTTGTTGACCATGTTTTGTTAGTGGGTTCTATCCCACATGGATCTCTTTGGCATGCCCATTTGGGCCATATGTCCTTGAAGGGAATGAAAATGCTTTCTGGTTTGCAGTACTTACCGCCCCTTGACTATGCATGTTTTGATTCATGTGAGCATTGTCTTTATGGCAGGCAGGCTAGGAATACACATAAGAAGTCTGGTAGGACACGCATGAGTGAGTCCTTGGCATTAGTACATTCAAATGGGCTCTTCTTACAGGGTGCAAGTTGCTCCAATATTTAGACCCAACACTTTCCATGCAATAAATACAAGGATATTTTGCATTTGCCCCATTACGTATTCCAAACATATATTTGATAGTTTTCAAGTCAACGATCATGTGCCATTCCACATTAAAATTACCAACCCCATCAACATCCAACATTTCTCCTTCACTTTGAGACTCAATGATGTTTAGAATACCTGTATGAGTAAATAACCATTTCAGTGTTTGATGATTCTCAATTCGTACCTGAGTTGCACCAACCCACCAAATCTCCATCTCAGATTGGAACTTATGCATTGATGCTTGACCCCCACCATTGATGTATTCCAATACCCTGTTCATGATGCAAATGTTGACTCTTTCCATCTTTTGTCCTTTTTGAATTTGTGCTTCATCTAACTTCAAGGCAAACTTCAAAACACCGTGACATTCCTCTAACGTGAGTCTATACATGTGAACCATTGCAATTTGCACTCTTCTTAGATCAACCCATATATTGTTAAATACATTGTATTCAAAACTAGATTTTCTTTTTGTCTTTTCATATGGCATAGATGCTTCAATATGAATGTATTCACCGAAAAGTTGTGGAATCTTATGATTCATGGCAGTCCTTGCAACCGATACTCTTAGGGCTTGAGGTAACCCAAATGCAGCTATCCTATTATATTTTATATTTTTAAACCATAATCTTCAGATAACCCAATAACCTTTTCGACTAATGCCCACAATATCACATCTCTCTACAATTTTGTTTGGTTTTACTATGTCCTTTAAGTCCTTGACCAATTCTTTGAGAGTTGGGTCATTGAAGTCCATATTTTGAGGTGACCTAAGAATCCTCAAAATATCATTCTTATTCATGGTCTCTTTTAAAAAACTGATTCTCTCCTCACTCTCTCGACTATTAATACTTGACATGTTAGAGACATATTTCTTTGCAAGATTCAATCTTCTTTTCTTTACTCTCTCACACAAGCTAGTTATATTTTTTAATGGTCTCTTTCTCTCTCTATATCCTATTGGAGTTTTCTTTAAGTATGTTAGCTTGTCTTGTAATGACTTATTAGTATTTTCCAAAACGTTAATCTTATTTGTAAACTTAGAAATTCTTGTCTGTGCAATAAATAATGCTTTTCTCATTTCATTCATTTGATCCATGTATGTGTAAGATGTAGAGTATAACCTTTTACAATAGCCAAGCATCCCATTATAACCTTCCCCAACATATCTCACATAGTCATGAATATTAAAAAATTTAGGAGGTTTACCTGTTAAAGGATCCTTGGGATAAATATTTCCATCCACCTATAAATATATATGTTTCTTTCCTTGAGTTCACAATCTGCTGGCCTCCACCTCATTTGTTATTACTCGACGATGTATAATTCTCCAAGATGAATAAATTGGATCTAGTTGGATGGTAAGTTTGTACTTGCATGTGCTCACATCTGTATTACTTGCAGAGATGTTGCTAAACATTTTAGTAGATCAACAATCACAATGATAAGAAAGTAAGCACAAAGAAGAGAACGGCAAGAGAGAATGGAGAAAGAGCATGTGAAAGGAAGAAGTGGGAGTAGACAAACCATGATATAGGTGGACATTTCTCGAAAATACAAATTCTCCCAAGTTCCAAGATAAAAAAGTGTCAAAAAATGTGACCATGACATAAATTAAAGATGAGGGACAATCAATGGCTTAGCTCTTTAATGAATTCAATATTCTTTCATTAATCACATTTGAGCAACCAAATTTGGCATTTTCATTCTTCCAAAATCTCAACTAATTAGCGAATTAATCATTTTCTTACAAGTGCCTTTTTTGAAGTGTTTTTGGCCCTAATGATATAGACACAGTAGGCATTCAAAGCAAGAAGCTCACTGTTGTATTATTGCTATTCAAATTATTATGAAAAAAGAAAACCTAAGAAAAACTTAGTTAATCAAGCTCTAAACAATCCATGTAGCATTCCAAACCATAACCATACCATTTGGCCACCAAAATAGTATCCCTAAAGCATCAAACATGCATTATGGAATTTATTGTTTGCTATCCAAACAAGAGTTGTTCTATTTTAAGTAAAACAAGAAATTGAGAATTGCATAAAATCAGCTTTGTGAGTGCTTAGATCAATATCTCTTCTCTCAAGCTTTTCATGTCTAGCTATAGAACATCTGAATCCAATATCATATACAAAAGTTAGCCCAAAATACAAAAGTGCTATCAAGCTACCATTTGTTCAGGACTTTTGCAGAATGCATTGTGTCCAATAAAAATGGATGAAATGACTGCTCCTCATCTCAATAAGCCCTCAACAAGGCTCGATTGGGAAGCTCCTCAACAACCCAATACAAAATCTAGAAGATGCAAGTGGAGAAGGAAAGACTCGATGCATACATCATGAGAAAGAAAGAATAATCACCATGAAACCTTGAGTGGAATCTTTGAATCTAGGTTGAAGCAAATGATGAAGAAGATCCTTGAATGCTTGATCTAATACTAGTTGAAAGGTAGAACTTGAGTGGAAGCACACGTGGAAGCAAGAGCTATGGTGGATGAAGCAAGAGAGTAAGAGAGAGAGTTACCATATGTGGAAACTCCAATAATCATAATGTACGGCTGGCCTTCCCTTATTTAATAGTCACTAAAACAATTAAAGATAAAGTGATAGTGATTAACGCCCGCCACTTGTAGTGTAGAGGTGTGTGAACATGATGTGTAAAAGTAAATATAGGGCAACATAGGCACATGTACCTATACCCCTAAGAGTTTGTTTTGACTTTTTGTATCAGATTTCTTGATAATTTTGTATTTAGCCAGAACAATTTTGAAACAACTTTTGTTTTTGTAAGAGCATGCAACTTCTAAAATTGGAATACACAATATTCAAACTTGAATCTGATTTGTTTTATCATATTCTTAAGTTGCTCATTGGCTAAGTTTAAATCCATCTTTGGGGCTATTATAATTTTTCCTATAATAAGCTATACTAGAGTTAGAGCTTTGCATGAGAAATACAAGACAAAGAACTTCAAGCTAGATGAATTTCTACTCATGATAGAAAATGTGGAGGAATTTGTATACCTATTGATCTAAACTTCCACCAATCCTTAAGCTTGTAGAATAGTTAGACTTGTTCACAAGCATAGGAATATACTATCCTTGATTCTATCGTTAAAATCAAGAGATATAGCTACAATTGGGCTACTTATACGAGGGCAATTTTGAGCTAATCATAACTCGTATGGAATTTTCTAGTTAATGAATATTGGTGGAAATATTTAAGTGTTAAAGCAAATTTTTCCTCCATATTCAATTTGTTTTATTTGGCATTTTCAACTTTTAATGCTTTTACTAATTGTTGAAGTGATTTATCTCTCTCCCTCTCCCCATCTCTCAATGTATATAGACATGCATATACATGTATGTACTGTTGAGATATCGAGCTCCACTCGTGATATGCCAGGGTGACCGTTGTGCATTTATGTCACCGACTTGTTAGTTGCAGATGCGGTTGGTACACCGCCCATGAATAATAGCTACATGACAGCTATCCTGATCTACTCTAGTTCATGGCTCAGTTAGTATGCCACCTTAGTTAGTTGAGTTTGGTTTGAGACCCATATATAGGGTTCTTCTATTTCTTTGTACTTGACTTCTTTTTGGCTTACACAACTAAGAAGAGGAAAACTGTTTTCAGCCTCCACCTTTGTGTGTATTTCCCCATTGTGCAAGCAAGAAAGCTACAAGTGAGACTCCTTCCTTCTCTCCCACAATCTTGACATGTACACTATGTAATGAATATATGTATCTATGTATATACATACCTATGTATGTACACATACCTCTTTGGATATCTCTTTATGTCAATCTGTATATCTTTGTAGAATGTACATCCA
The DNA here is from genome assembly GCF_053477565.2 of Lygodium microphyllum. Taxonomy (NCBI): domain Eukaryota; kingdom Viridiplantae; phylum Streptophyta; class Polypodiopsida; order Schizaeales; family Lygodiaceae; genus Lygodium; species Lygodium microphyllum. Next base: position 8,644,539 of record NC_141156.1, on the reverse strand, counting down.
TACATTATAAATATACATATAGACCAAATACATAGTGTATTTATGGGTGTGCATATGTGTATGCCAATATTGAAACTTCTGTCTCTTCCCCCTCTCTTTATCAATGTATAAATATTTGCCTTGAACATGACATTTCCATCTTTCCTGGATGGCTTTCTACGCCATCAGTGAGCAAATGTGCCATACATCTTCATGCTGGATGGCCGACCTGTCTCTGTTTTGCAATCCCATCCTTCCAATTGAGGATCCTAAAAGTACATTAATTCGGAGATTAATGTCCTCTTATCCTTCAACTCCACTATCAAGATGACCCCATGCTAGATATCCCAAGTACATGAGCAACCCTTCCAATATCAAAGTTATTGGCCAATAAGTTCAGCTTCTTGCACAATAGTGATTCTCCTTACTTCTATTATTTAGCTACTAAGAAGCAAACCGAGTGTAGAAAGAAATTAGTAGCACACATGAATGTGATACTACCTTATTGCAATTTTATAACCTAGGTTTTTTGGGCATGAATGTGCAACACCACGACTTCCAACCCCTCTAAACTTGCTCATCCCCTAGATGGACCACACATATGCTTTCACCCAAATCAAATACCCACCTATTTATCAACTCATCAAACATGTGTATAAGTAAACATTTGCATGGATCAAACACCCAAGTCACAAATATCTTCCGACATGCATGACAAACTAAATTTCATACAACTTGATCATTTAGATCTATGAGTGCATGATATCCTTGAATCATGAAACCATCTGCAAACTAGATCTATGGATTCAATGGATCCTCCAAGATTTATTGGCTAGCTTAAATCCCATTGCAACTTTGGAAATCCAATAGCTTCATGTGCAATACAAACCATTCTTCTCAACTGTATCAATATAGTATCAAATGCATTCTCTTTCATAACAGAGTTGTAACTAGTGTCAACCCTTGTCTCTTTCTGCTCTCCTGATCTCAAGCCATGCTACATATGCATCATACACATCTTTGTCGGTGAAAAATAATAACAATATTTAAGAGAGATACCTATGATAACCCTACTCAACTCTATTTTCATCCTCTTTTGCATGTACTGCCTGGCAACTCTAGGCATATCCCCAACAAATCTAGAAGTAAAAACGCCAGTGTGAGGAGGCTAGAACTAATCCCACCCCATACCACCGTCATCCTGCATGATAGTGATACCTAACGAAAATTCATATCTGCCATAGGTAGAGGAGCATCCCATAAAGAATCCATGTTTCTAGGATGGTTTATACACACTATTATAAATTGAAGTGCATCATCCCATCTCTGCTATGAACTCATGCATAAGCAAAACCACCATCCATCACCTTTGTCTCCATGCATGTTTTTGTAGTGAATGGCTAATCCAATATGATATCATTTGAGAAAGTATCCTACATAAGGATATGAGAATCCTCCTACACATCATCTACAAATATCTTGATGACATTTGGATATGTAGCATAGAAATCCCTTGTTGTACTGTTGGCTACTTTCATGCACCAACTGTGATCCACATCAACTAGTCAATTCTCACTCTCATGGAATGTGTTCATAATCACATTAATCTTAGATGCATGGTCAAGTAAAGCAATACGTAGAGTATCCCTCTCACCTATTTTGACCACTCTCTCCATAGTGGCATGAGCCCAATGAGACCTTGAGAAGTGATTACGAGATACGAAGATAGGTGTAGCATCATTCTCATAATGCATCGACTATGTGTTCTTAACAACATCTGAGCATACAATAACATCCTCCTCATGAGCCGCCTCACACTCATCAAGCAACTCCTGAATCTATATACCCTATCCCTCTATAATTTGGACTATTTGCCTCTTCCTCTACATATAGATGACTTGAGCCTTGTTGAACATGGGAATGGCTAGAGCATTTACCATTGCTCTTAGTAATTAGCCAAGAGATAAAGAAATACTTCAATCTATACATATACTTTGAGAGATTCAAAAGCCAAGAGAGATTTAGAGAGCACATCAAAGAACAAATCAAAATGAGTTGCTTTGCCTTTCCTGATGCAGTTATCTATGTCTACTATTACTCTTATCAACAAACATGTTGTTATTGCTACATTTGCTAATATTATTCATTCAACATTTGTAGACATGTTGATGTGCCTTTCTATATGCAACCCACATTACTTCTTGCTGCATTTCTACTAACGTTGCTACTACAACAAGATTTGTTCTTGCTAATGAGCAGCAATTTTTTGCGGTGTTAACTTCTCTTACTACTTGGACATCACCACTCTTCTTTCCTTAAGTGCCTTGCTAGAATAGGGTTCAGAAATGGAAGCATGAGAATCTATTATAATAAATTTCAAAAACACAAGAAAGAAGAGAAACATTACCTTCATCAATAAGTAACAAAATCAAGGTGGTAGTCCATGAGAGGTAGTCAATGCTATGCTGATCTAAGTCATATTTCCTAGCATGTTGTGGAGTGAGATGCTTGAAGTAGGCAAGCATGAGATTTTCATAGAAATGACCTAGTTGTTTGTGAGATGCCTCTGTGCCATTGATGTACTTTAAGAGATTGTAAGGCACCCATTCCTCATCGGAATCCTTGAACCCAACCATATACTGTCATAAGTATGTATTCATGTACTTGATAAGGTAGTGCAAGATTGGACCATACCATAATATTGCATCATAATACTTGATGTTGGGACAAAAGATATGATCTCCTAATGAATTTCTTGCCTAGAAGGAATTCCATGAAGCTATTAAAAGTGCGATCTATCCTACCAGGAGGAGTGCAAGAGGTAAGTGCAAGGGTGCTTAGGAGAGAAGAAGTGATTGGAGAGTTGGAAAATGAAAATGAGGCCAAGTGAATGGTTTTTATAGGGCATGGAGTTAAAGTTTTAGTTTCAAAAAATCCAATTAAGTTTTTTATAGAGTTTTGAAAAGAAATAAAAAATCACACAACAATCCAAAATATACAATATTACAAAATCTAAAATAAGTATAAGAAATTAAAAAATAATTTTTGACTTATTGTAAAGCACTCAATAACATATAATTCTTCTCCACTCTTTTGTCTATTTGAAATATAAAAAATCAAATAAAATTCAAAATATTGTGTCCTAACCAAAACCCAAGAAAAAATCCAATATTAAACAAGCTCATCTTTCTACCACCAATATAGAAGTTGAAGCTCTTTGTGTACAAATGCTTCTAACATCAAGACAAGATGCTCCCATCGATTTAGGAGACTCCAACAATCACTCACTATGATTGACTTGATTATTCCACTTGGCATATGAATTTGAATATCAAATGCTTGTCCTATGTCTTCAGTGGACCTACTTTCTTCATTCAATATCGGTAACATAAGTGCATACACAATGATGAATATGCACTCAAGTAATGAAATGTAATGCTAGAGACTACCATTCTGCATGAAAATATGTCACCTTTGTGCACCCCACCCATCTCATTCCATACTTCTTCAAAATTCAAATTGAAAAAGTCCTCAGCTATATCCTTACAAATGAACATGGAGGGACATTGATGTGTATTAATGGGTTTGAAGATATAACAAAAAACATGAATTGGTACAAACCTTGAAAGGCCCATTGATCTTCAAGCTCACTTGGATCTCAAACAAGCTATGAATTTCATGTATGGTATTTATTTTTAATATTTGAAGCATCCACTAATCTGAAATGGGTCATTCCAAAGAATTGAGAGATAGACAAGGAAGTAGTTCAAGAGAATCATATGAATCAATTGATGTAGACACTAAATACATGAACTTATAGATAAAAATATTATGATGAAAAAGATATTGTGATGAATTTTCAATCGTCATAATTTTTTCCACCCACATCCACATGTAGAGCCTTGTTTGTCGTAGATAAGCTTCTCAAAGGCTGATCATTAACAGGATTCAAAGGAAATTTTTTGACAAGAGAGAAAAAGTAAAAACCTCAAAAACATATGAGAAGCCACTATAAAAGAAATGACTTACCAATTGAGGGGAAGAATGGCCGAGTAATCACAAGAGGTTGCTTCAAGTCCTTCATACCATACACATGTTGAATTGATGCAACAAGACCAACATCTTGAGCCTCTTGAAACCCAAGGACTCTACCATTCCAATGATTTTGTAGTGTACCATGATGATGAATTCAATAAGGACATATAGTTGAAGGCTATATATAGACCCATGAATCCTTCTTGAACAAAGCGGGGTTGCCTTTGCTGACATGCAGATGTCATTAAAATGGTAATGGAAGTAAGAAGGGCTATGTGGCTATGGTTGCATGAGCACAAAAAGATGAGATTTTTTTTTGGAATGGAAGAAAGAGAACGATGATGGAAAAAAGTGAAAAGTTGGATGTTGGATGGTTATGGCTAGGAGAAGATGGGGGCTATGTGGCTATGGCTATGCTGGGAAGAAAGAGAGAAGTTGGGTGCTATGTGACTATGGTTGGGAGAAGCTAGGGGTTGTGTGGATATAGTTGTGTGAGGATAGAAAGATGAGAAGATTTGTGGAATGGAGGTAAGAGAATGACCATGGAATAAAGAGATAAGTTGGATGCTATGTGGCTATGGCTACGAGAAGCTAACAACTGCAGCTATGGTTGAGAGAAGCTAGGGCCATAGAAAGCTAAGAACATTTGTGGAATGGAGGTAAGAGAATGACCATACTCGAAGCATGTCTTACACAAAGACACCGAAAAAATTATTTTTTGACTACACATATCATAAGAAGAGGTTTTGGGAGGGGAAAGCCATTTTTGGAAGGGGAAGAAAATTTTAAATTTTAGGTTACCTTTTTGAACTCTCAATGGGACCCACTTGACATGGGGTGGTAAAAGTAGGGGAAGGGGGGTTAAAAGGGGACATAGGGGGACAAGCCTATAAGTGGTAGGGACAAGGGAAAAAGGAAAGTGGATAAAATGTGCAAACCATCTCCTTTTCCATTGGTCCACCTCAAATCTCTTGTCATTAAGAGAGACATTAACTCTTAAGCTAAAGGGAACTTTTTGAGTCCATATTCCCCCTAATGTATAGTGCAACATTAACTTACATTTTCCATTAAACAGCATATCTTTTGAGGTTTACTATATACAAAGAAAAATGCTTGAATATCTCAAGGTTCCTGTCCACTTAGGGTAAAAATTAAGGACCAAGTCATGAGTTTTATATACATGCACTTGGTCTATTGTTCCAAAATCCATAGGTCCATCCTAGAATCTATGGGAGAATCCTTTTTGGGCCCAAATTTGAAGGTGTTAACTATGGGCAAATCCTTTTTCCTCTAGAAGATATAAAACCAACACCATAAGAGAAAACTAAGGATGTCTCTACTAATAGTCTCGTCTAAGTGGCCCAATGGTAGCCATATCAAACTCTTGACCAATTTAAATATCTCTTGGCCTAATCAATAAAGTCAAGGATAATGTATTCCTATTCTTGTGGACAATAACTATTTTGCCAAGCTCAAGGACTAGTGGAACTTTAGTTCAACAGGTCCACACATTCCTCCACATTTGCTATCATGAAAAGTAGAAAGCTTTCTAGCTTCAAGGTCTTTCTCTTGTATTTTTCATGTAAAGCTCTAACACTACTATAGCTTATTATAGGAAAAATTAAAGTAGCCCCAAAGTTGGATTTAAACTTAGCACCAATATTGGTTTTAAGGAACATAATAAATTGGTACAATAGAGTCGATGATAACATGAATAGAAAGGACATACACTATTTTCCCAAGCTATCAAGCACATACACAAAAGACTTATATAAGAGAGCTTTTAATGTATGAATGGAAAGCTTTTGACAAGTAGTTCTCAACTTCTAACATTCACCAAGTTTGGAGTTTATACTTGTGAAAATTTTATTATGGCTCCATCTTTAATAACAAAACACGACATGGCACTTCTTCAAGGGCTCAAAATTAAGCTCAAAAAAATCTTAAAGGAACCATGTATCCTATTGCACATAGTCGCTTGAACTTCTAAATATACTTGCTAGAGAGAGAATGCAAAAGTCAATATTATGTGCATGTCTACCCTTATTATTGTACTAGAATTCTTAGTTATGTTTCATAATTTGATTTTTTTTTTGTTTTATTTTAGTATAGAACACTTGCAAGGGATCTATGAATAATGTACCTTATTTTTATTATGGGATATGATAATTTTTCTTGGCCTATAATATCAAGCTAAAAATGTAGGTCTAAGATGACTCATTGGAGCAAGTTTCATTAAGAGATTACATGGTTCCTATGCCTATTATTACCATTTCTACAGCTAATATGCAAAATATTGGGTGGCTCCCATATGGAGCCCAATGCATCAACGTGTTAGGTTTGTTGTCAACTCACTTTCACAAACTCAATATGCACTAAGTGACTCAATATTTGAGAAATGTGGATGTCACTATTTTGCCAAAAGTTCTAGAGATTTATGAAACTTATGTGAGCTAATAGAAGTAGCAGGTAGGGTTGGCATCAATTTTGATGCTGGTTTGATGGTGGACAACTTGATAAAAGGCATTGTTGATGGTTTGAGGATGCCTAGTGGAGGAGTGATAAGCACGGAAGACAAGGGTTGGGCATAGCAAGGTGCATAAGGCTTCCATGTAATCCAAGATGTGTCACTCCCCATGTCCAGGAATAGAGGTTGGGCTAGTCAAGCTTTCAAACAAAAAATGAGGCTAAGCAATCATAGGGGCACATATGGGCGAGGGGTTTGCTCTAAAATATATATAAGTCTATCGTCATGAAGGTTCAACAATTTTTTTTTTGTTTAATTTCCTTTCTCAAATAGTTTTTCCATTTGTAAGGGTATCATTTAATTTAGGGTATTCTTGCATATTGAGCATGAAAAGTTTGTTTATAATTTATTAACAATTCACAAATAAGGGGTTTCTAAAATAGGCCTTGAATGCATTTGATAGGAAGGGTTTATGACCATGGGTTCACTAGGTTTTTCTTCTCTTGATTTGACTTAATCATGGGTACCATAAATGGTGCAGTGTAGATATGTAGTCCCCCAATCATCATCTTGAGTCATGTTTCCATATGCAACAAACAAATATCAAGCTAGCCATGTACACAAGAGTCCATAGAAAGAAAAAAGACATAAAACCAGTGGTTGTTTTGTACTATGCATTTTCTTGGAAAATATATTATGAAAAGGAAATGTAAATCATAACTTTTGAGATGGATCATGCCTACATCCATCATGTGGATGTGTGTGATACAATCAATGAAGTAACTTGGCACTTGTTGTTAGGGTTTTGCTACTAAATAAGCTATTTTAGTTGGAAACAAAGTCTTCAATATCACTTGTCTCAAACCTCAATTTGTGAATTCTAATGGCATACATTCCAACAAATTTCTTTGAGTTGGATGAGTATAACACATACAACATGAATAGTTGAATAACACGACATATAGATACATGTGGAAATATGAATACATATATGTATAGGCACATGTATACCTATAGGTTCATATGTAGCATATGGATATACATGTCTATTTATGTATATGTAGCATAACATAGTGAAACAATATCAATATCATAACATGCCTACACATACATAGGTTTATGTATATGCATAATTATATCCATATGTATATATATGCACATAGGTATAACTATAGGCACTTGCTTAGGCACATTGATACATATAGGAATATACATAGACTATGGCTATGCCTGCACTATGTCTATAGGAGCCTTTGTGCATATATATATGCATAGGCATAACGCAAACCCTACACACATGCATACACATTAATGTTGGCTACACACATGCATACATATAGATGTATGCATAGCCTATACATATGCATGTGCATGTGCACATATGTATGCATAATTCATGAATCTATGTGTACCTATGCATATATGTAAGTACATATGCATACATATATGCGTCCACTACATATATGTAGTACAGGCTATGCATAAGCACATGCAAAGGCCATGATGATATATATCTATAAGGTATGAAAATGTGCACATATACATATAGATATGCATACACACATGTACATGTGTAGGCCATGCATACATACACACAAACACATATAGATGCATATGTACATGCATAGCCATATGCCTACATTATGCATAAGCAAAACCTAATCACTGAGTCTATTGACTATTAATCCCAAGTCTAACATTTTGGATTTTCCCAAACACATTAGTGACTATGCTATCACATCATGATAGCAGGCTTTTCCTAGTAGCTTAACTACTCTTGCCTCTAAAATGGGTATACTATACGGCTTATGGATTAAGTACCCAAACGGCTACACCTATCTAAACAAATTTAACGTCACACAAATTAGCTCCACACATCATTACATCTATTTCACTGAACTATCATACAATGCCAAGCAATGGCCTAGATACTCTCACCCACTCGATTATACTTTTAATAAACCATGATGATGAAAGAACTAAACCAAACATAAAATTGAATATAGATAAATGGAAAACTTTATCAGCTATGTCTAAAAAAGCAATTTGGTCTTATGAATTGCATGTTACATACATTAGAAATATTTTTTTTTAAAAAAATAATAAATCATCTCAACTAAAAACAATTGAACAATATGTTATGTATAATAAAAATATATGATATAGTTAGCACATTAATAATCACGTCAAACTACACATTCACTTACTCTATAATCCATTTAAACAAGTGTCAAATAGCGTACGAGCAAAAATGTCAAATAGCCCCAGCTATATGCACAACAATAGTTTAGCATTAGAATATCGCGGGCAAATGCCTTTAAAACCACATCAAAGAACACAAGAATACCTATACCAATATGCATGTTTAAATGCCTATTGACCAAACCAAAAACTTGTGCATTGATATAGACAATAAACAACACGTTTCCATGGTAGCAACCGTGCAAACCCTCATCATCATAGCACCAGTTACATGTATCGAGATAATAAGGTAAGAGATTTACATTAAGAAACAAATAATTTCCCTTGTAAGCTTCAATCTCACCAATAAGTGCTCTCTCTATTGCAAGGTCCTCTTAAAAGCTGTGTGTGTGTGTGTGTGTGTGTGTGTGTGTGTGTGTGTGTGTGTGTGTGTGTGTGTGTGTGTGTGTGTGTGTGTGTGTGTGTGTGTGTGTGTGTGTGTGTGTGTGTGTGTGTGTGTGTGTGTGTGTGTGTGTGTGTGTGTGTGTGTGTGTGTGTGTGTGTGTGTGTGTGTGTGTGTGTGTGTGTGTGTGTGTGTGTGTGTGTGTGTGTGTGTGTGTGTGTGTGTGTGTGTGTGTGTGTGTGTGTGTGTGTGTGTGTGTGTGTGTGTGTGTGTGTGTGTGTGTGTGTGTGTGTGTGTGTGTGTGTGTGTGTGTGTGTGTGTGTGTGTGTGTGTGTGTGTGTGTGTGTGTGTGTGTGTGTGTGTGTGTGTGTTTTAAAATAGATTGTACGTGCAACTGTATGTGGAAAAACACATTTGGAATAGCATTTAAATCAACATTGTATCAAGCCTATGCCCCACATTTTTACATGTGAACTTGGAAAAATGTACCTTTGAGTGTCACATTTGGAATAGCATTTAAATCAACATTTTATCAAGTATATGCCCACATTTTTACATGTGAATTTACATGGTATTTTAGATGCTCCTACTAAAGCACATCACATCTCTATGTCTTTGCTCTGATTTTGTTGTAGTCTTGATAACTTGTTTGTGTTTGGGAGTTTACACAGATTTTGCAATACCATTGCTAAGTAGGGGAACATACAACCAACACATTTTATTAGATGTGTAGTTACATGTATCCACACTATTATATAGTGTGAATATAGTGTCTCCCTAAATCAGAAGGTTGTTAAAATTTTTCCTAACCTATATCAAATATGAATATTCCTAGTCCAAGGTCACCAAGAAGTGACTAGAAGGTTGCTCTCCATGCTTTATAAAGGGGAATGAAGGAAGCACTAATAATTTGGGATAGAATATGTCCACTCTTAATGAGTGTTGCTCCTCTTCCCATGGGAGGGTCAAAATTAAATGTACAAATTACAAAATAAAGATATGAAGTCCAAACATAGATGTCTATAATGATGATATTCCAATAATGGCTATTTACAATAAAGTTGGCATAACCATCAATAGTAGGAGATATGGATCCAATATCAAGGTAAATAAAACCTAAGTTACAACTTGCTTGAGTAGGAGGAAGGCAATATGAGAAGCCATCACCAAAGATTGAACTTGTATGATCTAATTTTGAGAAGCCACATGATAATTTTCCCAATGCTAAAGGCAATAGTTAGTTCGATTTGGGGTAGATTAAAAATTGTTTATACCACAAATAAATTCTATTTCATGAATGGTAATAGTATTAGGAGGATTTCCATCAAAGCCCCAAAATGTTATGGCATAAAAAAGTAATATAATAGTGCTATTTGTGCCATCAACATACCTAATGCATGGATTTGAACCTTAGGTTGCAATCATACTTTGTAATTGCTAAAAGACCTTGAAATAATATTTGATTTAAGGAACATAAGAAAGTAGTACAATAGAGTTGATGATAACATGAGTAAAAAGGTCATGCACTATTTTCCCAAGCCACCAAGCACATACACAAATGCCTTAGTAAGAGAGCTAGTTTCCCTCCATTCTGGCATTTGTGGTATAGAGTGACATATACATATTGAAAAGACTTCTCATAAGAGTGATAGTATTACAACCTTTAGGTTGTAATAGGTAGTGCTATTACATTTGGCTTTGTTGAGACTCAATTTTGTTGAGAAATGACAAATGATGTATGCTCTAGGAAGAGCTGTTTTGAATCCCATATGCACAGTGAGGAGAGTGGAGCAACCCAACTACTATAAAGCATTGTACTTGCAAGATGAGTAAGTGATATGATGATAATTTTGTTCTTTCAGTTGAGAGTCTAAGTCATTGTCTAGCCACACAAGACTGTGTTTATGAGTCCAAGGTAATCAATCTTGGAACCTAATTCACTTGGACTCATAAACACAAGACTGTGTTTATGAGTCCAAGGTAATCAATCTTGGAACCTAATTCACTTGTGTGACACTCCATCTTGAACTCTATGTCTTCATGAGTTCACACTATCTCTTTAAGCCACCATAGCCATGCTCTAGATCCATTTTTGTCATGGTATCAGAGCTCAACTAAGCATGGCCCAGCTCAATCTATCTGTCCTCTTTGCTCTCTCAAGCCTTCTCAACTTCAGTTCAACTCAATGCTAGCTGATGACCTCATTTTTCATCTCTATCCTCACTTGACATATTAAGGCTGCCATAGCCAATAGCACCCTACCTGGTTGGAGGACTTGGATCTAGCAAAAGAAGAGGAGAAAGCCAATGCTTTGAATTGAGAAAACCTTCCCCTACTCAGGGCGCTTCAGGCTAGCACATGGAACATTGATTTTGGTCGTGTCCTTGCTCGACATTGTGTATGCAGATCTCATTTGTACGATCAGTTTGCCGTCCTCCACGCAATGCAATCCACCCTGCTATCATAGAGCTTTTGAAGCCTATCCCATAGGCTATCCCTCCAACAAATCTTGTCTCAAATAGTTGCATGTACGATCTGCTACAGCCCAAAGATCAGTCGCCTATTTCTGCAAACCCTAATTCCACCATAGCCAGAAACTTTAAAAATCTTGGCAACCTTGTCTTCTCTCATTGCCATCATCAATAGTGATCTTGAGCACTCTGATATTATCTCTAAAGCTTACTGCCTATCTGGAAGTGTCCAAGGAAGTTTAAAAAATTACCTAGCAACATCGAGACAAATATCAAGATCTTCAAGACATAGTATCTATTGATACTCAACTAGTGCTTCTTGGCACTTAGGGCTTTAGCTGAATCAAGAGTAACTCATCTTTTGATTTCATTTCAGCTGGTTCAAAGCTTATTATGAGTCTGTAATGATTTGAAATTTTGATCCAAGTCATTGTAAGTTTCAATCTCATTGTAAAAGGACAGACACTGCCCAAATGTCCTCATGGTAAGACCTCCTTCTAACATGACTGAACTCAAGCAGATAACAAAGTTTAATGGTGAAGGCCTCCATGCCTGGAAGGAGAAAACCATGTACCATCTCATGAGGAAAGACCTATGGGATCTCTTGAGGACAATGATGCATATGACAATGCTAAAGAGGAAGATGTTGCAGAAGGCCAACCTAAAACAAAGACATGGAAGAAGATGAACAACAAAGCTCTAGGTATTATTGCTTGGGGTCTATGTGATGATGTATTACATCATATTTCCAGCATCAAGGATGCAAAGAAGGCATGGGAAGAACTTGACAAAAACTTTGGACACAAGCAAATAACTCGAAGGTAAAATTACTTATGCAGTTTTATAAGTTGGATGTAAAATACACTTCATCTATGATTGTACACATCAATAAGTTCAAGAGCCTTAAAACTCAGCTAGCAACTCTTAAAAAGAACATTGTTGAAGATGAGGCAATAGTAGTGCTACATGCAAGTGTTAATCATGAACTGCATGAGAACCTTGTTTCAACACTAAGTAATGTTCCTAGTCTCTCACTCAAAGACATTGAGCACTCACTGCTTGATGGTGAAAGAAAATTTAAAAGCAAAGATGTAAAAGAAACTAGCTCAAGGGAAAATCTCTTATACAAGGAGCTACTGGAACCAAAGGAAGAGGTCGAGGATTCAACACCGACAAAAAAAGTTGGATGACATGCTATTATTGTGGTAAGACTGGCCATATTGTCAGTGAATGCTTTCACAAGAAAAGAGCATAGCAAATGCATAATGACCACCACCAAACTCGATTCATGAATGAAGAAGATGTTTTCGCTACCATCAATAACTCTAACAGATTATTCTAAGGAATTTGTTTCCCATAGTGGATGTAAAAACCCTACCAAGATGTAAAGTTTCAAGCCTTAACTTGACTAGGTTGCCAACGAGCTAGTCTCTTGGTCCATGCACACATGCAGGGGGGAAAAGCTAGCAAGGGTAGAGACTCATCATTTGAAAGGGGGTGTTGAGAAATGAGAAATGATGTATGCTCCAAAAAGAGCTGTCCTGAATCCCATATGCACAGTGAGGAGAGTGGAACAACCCAACTACTATAAAGCATTGTACTTGCAAGGTGAGTAAGTGATATGATGATGATTTTGTTCTTTCAGTTGAGAGTCTGAGTCATTTTCTAACCACACAAGACTGTGTTTATGAGTCCAAGCTAATCAATCTTGGAACCTAATTCACTTGTGTGACACTCCATCTTGAACTCTATGTCTTCATGAGTTCACTCCATCTCTTCAAGCCACCATAGCCATGCTCTAGATCCATTTTTTGTCAAATTTTAGGACCCCTAAGAAGGGTCATGTCATCGTCTTGTTAAAAAAATGGGAAGATGATAACCACTATCAAGTTTTCATTGAAACCCTATCGTATGATATATCATTGAGAAACTTTGTAGGAATGTAATGTAAATTTTAAAGTTCAATAAAATATCTAGTTAATGTGCTCAAACAATGCTCGATATTCTAATATTCAATATTTATTACAAAACTTTTTGAGTCATTTTTTCAACATCTCCCATTCCTCACATCTAAACCTTATCACTTAATGTATGAATGGGAAGCTTCTGACAAGTGGTCATAGATTTCTAGCCTTCAAAAAGTTTGGATTTGATTTATGAAAATTTTATTATGGCTCCATTTTTTATAACAAAAAATGACATGGCACTTCTTCAAGGGCTCAAAATTAAGCTTAAAATTTTTTACTAGGAACCTTGTATCCTATTGCACATAGTTGCTTGAACTTCTAAATATACTTGCTAGAGAGAGAATGCAAAAGTCAATATTATGTGCATGTCTACCCTTGTTCTTATACTAGAATATATAGTTGTGTTTCATAATTTGGAATATTTGTTGTTTTATTTTAGTACAAAACACTTGCAAGGGATCCACGAATAATGTAGCTTATTTTTATTGTGGGATATGATGCAAGATTTCTCGGCTATAATATCAAGCTAATGGTGTAGGTCTAAGATGAATCACTAGAGCAAGTTACAGTAAGAGATCACGACATTGCTAGGCCTATGATTTCCATTTCTAAGTGTGACATGCTAGAGATGAGGTGTCTCCCATTTGGAGCCCAATGCATCATCATGCTAGGATTGCAATCAACTCACTTTCACAAACTCAATATGCACTAAGGGACTCTGTATTTGAGAAATGTGGATTTTTTTGGGGGTTAAAAAGTTTTAGAGATTCGTGAAACTTATGTGAGCCAATAGAAGTGGGAGGTAGGGCCAACACCAAATTTGATGCCGGTTTGATGGTGGATGATCTGACAAAAAGCATTGATGCATGGTGGAGGAGTAGCGAGGATGGATTGGGGATAGCAATGCACACAAGGCTTCCATTGCATTCAGGATGATGTGTCACTTCCCATGTCTAAGAATAGAGGCTTGGCTAATCAAGTTTTTCAATCAACAATGAGGCAGAGCAATTGAAGGTGGCTTGGGGCATTCACACTAAAATATATAAGTCTATCATCACACATGTTTAACAAAAAGTTTTTGTTTAATTTCCTTTTTTAGATATTTTTAACATGCATAACGGTATCATTTAAAGATTATTCTTGCATATCGAGCATGAAAATGTTGTGTATAATTTATTAACAAATCATATATAAGGGGTTTCTTAAATACACCTTGAATGCATGTGATAGGGAGTGTTTATGCCCATGGGTTCACTAGGTTTTGTCTTCTCCTAATTTGACTTAATCATGGGTATTGCTATTGGTGAATAGGCACCACAAATGGTGCATGAAAGGTATGGAGTCTCCCAATCATCATCCCAACCCATGTTTGCACATGTGGCAAACAAAGATCAGGCTAGCCATGTACATAAGAGTCCATAGAAAGAACAAAGACAGAAAACCAACAAATGTTGCCTACACATTTTTTTGGAAAATATATGATGAAAAGGAAACATAAATCATAACTTTTGAGATGGATCATGCCTACATTGATCATGTTGATGGATTTGATACAATCAATAAAATAACTTGGCATTGGTTATTGGACTTCTACTAATAAATAAGCTACTAAATAACTTTTGAGATGGATCATGCCTACATTGATCATGTTGATGGGTGTGATACAATCAATGAAATAACTTGGCATTGGTTGTTCGACTTCTACTACTAAATAAGATATTTTAGTTGGAAACACAATCTTCAATATCACTTGCCTAAAAACTCAAATTGGAAATTTGAATGGCATACCTTGCAACAATTTTCTTTCAGTTGGATGAGTATAGATCCATAGATGTCCTCCATGTATGAAATTTTTATAGGCACTCTCAATGACAATATGTCAATCACAAGATTCGTTCGACATGATATATTTTTGTTAGAGATAGAAACGAATTTACATATATGTAGGTAAAAGCATGAAATTATGTCAAACATTAACAAAGTGCTCTCTCAATAGGAATAGGTGTAAGAATGAAGTTAGATAGTATACTAGCAACTACCTACTCTAACACACCTACAAGATCTATGCTTCCTTAATAATGAAATCACCAAACCAAAATCATAAATCAACCTCAAGAAAATATTATCTTCGATGGGAATATTTTTGTTTAATAGACTAATAAAAGTTCATAACAACCCAATAAAGATATAAGGATAATTAAGAGCTACACATTTATTCTAGAAAGATAGACACATGTCTTACTAAGGGGATAAACAAATCATTAAAAATTTTGACTAAGAAATTTATGTAAGATCTTCACGACCTTCTTCCTTAACAATGTAATTAAAATTGATCATAGAAAACACTTGATTGTAATTGATCTTCACTACCTTCCTCCATAATAATCTAATTAAATTGACTATAGAAAATAGACATATGTATTTCCTAGCCTTATTCTAAGAATATTGAGTATTGCTACATGATATTAGACATGCTCTTTCATAACAACAAATTGTTTTGTGAGCTATATATTCAAGACATATTTTCTTGAACAAATTTATTTAATTTAGGCTCATTTAAATAGTAAAAATCAATTTAAGTAACATAATTAGCCCAAAAGCTTTCATGAAATCCATGTTGCACTAATATTTAAACAAGAGTGCTTGTTAATTTTTAGCTACTAGCTAGACCTTACACTTAAGTAATGAGGCCAACACTCTCAAAAAATATCTTATATCCATCCCGATTTTTTATTTTGAGTGTCAAACACCATATAGGTAGATATTTGAGTGTTTGCACCTAAAACAAAAGATGTCTTAATACCATCGTATAGGGAAGATATGGTTAACATAGTCTCCTATGTCTTGTATTAGATGCATAGATATACATATTTGTACTACTGTGTGGCATGAACATGCGATCATCACTATATAAAAAGCCTATGTGTGGTAAATTCATATAATTAGGACATCAAGTTTGAAGACCTTGGTCCAAGGACACCAAGAAGTGGCGACAAGGTTGCTCTCCGTGCATTATGAAATCAAAACTATGCACCACCAATAATTTGAGATAGAGAATACTCAGTATCAATGAGTGCTCCTCCCTTTCTTGTGGTAGGTCCAAAATCAAGTTTACCAATGGGAAGATGAAGAAATGAAGTCCCAATACATATCTCTATAATATTCATGATCCAACTATCATTATTTGTTGTGGCATGGTCAAAAATCAACTGTATCAATGTGAAGATGAAGAAATGAAGTCCCAACATAGATGTCTATAATATTCATGATCCAACTACCATTATTTGCTACAATAAAGTTTTTGTAACAATCAGTACTAGGAAGTATGGATCCATGACCAATGTAGGTGATTAAGGACGAGAAAGGAAATATGAGAAGGCACTACCTATGGTTGAAGCTAGTTGCTCTGGTAGCTGTCACAAGCCTTTTGAATATTTTTCCAATGCTAAGGTACCATGTATTCAACTTGGGATAGACAAGAATTTGTTTTTACCACAACCAAATGTTACTCCTTCATGAGAAGGGAGATCACTTGGATTTCCATCAAGATTCCCAAATGTCATCATATCAAAAACCATTGTACCATTTCTACTTGCACAATCAATATAACTTATACATAGATTTGAATGTTACATTACAATGATATCATGTGACTACTATAAGAGCTTGAAAATAATATTTGGTTTAAGGAAAAATTTATGTAACTGGTTCAACATGATTGATCATAGCACTAGGAAAAAGAACATGCACATTTTACCCAAGCCAACATGCACATACATGAAAATATAGAGTGGCGAAGACAGTTTTAATTAATGCTAGGATCTATGGTCTAGAGTGAGACCCACATAGTGAGACTCACCTCTAATAGTATTCATGGAACTCTAATCTTGGTTACCAAAAGGATTGCTACTACATTGGCCTTTGTGAGATCAATTTAGGGCCTTTTGGGAAGTGACATGTCATCATTTGATATAATGTTGCATACCTTTTAAGGAATAAAATCCAAGTTTTGAAGTTCCAATGTATTTCTAGTTGAGATAATGAAGCGATCCTCCATATTTCAATCTTGGATCAAACACTTATGATTAGGAAACTTTTAAACTCAATTTTTCTACATCGTTCACTCCTCACATCCGAACCTTATCATTTGGTATATTAAGGGAAAGCTCTTGATAAGTGGATTGGAGATATCAATATTCTGACAAGTTTGGAATCGACTTGTGAAAATTTTAATGTGCTTCCATCTTTCCATAATGGGAAATGATGTTGCACTTGTAAAAGAGCCTAACGTTGTCATGCTGCTATGCGAACACAGTGTGAAAAACTCTAAAGTGCATCGTCTTTTGGCTTTCTTATTGATCTAGAGAGTCAATGCCATATTAGTCATTAGTGTTAGTGTCTGTAGTGTGGATGGTTCAAAAATACTAGAATTTTGGAAAAGTTTAGCTTAATTTTGATATTTTGGAAATTATTTCTTGTAAATATCAAAAAGCTGTAGACAACTTCTAGAATAGGATGACATGTAAAAAAAATAATCAAGTGGCTTTCATCCATTTTTGGGGGATTTATGTCAAAAGAAGGATTGGCGAAATCGCACGACGCTCGATCACAGTTTACATGCAGCAAATAGCACTCCGAACTGGGAGAAGGAGTGATCTAGGAGAATTATGACCAGGTGTCTTGGTATTTTACCTTTCTTTTAGAGCCAATGGAAGCATTAGATTGGTGGTCTAGGCAGCAGAGAAGAAGCTACTGTTTTATGTATGTTTTTGGTCTACAAGGGATTTATTTTCTCAAGATGCAGAAATAAATTGACAGGCTTCACCTCTATGAGTATTCTTCTACATCTTCTATTTCTTTGAACCCCTTCTGTTTCATCAATTGCTCTCCCTGAATCTCCCTTCACCCTATTGTTTCTTACCCTCATGGTAGACTTTCAACCCCAAATGCTCCGACAGTGGTGAACCCAACCTAAAAGTCGGCAGAGCAAGTGTGTAAAGATGGCGGATTCTGTAGAGTTCAAGTAGTGGCAATGCTTTACAATAGATGATTGCTTTGTTGCAAAAACAACAACATCAGCTTGTTGTTACAACATCAGATGCAAACTCGGTAGAAAGCAGAAAGAATTGATTCCTTAGTTGTAAATGCATTGTAGGCAATGGGACAAGAATTGAAGTAGTTTAAGGATCAAAATGTTTCGGCCTTCATCCAGTTGTATGAAGAGAAGATGTTGTTTCATGGGGTACCGCAGCATGAAGTCGATATTTCTCCTGTTTGGCCATGTTTGCATTGCATGATCAGATTGATGAGTTACATAGAAGAGATACTGATTGGGTAGCTTTTAAGAAATCTCGAGAGAAGATTTTTTCTTAGAAGATGCAGGATTGGTAACTGAAAAGACATTTACAGATTTGATTGAAAATCCCAATAAAGGATTGGCTGCTAACTACAACTTTGCTTCGTGAATTTGAAAATGGGTATGCACAGTTGGATGTCGATAAGCAGCAATCATTGAAGAGTAAAAAAATTGATTTGTTTCTGAAGGCTACAGATCCTGTATTGTAGGAGAAGCTGATTGATCATTTAGAAGATTCCTCTTCTAAAACAAGGCTAAAACTAGATTGGGAAAATGTAACTGAGACAATGCATATGTTGGTAAAGAGAGAGTGGATGAAATTAAGACGGGGTACAGGCACCACATGTGCCAGTGCTCATAAGGGGGATGAAATTGTAGCTAAAGGCACATGTGGCATGGAAAAACAACTGACTATACCTGTTGGTCTGGCTCTTAAAAGATGATGCTGTGGATGAATTAATCAAAGGCATGTGTGATTTGAGAGTGAATTTGACAGAAATCTATGCAAAGGTCGATTTGGTGTCATAGTTTACATCATGAAAAGAGAGACTGTACATCCTACCGTGAAGTAGAAGCAAAAAGGTTAGTCTTTTGGAAAGATGGCGAAATACAAGCAATAGAAACTAATCTTCCAATAGAGCCAAATTTTGGAAATGGTGGCATGGAGAAGAGGTTAGAAGAGATGGCAGCAAGGACAACATTTGTTGCCATAGATGTAGCCACATATGGGTTGAGAATCAAAAGGACCAAAGAAGCTCATAAAGGAGGCATGACTGAAGCAAAATCTCACGTTTGGATACAAGCATTAGATTGCATGGAAAAAGGCAAAACAACAAAGTTTGCATTGGCTGATGTAAGTCACAGTATATAAGGGAGAACAAAATGAAGTGCGCCAATGGATTCATTTTCAGACTGTGCTTATTTGGCTGAGGTTCATAATCAAGAAGCTCTTGCGGAAGAAAAGAGAAGAAGAGATGAGGACACTGCTGGTCCTTCCTCTTTAGGCCCATCTAAACGCATAACACAAAGTAAAATGGAGCAGTAGAAAGAGGTTGGAAAAGCCATACCTGAGCATGTTATGGAGGATGCATCTTAAGAGAAGAAACAAAAAGGGAAGAAAAGGGGCAAAGTAGCATGGTTACAAGTTACAATCGGATCTTGAGACTGCAATAAACCTTAAAAAAGTATTGGAAGATCGCATACTTGGCAGTAGAGTGGAATTCACACTTGGCAAGGTTCTTGGAATCGCGAAGTCTGAATTTCATGATGCAATCATTGATATGCTGAAATGAAAAAGATAGTTTGATGGTGAAGTTTTGCAAGCATTGATGCATGTTGACAAAGACATAGGTCAGTATTTGGAGCAAAACAACAACATCATCAAATGTGTGTTCTTGTAACAGCTCGTTTTTTGCAAAAGCCATATCTTACAACATAAATTGATTTTAGAGAAACACCCCACAATCCCTAATCGTTTCGACGTGGTCTACAACTTTGCAGAAGATTTTTTTTTTCAAATTCTTCACAAATTTTGAGATATTTAGCATTGACCTATGTAGATTGGCTGTTTACTGTAAGAACAACATGTGTTTTTAGGCTTCTTGACATTTATACACATTGACAACCTTGGCAAAGGCATTGGTCACTTTCTGGGCATTGATGACTTTCATCTTGGCATCAAGTTAAGCTTCCTAAGTTGAGTCATAGGCTATTTTATCAGATAGTATGATGGAAACTTTGTATTCAGCAAGCATTTGATGTGTCTATGCTTCAATAAAGCCTCTGTAATGGACTATTGATGATTGATTACTTTGGGATGATATCTGAAATGGTTTGAGCAATGATTGCTCTATTTTGAGCTGATGTATTGCTGGTTACTGAAGCATATCTGTTGGTTATAATAGGCTATCATCTGTTGTTGATAGTAAGAGGATTTGTCTTCATGTTGACATGGTTGTTATGCATCTGTTGATGCCTATTTGGACTAGTCTTGATACCAGATGCTGTGGTAGTGTTCTCGAATAAATTTGAGCTATTTTGGGGATGCATTGACCTTAGTATGACTGTGTTTTTACTACTCTAAATTTGGATTGGTTTTACTGCCAGTTATGCAGTGGGCTGGCTGTCTACAGCCTGTCAAGAGTTTGCCTAGCATTTTTATTGCCTATTTGAACTACTGCTGAAGCTTGTATGTACATCATTGAACCCCAAATGTTATGGTATACGTTGGAGATAGTTTGAGGCTGTTTTGAGCTGGAAATACTTCAGTTTGTGCAAAGGATTTAACGAGCCCCCTTTGCAAGTCTCAATAGGCTCTATCATGTGTAAACTCTAGAAACATTGATATATACCACATCAAGTGCAAGCTATGGCTGTCAATGAACCTCTATAGGGTTCCTTCTCAAGTTGCAGGTCACAATCACCTTCTAGCTCCCAAACCCTTCAAGTTTGAGCTCCTGTATACCACAAAGTCGAGCTAACCTTGCTCTGATACCATGTTAAATTTTTAGAGGGAGAGAGAAAGATACAGACATTGGAAACCCACACAGAGAGTAGAGTACACTCATGTTCTTCTCTTCATTATTCATAACTCATAGATTAAAGCCTAGCCACACACACTTAACAGTCTAGTCTACTAACTGACTATGTCACTAACTACGGTTGAGTCTCTAACTCATTTATTAGACACACATGACAGATGATAATAGCTAAGTCAAGGTAGAGTCAATATCGGTGAATCATGAGCTTGAATCTCAATAAAGAAAAATTTGCAAACTTGAGAACCTACTGTCTATCATTAGGGCAGAGCATGAGATAAAGGAGATGATTCCGATTCCATCAAAGTCTGAGTTAGCAAGTAGACGACAACGGGTTAATTTCTATGAGGAAAGTAGGTCATATAACTACTATGAGCTTGACGGAGTCAACTAATCGTGCTTCAATGGCCAATTTTGAGGGAGAAAGGCCCTCATATAGTGAGTATGCATGCGAAGAAATGGCCGATTTAAAGGGTGACAGGCCCTCACACGACAATATGATTAGGAGTGTTGGGGTTCTTCGAGTGTGGTACATCGTCGACCATGGAAAATGATCTTTGGGCCAAATGGATGCAACCTACTTGGGGAAGTCAAAGTAGTTGGTTGGCTATGAGATTGAACCAAGGTGGAAGTAAGGAGATTTCATCCTCCAAAGTATTCCAAGAGGATTTTTCTCATCACTCACGGAGCAAGTGATGAAGGAGAGGGCAAGGCATGAAGGCTTAGCTCTCATCTCGGGACAATCAAGATGAATCCGGGCATGTGGAGTCCCATTCATAGATCAAAGAGAGGCATGTTGACCCCCCACCTAGAGTTTCTCAAGAGTATGGGTGCCTTCTTGTTTAATCAGGCCATTGAAGGCTAGTTCAAAGTGACTACGATGGGGGACATGGCCCCTCACGATGTAAGCTAGAAGGATTGAAGTTATGAATTAGACTCGTCTAGCTTCGACATGGATTGTAGAGTTTAATCCGGCCACCAAGGGCCTAAAAGTTCAAGTGGGCATGGCATATACGGAGGCATGTAAAGCATCATGCCTTCTTTTCTTATGCATGACAAGGATAGATCTGGGCAACAGAGGGGCGAAGGTGTTTGTAGCAAGGGAAATAACTCTCACTTTATAGGCGTGGCAATTTGATGCAATCCATAAGCCATCGCATACTGTCTAGGTGCTCTAGCATGTCAATCCAATTAGGGTTGGTACTCTCATCCTATCTTTCCAAAGATATGTGGCTCAAAGAGGGTGAGGGTACTTGATGCAGAAGACATGGACCTCACCCGATAGGTCAAACGGTATGCAACTTCTAGGCATGTCATGCAGTTTGTTCCTGCCTCACGTGCTCCCCATGCAACTTAGTCCAAGACTGCTGCCCCATGCTCCTTAAAAGCTAAGTGGTGCAAAGTGGGGGAGGAATCTTGACGTGAGTTAGATGGACCTAGCAAGAAGGGCCAAGCGGCATGCTACAACCCAGTAGGTCGAGTGGTCGCAACTTGAAAGAGCTTCAAGTTAGATCCTCCAAGGGCACTAAGAGAAAAGCTAAAAAGGGCATGCCAATGAACGTTTAAGCCATAAAGGGCAAGAAGACAAAGAAGCGTGCTTCAAAGACTATCCGGGCAACCAAGTTCCACAACTCTTTTCAAGGGAAAGTGCATCATAGGCAAAGTGCACCTCTTACACTACGTATGGCTGCCCCAGGGTGGTTGCATATTGTTTTCTTCATCAACAAAATGGATTGACAGATGTGGCCAAGGCGGGCCTTCTCTCACAAGGTGTCATTGCCTAGACCCTTGCATTTTAGGTTTGGCATTCAAAGTGAAAGCTTGGTGCTAGGTCCACAGGGAGTTTGATGCACTCAAACCGTCTGGCCTTAAGTTGGAGTATGGGTGTGCAACGTACTCTAACCGCGGGCTACCCTCCACTCTATACTTGTAAATATGGTAGGTGGATGGTTGAGCTACATAATAAAGTCAAAAGCCAATTCTAGCTTGTCCAATCCTGTCTCCATTCCACGTTCGTAAATTGAATAGTGGGTAGCATGCAATGTAATTTTGAAAAGTCCATGTTCCATATTTGTGTAGAGTCAGTGGGCATGGCACCTAGTGGTCAGACACTGATCACCTTCATAGTGAGGTGCATGAAGACACCCAACACTAAGTATGAATCTAAGTCAAAGCCAATTTTTGAGATGGTTGTGAGTTGTGTCTCTCTACTCAATGTGGACATTGAGTTTTCTCAAGGGGAGGTGTATGTGGGAGTACCTCTAGCTCCCTCATCCTACGGTGTTGAGTCCCATTAGATGCGTGTTGATAGCTCCACCCTCACTCATGACATGGTCCCTTGTTCAGGCCTTGTAAATACTCTCTTGCTATGAATATGAGCTCTAGCCCTCAAGATGAACCATTTTGCAAACTCGTGTGCTCTCTTTGAGTTCTCTTGTGTGTGCCATGGCATGTTGAGTGCATTTCAAGTCATATTGAGTTGGTGATGTCATGATGTAGCTTAGTAGGTCTAGTGCTTGTTGGGAGCCTGGATGGGGTCATGGGAGTGCCTCGTGTGGGATTTTGAGGGCCAGACTATCACAACACCTATGAGGGAGTACCTCTAGCTCCCTCATCATGCAATGTTGAGTTGTGTTGGATGCCTATTGATAGCTCGACCCTCACCCGTGACATGGTCCCTCACTGTGCCTCTTGCTTACCTTGTAAATACTCTTTTGCTATGAAAATGAACTCCTGCTCTCAAGATAGGCCATTCTATAAACATGTGTGCTTTCTTTGAGTTCTCTTACGCGTGACGTATTGTATTGAGTTATTTCCATGTGTTGTGTTGAGTTGATGACATCGCAATGCAATGTGGTAGGTATAATGCTCATTGGGAGCCTAGATGGGGTCATGGGAGTGCCCTGCATGGGATTCTAAGGGCGTCAGAGCACCCCTCACAAGTGGCATGCACAAACCCTCGTGTTGGAGAGCCTAGGTTGAGGCATGTTGAGAAAGCTTCAAGGATGATTATTTTTGAGTTGAGAGTTGATCATTAGGGGAGTTTTGAGGTCTCGAAAATGCCCTGTAAGAGATCCTAGAGAGAGAAAACAATTTACGAAATAAAATCATTTTATAGAATTTTTAAAAGGTTTATATTTTGGTAAGTTAAAATATCAAAATTCGTTAATAAGTCATTGTCGTGATATTCTCGTGGTCACATCAAACCTAGAAATCTAGGTCGCCATAAAGTTGGCAAGGTTGTCATAATGAAGATCTTACCTCTCCTCATTAAAGTGAAAAGTAATATTCAATTTGAATTTTGGTGGATACTCGATTGCCTCCCTCCATCGTTTCTCCATCGTTTCTCTCTTCTTTTTTTCTCCTCCTTATTAGTCTCTTCTTTGTTTTCGTTCTTGCTTCTAATCATATCCTTAGCTATGGATCAATCACCCAATGATCTCTGTAACTCAGCTATGGATCAATCATCTAATGATCTCTGTAGCTCTCATAAAAGACCTCTCTATCATCTTCATATTGAGTTGGACAGTGAGTATGAACCGATAAGAAAGAGAACAAAATCTATCACGGTTACAGAGTCTATGAAACATATACTGAGGTTTGAAGGAAAGAAGAATATTGATCTTTGGTTAGATGGAAAGCTATATCCCAAAGATCCTAGCAGAAATAGCACTCCTCCTTTCTATAATAGCTCGTCATTAATGAGGTTTATTGGCGATGGCTACAATGGATTTTTAGGTTATACACTTAATCTTGTTGCAGAAAAGGATATCCTTGGACTAGAGAATCATCTTTTGATGAAACACAATATAGAGTTGTTGCTGAAGCTAGAGGATTGTCAACAAAAAATTCATTCATTGGAAAAGCGTATCAAAGCTTATCAACAAAAGCAAACTTTATTAGGCCTTCGAAATCGACAAAGAGCTCTTAAAAATATTGAGAATCTCAAACGAGGAGGAGGAGGCTGTGGTAAAAGAATCCAAGCAGCAAGGTATATTTTTTTTCACTTGAAAAATCTTAAATATGGCTTTATTTAAACTACTTGTATTGATTTGTGATGTTAATTTTGCTTAGATCTCTTCTACAACCAAATGCAAGTGAAAGAGATTCTTTAAAAGCAGCTCAGTTTTATTATCATCTTCTTCCTTCAGTGGTTTCAAAGGATATTTTGGAGAAGAAGAAATTTAAAAAGGCAAAGAAACAATGCTTGGAGTCATTTGTGAAGGATCATTCTTTGGATTCTGAGTTAGTACAGAAGACACTGGATAGTATTGGTATCAGTCGAGATGCTTATATGCAACTTTTCCAACTTTTACAATCAAATATGAAGCAAGGACAGGTACACAATTGCATACTTCCGAAACCATTTGTGGTTAGGACTATCAGACAGAGAGTTAATAACAAAGTGATGGAGATTCTAGGTGAGCCTTTTCATATCAAGGCTAGCTTCAAGGGCAAGAAAAAGGAGGTTACATTCAATGAATTTAACAATATTTTCCTTGACTTGCCCACCCTACAATGCTTAATGATCAAATTTTATGACTTGTTAGTAGCTGAGGCACAGGGAGTGGCTAGATTTGTGATTAAACTTGATGAAAGTGAGATTCTGAAATGTAAAAAATTGGAGAGAATCTCTATCACCTTGATGAATAGAGCACTTTCGTCAAGTCATTGCAATCACTCAACATCATTTAGTGTTCAATCTGAATATAACATCTGGTGGCTAGGAGCATTTGAGGTAGATACTGAGAATTTTGATATACTATATTGGGTTTTTCATCAAACATCAATACCTAATGTTATTCAAAGGCAACAAGCAGGAGAAGAGCTATTTGTTGAAGGATTAGGGAACTACAGGATTGAGTGGCACATAGCTGGTGACCTAAAGACACTCAAATGTATGTATAATGTATCAAAGGGAGCTAACTCGAGATCTCCTTGCTTATACTGCATGTCACCAGCTGTAGAGTTAAACTCAAGCAATTGGAATAGAGCTCCCTCTAGGCACAATAAGGATCCACAGTTTAAACCAGTCTTGGACATTCCTTTAGCGAATGCCCATATTTGTACACTTCATGCACTTTGCAGGATAATCGAAAAGCTTGTTCATCTCTATATAGGATTTGCACGGAAGTTGAAGCCATTATCAACTAGAACAGATGCTATAACAAAGGTTGAAAAAGTTCTCTCTGCAATTGGTTTGCATGGTGGCAATGTTGTTATTGAACCAGATCTTCAAAAGTCTAAGGATGGTAATTGTGTCCCAAAAAAACCATGTATTGGTGGAGTGAAGGCTAGAAGGTTTCTAGGCTTTCATGGGAGACTTGGCAAGATAAACTCGAGAAATGGTGGCTCAACTATTAAATTTAATCAGTGGAAATCCCTACATAATGCAGTTAAGGATCACACTGATAATGGACAAGCTCGAAATAGAAAAGCTAAAGTTTGGGAAACACTAGACAAAGTGTTTTTTATTGTGATAAGACTGAATGGAATGACGATGATCTCAAAGACTTTAAAAACCAATTGAACCTTTTCAAAAAGGCGATGACAGAAGCTTGGGGTGATCAACACTTTACTCACTATATGGTAAGAAGTTTGTATATGTTTGTTTCTTCATTGTCGAACTCATATAATGTTTTTTAATAACTTTCCTTATTTGTTGACTATGCAGCATATTCTATACAACCATGCTCCATACTTTATTAAACAATATGGATCTCTATCTATCTGGTCAACCCAAGGTATGGAAAAATCACATTATCAAGCAAGAACAAAATATTTCAGACATACAAGACATGGAGGTGGAAGACACAAAGCCAACAGTTTATTAGAGGTCTTTCAATGGTTCTATCGACAAATTTGGCATAAATTCAAGCTTAAAGATACAACCACATCAAGCAATACATCATCTTTAGCAAGGACTATACAAATTGTTACCCAAAGAAGAAAAGATAGATATTTAAATTCTTGCGCAAAGCAAAGATTTACAGAATGGTTACAAACCAAACAAAGAGTTGGGAAAAGATGGGTTTCAAGAAACCCTTAATCTTTGGCATCTTCTAGTCTGATTGTGTTGCAGAAGAGTCCTTAGTTTCAGGCACCTCAACAGGGCCTTCAGTGGAGTCCTTGGTTTCAGGTAGCTCGACAGGGCCTCTAGAGGAATCTTTTGTTTCATCCCACTCAATAAGACCTCTGTATTTCAAAAACTCTTGTTTTCGATAGCCTGGAAGAAGCTTCAAATTCTTACTATCTCCTACATAAGAGAGCAAATAGGAGCCAAGAACTCCAAAATATCCAGCTCTAGATCCACTGTATCCAGGCATAAAGCCAAAAACTCTTATGGCTTCTTCCTTCTCCACCAAAATGATCTCGTCCAAACCTCTGCTGAAAACTTGAGATCCAATAACCTTTGAGATAGCTCTCAAAGCCATCATTGGTAGACTTGGAGAGCTTGACAATCTACTATGATATATTACAATTGTTTGATTGTTTAAGTTTCCAATATAATGGCCAAGGCTTTGATTTTTTCCAAGCTTCATTGGCCTAGAGCCCTTGGCCCTTCCAAGAAAGTTGTCCAGATCTTCAATCTCAATCTATAGAACAAACCACAACAGTACAAGATATAAGATATTTATCTATAATGCATAATAAAGTCTAACATAAACTCAATGGGTAACTTCGAATTATATTTCATACCTTAGGGTGTTCATCTTCTTCAAGAAGACTATCATCATAAAGATTTATTGAACTCTTGGGCTTCTCATCTGATGGAGACTTCAATCTCTCTTCATACCCTACATCATCAATATGAAGTTTCTTCTGGACTTGCAAGAACTCTTCTTCTGTAGGTAGCCCCCCCTTTTCGTATTCTATGATCTGATTAATACATGTATGTAAGGCTATAGAGCTATCTTGGAAATTCTCTCCCTCAACATCAAGACTTGCTAGTGGTTCTTGTTCATAACCTATAAAATTCATGTCATTTTTGCCCCAACCTGCAAGGATTGCTAAGCAATAATCTTCTCTAAGATCAAAAAGATGTTGAATATCATTTAGCAACACATATCTCTTCTTGTTGATAAGATAAGTGGGAAATGTTGGAACACAGGCAAGAGGACCTTCTTCATCAACTTGTGCACTTGGCTCAATCTCCTTTTCTTCCACCATTGTGATATTGTCACTCTTGAATAAACCTACATCAAAACCTTGGACAAGTTGATTCTCAACATCTTCTTGGAACATCTCCTCCTTCTCTTCGACCTCCTTATCCATACTTGCAATATCCTCTAGCTTTCTCTGTTGGTCTATATCTGGAGAAGAATTTTCCATGTACTGAAGATACACAATAAATCCAACGTCCTTGTGGATTAGAAGGCATTGGTGTTGGTACCTGTGGAAAGGGCAACATGTTTCTTTCTTTCTGAATTCCTCATCAATGAGGTTGAACCTGCCGAGCAAAGTTGACCTGGATGTATTGGTGGCTCCCATGACATCACTATAATGAACAAATCCATTGACTTCCAAACCTTGCACATGTCTATCATAAAAACATCTGTACTCCTTAAGTTTATCATCAAGATCCTCTAATAACTCCAAATCAAAAGGAACATTGAAAATTTCCCTGATATAGCAAAACTTGGAAGAATTTCCAGTGATGTGTAAAAAATCAAAGAGCCTATCATCAGATGTCTCAATTATCTCCTCCTCATCCATTCCTTCCAGAGATAGCTTCCTCTTTGTCATTTTGACCAGAAAAATATTTATCCCTGAAAAAAAAAAGCAGAAAAGAACCAATATCCAATAAAACAAGATGATATCATGGAAAGAGGCCCCAACATTGATTTTCCAAGACAAAAAAATCAAAACAGGAGAATTTTTTTAGTTGACCGGTGAAACGCGAAAATTCAAGTGTGCAAGGCAAATGCCTGTGAAGGAATCGCGTTTCATCAGACACTAGCTTGAAGACAAAAATTATTCTAAAATGTGGCCGGTGAAACGCGATACTAAGCAAAATATCATCAACAGAGACATTGTCTCGCGTTTTACTTGTCAAAAATTGCAAATGAAGAAAAGAAACATGAACAATAAATAAATTCTATGGAAACACACAAATTGATGATATAATCATTTTTGGAAAAGATATGCTGCATTTGAAAGATAGAAAGCACATAACATCTTTAATTGTTTAAGTGTTATAAAACATTCTTTCTATATTAATCAAATTTATTTTGTTAAAATGCTTGTAATAAAAAAAATTGTTACCTATCAAAGATTGTTGAACTGCTCTCCACACAGGATGCAAGGACCTTGAAGGGAAGTCGAGACGAAATTTTGGCAGAGAAGAAGACAATGTCGGAGAAATGGGTTTGAAATGCTTTTATATCGACCGTTAAGCATGTGGTGATAGTTCCAACGAAAAAGTTTGTGTAATAATGGAAAAATATGTGTACACGTGTGTGACTTAACACAGCGTAATAAACTCCTCAGAAGACGTGCGCATTCTCTTTTTCCAAAAATACGTTTTACGTGTGTTAAATAACCCTTTTCCAAGTAAATAAAAAATTCCGATAAGTGAGAGTACGTCACACGTGTGTTATTAACACTTTGCGAAGAACGTTGAGTCCATGCAAATTCACCGCCTTCAGCTTTCATCGCATTTCATCGCTACTCCATCTTTGTTTTTGGTGTTCCTTCCAGTCTCCACGCATTTCCTTCCAATCTCCAAGCATTTCACTGCTTCCCCAACAAAGCAAACCTTCAAGCATATTGTCATCTTTAGGCTGAGATTGTGAAGAACAAGCTAAGAAGAAGGTATGGTTTCTGCATCTTGCTTTTCAATAACAAGCTCCATTCAATGCATTGTTTTGATATTTTTCCTTAATCTTTTATGTTATTATTAGCTCATGACCACTACAAAAGAATTTTTTCCACAGTGAAAGCATTCCTTAATATTGTGGATATTTAAGAAAATCTTACTGTGATCTGCATGAGCTATCTGAAATCCATGCTGCTGTAAATAATTACTTATCTGAGCATTCTATGCTCTCGGTGCCTGTTTCTTTCCTCCCTAATTCTATGGATATTTTAAGTAATCTTAAAAGCTTTCCTTGGATCAAAGCTCTTTTTTCTTGGTTTTGTCAATTTTTATGCTATTCATGAGCTGTCCGGTGAAACGCGAAAATAAGGTACTTCAAGCAGGTTTCCTGGCTTAAATTCGCGTTTCACTGGACACAATGGACAACAAGTCCGGTGAAACGCGAAAAGAAGCAGCTGCAAGGAGGCGCCTTGCTTGACACTCGCGTTTCACTAGACAGCTCGAGAAAAATTCAGCTGATACGAGAAAACGCCATGCAGCATAGATAACTCTTGTCTGGGACTCGCATTTTGCTTTACATGCTGGAGAAGAAGTAACATATGTTTTTTTGGCAGATGGCTAGGACTAAGGCAACAGCAAGAAAAGAGAAGATTGATCCTAGGGATTTAGCATCAAAGATTCATCAGTCTTCAAAGCCTCAGAAGCTCTCTAGAAAGTCAAAGCCAAGGAGAAGGTTTTCTCAAAATGTCAGGTGTCTAAGGGAGATTAGGAAGGCAGTAAATGCTCTTGACAATGCAATTCCAAAGTTGTCTTTTCAGAGGCTTGTCAGGGAAATTTGTGACAGATATAGTTTGGATAGTTTCAGATGGACAAGAACAGCTCTTAATTGTATACAAGAAGCCACAGAGGATTTTCTAATTGAGTTTTTCCAAGATGCCTACATTTGTGTTGCTCATGCTCATAGGCTCACACTCATGGACAAGGACATGGTAATTCTTAGGAGGCTAAGATATAGATTTTCAAAGGTCCTTGAGCCAATTCCCCTCACTGATATGAAGACATTTAATATCCTTAATGTGCCCCCAGCTAGAAGAAAGAAAGATGATTCTGGTGTCAGGGTTGAGGATGTCACCCATGAGAAGGATACAAGGCAACATGAAAAAGAGAAGAAGGCTAAAGAGGAACAAGCAGATAAATGGAGAGAGTATAGGAGGCAAAGGGTTGAAGAAAGGGAAATAGAGCAACTAGAGTCCTTTGAAAATGAGCTAGCCACCCTTCTTGAAGCAACTAATCCAAAAGGATTCAGTGTGTTTTGTTTCTTACCTGGTGACTTAGGCAAAAGAACTGAGGTTATCTCCTTTGATGCTGCATGTGTTCAGATTCTTAAGGATAAAAGAAGAGAAGTAAATGACAGTCTTATTCTTGCTGGCCTAAGGTATGTCCATCCATAATTACTTATACTTTTTGATATTTTTTTAGCAATAAGATTTTTCTTGTTTATACTCACTATTTCTATGCCTTTTCTAGGTGTATAATGCATGAGTTTCCTTTGGATATACAACAAAAAATTGAGGTTTTTGATCCATCTATCTCATTCTTTATGAGGAATGAGCTTGATGCAAGTTTTATTGAGCACTGGCTCAATTTGATTGACTTCGATACTTTGGAGCTGCTTATAATTCCATATAATGAAAAGTAAGTGATTCAATATTCTATTAGAGTTTTTGAGATTTTATCCTACTAATTTGTTGAGATATGATTGCTTTTAGTTCTCATTGGAGCTTGATTGCAATAGACCTTGTGGATAAGCAATGCTTTTTAATCAACTCTATGAAAGGAAGCCATGGAAATGCTAAATTGTAAGTTATATTATCCAAGGGCTCCTTGATATTTCAATTCGTTTTTTTGTAAGTACTCTAAATTTCAACATATTTTATATACAGAGGTGCCAAAAGATTAATTGAAGAGCTAGAGAAAAGACCCCCTATGCCATCTGATTTGCTTGCAACAATGCAATATAGACAAGTTGCAGTAAGTTATTCATTAAAATAATTGAAACATGAGTTTGTTCTATGAACTACCATTCGTCCTCTTTATAGTTTTACTTTGTGTTGGTGGTTGCAGTGTCCCCATCAGGATGATAGCCATTCTTGTGGCTGGAGGGTGATTGCAAATGCTAGAAGAATGGTTAACTTTGTTTATCTTAATGATGATAAACATGTAAAGGTAATATGAAAGATGCTAAACTTTAAGATAGATATTAATTGCAAATAGTCCATTGATGATAAAAATATAGTCTATTGTAAGAACAATAATGAACTAAAACTCTTTTTTCTATAAATGTGTGATAGTTTTCGAAGGATTGCTATACATCTGAGCATATTTGGTACATCAGAGCAAAGCTCTTGAAGTATATGATAATCAATTGTATACAACCAACAACAGAGATTGGTGGGGATTTGCACCATGAAGGAGATGCGGTGCCTATAACCACGGAAGGCAAATCCACAGCTTCAACACCTTCTATACCCAAGACATCAAAGAAAGGCAAAAGGACTCCTAGAAAGGATAGTTCTCCAAAAAAGAAATAGCTTTGCCATATCGCCTTGTAGGCCTTCATATATAGAAATTTGCCCTTCATCCCTTGTATATCTCATAGAGATGGCAGATAGACATCTGCTACAAAATTTGTACATGTATTTTATATTGATAGTAAAGATATCTTTTCTTGAATGTCATTGCAGTGTATTTTATTTTCTCTCCTTTTCGATATCTGCAAAAAAAAAATTACAAATGTTTGTTAGTTAGAAAGTGAGATCTTGATATACATCTAAGTAGATATAATATGATGTGAAAACTTACTCGTTTCTTGTCAAGTTGGAATACAAAGGAGCATGGTAGTTCAATGTCTTCATTTTGTAAATCCATCCTCACTTGATGTAGCGTACATGATTTTCTGATCTTTAAGATTGCAATAATATCCTCGTTGAACCAAATATCAAGATCCACAATAGGATCCTTGCTAAAATCATTAAGATTCTAGTCTAAAGCAACTAGACTACTACCAACAAAATGCCATCGACTATAGTAAAAGCTAAGGATAAAATTTTGAGTAGCAATCATATATTTACAAGCTATAGAGTCTTGATCTATCTTACATATAATTTTTCCTTCTGTCCTTGTATCCCATCCTTCATCAACAAATTGTATGATATGATCATATGTTAGTCTCTTCACTGAAAGCATGGTTTTTGTTATTCTTATCTCCATATTAGAGAAGAAATCAATAAATATATTAATAGGCATAAATAAAGTAACTTTGCTTAGCCTACTTGAGATATTAGATTTTAGTGCTTTCTGGATCTCAGAAAATATCTTACATCTATAGCCCTCACTAGTAGCTGGACTTGGCAAAGGCCACTCAAAGCTTGAAAAATCTGGCAAAGGAAGGAGTTTTATTGATCCCCATTGGCAACACTGCATAGGAATAACATAAGAATGGTCATAAAAGAATATTCCATTCTCTGCAAGCTCTGTCTTCTTTCTACCTCTATACATTTCTTCTCCAATTGAACCATGTATAACATCAATAACATCAATAATAGATTCCACTGGTTGCCATTCCTCAAGATTAGAGGGATAGACATCTACAAGACAAACAAATATTATAATGGAAAAATCTAAACCATGTTTAAGAAAGGAAAAACTTTAAGAATCAAATTCTTACAATTTGGTCTATGCATTGGAAGCTTTGAAGATCCAGGTTTCAAACACAGCTCTCTATGCATGAACACATGTTGCACTAGTACCTCTTTGATACTATTCTTATTTGCTCCAAGCTTAAAATCTCGGATTCTGCCCTTCCAAGCAGAGATAAACGAGCTCTCATGTCTTTGCCTTTTTCCACGTTTTGCTTGTTGCATGGTGATCCAACTACCTTTGCTAATGATAGTAGGAATCCATCTTCCATCAGTTTGGAATGAGTTAAACACTGATATGGATGTGATTTGGGAGCTTGGACGCCTTGTTGAAGGTCGAATTTCTGTATCCATGGTAGAAGAGAGAGATACATGCACACACACAGAGAGAGAGAGAGAGAGAGAGAGAGAGAGAGAGAGGACTAGGCTATCATAACGGAGGGAAAAACAATAGAGGAATAAAAGAAACGAGGGAAAAAACTGAGCGCCATGCTTTTCACCAATTTGAATTTCGATTACATCAGTCATTATCATTAATCTAGAAACATCATTAAATAAAAGTAGCCGAGACTCTATGCCATTAATGCAAAATATGTCATAATCACGAATATAAGAGACTAAAAATACATAATAAAAATACAAATTCGTAATATTATCATATTTATATATTTTTGTAAAATGATTTTTTAATTTTTTTAAATTAGAAGTTCCGTTACGGAGGCTTTGCTCTTATTGGTCTAGAGCACTCTCTCTCCACATCCTAAAAGGCATTTTCGAGACCTCAAAACTCCCCTAATGGTGGTGAAGAATCTGTACAGAAAAAAGAAGCATTTTGGATGACTTTTTTGCTTTGAAATATGATGTGTAAGGTTTGAAGAGTAAGTTGGAGTATGTGTGTGGAAACGAGGCAAGTTCCCTTCCCAAAATGAAAAATGAGTTTGAGAAAAAGGTGAAAATGATTGAAGGAAGACAAGATGAGTTGAAGACCAAGTTGAGAGTAGTGAATGAGGAGATTGAAGATTGGGTTGGTGAGACACTGAGTATGGGCAAGTGGAATGTCCTTGATGTGGAAAGTGAGTTGAAGATGCTTTAGATTTTGATGTGTCAATTGCTATTGGAGGAATTCTGGGGATAAAGAAAGAAGTTGATGTTGTGAAGAAAAAGGTTTCTAGTGTGGATATGAGAGAAAAGGAGATAGATAAGAATAGATGTGAGTCTGAAGTGAAGTTGCCAATGAGATGGCTTGTGCCTAGTCATGTGGATGTGCCACAGAGCCAACCTATGCCATGAAAAGTGATGATGCTATTGAGACTACCTTTGATGATGAGCCCTGATGAAGAGTCAAGTCATGATGAGAATGATGAGGAAAGGGAAGAGGATTTGGATGATGAAGAGTCTAGTGAAGAAGAGTCGAGTGATGAAGAGTCAAATGATGAAGAGAAGAAAGGGCCTAGTTCCAATGCTATGATGGAAAATGCCTTGAGGGCCCTAGCAGAAGTTCACTTTGATAGAGGTGAAGAAGGTGTTGGAAGAGGAAAGTGAGGATGAGTTTGATGAAGAGAATGAAGAATCAAAAGATGAACTAGAAGACTCAAGAGTAGAATGGAGATAGGCCATGAGAGCCTAACTTAAGAGTTTGATGTGGAGAAGGGGATGAAGTAGAGTGCCATGATGAAGAGTGCCAAGGCCAACAGTGCCTCTCATGTTGATATGACTAAGAAGAACTCGTGCACTTGGGGCGATTCTAAACAAATTGGGACCTATTCTTCTAAGAATGCAGGTGGTCAAGTGCCCAGTGGAAAACTAAGCTCAGTGAGAGTGTGAAGGAATGATGTGATGTGTGATGCGGTGAAGGTGCCAAGTTCAAGTCAAGTGTGTATTGAGGCTAAGGGAGCAAAAATGAAGCAAAATGTAGATGTTATGTTGAAGTCAAAGAAAGAACATGTGCTTAAGTTGTCCTGTGGGCCAAAATTTGTGTTTTATGGGATTGTGATAGAAGAAGTGGACAAGATGAGTAAGGCCAAGTCCTAACTACTTGATCCAAATGCGTCATTGCAGGGTAATATGCCCCATGTGTTGGAGAGGACAGAAATGGAGAGTGCATGAGAAGAAGGGAAAGCTTGTATGGCCCAATGAGCCTAAATGAACTGGGACCATGTGTTTATCCTTGTGCTAATGAGAGCAATGGGCCAATGTTAAAATGGAGAGGAATAAAGCCATGATGCGAGTTGGAGTGGAAGTGGAGAAGAGCTCGTCTAGCCTAGTAAGCCTAAATGAACTATGACCACTTGTTGATTATTGTGCCAATAAGGCCGATGGGCTAGATGCTAAGTTGAAGAAGAATGAAGAGTTATTGTGTGTTGATGTACATATGTTGAAGTTCTCATTTGGTGTTAACCATTAGAAGACTAACACAAAAAGATTTGAAAAAACATAAGTGGAAGGCAATCCCAAGGCAAGAGGAAGATGGAGGACCAAGGGCCACTCAAAATCTAAAGACATGAAGTGCAATAAAAATTCTAAATGTAAGAGGAAGTGCATAAGAATAAGCATACCTTAATATTTTAGCAAGAAGAGCACCAAGGGCATTGGAAATATATATTGTAAAAGAGCATCGGGCTCTCTCCCATGTAAGTTGTAAAGAATGAGAAGTAGGGGCTATGCTAATAGAAAGGAAGAGGAAAAAGAGTGGAGGAATAGATAAAAACGGGATGGCCAACCAAGGAGGACATAGGGCATGTATAAAAGTCAAAAAGTGAATGGAGAAGCTCATTCTTGGTGTCTGGCAAAACTTACTCTCTTCTCCTTGCTTCTTGCTCTTGCTTCTTGTTGAGAAATAACAAATGATGTATGCTCCAGGAAGATATGTCCCGAATCCTATATGCACAGTGAGGATAGTGGAGAAGCTGGAAAGCTATAAAAGCATGTACTTGGTTCACTTTTTAATGTAATGCTATTTTGTACTTTGTACTTTATTCTGTATCTCTATCATGGTCACCTCAAGATTGTGTTTATGAGTCCAATCCTACATCTTGGAACCTAATTCACTTGAGCAATAGTTTTTCTTCTTGTCTATGTCACTAGGAGTTTTGTTACCGACTTCCGTCCTCTATAATCAGTGCTATGCTCTAGATCCATGTTTTCCCACATAGTATCAGAGCCACTCGAGCATGGCTTAGCTTCCGTCTCTGCTCTTCCAACTTCCCCTCATCTACCCCTAGCTAAGTACAAGTTCTTGCCCCATTTCTTCACTTGAGTTTCATACTCACTATTTGGCAACCATAGCCAAACAACACATACCTCTATTGGAGCTCTTCAATCTCCTCATATAAGCCATATCATTACAAATATTCTTCTAGACATTTCTTCTCCTACTCAGGGCACATTAATGCAACATGTCAAAGGTTGAAATTGCATGCTCTGGTAGTTGGCATTACGAGAATTGGACCTCACTATCCTATCTGGGCCAGATCTTGGTTGTACTGCTGTCGCCACCCACGCAGTTTGCCATACCACCTGTGAACATAGGGAAATCGAAGCTGTGGGCCATCTACTCATCATATATTTCACAGAATGATCCATGCTATAAGTTGCACTAGTCAAAAGAACAGTCGGCTGACTGAAACATTAGAGGAAGCCATAGCGAGAAACTTGAAAAAACTTGGCAACCTTGATTTTTTCTCACTGATCCTCCTCGTTAAAGCCTCTACCACTCAAACTTACTCAAATTCCAGCAAGATTTCCTCTCCAAGCCAATAAGAAAAAGTTTCAAGAAGAATATTAAGCATCAATGCCCAACATTGATCTCCAAGATAGTATCTCCTTGATACGCATGTAGTGTTGTTAAACACGAATCATCATGTGTCTCTTGACACATTGAGATACAACTTCTTTCCTGGTTATTTGAAGCTGATTGTTGCTAGTCAAAATGGTAGGGCTTGAGCAAATAGAAAATTTTAATGGGGAAGGATTTCATGCCTAGAAGGAGAAGACCATTATAGGATGAGAAAAAACCTTTGGGATCTCTTAGAGGAAGATGTTACAGAAGACTAGCCTAAAACAAAGGCATGGAAGAAGATGAACAAAAAATCTCTAGGTATTATTACCTGGGGTCTATCCGATGATGTATTACATCATATTTCTGGCATCAAGGATGCAAAGAAGGCATGGGAAGAACTTCACAAGATATTTGGTACACAAACAAAGAACTCAAAGGTAAAATTACTTATGCAGTTTTATAAGTTGGATGTAAAAGACAATTCATCTATGATTGCACACATCAATAAGTTCAAGAGCCTTAAAACTCAGCTAGCAACGCTTAAAAAGAACATTGATGATGAAGATGGCTCAATAGCAGTGCTACTTGCCAGTGTCAATCATGAATCGTATGAGAACCTTGTTTCAGCACCACTAAGAAATGTTCCTAGTCTCTCACTCAAAGACATTAAGCACTCAGTACTTGATGGAGAAAGTAAATTTAAAAGCAAGGATGTAAAAGAAACCAGCTCAAGGGAAAATCTCTTATACACCAAAGGAGCTACTGGACCTAAAGGAAGAGGCCGAGGATTCAACATTGAGAACAAAAGTTGGATGACATGTCATTATTGTGGTAAGGGTTGAACATATTACTAGTGAATGTTTTCAAAAGAAAAGAGCACAGTAGATGTAGAATGACCACCACCAAAGTCAATTCATGAATGAAGAAGATGCTTCTGCTACCATCAACAACTTTGACACATTGTTCTAAGGAATTTGTTCCCATAGTGAATTTACTTTGTAAATCCCCTTGCCAAAGATGTAAAGTCTCAAGCTTGAACTTGACTAGGCTGCCTATGAGCTAGTCTCCCATGGCACATTATCATGCAAGAGGGGAAAAAATCCAGCAAGTGTAGGGACTCATCATTTGAGGGGGGGTGTTGAGAAATAACAAATGATGTATGCTCTAGGAAGAGATGTCCTGAATCCCATATGCACAGTGAGGATAGTGGAGAAGATGAAAAGCTTTAAAAGCATGTACTTGCTTCAACTTTTAATGTAATGCTATTTTGTACTTTGTACTTCATTCTATGTCTATGTCATGGTCAGCTCAAGATTGTGTTTATGAGTCCAAGCCTACATCTTGGAACCTAATTCACTTGAGCAATAGTTTGTCTTCTTGTCTATGTTGCTATGAGTCTTGTTACCGACTTCCATCCTCCATAGTCAATGCTATGCTCTAGATCCATGTTTTCCCACACTTCCTTTTTTGTGTATGAGAGAGGGAGTGTGAGATAGGGAGAGTGTGTATGTGAGAGAGTGAGGACCGTGGAGAAGCTCTTCTTCTCCTCTCTTCATCATCATCTTCTTCTCTTTTCCTTTCTTGCATGCATGGCTATGGAGGTCAAAGCTTGGATCTTGGAGATGGAGCTTGTTTGAGAGAACATTTGTATCGTAGAGCTATCAATGGTTTTTGTAGAAGGAGATTACTTGATCAGATTCAAAGGTAAGCTTACTACATATGTGTGTGGGAGAGTGTGCATGGCTATGTGAGAGATAGCCATAGCTCTTGCATGGAAATGCTTGAAGCAATAAGTGCTCCGTGGGTCTTGGTGCTGTGCTCGCGAGAGCGATGATATTTTGGTTCCATTGCCGGGATGTCATTCTGGCTCACGAGAGCGATGACATTTTGGTTCCATTTCCGGGATAAACGGATTCAAGCTTGAGTGCTTGCACACTCCAAATCGAGTGATGAAGTAGGAGTTTGTCTTCAAAGGGGCACTCACTTTTAGGTGGGAAGCAAGGAATTTGGAGGCCATTTGATATCTCTTGTGGATTAGTTCAATTTTAGGAAGCTTTGTGTGCATTGATTAGAGTAGGAGACGTGCATTCTGATCAGGTTTGAGACATTGATATTTGGGAAATAAGGAAAAAAGAAGAAAAAACAAAGTCTCTGTATAACCAAGAAATAGGGGAACAGAGAAAGAAAGGAAAAATATTTTTAATATCTGGGAAGGAAAATAGAGTAAGGGAAGAAAGAGAGAACACAAAATGTGAGAAAGGTGGAAGGGAGAGCTCATTTGCCAATTGAGAGATTGAGAGAGAGAGCTTGAGAGAGACAGAGAGCTACATGTCAAGAGGTAGCATCAACAACAATCTATTGTATCCTCACATGTAGGTGTTACAAGTATGCTCTAAGTCTCCCCTAATGTTTGTTTCATTAAGTTAGAAATTTGGGTGCATTAATAGGTAGTGCATTGGATTGGTTGTATCCATTTTGTGCCATTTGACATTTTTTCTTGCGTTGCTTAGATGGTGACCACAGGCCTAAGATAGCCAAATTCCCATCAGGATTAGACATTCGAGTCACTTAAGCTCACTCGGATGTCCAACTCGGACACAAGTCCACTCGAACTTGGACCAACTTTTGGGACTTGAATGGTTGACCCTTAAGCTACCTCCTTAGACGGCTGACTCAAACATTTGGATGGATATCCCTCATCCAGATATGAGTCTCACCACTCAAACAATCTATTCTTTTAAGAGCCCACTTGAAAGGTCAATTTTGGGACTCAAACAGCCGAGTTTGGGACTCGAACGAATTGTCCAGAACAACAAAATTGACCAGTTTTTATCATTCCAAGATATTTGAGGCCAATAGCTAGCTATTATGCACTCTAGGCTGGAACCCAGGCATGCAAATGAGACCATAGCTGATTCTCACCAGAACTTCAACCTAATAGTCCAAAAGTGACTAAAATTATTGACCACTGGCTGCTCACCCCTGATAGAGACTCAATTTGACCGTGTGAGCCAATTACACATTAGACCACCTATCACAACCCATTAGTGATGCGAAATCGATTGTTAGGAGTGATCACGATCTGCTTGAAAGAGCTGCAACTACATGAAATTGGCTGGATGTGATTGACATCATCAAAGATTGCACCCTACATCATAGACACTTAAGCATATGTGAAAATTGGAAAGCCTGATTGCTCAAGTGTGTAAGTGTGTATACATTTGCAAATTGATTTGATTAACAAGGAACACACTGAAGAGATTAAGCTAAAAATGAACCCACCAGTAGGAGTGCAACCTCGAAACTAGAGGAGTGACCCAAGACACCATAAACAAAGATCTAGGGAAGATAGAACCATCAGACCACTGAGGGAAGGAAGGACTAGCCAAGAATGAAGACACATCTTTAGCTGACCTAGTCGACCTCATAGAAATACTAGTGGGTCAAGAGACAACCACCATGGTATGTACCAGCTCAAACAAGAATGACCTCGATCATGACCTTCACTTTGACGTGGTAGAGAACCCGAATGATATCTGGCAACTTATCACACAGTATGACTAGCAGCCAAGGATAGCGCATCATGGAAGAACTGCAGCCGATATCATAGCCAATCTTCAGGAAGAGAGGAAGCTAGGATGGATCACACTGCAGCACATAGCGAGCTATAGCCAGGAGCAAAGGGCTTAGAGATTGCGCCAGAAGAGAGAGATCAATGAGATTCACTAGATCCTAGCCATCTCATGTAGAAACTGAATGGAAGGCAATGCTAATAGGGAGAGAGCCTTAGAAATCAACCTTACAGTGAGCGAGCTACTCACAAAAAGATTGCTAGACAATATCAATGTTGAGCAAAGTGGGGCAGCCTTGGCGGCATCATTGCTAGTTGATGAGCTGAGAGTCACCCCAAATATCAAGAGCCAAATGAAGATACCCATAGTGGCTAAGCAACTTGATAAATATCAAGAAGGCAATGACACCTATAGCTTTGTTGAGCACTTTGAGTAGGTGTGCAAGGCTAACAACCTCATGGACCCCACTCAATGAGTAAAAGCATTTGGTCTTTGCTTGGGAGACAAGGGATGGACTTGGTTTACGAGTCTAGATAATGCTGAATGCAATAATTTTACCCATCTAAAGGATCTCTTGATCAAGAGATTTTGAGAGGCAAGATATACTAATAACCTCATTATTAAGCTGATGATTGTGAGCCAAAAAGGCAAAGAGGATATACGAGACTACGTCACACATGTGAGGAGTCTCTATACAAGAGGATACTTGTAGTTGAGTGACCCAATGAGAGAGCATGCTTCACCGTATTCATTAATGGGATCCTCAATGAAGAACTCCATAAGACCTTAGCAAGTAACTCAAACCTGCAAAGGGATGTGCTTGCAAGAGTCTTTGAGGAGGCCATATGAGTGGATGAATTGCTTAGAGAGAGAAGCTCTAGGGATATGTAGCAAGGGAGTAACACGTTTAGAAACATTGAGATAACTACAACACTTAGCAAACAAGTAGCCCCCAGAAAGCAAGATGAAGATAAAAGTTATTGACCAGATCCAACAATAGGTTGAGCTCAATTTTGAGCTGATTAGGCTACAGGAGTCAATACGAATGCTAGTGCAATCTCACATACAATATGTGCATTGTCAAGGGAACCGCCTACCAGCTAGATGTCCGATCTGTTGAGATGACAAGCTCAACACATGTGGACATTGATGATGGACCGCTTGGTTAGATGGGTCCACACGTCTACACTTAACACGTCGGTGGTCATTATGACTCTCACATGGCCACTGACTCATTACTTATTATATTCAGGCTGTTACACCTATTTACAACAGCTGGCATAGTTATAACGCCAGTCGACTAGTGTAGTCAGTTATGCATTGTTTGACTTAGTAGGCCACTTTCCTTTATGTTGTATCTTATCTATACTTTGTGTACATTGTAAAGTGTGGAAGAAGAAGAAGAAACTAGCAAGAAAACTTTTTGGTCTCCATCTCTCTTCTTGTCTCTTGAGTGAGCTTCTCCTTATGCATTCTGTGTGTGTTCGACACAGCATCTTGAGCAAGTCCCTCCACCACGCGATTCTTGACATGGTATCAGAGCCGCGCCACTGAGAGAGGCTGATTTCGAGGGCTGAAGTGAAGGAGAAGAAGCAAGGTTCGAGCAAGCAAGTCACGGGTAAGAAGCTCTCCCATCCTTCCACTCTTTCTCTTGGATAGTGCCTGTGGAGGCACCCGAAGCAGGGCAGAGCAAAAATCTCAGATTGCACTGAGATTTGGTGTGTGAAAAGAGCACTGTCTATTCTCTAGATAGGTCCTTTAGGGCTTTTTCGCAGTTATTTTGGGCATCTAAGGCCATTTCAGACCCCGTTTTAGAGCCGCAAGGTTGCGGACAGCAGTTTCAGGGTACACTGTGACTTCGACTGTATTGACCGAAAGCGGGTGCATAGGTTATAGATTTCAGATCTATAAGTTCAAAGGTGTTTACCCGCGAGTAAACACAAGGTTTATTTGCAAACTGGTTGCAAATTGCATGTATTGTTGAGCAGACAGTGAAAAAGGCTGTCTGGTGTATTGCTGTGCACTACAGGTCAAGGGTTGCAGAAGATTTGCTTGCTGTTGGTATTAATTTTGTGATAATGGCAGAGAACAGTGGAAGCCCCATCATTGAGAAGCTCGACAAGAACAACTACCCTTCATGGAAGTTCCGTGTCACGAACGTCCTTATTGGAAAAGGCCTCTACGAGTTTGTTTCAGGTGAAGAAAAGGAGCCGGAGGTGAGTGATCCTCCAACTGCAGAAGAGACAAAGGCACGGAAGGAATGGAATGCAAAAGACAAGAAGGTCATGTATTGGTTGTCTGCAGTAATTGACAATAATATGCTGGGACGCATTAGAAATGCAGACAATTCATATGCAGCTTGGACCATACTTAAAAGTATGTTTTCTGTAAATACAAAGGCACGAAAGATTCAACTCAAGCAAGAGTTGAATACATTGAAGAAAGGGAAGATGTCTATCAATGAGTATGCATTGAAGGTAAGTAGCATTGCAGATGCATTGGCAGCGATTGATGCAATGCCCGATGATGATGATTTGGTGTCGTCTACCTTGGGTGGACTTAACAATGAAAAGGCTTGGAAGTCTTTTGTAACTTCCGTATATGTTAGAAAGCCATTTCCAGATTTCGATGAGCTGGTCTCCCTTATGATCACTAAAGAGATCAACATGCAGAGTGAGACATCTGAAAAAAGTGGTGAACATGTACAAGCTTTCTACTCCAGTTCAGGAAGGGGACGTGGTAGGTTCTCTTCAAGAGGCCATGGTACAGGACGTGGTAGTGACAACCAGCAAAACAGATTGAATCAGCAATTTGGTGATATGCAGGTTTCAGGAGGTCATGGTAACTTTAGAGGTAGGGAGAGCTTTAGAGGAAGAGGTGGATGGCAGAACAGAGGTTCTAACAACTCTGGTATTGTGTGTCACTACTGTGGCAAAACAACTCATATTGCAGCCCAATGTTATGCTAAGAAAGATGATATTCGCAGTGGTAAGTTGCAGCAAGGAAACTATGCATCGTCTTCAAGACAGAATAAAGACAAAAATGAACGTCTGTTTGTTATGCAGCATATGCTAAATGCTGTTACAGGAAAGGGAACACATGATGATGTTTGGTATGTTGATTCAGGTGCATCCAATCATATGACCAGCCATATAGAATGTTTGGAGAGATGTAGAATTTGTAAATTGCAGGTTATGTGCAGACGGGTGATGATTCATGCCACCCAATTTCACACATTGGAAAAGTTTCCTTGTCCTTGCATGATGGTAAGACAAAGAGTCTTTCAGATGTATTACATGTGCCATCTATTACAAAGAACTTGGTGTCAGTGGGTCAAATTGTAGAGCAAGGGCTGCAAGTCAGATTTAATACAAAGGGTTGTTGAGAATCAGCAATCACACTCACTAAACAGCCTCTTTGTATGGAGCTTCAGGGCCAAGGACATGCATGCTAACC
This sequence comes from Lygodium microphyllum, assembly GCF_053477565.2. Lineage (NCBI taxonomy): Eukaryota > Viridiplantae > Streptophyta > Polypodiopsida > Schizaeales > Lygodiaceae > Lygodium > Lygodium microphyllum. The sequence goes on along the minus strand of NC_141156.1, from coordinate 8,599,821 downwards.
TATCCCATATGCACAATGGTGCCTACTACAGTTTCCTACTTTCCTATAAAGCATTGTACTTGCTTCCTTTTCTTAATGCAATGATAGTACTCTTTTCTTTTCAGTGAAGTGTCAATGTCATTGTCCACATACACAAGATTGTGTTTATGAGTCCAAGTCTCAATCTTGGAACCTAATTCACTTGTGTAACAAACAATGTCTTTGTCTTCTCCATCATGAGTCCACACTTCTCCTTCCATCCACCATAAATCACTGCCATGCTCTAGATCCCGCATTTCTCACATGGTATCAGAGCCCAGTCGGGCATGGCTCAGCTCGGCTTAGCTCTCCTCTACTCTCTCTCAGCTCATGATAATCTCTGGTCAGCTTAGTTCCATCCCATGACTTCATCTCCCAACTCTATCCTCACTGAAGCTTCCATGGCAGCCATAGCCAGCAGCATCCTATCAGATTGAGCTGCTTATATCTCACTCCACAAGTCAAATCTCTTGGAGCTTCCTTCTGGAAAAGTATTCCCCAACTCAGAAAGCTTCCCTGTATCACATCCATCCATGAGATTTGGCTATCTGAAGCTCAGCATTGTGAAAATTCTCAATCTCTGCTCTGTGTCTGCCATAGCCAGACAGGACCTACCTCACTTGGAGCTTCCATAACTTCTCAATCAGGCCACTTCAGCTCCTGATTCCTTCTAGGGTATTGTTTCCCTACTCAAGGCGCTTCACCCTGGCACATCAATTGACCACATTGCTGCACCCTGACCCTGGCATTACGGAAATTCGTCATCGCTGCCCAAACTGCGCCGTGGCTGTTCGCGCCCTCTACCTGCATCGTGTTGTCCACGATCTGGACGATTTTCATAGGGCTTTGATAGCCCTTGACATAAGCTTCCTGGACATGTAAATTTTTTTGAAAATGATCAAGTATAGCTCCTGCAATCTGAGAAAAACCAGGCCCCTGTCTCAAAAACCCTAATTCCACCATAGCCAAAATCTCTCAAGTTTTTTTTCCTCAGTTTTCTCACTCCTGACACTAAACCAAGCTAAAGCCCACTCTAATCCATTGACCCATCATCAAATCAAGGAGGGGAAGGACCTGAGAAGATTGAAGAACGACCAAACGATCCCGAACAAGAAGAATCAAGCTCAACATCAACATTGACATAGTGTGTTTTCACACTGTCACTAACTGTGTTTCTTGACACACTGCATTCTGCTCTTCTACTGATAAAATCTCAGAATTCTGGTGTTGATTTGCTGCTGATCTTGCAACCTCAACATGGGAAAAGACTCTCCAAATGCTCGATTCAAAGGAGTCGGGTTTCACACCTGGGAAACCCGCATCAAGCTCATCTTGATGAAAAAGGGTCTCTGGGCCATCACAAATGGCAAAGAGAAGAAACCTCGGGACGCGGACCTTGCAACTACTTGGCAAAAGAATGATGACAGAGCCCAGGCCATTATCAAACTGGAGCTAGACGACAGTTATATCCACCATGTGGATAACTGTGAGACCTCACAGGATACATGGAAGAGACTTGACACCTTGTTCAGTGGACAATCTAAATCATCAAAGTATGGTCTCCTGATTGAGTTCTTCAGGCTTGAAATGAAGTCTAGCACATCACTTGCCACACATCTCAATTACATGGAAGGACTCCTAACCCAACTTGCAGGAATCAACATTAAAATGGATGAAGATGTTTGCATCGGTGTTCTACTTAAGAGTTTGCCTCCTGAATATAATAATGTATCAACAACTTTAATCAACATGCCAAATCCTGAACTTGTTGATATCCAGGCATCACTGTTAGAAGAGAAAAAGAAGATAAAAACTAAGGAAGAACCAAGTACCTCTAGAGATGAGCATGCATTATATGTTGGCAATAGGTACAAAGGCAAGAAGGATCAGCTCTTTTGTGACTTCTGCAAAAGGACCGGACACACCGAGAAGTTTTGCCACGCAAGAAAGAGATCCCAAATGGCCTATCTAGTCGCAGTCAAAGAAGAAGAAGAAAATGGAGCAAAGGAAGAAGAAGATGAAGATGAAGATCACCAGGATCGGAAGGACAAGACTCATCAGTCCTTCTACTCTCATAACTCTGATAGACTGTTTTAAAAGCCTTGTATTTCCTTGCCCTAATGCTTCCTGCCATAAGCTTTGTAAACTCCTTATGTAACTTGGCATTACAGTCCCTGTACACTTTGTGAGGCCCTTGTTACAGCCTCTGGATGTCCATCATGTTTTGGTGCCCACACTTAGCCTTTTCTGCAACAGCCTCTGGTGTCTACCATGTTTGTGGTGTGCCCACACTTTGCAAGTGGTTCTCATTACAGCCTCTACACACTTTGTGCCTTTTTAGTTGTGATTGAGGAGGGGTGTTGAGAATCAGCAATCACACTCACTAAATAGCCTCTTTGTATGGAGCTTTAGGGCCAAGGACATGCAGGCTAACCTATCCCATATGCACAATGGTGCCTACTGCAGTTTCCTACTTTCCTATAAAGCATTGTACTTGCTTCCTTTTCTTAATGCAATGATAGTACTCTTTTCTTTTCAGTGAAGTGTCAATGTCATTGTCCACATACACAAGATTGTGTTTATGAGTCCAAGTCTCAATCTTGGAACCTAATTCACTTGTGTAACGAACAGTGTCTTTGTCTTCTCCATCATGAGTCCACACTTCTCCTTCCATCCACCATAAATCACTGCCATACTCTAGATCCCGCATTTCTCACAAGGGCTGCTTTGTAGAAGACTTCAATGACAAGTGCAGGTTAGTTGTAAAGGGAAGTAGAGTTGGACGTATGTTTACTTTGGATGCTGGAATTTCTACTATGAATGCTGCTATGTATGCTAAAGAAAAAGGTGTTGTTGCAGATATTGAAATTTGGCACAAACACATTGGACATGCAAATGTACAAAGGCTGAAATTAATGCAGTCCAAAGGGTTGGTTACAGGTTTTCCTACATTTAGAGTTGCAGAATTTCATAAGGTATGCGAAGCATGTCAGTTTGGTAAGCAGGCAAGACAACCCTTTTCACATGACAGAGATGTAAGCAGAAATATCCTTGATGTTGTGCATACAGACATTTGGGGGCCTACACAAAATGTATCTCTTGGAGGCAGTTCATACTTTGTCACATTCATTGATGATTGTTCTAGAAAGTTGTGGGTATATTTTATGAAGGAAAAGAGTGAAGCTTTTGAGCACTTTAGAACTTTCAAGGCTGCAGTTGAAAGAGAAACAGGCTTGAAAGTAAAGTGCTTGAGGTCAGATGGAGGGGAGGAGTACCTCTCAAATGAGTTCAGTGATTTTCTGAGGTCTCATGGGATAAAGAGATAGTTCACATGCATGTATACCCCACAGCAAAATGGGGTTGCAGAAAGGAAAAACAGGCATATTGCAGAAGTTGCACGTGCCTTGATGGGGCTGAAAAGAATATGCCTAAGTGTTTTTGGTCTGAGGCTGTTCATACTGTTGTTTATATTATGAACAGAACTCCCACAGCTGTAGTTCATGGTATGACACCCGAAGAATGTTTTACAGGTAAGAAGCCTGATGTCTCACACTTGAAAGTGTTTGGCTGCATTGCGTATGTTCATTTGCCAGATGAGTTGCGGAAGAAACTAGATCCAAAGGCTAAAAAGTGTGTCTTTATTGGATACTCTTTAGAGCAGAAAGGGTATCACTGTTATAACCCTCTCACATGTAAGTTCAGAGTGAGCAAGGATGTCATCTTTGATGAAATGAGCAGTTGGTATGCATCTAGTGGTGATGTATTGGATGATGATGATGATCATGACACTTATGTGCAGGTTGAAAAGCAAGAATCACGGACTCTTAGTGGACCAGAGACATCATCTGGTAGTCCTTGGTCTGGGAGACTAAGGAGTACCTCTACATCTTCAGGTGCATCTAGTAGCACTACATGTAAAGACAAAGGAAAGAATAGAGTGACCGAAGGCATTGATGCAGTTCTTGATGGAGACTCTAGTGGCTCAGAAAAGCTTAGATGATGAGCTTGGCATTCCTTCAGTGAGGACTCCAGGTGTGCAGAGAGCACACGTTAATGCAAAGACTCCATTGAGTGATGTAGTGGTACGCAGGTCTAGCAGGGTGAGGTACCCTGTTAAAATATTTGGTTTTGAAGGTTATGCAGCTCACCATTATGCTTATATGGTGAAACTAGTTGAGGATGTTGAGCCCACATGTTTTGAGGAGGCTGTTGGTCATGCTCATTGGGATGCAGAAATGGATGAGGAGATGGCTGCATTAGAGGCCAATAAGACTTGGGATCTAGTATCATTACCAAAGGGCAAGAAAGCTATTGGATGTAAGTGGGTTTATAAGATTAAGCACAATTCAGATGGTTCTATTAGTAGGTACAAAGCTAGGCTGGTTGCAAAAGGATATGCCCAGACATATGGCATAGATTATGATGAAACCTTCAATCCAGTTGCTAGGATGGCAACTGTTAGATGTGTGATTGCTTTGGCAGCAGCCAAAGGTTGGAGGTTGTAGCAAATGGATGTGAAGAATGCCTTCTTGCATGGTGATTTGCACGAAGAAGTGTATATGGATCAGCTAGCAGGTTATGAAGATTTAGAGCATCCCACGTATGTGTGCAGGTTGAAGAAGGTGCTCTATGGGCTCAAGCAAGCACCTAGAGCATGGTCTGACAAGATTAGAGAGTATCTTGTCAATATTGGCTTTTATGTTTCTGATGTTGATCACTCACTTTATGTGAGAAAGGGAGATGCAGGTTTGGTCATCATAGTCATCTATGTGGATGACTTGATTATTACAAGTGAGAGTGATAGTGGGATTGCTGAAGTCAAGGATTTTTTGAAGAAGAAGTTTGAGATGAAGGATTTAGGTGAGCTAAGGTACTTCCTTGGCATTGAGGTGATTAGATGTGATGATGGTATATGGCTATCCCAAAGACAATATGGCTTGGATATGTTGTCCAAGTATGGTATGACAGCATGCAAACCACTTTCAGTTCCATTGGAGTAGAATGTAAAGTTGAGTGTTGATGTTGGGGATGAGATAGGAGACCCTACTATGTTCAGGAGGATAGTGGGGAGTTTGATCTACATGACCATTACAAGGCTAGACTTGAGCTACGCTATTGGTCTTGTGAGCCAGTTTATGCAAGTACCTAGAAAGCCACATTTGGATGCAGTCAGACGCATATTGAGATATGTGAAGTCCACATTACATTATGGAATTTTCTATGAGGTAGGTACAGATGTACATGTGTTTGGATACACAGATGCAGATTGGGCTAGTAGTATGTCTGATAGAAGATCTACCAGCGGATACATGTTCTCTCTTGGTAGTGCAGCAGTTGCTTGGAGCAGCAAAAAGCAATCTACAGTTGCTTTGTCGAGTACAGAGGCTGAATATAGAGGTGCTGCTGTTGCAGTATGTGAGGTAGTATGGCTACAAAAGTTAATAGCTGATTTGGATGTGCAGGTGGAAGGTCCAGTTGTCATTTATTGTGACAACATGAGTAGTATACAGTTGGCTAGGAACCTTGTATTCCATGCCAGCACAAAACATATTGAGGTACACTACCACTTTGTGAGAGAGAAGGTACTAGCAGGTGAGATTGACTTGGTGTATGTCAACACACAGGATTAGATAGCTGACATCTTCACCAAGGCATTGGGTACAGAGAAGCTTCAAAAGTTTCAAAGCTTACTAGAGTTGCAGAGATGTAGTTGAGCTTGAGGGGGAGTGTTGAGAGGACAAGCTCAACACATGTGGACATTAATGATGGACCGCCTGGTTAGATGGGTCCACACATCTACACTTAGCACGTTGGTGGTCATTATGACTCTCACATGGCCACTGACTCATTACTTATTATATTCAAGTTGTTACACCTATTTACAGCTGGCATAGTTATAGCGCCAGTCGACTAGTGTAGTCGGTTATGCATTGTTTGACTTAGTAGGCCACTTTCCTTTATGTTGTATCTTATCTATACTTTTGTATATTGTAAAGTGTGGAAGAAGAAGAAGAAACCAGCAAGAAAACGTTTTGGCCTCTATCTCTCTTCTTGTCTCTTGAGTGAGCTTCTCCTTGTGCATTCTGTGTGTGTTCGGCTCAGCATCTTGAGCAAGTCCCCCCACCACGTGATTCTTGACACCTATATTTTGGCCTTATGCCAACTGTAGAAAATTCGGGCATGACACTATGAATTTTCGATTGCCAAGATGGTTGCCATACTAGCAATCCTATGCTCAACCATACTATCCAAGAGCTAGGCAGCCTTACTTCACACAAGGGGAGCCCCTTTGGCTTTACCCACACCTAACAATTCAAAGCTAGCCGCTCCAAGGATCGACATCAACCCAATAGGAATCCCTAGACCCCATGACCTATAGTGACCTATCCACCAAGCAATGCTCCAATGCACTTTGTAGAGAAACCACTAGAGAGAAAGACTCATATGTGAAACCTTTTGTCTCTTATAATCAGGAGGGTAATCCCATATTGATGGACTTTATGCTTGTGCTAGTCATGGCTTTAGGTAGAGGGAGAGGTAGAGGCCTAGGAGGAGATTAGAACTATGAGCCCATAGCATGTTGAATGTATGGCCATCCAAGGCATATCTCATCTCGTTGCCCTAAAAAGGAGCAAGAAAATAAGGAGAAGGTTGACTTGAGGTGTCTTGAATGCAAAGTTACACACCTTTTCACCAATTGCACTAGGTGGAAACCTTTCACTAGCTTGACAATCATACCATATGTGTCACTCAAACTCTTTTGTGTCGAGTCACTTGATAACAAAGATGCCACACCCATCCCCATAAATGTCATAACACGAGCCCAAAAATGGTAGGCCTGTATCTCATTACTTGTACCTAGCAACCTAGATGCAGTCTCTATGGGGAAGAAGAGCCGACAAAGAAGAATAAAGAGTACTAAGACAAAACTAACACTCAAGAAAGAGAGTGAGACCATCTTAACAAAGGAAAAGTAGGCTATTGATGTAGAAGCAAAAACATTTTCTCATAAGACGAGGAAGACGGGAAGTGCTAAGGTTGGAGAGCACCCTAAACCCAACCAGTAACTAAAGGTTGTGCATAAGGTCAAGGAATGGATAAAAGAAGTACAAGCTCACTTGTGAGATGATGAACCTATCATTGAGGATGAGATCAATGAATTCTCAACCATGAGCACACCAGTCTCTCCCACGTACTTAAGAGCAAGAGAGGCAACATCACCACATGCACAACCGCAAAGGCTAAACATGGATGCCATGAATAAATGAATTCCCCAAGGGCATTGGCAAGAAGCCCATGAAGCTGAGGAGGGAAAGATAGTTGGTAGTTTGATAAACACACTTATATCAACTCCTATAATGTTGCCACTAGGAGAATTTCTTAGGCAAAACCCCGCACTATGGCAAGGGTTGAAGCAATGGATAGAGCAAATTGATAGGCATGAATTGGAAGACCTGCATGATCATGACACTATGATGCACATACCAAGCCTAATGCTGAATCCAATGTTTAAGTCCCCAAAAGTGAATGCCTTTTAGGAAGGCATTGAGATGCACACACTCTTACCTATTGTTTCCCTAGGGGATACTACATGATGGAAGGGGATAGTAGACACATGAGCAAGAGTTAGTGTACTTCTTGGGAAAACCCACCAGTAGAAACTGCACGGTTCAATATTACTCTAGCAAATGGAATGAAGGTTACACCCTTCAAAGTCTTGAAGGATTGGCCTTTAAAGATAGCGGAAATCCAATTCTCCATGATCTTCATAGTCATGAAGGGAGTGGATTATCATATCTTGCTAGAGATAGACCTTAGATGAGAAATGTCCAAGTGATAGAGGTTTGTGATAATGGCATGATATTCTTAAACAATAGATTAGAAGTAGTCCAAGTAGAGATGGACACTTGGAAAACCTCAACAATGGACCTAGATGCTATCTATGCCATGCTAAAGGGTGATTCAAAGGCCAAAAGTGAATATGGACCTATGACAAAGTACATTCCTTGTCATGAGGATGAGCGTGATTGGATGCATGCATTGGCAACTATTGACCTCCCATTCTCAAATGATGAGGATGAATATAGGCAAGCTAGAGACTTAGCTAGCAAACCCAACAAAGCCATAATTTCTAACCTACCAAGAGTGCCTTGATCCATGATGGCTAGGAGTTTCATTAGCTGACCAACACCAAACACCTATCATGTCCCAACTAACAAATTGGAACTCCATAGAATCTTTGAGTATCTATTAAGTGAGCTAGCTGGCAACCTAGTTGCAAATCTAGAGTCCCTCAAGGATCTCATGGAGAGTAAGGAGTAGCAATAGGCTAAGGTGCATGACTTAAACCTGTTATATAGTTGGACTCTCAAGACAAGTGAGGAGAAGTCTAAGAACATGAACCCTAAAAACAACACATAGTCTGAGTATGAGGATTCTAAGGATGAGAACAAAGACTGTTGTTCCAATAGTGAGGAAAGTGAAGAGGAAGTGGAGACCATAGAATATAACATGGATGGAAGAGTGATTGAGAAAATTAGAGCACATTCAAAACTCCAAGAGGTCAACGCTTTTAGAGTGAACAAAGGAGTTTTCAAGGTAGATTCCGATCAAACTTGGCTAGAATGCCTAGAGGTAGTAGATAATGAGTAAGCGTGATTAGTTCATCTTGGCACTTGTAAAGAAGCTGATTCCCACAGGAATCCATTAAATTGAAAATACAAACAATATACTAAAATGCCAAGAAACCATAGCCAATGTGGTTAGGCATGAAATGATATTACCAATGCTGGGTGAGAATCAAATGATGAGTTGCTACAACATGGTATGCACCTCAAGCTATGGTGTGCAAGAGTATTCACTCTCTTAGATGGTGGGAGGTTGAGACCTCAAACATGTAATGTTGTAAAATGGCAAAAAGATGCTTGGCTAGTTACAACTTAGCCTTTTATACTTAACCCTAGTAGGCTAAATATTGGCTAAGGCATTTAGGCACTTTTACTCTATTACAAGCCATCCTAGCCTAGAAGAGCTTTGTCCTCAAAGCTGAATTTGGGAACAAGATACAATGATAAGTACAAGAATAGCTTGAAATAGATGAAGTCATGTTGAAATAGGAGACTAGGCTGAAGAAAACTAAATAAGTCGATGAAGAAAGTCCATGTAAATGGAACAAACTATTGTAGGCTGTCCAAAACATGCTGCAGTACAAATTTGGCTATATCTTGAAGCAGAAGTGCCCAATTTCCATGTATCAGGTATAGAAATATAGAGGATAATATGTAGTATCTAGCCATGCTATCAAAATGAAATTTTGATGAAGATAAAGCATTTAACTTCAGAACATAATTTGATTACAACAAGCTAATTACTATCCAGTGAATGAACTATCCTCTTGAAGAAGCCATGGATATTGTTCCAAATAGGAAGCATGCTGCCAAGGAGATTCTTCCATAGGCAAACCCTTCTAGTTAATAAGATACTCCATAAGAACTCAGTTCCTTAGAACTTTCTTGTGCTTACCAATAATCTTTTCGGGTTCATATATGATCAAACCATCTTCATTAAGGGGAGGTAGTTCTTCAAGAACTTGAATTTCAGGGCCAACATACTTCTTGAGCTGATATACATGAAAGACATTGTGGATGCATGTAGCTGAAGGTAAATCAAGTTGATAGGTAAGATCCCCAATTCTCTTAACTATTTGATATGGACCATAATACCTATGAGTGAGTTTATTATGTTCTTCCTTAAGAGAAGCATAACAAGATTTTGGAACCTTCAAGAAAACCCATTCACCCTTATCAAACTCCACATGTCTTCTTTTCTCATCCGCATAGGCCTTCATTGTCTCTTGAGCTTTTCCAATGTTGCCCTTGCATTGCTTCATAAGAGCCTCCATCTTCTCTTACTCTTCATGAGCATTAGGATTTACATCATCATGAAACAATGCGGAAGGCACTTGAACCTTGTAACCATATAATTCTTCAAAATGAGGCATTTGAGTACTCATGTGATGAGTATTATTATAACAAAATTCTGCAAGATGAAGCCAATGGTCCCATGCACTTTGTGTGTCATGGCAAAAATGATGCAAATAAACTTCTAGCCATTTGTTGACCCTTTCAGTTTGCCCATCCATTTGTGGATGATAAGCTGTGCTAGGAGTCAAAATAGTCCCCATAGAAGAGAACAAACTTCTCCAAAAGCTGCCCATAAACTTGGTGTCACTATCAGTCACAATCTTCATTGGCATTCCATGAAGCTTAAAGACACATTCCATAAACTAATCAACCACTTGCTTTGCTGTAAATTGATCCTTTATTGGAATGAAATGGGCTAATTTAGTCAATCAGTCTACCACCACATAAATGATATTCCACCCATGCTTAGTTGTAAGCAATCCCATTATGAAATCATGCTAATATCAGTACACTTTCCACGAGGAATAGGTAGTGGTTGAAGCAAACCACTAGGTAGAAGTGTGGAATCCTTATTTTGTTGACACGGAAGACAACTCATAACATAATCTTTAACATCTCTCCACATCCCTTTCCAATAAAATCTCTTATGAATGTTATCAAGTGTTTTGAACAAACCATAATGTCCCGCTAAATGGGAAGAGTGTATCTCTTGCAAAATGTGGTCTTTGAAAGATGATTGAGGAGTCAAGAAAACTTGTTCTTGATACCATAAAAGACCATTATGCCACTTATAATTTGGATACACTTCTCCTTCGCCTTCCTGAACTTCCTTCATCACTTTGGATGCTTGCTCATCAAGAAAATACTCTTCTTGAATGTCATGGATCCAATCCTTATGTTCGGTTGTAATGGTAGAGATAGAACATGTCCACATTCTTGATAAGGCATCTGCCACAACATTGTCTTTTCCAGCCATATAAGATATCTCAAAGTCATATCCTTGAAGAGTAGCTAACCATCTTCGTTGGTTGGGAGAAAAATTTGGTTGTGAAAGGAAGTATTTCAGAACACGATGATCGCTTTTGACCTTGAAATGGCTGCCATAGATGTAATGATGGCACTTTTTAATAGCATGCAATATTGCTAATATCTCTTGCTCATAAACATGTAATTGACGCTCCTTGTCATCAAGATTTCTACTCTCATAAGCTATGACTCCATGATCTTGACATAAAAAATCCCCAATTCCTCTTCCACTAGCATGCACACATATGATAAACTCCTTAGAGAAATCCAGTCATACAAGGATAGATGCTGAAATTAAGAGAGATTTCAGCTCATTGAAACTTTGATTGGCAATGGAGTCCCAAAAGAAAGCCTCCTTTTTTAGTCTATCTGTCAATGGAGCTGCCACATGAGCATAATTCTTAATGAACCTCCTATAGAAGGATGGAAACCCAAGGAATCCTCTCAAGGAGGCTACATTCGTAGGATTAGACCATTCTTTAACACATTTTACCTTATTAGTATCCACTGTAATGCCTTGCTCTCCCACAATATGACCTAAGTATTCAACTTCATCTTCCATGAAAGACTACTTTGCCATGAGTGTGTGTCTTCGTTGTAATGTGTCAAAGACCTCTCGTATGTGCTTTGAATACTCATCCTTGGATTTTCTATAGATAAGGATATCATCAAATAGGAATGTTTTGAATAAGAAGGGCTGCAATATTTTATTCATGAGGGCTTGAAAAGTAACGAGTGCATTGGAAAGTCCAAATGGCATAACCAAGAAGTGGTATAACCCTCTTTCAATCCTAAAAGTTATTTTGAACTCATCTATTTCCTTCATTCAAATTGGATGATAACCCGATTGAAGATCTATTTTGGTGAAGACCTTTGCATCTTTGAGCTAATCCAAAAGATTATCAATTTGGGGAATAGGATACCTATTCTTGAATGACCCATCCGTCTTCTTGACTAGAGCATAGGAGAGGCCAACACCGATTGAATTTGCTGAATTAAACCCATTTACAACAATTCTTTGACCTGTCGCTCCACTTCTTCCCTTTCAAACTTGGACAAGCGATAGGGAGGTTTGTTGATGGGCTTTGTGTTGGGCAATGTAAGAAAGCAAATTTTCATGTTATCTTTCATGCTACCTTAGTTAGGTAATTAGCCTATTTTAAACTAGAGTATAAAAGGCAAGAGGGTGCCAATGTAAATCATCTTTTAATCATTTTTCACATCTCCACTTCTTGGAGCTTGAAGGTAATTCCTTCCCCACCATTGTAAGGGGTGAGCTTGAAGGTAATTCCTTCCCCACCATTGTAAGGGGTGAGTTCCTTGCAACAATTGTCATAAAATGATTCTCAAGCTTCCATGGCTTCAACACCTCTTGTAATTCTTGGTTATAAGACATCTTGAATTAAGAAATGGCAAGCTATGGTTTCTAGCATTTCTTGTTAGTTTTTGTGTAAATTTCCATTGAAGAGGCAACCTTCATTACATTGGTATCAAAGCATGGACTTTGATCCATGGAAAGAGTCACTTTCATGGAGATTTGAGTCATAGGGAGGACAGGTAGTAGGTAATTGGAGTACCAAGATTTGGTCAAAGGGTTTGGTACAATTCAAACCGTAACTAGTCGAAATTCTCTACAACAAATCGATATTAATTTTGGAGGTTTCTTGAAGGAGATCTTAAGGAAGATGAAAGTTCTTGGCCAAAAAAGCAGGTCGTGGTTAAATGGAGGTCGATTTTGAAGGTTCTTTACCCTAACTAGAGTCTAAATAGGGATTACTGGAGTTAAACCTTGGTTACTTTTTTGAGCCAGCTTCTCTCTCTGTTGTTTTTCTCAAGCTTTCCTCAAGCTTTCATGGTGGATCTTGGCTTCTCCCTTCTCCCAAGCCTTTCAATGGCTCAAATAACCCCTAGGGCTAAAATCTTCATGGAATAAGCTCTCTATAAAGTAGCTTTGTGATTGCCTTGCATACTTCTCATTTTGTAGTAGGGGAGTAAGTGTTTGCACTGTTTGCACTGAAAACACACTCCCCTACCTCACAAAAAATCTTAGCCGATCAAGCTTTGGCTATGGCATTATCAAGCTTCAAGATGGATTCCTCAAGCCTTTCAGCAAGCATACAAAGCTATTTCTCATTCTCATGATCGTTCTTGATCTCCGAAACCCTAGATATGACAGATTTTTATGATAGTAGTGAAATCTTTTGCAATTTCTTGAAGAGATCAAAGGGCTTTTACTCTATCAAGCTTCCTGGAGCTTCCTCAATACTCAAGGGACCAACATTGATCCATTCTTAGACTTGAAGCTTCAAGGATAGTTGACTATGGAGTCAAAACAGGGTAGCAAGCTTTAGGCATCAAATTCTTGGATTATTCTAAGGCAAAACAGGGCAGTTGCTGACAATTTTGAACATATATATAGGTCTACAGGTACTTTGAAGGTGTTTATAGGTTGATGACAGAGCCTACAGGCTGTACTTCAGTGCCCATAGAGGATTCTTAATGATCTATGACCAAATGGGTTGAAATAGGGTCCAAACAGTGAGTTTACAAGTCGTTTATAGATTGCTATCTCATCTTGGACAGTCATAAATAATCAATTACAAAAGTGGAATATTTCATTCTGAAAAAGTTATTCTTATAATCTATGCGTAGAAAACAAAGTCATCTTCGACGTTAGCTATAGAGCACCTCATTTGGACCTACGGTTCAAAAGTTTTGGTCATTTTAGTGTGACAGGTGGTCACTGTAGACATCACCTCGACATGTTGATAAGGTACATTGTTTTGATCTGAAGCAACCATATACCTCTTCCAAAATAATTACAATATTGATGAAAACCGAGGGAGAAATTCTCCTTTTTGGAGAAATAACAGAGAAATTCCTCTAACCATCCATTATTATCAATGCCTTTAGCAAATCCTAAGATTCAAGTAGGGGTAGCTCCTTTTCCCGAAAGAATGATACCTCCTAAGGAAGGAAGTAAAGAGCAGGTGGAAGAAGTAAATAAGAATTATGATCTTTGGGCTGCATTAGAGCAAGTATATTTGACCATTAACCTTTGGCAATTACTAGAAATAGCACCTACATGTCAAAAGCAACTTTATCATAAATTAGTTTGGCATTGAAGGAAGATTATCGAAATTAATGTTCCTAAAGTAACCGTAAGAAAAGCGAATAAGGACATGAAAATAGTAGATTTGTTTATGGATCCAGGAGCTCCAATTATAGATACGACTATTAATGGCCACTTGTTGAATGAAGTGCATTTACATGGTGGCTCAGCACTCAATTTGATGATAGAAAAAACAATGCACGAATTAGGGTTGAAGAATCTAGAACCTACCAATATCGTTTTACGTGTGGCTAATCAAAGGAAAGTGATTCCTATTTTGGGGTTACTTTGAAATGTAAAATCTCTAATTGCTGGCTTAGAATTTCATGTGAATTACTTAGTAATTTTCTCATTGTCAAATATCTCTTCATATTCGGTGTTGTTGGGTTGACCTTGGTTATACTAAGCAAGATGCACTCAGGATTGGTATAAAGGTTCAATTGTGATTGGTCCTCAAAATGATCGGGTTAAAATACAAGTTATTTCGAAAGGATTTTTGAAAGAGTCAGGAGATGAGATGGTTAGTGAAGTGGATGAAAAATCCAATAGTGAGTTTTATGATTCAGAAATGGAGAGGACCGATAATGAAGGGCCTTATGCTTGGTTATTTAGAACACAATGCTCAACAAAAGCAAAAAAAGTGGAGGTAAATATAGTACATCATGCTCATAAGGTAGAATAGATGGGTATTGGTAAATATGATGTAACATTTTCATCAGACAATGATTCAGATAGTGAGATTACTCACTAGTTGTCTATGACTGAAGATACAACCCTAGATTGCTTAATGCTCTCTATATGGAAAGCAGAATGCTTTGATGATTCACTTGAAACATATTCCCGATTATCCATGGATCAGGAAGGAAATGATCAAGAAGATGCATTTTTTACGTATAGCAAGGCAGAAGCAGCTTCTATGGATGAATTAGAAGAGGAAGACATGCTTGAGTTAGTGACATTTAATGTAGATGACATCTCAACAACCTCTTTGGGAAATATTGATGAATTTGACATTACTGAGAATAATAATGGCATGCTTGAGAGTTGGGTTTTTACTGTTTTCCCTTGAGGAAAATGCTCTACCCTTTGGATTTGAATAATTGCAGTTATAGCTAAAAGAACCTATTGTGATCAGTTAGAAAGAAAGGAAAGAGAAAGGAGGAGTAGGAATAGGTGCAAACCGTTAAAAAAACCAATATCGCAGGATAATGAGGATGACTCAGCTTTGGTATTGCATAGGTTTGCACAAACATCTAGTGAAAATCATGGTAATTATGATAGGATCATTAGAGAATTAAATGAGGCTTTGGAAGTAGAACATGAGGTAACAATGACTGTTGTGAATGAAGCAATGAAGAAAATTAATGAGTTACAAAAAGAAAAGGCAGAATTTCAATTTTCTATTTCCAAGTGATCTGTGGAGGATAATCTGAGTTGAGTGTCTAGCAATTTAAACAAATCCTTCCACATGTTGCTCATGAACCAAACATCCCAGTTAGAGACTATAACAAGAAGCAACCCGTGATATTTGAAGATCCAACTAAAGAAGATTCATGCCATGGTAGCTGAATTGAGTGGAATAGCCATGTGCACAAAATGGGCTTGTTTGGAGTAGTCTACTACAACAAAGATTGCATTGTGCCAATGGGACTTTGGTAATTCTATTATAAAGTCCATATTGATCACATCCCATGGGCGTGATGGTACTAGCATAGGTTGTAGTAGAACGAGCTAGTTTCAGCTGCTTTCACTAGTTGGTGCAGGTCAAACACATTCTAACATACTCTGTCACTTTTTCTCACATCCCTAACTAGAAGGAATGTCATTGAAGTCTTTGCAATGTTTGGGTCTCTGGCCTATAGGACCTGCCAATCTACAATCCCAAGCTTCTTTGAGTAATGTCTTCTTTAACTCAATGTCATCTTGGATGTATAGTCTATCATGTGTGTACACTAACCCATCCTTGATTTGATATATTCCCCATGATGTATTGTCCTCCATTATGTCCTCTATTAGTTTTTGAATTTCATTGCTAGCATGAGTGGATTGCCTCACCACACTCAAGAAATCACTATGGGTTGTGAAAGTCACCACTTGCAACTCGGCCTTACGGCTTAGTGCATCCACCATCTTGTTGGATGAGCCTGCCGGCTTGTGCATGATTTCCACATCAAATTCAATGCCATAAATTCTTGCCACCTTGCTTTCTTGGGAAACAACTTTGGTTGAGTCTAAAAATACTTCAAAGAGATATTATCAATATGAACCTTGGTGCGTTTATCCTATACATAGTGTCTCCATTTGCCTAAGCAAAGAACCACTACCAACATCTCCTTTTCATGAGTAGACCACCACCATTCATTAGGTTTGAGCTTTTTGGACTCATAGCATAGAGGGTGTCCATCTTGAATAAACACTTGTCCCAAAGCATAATCAAAAGCATCCGTGTAGATTTCAAAAGGCTTTGTGAAATCTACAATTTTAAGTGCTGGTGTGGAGCTCATAACTCTCTTGAGTACTTTGAAAGCTTCTTGCTCCCTATCTCCCCATGAGAACTTTGTGTTGTTCCCTATTAGATCTGCCAATGGCCATGTAATTCAACCATACCCTTTGATGAACACCTCTTTTACAATGAAACCCAAAAAATCCACTTCTTTCACTATGCGAATTCACATTTCTTTGGTTTGGTGGTGTACAATTGATGTTCTTGGAGTTGCACCAACACCTTTCTTACATGATCCTTGTGTCATCCTTCTTTCTGATAAACAATACTGGTGTCCCATAGGGTGAGAAACTTCTCCTTATGAATCTTGCTTCTAATAGTTCATTAAGTTGTTTCTCCAATTCCATCAATTTCTCATTCATCATGTGATAGGGTGGTTGCATCGGAGGGGTGGCCCCTAGCACCAATTCAATCCTATGATCAACGGATAATCACTTAGGTAACCCCGAAAGCAACTTCTTGCATTATATCTTTAAACTCTTCTAAGATCTCCCTAACACTAGAGTGTCCCACCATGAGATCTTTCCCTTCACCTTCTAGTTGATCCACTGCTCTCATAATACATAGGTGAATCGAACTACCTCATTTCAACTCCCTTTCCACTTGCTTAGCACTACACCACTGTGGGCTCTTCCCCTTATCTTTACTTGTTTCAACTAGTGTGTTGATGGCATTCAAGCTACTCCTACCCTCTACCTTGGTTGGTTTTACTTCCACTTGAGTCATTTTCTCATTTTCTATGCTCATCTTTGCTTGACTCATAACCTCTACCTCACTTGTAGCCGTTTTGACTTTAGGGCAGTCCCTCGCAATGTGTGGCCATCCCCACATGTACAGTATCTTCTCACTAGTGCATTCCATGGTGTGAATCCCTTGCCTTGCATGACACCACTCCTTTCATTGTTCCATTGTGAAGTTGTGCCCCTAATCTAGGTAATTGCATGTTGGGGGGTCTATATACTGATGGTGTTGAGCCACACTCTTGGTTACTTGACTTGTCTCCCCACCTCGACCCACGATCAACTTTATTCATGAGTTTTCTTGGGTTTGACTCAGTGGGCTAAATGATGTTTCTCTCCCTATCCCCACAAACCTACATGCATCCACATCTTCCAACCTCTTTGCCATCTCAAATTCTTCTCTAACATTTTCAGGCTCTTGCTCTCTATCTCCTTGCAAGCCTAGTCTTGTAGTCCATACATAAAACCATGTAGCTTTGTCATCACAACCATATCTTGAAGTTGTAGCATAATTGATCTATATTTCATGATGGATTCCCTCAATTTTCCTGTCTATTGTCTCAAGGCACACCATTCATCTTTGACTTTGAATTTTTCATTATTGGGGATGAAGTAGTTTCTAATTTCAGTACACAACTCTTGCCAACTCATCACACGAGTTTTACCCTGCTCTATCCACTCTTTCTCCTTTGCCAACCACCAATCGTATGCTTGGTAACCTAGATGTTGAGATGCCACTTCACCTCGTCAACATGTGGGAACTTTCAAGATGTTCATGTATTGCTACATGAGATTGAACCATCTATCAAGAGCCAAACAATCTCTTTCTCCTTTGTAATTCTCTAGAGCTATAGGTTTGTATCTACCATATTCACACTTAGAATCTTCTGTATCATACCACACCTCCTTTCTTCTCCCTTTACCCCTTCTTTGTTGCTCTCAGTTCTTCATGGATGTTAATAAGTGAGTAATTTTTACAAACACAGCTTGCAAATCTACATTGTTCACCTCTGTAAAAACATGGATCTAGAACATGGCTTGAGGTGGAAGCTATGGAGGTTGGAAGAGAAAGAGTGAGTTCATGAAGAAACCGACATGCCTGACTGTTACACAAGTGAATTAGGTTCCAAGATGGAAGATTGGACTCATAAACAAAATCTTGTGTATAGACTGGCAATGACATAGAGACTTTAGTGAAGGACAAAAGTACTATGACATTACATTAGAAAAGAGAGCAAGTACAATGCTTTATAGGAACTGGATGGTAGCACTTCTCCTACTGTGCTTATGGGATTCTATTCCTGAGCCCACACTGCTCCATACAAAGAGGCTAAGTAGGTGTGATTGCAGAAATCTCAACACCCCTCTTCAATCACAACTAGAAGTACAAAGTGTGTAGAGGCTTTAGTGAGAGCAACACCTGCAAAGTGTGGGCACACGATAAACATGGCAAAACACTAGAGACTGTCGTAGAAAAGGCTAAGTGTGGATACCACAAACATGGTAGACATCTAGAGGCTGTAACAGGGGCCTCACAATGTGTACAGAGGCTGTTGTACAAGGCTACATGAGGAGTTTACAAGCGTATGATAGAGGCATTTTGGGCTAGGCAGTGCAAAGCTAAAAAAGTCTATCAAAATAGTGAGAATAGAAGGACTAGTGAGGCTTGTCCTTCTAATCATGGTGGTCTTCTTCTTCTTACTCTTCCTTTGCTCCATGGTCTTCTTCTTCTTCCATTGTAGCAGGATATTCCTTCTGGGACCTCTTTCTAGTGTGGCAGAACTTTTCAGTGTATGTCCGGTCCTTATGCAAAAATCATAGAATAGCTGGTTCTTCTTGCCTTTGTACATGTTGCCAACATATAACATTTGTTCATCTCTAGAGCTGCTTGGTTCTTTTTTAGATTTCAGCTTCTTTTCCTCCTCTAATAGTGATGCTTGGATATCAACAAGCTTAGGATTTGGCATACTGATTAAGGTTGTTGATACATTATTCTATTCAAGAGGCAAACTTTTAAGCAAAACACCAATACTAATATCGTCATCCATTTTCAAATTTATTTCTGCAAGCTGGGTTAGAAGTCCTTCCATGTAATTTAAATGTGTAGCAAGAGGTGTGTTGGACTTCATGTCAAGCATGAAGAATTCAATCAAGAGACCATATTTGATGACTTAGACTGTGCACCAAACAAAGTGTCAAGTCCCTTCCATGTATCATGTGAAGTATCATAGTTATCCACATGGTGGATATAATTGTCGTCTAGCTCTAGTTTGATAATGGCCTGAGCCTTATCATTATTCTTTTGCCAACTGACTGCAAGTTCCACATCACAAGGCTTCTTCTCTTTGCCACTGGTGATGGCCCAAAGACCTTCTTCATTAGGATGAGCTTGATGCGAGTCTGCCAGGTGTGAAACCCGACCCCTTTGAAGTGACGAACTGTCAAAGAGTCCTTGCCCATGCTAGAGTTGGAGGATAACCAAAAAATAGCTTCAAAATTCTTAGATTTCAACAACATAAGACTTGATCTTGAGTGTACTTGATAAGCACAAGTGCCAAAAGACATTAGATGAATAGTATCAAGAGATACCGATGCTTGTGGCTCGAAGCTTGAGATCTTCAAAATGACCTTCAGAATCTCCCCTCCTTGATTTGATGTTGAACAAAGTGCTGGAAAACTTCAAATTCAGTGGATCAGAGTGGCAAAGGCTTGGTTTGAGTGTCAGGAGAGAGAGAGAAAATAATGGAAAGATGAAGCTTTGAGTTCTTGGCTATGGCAGCCATAGTTAGGGTTTGCAGGACAACATGGTTTTTCACAAATTGCAAAAGCTATAGTGCATCATTTCCAAATTTTTTAAAATAGAAATGAAGCTTACTTCATGGGCTATCAATGCCCTATGATGATGCCCTAAATCGTAGTGTGTACACAGAGAACAAGATGAGTACAAATAGGGCGGGCATAGTTCTGAGCAGCAGACCAAAAACTTCACAATGGTGGGCCATATACATCCTGATGTTGAGGTCATAGGTGATAGGAAGAAGCGCCTTGATTGTTGAGATATTTGCAATCACACATACTTCAGTCCCTTTGTGAGAAGCAGTGAGGGCTGAGGACCAGAATCCCATATGCACAATAGAAGAAAGTATCACCACTCCTTTCCTATAAAGCATTGTACTTGCACTTGAAGAGCACCCTACCATGGCACAAAATGAACCACGAACCGGCTAAGTAGAGGCTGCAAATACATCACTGGCCATAAAAACCTGCAAGAAAACTCTCCTTCTCACCAAGAATCCATATCCTCAAGACACACAAGAAATTGGACAATTCTTCCATCCTCACCCTCTTTCTCTTCCTCACTCTCCATTAGATTTTGCAAAGGAGCACAAGATAGAAAAGCAAGAACAAGAAGGCAAGTGTTGTGCCAAAATGGGAGAGAGGGAAATGAAGCGTGAAAGGAGAAGATAAAGGAAGAGAGAGGTTGTAACCACCTCAACCTCCCACCTCCTCAAATCACCCGACAAGCCTCCTCCTTTTCTTTTCTTGATATATAAAATTGAATTTCATACATCTTGGCTAAGGTCTAAAAACCCTTCATTTGTTGAATGAGACAAAAGGTGTTTGACCTTCCCTTTTCTTTCAACATTTTTAAAATGTGAGCCTTTTGGACTACACATTTTACATTGCTTCATATTTGAAATTTTGACAAAGGGGTACAATTTCAATGAGTCATTTTACAAAAAGTTGTTTCCATGTGAGCACATTTTGGTGCCTATTTTTGCACTGATTTGGGCATCATCATTCCTCCCACGCTTAAGTGTGAAGCGTCCCCATGAGCAAATTCGAAGAACAACCACAATCAGCACTTGAAAAACCTTCATCTTTAATCTTATTTTCTTCATCATCTTTGAATTGCCATTGGATTTGGAAAGGAAAATAACACAAAAATACACACAACTAGGTCGTAAAGCCTAGGTAGCAAACACACAAAACAAAAATCACAAGCAAAAACACAAAGGATAGGGTTTTTCAACAAATTGAATGCAAGGTCAACGTCACACTCAAGATAGGAAAGAAATAATAACTACGCCATGAAGGTCTAAAAAGAGACCCGAAAAAGATAAATCAAGAGAGCACACCCTTACAAAGGATATTCCATTGGAGTTCTCCCACCCAAATTATACATTGTGAAAAGGAAAAGGCAAGGAATATCTTATTAAAGATAAAATAACAAAATGAAACAAAATTGAGAGAAAAAAATGTATTGTAATTCTTTTACGTGTATTGGAGGAGAATATAACTTGGTGGAAAAGCTCGTATGAGAACAAGCATTGCATATGAATGAGCTTTAAGGAAGAATGGCCTTATTGTAGATTGAAGTCCCTTGCTTTGTTCTATTATAAATATTTAAAAATAAAATAAGTTCACGAAAAAAATGATGGGATAAGGTTGAATAATTGGGGATGCCACGTGTTGATGAGACGAAAGGAGAATAGGATGATGCTTGTGTGGAGGATGAGGTTGTGATTCTGCTAACGATGAGGACTGTTGAATGGTATAATGGAAGCTTTTGCAACAAGCGATAGCTCACTGGTCAGTAATTATTGTCAGGGAAGGCTACTATGGTGGTAGTCCTTGCTGCTGCTACTGCTGAGTTTGCCCGATCTCACGATCATTGTTCGAATGCATGCCTCCTCCAAAAGCTAATCAGGCATGGTAGTGAAGATTTTCTTTGACATAACATCGGCATGTGGGGCTGTTCCTCCTCTTTGAATAGGATCGTAGTCCTTACAAAGGTCATTGTAATTGAATAGGATCGTAATGATTGCAATCATCCACAATAATCGATGCTGTAAAGCCGTTGTCGTCGAAGGCGCAGATTGATGCCTACCACAAGATTGCTCGGAGTGTGCGAAGGGGATGTGCTATGTCGCCATTATCTTCGTGCGTCTCCTTCTTGTGCCTTGGCTTTCCTCTTCAAGAGAAAAAAGGGCGCAGCTTGCCTACTCCTCCTGAGATATCTCTCATCTCTCTCCTTCTCGAATTGGGGGTTGATTTTTGCTTGTTGGGGTGGAAGAAAGAAGGGGAGGCTCCAACATCGACCTTTGGTGGAGGAACGAGTAGCAGAAAAATGAATGTAGCAACCATCTTCTTCTCCATCTTTTCATTGATAAAGCATTCTTCTTCTTGATTTTACAAAATCCATATTTCCTTCTTGAGCATTGTAGCCAAGAAATAAAGCTTTTCATGGCCCAAAATATGGCTGCAAATTCTTCTCTTGCAAGCACCATGACCACCTCTTTCCCGGCCAGTGCACCAAATGAAGAGCACCCTGTCACGGCACAAAATGAACCACGAACCGGCTAAGTAGAGGCTGCAAATACATCACTGGCCATAAAAACCTGTAAGAAAACTCTCCTTCTCACCAAGAATCCATATCCTAAAGACACACAAGAGGAAGGCACACAAGAAATTGGACAATTCTTCCATCCTCACCCTCTTCCTCTTCCTCACTCTCCATTAGATTTTGCAAAGGAGCACAAGAGAGAAAAGCAAGAACAAGAAGGCAAGTGTTGTGCCAAAATGGGAGAGAGGGAAATGAAGCGTGAAAGGAGAAGATAAAGGAAGAGAGAGGTTGTAACCACCTCAACCTCCCACCTCCTCAAATCACCCGACAAGCCTCCTCCTTTTCTTTTCTTGATATATAAAATTGAATTTCATACATCTTGGCTAAGGTCTAAAAACCCTTCATTTGTTGAATGAGACAAAAGGTGTTTGACCTTCCCTTTCCTTTCAACATTTTTTTAATGTGAGCCTTTTGGACTACACATTTTACATTGCTTCATATTTGAAATTTTGACAAAGGGGTACAATTGCAATGAGTCATTTTACAAAAAGTTGTTTCCATGTGAGCACATTTTGGTGCCTATTTTTGCACTGATTTGGGCATCATCAACACTCTTTTTCTAATTCAATGATAGTACTCTTTTCTTTCCAATAAAGTGTCTTGTCACTGTCAATACAAAAATTGTGTTTATGAGTCCAAGTCTCAATCTTGGAACCTAATTCACTTGTGTGACAATTTTTCTTTGTTGAGGTCAATGTCTACATGAGTTTCTTCTTTCTCTTTCAACCTCCATAGCTTCAGCATTTGCCATGCTCTAGATCCCGCATATTTGCCATGGTATCAGAGCCTAGTTGGGCATGGCAAAGCTTCTTATCTATTCTCTCAATCCCTCTCCAGCTTAATCCAAGTTCAAGGTGTGTATCTAACTTCATCTTTATCCCTATCTCCAAGTGACCTTCCATGGTAGCCATAGCCTGTGGAACCTACCTTGCTTGGAGCCTCTTGTTCTCACTCTAGAGGCTGTAATACATCACAATTTCTTCTGTGAATGTGTTCTTCTGCTCAGGGTGCAGCATCCTATTACCTTACATCATGACATTGGTGCTGTATTGGTCCGGCATTGGTGACATTCTCCACTGCAGCCCAAATCTGTGCCATGTCTGGTCGTACAGCTGCGGTGGAACTATAGGGTGCAATCTCTTGACTGACCATAGGGAAATTATAGCCATGGTTTAAGCTTCTTGGCCACCAAGTGTTGTGGAAAATGCCTTTGTCTGTGATTCGCTGTAATAAAAAATACAGACGCATCTAAAAACCTAGAAACAATCTGCCATAGCCACTCTATCATAAGCTCATTCTCCACGTCTTCCTTCACTCCCATTGGGCAAAACTAACATCTTGTCATTTTGATCTATTTCAAAATAGAGGTGTCAACAAAACATTGAGGAGGGGAAGTGCTTGAAGATCCTTTGAGGTCTTGAAGAAATCAAACATCTTATTCTTCCCATCCTTCTTACCCTACTCAAAGTTCTATTACTTTGAGTTCCCAACAAGTACTTCAGCAAGCAAATCAAGGAGGGGAATAGAAGACCGATGAAGACCTATTGAGCATTTACCAAGCATTTGGCTCCACAAGTATCTCTCGATATACTGATCACTTAGTGTTTTTTGACACTTTTTGCTTGTTAGCACACTCAAGATTATCTCTTGTGCTACTTAAATCTGATAATTCTGAAGCTAATTTGCTACTGTTTCCGCAAGTCTAACATGGGCAAAGTCTCTCCAACTGCTTGTTTCAAAGGAGTCAGGTTTCATACATGGCAAACCCGCATCAAACTCATCCTGATGAAGAAGGGACTCTGGGCCATTACCACTAGAAAAGAAAAGAAGCCTTGTGATGGAGATCTTGCTGTCGTTTGGCAAAAGAACGATGATAAGGCTCAGGTCATTATCAAACTAGAGCTAGATAACAGCTATATCCACCATGTGGATAACTATGAGACCTCACAGGATACATGGAAGAGACTTGACACTTTGTTTGGTGCATAGTCTAAATCATCAAAGTATGGTCTCTTGATAGAGTTTTTCAAGCTTAAAATGAAGTCCAGCACATCACTTGCCACTCATCTAAATTACATGGAAGGACTTCTAACCCAACTTACAGGAATCAACATTAAAATGGAAGAATATGTTTTCATCGGTGTTCTACTTAAGAGTTTGCCTCTTGAATATAATAATGTATCAACAACTCTAATTAATATGCCAAACCTTAAACTTGTTGATATCCAAGCATCACTGTTAGAGGAGGAAAAGAAGCTAAAAACTAAGGAAGAACCAAGTACCTCTAGAGATGAACATGCATTATATGTTGTGCAACACGTACAAAGGCAAGAAGGATCAACTCTTCTATGACTTCTACAAAAGGACTGGATACACCGAGAAGTTCTGCCATGCCAAAAAGAGGTCCCAAAAGGCCTATCTAATTGCAGTCAAAGAAGAAGAAGAAAATGGAGCAAAGGAAGAAGAGGAAGAAGAAGACCACTAGGAGAAGGACAAACCTCATTAGTCTTTCTATTCAGATAGACTTTTTTAGTTTTGTATTTCCTAGCCCTAATGCCTCAAAACATAAACTTGTAAACTCCTCAGTTATCCTTGTAATACAGCCTCTGTACACTTTGTGAGGCCCCTGCTACAGCCTCTGGATGTCCATCATGTTTGTGGTACCCACACTTGGCATTTTTTACGATAGCCTCTGGTGCTTTGTCATGTTTATGGTGTGCCCACACTTTGCAGGTGTTGCTTTCACTAAAGCCTCTATACGCTTTGTACTTGTGGTTGTGATTGAGGAGGGGTATTGAGATATTTGCAATCACACCTACTTCAATCCCTTTGTGAGAAGTAGTGAGGGCTCATGATCAAAATCCAATATGCACAATAGAAGAAAGTACCACCACTCATTTCCTATAAAGCATTGTACTTGCACTCTTTTTCTAATGCAATGATAGTACTCTTTTCTTTCCAGTAAAGTGTCTTGTCACTGTCAATACACAAGATTGTGTTTATGAGTCCAGGTCTCAATCTTGGAACCTAATTCACTTGTGTGACAATTTGTCTTTGTTGAGGTCAATGTTTACATGAGTTTCTTCTTTCTCTTTCAACCTCCATAGCTTCAACATTTGCCATGCTCTAGATCCCGCATATTTGTCATTGATATGGGGAACAAGTTCTTAGAAGGAAGCGTGAGGAGATACTGCCTAGATGTGGAGATATAAGAGCTCCAAGCAAGGTTGGTACTGCCTGGCTATGGCTACCATGGAAGGTTGGTGAAGATAGAGTAAGAAAATGAACTCATTGGTTGGAGTAGAGTTAGAGAGAGGCTAGAAGGGGGGTTTACTGATCTCAATTGATGTATGCCATGCTCACCATGGCTTTTATACCATGTAAAAACATGGATCTAGAACATGGCTTGAGGCGGAAGCTATGGAGGTTGGAAGAGAAAGAGTGAGTTCATGAAGACATTGACATGATTGACTGTTACACAAATGAATTAGGTTCCAAGATGGAAGCTTGGACTCATAAACACAATCTTGTGTATAGACTAACAATGATACAAAGACTTTACCGAAGGACAAAAGTACTATAACATTACATTAGAAAAGAGAGCAAGTACAATGCTTTATAGGAACTAGATGGTAGCACTTTTCCTATTGGGCTTATGGGATTTTAATCCTGAGTCCACACTGCTTGCCCATTCCAAGTAAACTCCATGAACATCTCTGATTTGGATCCAAATAAAAATTTCCAAGATTTTTAAGCCAATTGCAGCCAATGATGATGTCAATAGGACCCATATGTAGGACAATTAAGTCTGTCATAATAGTGCAACTGTGATAATTCAATAGGAGTTTGCCAGCATATCTCTTTGCTCAACTCTTGAGTACCATTAGCCACTTGTACCTTTAGTGGGACTTCTATTTCTTGAGGTAGTAACTTCAGCTCATACAATGATTTGACATTGACAAAACTATGTGTGTTGCTCATATCAATGAGAATATGAGCAACCTTTGAATTGATAGTACCCTTGAGCCAAAGTGTATTTTCACCTTTAAAACCCATCTATGCATCTTGAGATATGGAACAAAACATGGGCTAACAAGGAACCATATGTTGAGAGTGAAAAAAGATTGAAAATTTGACTGATTTTTGTTGTTTTTGAGGTCTGAATGGTTGATTTTTGATGGATTTAGAGTGATGTATGATTGATAATGAAAGTGTTTGAGAGTGTTTTGGATGATATTGATTATGTTTTGGAAGTTCATGATGATTCTTAGTAGAAATATGAAGCTCTGTGATGTTCTGATAGTTTCTGTTGAGGTTTTGATTGGTTTTGATACCTTTTGTATAGCTTCTATTTTGTTCTGATTTTCTTTGTGTATGAAGCATGGATTGATGATTGATGAAGGTTGAAATATTTTGAAATCTTATTGAATAGTTTTTGATAGTTTGGAATGGTTTTAGTATGAGTTATGAGGATCTACTATTCTCTGATGACCTTCTGTAATCCTCTGTAAACCTTCTGTAAAGCCTCTGTCTCTATTGTGTCTTTGCTCTGTTCCTGTTCCTAATCTGTTCTGTAGATCTTCTGTCAGTGTTCTGTAGAATGTATGTGTGACTTTGAAAAAGTTGTCTAAATTTTGGAAAGGATGACTCTAAGTTTAAAAGAGCTAAAAAAAATGGAAGAAGCAGCTGCTGAAGACTGAAGAGAAGACTGAAATGACAGTGACAGTAGTGAGCTATGAAGAGACACTGTAGTGGCTCTGGTGCCCTTTCATACCTCCCATACCTCTTAGGAGGTGCATCCACAACCTAAGAAGGATTATTGAGAGTCATTATTGAGTATTGTAGTGAGGAGATGATGTACTATTGAGAGAGAGAGAGAGAGAGAGAGAGAGAGAGCCAATTCTATCAAAACAGTGTATCTGTATATGAGAGATTGAAAGAGAAAACTATGAAGACATTCAAGATGAATACTATGTGATTGATTTCCATTCAAAAAGGGTGTATTATTTTATGTTCTTTGTTCTATTGATGTATTCTATGAATATGTTGAAGATTATGGTTGATTCTATCAAATTTGTGGGAGATATATACTATGATGTTGTGTGAAGATTTGCTGTTTTGTTTGTTTTGGCCATCAAAAGAATGAAATAAAAGCTTGTTAATGTTATAAGATAGACTTTGTTGCAGTAGAATCCCCTTTTCCTTGGTGTTCCTCTTGGGGCTCCATGTTTTTGGTGTGCAGCTGGGGAAACTTGCCACGAACAAGCATCAAAAGAGGCTAAAAATGAAGGAAATGGCATTGCCAAGAAAAGAAGAATTTAATGGATGCTTGTAGAGTTCCTTCTTCCACTGAAGAGTTGGAGATTCTTATTGCCAAAGCCACTCTCCACAAGAAGTTCATCCCAAAATGGCGGAAACATATTACCATCATGATGCATGCTCTATGTGGTGGACTATTTCCTCTTTCTGTTGAGGTAGCAGAAACTTGCATCTTGGCGGGAAATTATTTGGGAACAAACTAAAGAGCAGAAGCAGAGAGAATGACTATCCATGGAAGATTTGGTATTCATTGAGAAGTTTTCAGACATCATCAAGTGGGAGATCGTGAAGAAGCTTCAGGAGTCGTGGTTTGTGGAGATTCACGAAAACAAGAAGGAAAAGAGTCAGAATTTGTTTGTGGATGCTCAACAGCAAGATACATGGGATGCTTGGTGCATTGACAATATTCTATTTGTCCAATTAGCAACCCACTAGAAGTTGGTAGACAGAGTGTTTTTCATAACATACACTGTTGAAACCCTCAGAAGCTGGCATTATAATGATGGTACAACAACGATCCTAAGAAGAATGAGTTTTGATACTTTCAAAACGGAACATCTCCCCCTCTATAGTGGTTTGAAAGCTGAATTCAGAGATGTTGAAAAGAAGGAAGTAGAAGGGATGTTGGCCAGAGAATCCCCTAGAGAGATTGAAGTCCCTCTTTGATTCTATTATGTTGAGTACTGAACAACTAGTTGGAGCCAAGCTCCTGATGAATGACACAATCAAGAGGCAAGAGTTAGAATGAGTCTAGAGGTACATGAGAAGAGACAAGGCAAGAATCAAGGCTGAGAACGAGCTTGCGATAGAAGCCTCCTTTGACGCCTTAAAAGCACTCTTTATAGAAGTCCCCATGGCGACTCAAGGTTCCCTTCCTAGTTGGATTTGTCCTGATAGGCCAGAAAATGTAGCCCCATTTCCAATTTTTAAGGGAGAGTACAATGAAGACCCTGATCTTCATGTAGCAGAGTTTATGGTAGCATGTGTGGCTAACAATGCCAGAACCCCTGAGCATTGGTTAGCAATATTCCCCGCCACTTCCAAGGGTGCGGCATTCCAGTGGTATGAGAGACAAGCAGCAGGAACTTTTGGCACATGGAACGATCTGAAGTTGGCCTTCCTCACCAAATTTAGGCGTGAAGGTTTTGAAGACCGGATGTGAGAGGAGTTTATGAACCTAAGTCAGTCCTCTGGAGAAAAAGTATAAGCTTATGTCTCGCGAATGGAATCCATCCTAAAGAGATGGACTAACCATCATTTGGATTGAACTTAGATTCTCATCCTTTCCAAAAGTTAGAAAACTTTCCCAAAGTCACACATACATTCTACATAACACTTACAAAAGGTCTACATAACAATATAATACAGTACAGTACCAGAGCAGTTACAGAACAGTTACAGAGTAGAGACAGAGGTTCTACAGAAGGTTTACAGAGGGTTACAGAAGGTCTTTAGAACCTCATAACTCATACTAAAACCATTCCAAACTATCAAAAACTATTCAATAAGCTTTCAAAAGATTTCAATCTTCATCAATCATCAATCCATGCTTCATACAGAAGAAAATCAGAACAAAACATAAGCTATACAGAAGATACACAGAACCAATCAGAACCTCAACAAAACCTATTAGAACATCACATAGTTTCATATCTCTACTAAAAATCATCATGAACTTCCAAAACATAATCAATATCATCCAAAACACTCTCAAACACTTCCATTATCAACCATACATCACTCTAAATCCATAAAAAATCAATCATTCAGTCCTAAAAAAACAACAAAAGTCAGTCAAAAATTCAGTCTTTTTCCACTCTCAACATATCCCCACACTTAGAAAGGAAGCGTCCTCGCAACCTAAGGAAAAGAAGAATATAAGTTCACTAAAGAGCTCAATTTTATTTTCCGTAGGATCTTCAACAATCTCGCCAAACCACGACCCCAACTTATCACGTGTATCTCTTAAAAAAACTACTAAAGGAAAACTTCATTATTCATTAACTCATCTGATAATCATTTAAAAGTCATAACAAATTTGTAAAGGATATAAGAGGTTTTTCTTCAGCTTTCCACCATAGGCATTCCATCCGTCAACAACAATTTGAAAAGAGCTCTCGAACAAATTATTCAACCAGCACGAACTCATCACATACAATTTAACCCACAACACACACACACACAACACTAACACAACAATCTGAATGGCACCTCCAAAAAGAAATATATATCATTAAGAATCATCCAAAATACATTGCAAAGGCATCAATGAAGGTGATCCCTTTTGAAGGCTTGGTGGTTTTAAAAACGATCCATGGAGAAGGACTCATCCACAAATGTCTTTCAGGATTTTGAAAGAATTGCAGGCAGCACATCCTTTCTAGCAAAACAAGGTATCTGCTAGGTAGACATAAGGCATGAAAATATAGGACATCCAACTATTGGGAATCAATGTTCACATTGACATTCATGCAAAGCTTTGGAATGACCTTTTGATCATTATAGGAATGCCTATCCATGTATGCTAGATACCAAGCAAAATGAGCTGTCAATCTCACTGAAGAATCTAGGGATTGTGAATATTGCTGAGAAAAATGGAGGTAATTCTGGTATGATTGACTGGCAGTTGTCCAGTCCCCTGGAATTAATGGCTAGTTAATCTGTGGTCCCGTGAGAGAATCACTTGAGCTCCATCCTCTTCTTCTCGAAATCTGCTGATAAAATCCTTCGTACTCACTAACCAACTGAGGGGGTTGAGAAATAGAAGTGTCAAGAGATGGAAGTGGAATAAGTAAAAGAGGATGAAGAGATGGGTAGGAAAAATCATAAAAGGAGGAATAAGATAAAGAAGGAGTGGCTGAAAATTTAAGTGAATTAGTTAGGAAAGGTGTCAATTGATAAATAGGAAAAGTAGAAGGTATATGGATAGATGGAGAAGGGCATGGTGAAGAAGGGGAAAATACTCAATCTTTGATGAAAGAACAATAGGTAAATATAGAAATTTGAGGAAAACCCTGAGGTTGGAAAAGAAGAGGTAAGATAGCTGCTGAATTGGTTTGATAAAGGGAAAGATAAGTATCATAGCGATGGGCCATTTGTTGATAGTGTAATAGGCTAGGAATAGAGGGACCTAAGACAGATCTTCTCTAATAGGCATAAAAAAAGGATGAATCAAATGGATGGTTCTTGGAAAGATAAGCTAGGAGATCCACCCTCAGTTGGTTAGTGCTCTACACATAAGTAGAAGCTGTATTCTGACGTTGATTTAGGACCACAGAATCAATCATTGAATGCCATGAATTGTCAGGGCAAGTAGCCACTTTTGAGGAATAACACTAGAACATGTCATCTATCCGCAACTCTAAATAGTTGACATACAAAACAGCTTGCAGAACCACATCCCCCACATACCAGGCCAGTTCTACATCATCTGAAATCAATAGATCACGTCGTAGATACATGTAAGACGGCAACATGGTATCCATCATGATAGAATCTTCAAAAACCATACGGACCACTTCTGTTAGCAAATCAGGAGACCAAGCCCGAGTCCAACCATCCTCTGGAAGAGGAAGATCCATCGTTGAAAGCTTCATATAGAAGGCCAACTTCTGCAACTGATAGTGGACAAATAAAGAATGGTCCGAAGGAACATACTCCTGAAAGTGCTCAAATGTAGACCATACAAATCCATCATGGACTGCAATCTTTCCACTTTATCTTGAAACAAGGGACACAATGTGGCATGTCTCTGGAGAACTACCAAGTCCTGCTTAGAGATAGAAGGAATAATAAGAACATTGGGGCTTGGAGGAACAGACCATGACTGTGCCAATTGGTCTTGCTGCTTAATCTGGGAAGCTTGTGATTCCAATGTATTATGAGTAGTCTGCAAAGCTGACAGTTTTGCATCTAAAAGAGTCTGAAACTCTTGAGCTTCTTTGGACATTCTCTCTTTCTCCTATGAGACTCTAGTGACCTCTGACTTAGCTTTTGTTAACTGAATCTTCAAAGAAGATATTTTTTCTCTCTGGGTCTCAATCATTTGGGTCCATTGCTCCATTTGCTTCACTGAAAGTTCAATCAAACTTTGGATGTCATTACAAGGGAATGGAATAGCATCTCCTGATACTAAACTATTCAGTGAAGGAATTGATATTTCCAAAGAACCCTGTCTATGTACCCTGAATACATTGTTACATGTGAGGTAGGCAGGGAGGTTACTACCAGATGTAGCACGATTGTAACCAAAGGAATGATTGAGGGAGTTTTATCTGCCACATGCTTCCAGCGCTTCTGCTGAATGACCAATGGAGGAGGGGAATCAAGATCCTTTATGTCAATAGGTTGGACTGTTTTGAAGGTGGAGGGGAAGGTACTGGATCAGATGGAGGAGGTGGTAGCACACCCTTCTTAAGGCATGAGTAAGTCAAGAAAGCATATAAGTAGGAACCATAAGTGACATTCGTGACATTCTCTCTGGTCACTTTGACAAAATGTTGCTCCATCTTCATAAGCAGGTAAGTACTCCAATCAATGGCCACCCCTTTTAACACCATCCTGGAAGCTGTGAAGAGTTCTTTGTACAAATAATGGGATGGTGTTTTAGTAGGCATAAACCTGTATTGGAGGAACTGGCAAACTAACTTCCAAAGAGGATCAATGATCATGGAAAAAGATAATCCTGAAGTGTTTATCACTTTCTTAACATTCGGAATCTCTTTGGTCTACTTCTGTAACAGCTTGAAAATCTCATCATTGGAGAATAATTGTCTGGCTATAACAAAGGGTTCTCCTTTGTAGGGAAGAGACAAAGCCTTCCCTAACCCTCGGGGTGTCAATACCATGAAAGCACCATGAACCATGCCCGACTTCTTACTGTATGATGTAAGAACCTCATCACACAGGGATGGATCGTCTGGAATCAAAGGGAATGAAACAGCCACGAAAGTCGCAAGCCCTGCTTTCACTATAGGCTCAAAAGTGAGTAGGGAAGAATAATCCCTACTACTGATCAATGGGACATATTGGATAGGAGGAGGATCGTGAGGCGCCATTCAGATGGAAAACACACACACCACAACATAGACAATCACAAAGAATGCCTACAAAACAACAAAATCGCTATAAGAAAGAAATCAATCAAAAGAAGGACACACACAGAAGTAACTAACCAATTTACAACCCCAAACAACCCACATCCTAGAAAAAATTTGGCATGACCTCTATAGATATGCGACCGAAAACTTCATGCGATGCAACAAATAGGCACCCAAAACTCCGTATTAGGCAAAAAAAAGAAAGAAAAAATTCAAACCGCACCCGTAATCGTAGCACATAAGCAAATCATAATACCATAAAAATCTAAATTAGGACCTAACCATAACGTTGACCAACAATTTCAGCTAAGAGGACTTTACGCGCCCACCACACAAAGCGTGTTTATTAAAAATGAAAAAAAAAGTGCAGTGAGGGAAAATGGTTTTAATGAAGGATTCATTTTAAGAAATTATTAACAATGGGAGAAATTTTATTAGGTTATAAACCTTAATAAGAAAATGACGGTTCCTTCTTAAAATTTTAATTACAATTTATTAGGGTGAAACTGTGCTTTATTGAAACCCGGACTGCGATTTCCAAACTGGGGTCTCTAAATGCAAATTCATTAATTAAAAATTAATAGTGATGTGGAGCGCTTTTTTTACCAGCACGTGTTTTTTTGTGACATCTGGTTTATTTTTATTAAAAATTAAGGTGCCTCTGAAGCGCACGTAGTGCATGCAAAGTGAACGGCTGGTTGAGTTTAAATTATTAGAAACTGTGCGTTTAGCGCGAGTGCACGTGAAAAAGTGAGTGAATATAATTTATTTTAGCAATTAATTGTGGTTAAGGGATAATGCAAATGAATAAAACTCAAAAAATAAATACCTGGTAGAGGTGTGTATGCAAAAGACTGAAG
This sequence comes from Lygodium microphyllum, assembly GCF_053477565.2. Classification (NCBI taxonomy): domain Eukaryota; kingdom Viridiplantae; phylum Streptophyta; class Polypodiopsida; order Schizaeales; family Lygodiaceae; genus Lygodium; species Lygodium microphyllum. Next base: position 8,565,814 of record NC_141156.1, on the reverse strand, counting down.
GCGCACAGAGTAGTCTCCAAATGCAAGGAATCCAATCAAACAAAACAAATCCCACTAACTGGAAAAAAATAAAATACCTTAGTGTTTTTGTGTTATTTTGATTTGTTTTTGAATTTATTTATTTTTTGTTTGTTTTTTTTTAAAAAGTTGTATGTTAAGTGTGTTTGTATTGTGTATATGGTTTGGTTTTGTTTTGTTTATTTTGTAAAATTTTTTCTATTTTTTTAATAATTAAATCGAGATATAGGATACATGAATATGTTGTGAAGTGTAAGGGTGGAATTTCAGCAATTCAACAAGTGTCAACAATGTGTTTGAATTTATCCATGAGTTTACATGTGGTTTTTTTGCAAATTAAAATGAATTTTCATGAGGTGAAGTATTAAAATTTTAAATTTTGACTTCAAATAATACTTTAACCATTTATGGAAGCATTTCTAATTGAGAAATTATTTGCAAAAGGGGAAAGGGTATTTTTGATTTTTTTTGGAAATTTTTGGAAATATTTCTGAATTTTTACTAATTTTTAATGAATTTTACTCATTTTGCATGTATTTTTGAAGGAGTTTTGAAATTTTAAAATTTCTACAATTTGATTTCTTGAATTCCCACTTTAAAAAATAATTCAAATGATTTCAACAATATTAGAAACTTTTAAGGATTTTTGCAAATTTTTTGAATTTTAAATGAATTTTAATGAATTTTTGAAGTTTTTAGGTGTTTTATGTTTATTTTTATGTTTTTATGTATTTTTCGGGTTTGGAAATAAAAGGCGGTACCCAAGCTGCATGTGAACATCAGAGGATGACTGCATGTGAACGACTGACCACAACACTCCACCGCACGGACAAATCGGAAGCGCGTCCTCGCGCGTGAACGCTTGCTAGAAGCAGCTCATGTACTCGTGCATGCGCTGCGTTGTGAACAAGGGAGGTAGAGGGGAAAGGGGCAGGAACGAGGTGAGACCGGGAGAAAACGGGGGTGAGGGGAGGATACGGGATGAAAGGATTGAAGTTAGGTGAGGGAAGGAACGGAGGTTAGGTAAGGTAAGTAAGGTGATTAAGTAAAGTAAGTAAATTAGGTTGATTAGGTGAATTAAGTTGATTAGGTTAGTTAAAGTAAAGTATGTGAGGTTAGTTGATTAGGTTAGTTAAAGTAAATTAAGCAAGGTTAGTTGATTAGGTTAGTTAAAGTAAATTAAGTAAATTAAATGTACTAGGACTAACCGGGGGGGTGGGTGTTCGGCAGCGGCGTGGGAGGAGAGGAGGAGAAGAGGAGAGGAGGAGAGGAGAGGAGGACGGAGGTGAAGGCGGGCGTCGACGGCAGGGAGGCAGAAGAGCTACGAGGGACATGGTGGCTGCGGGGGTCGTAGAGCGAGGAGGCAGAAGGGCCACAAGGGACGTGTCTGCGAAGGATGAGCCAAGGGAGAGGGAGGAGATGTTGGTGGGGAAGAAGGCAGAAGGGATGGGCGACACGATAGACGGGAGTCAGGTAACCGTTTTTTTTTTTTTTTGTGAGTTCTTTTTTTGCTTTTGTGTGGTTTTAAAAAATGTATGGGTGTGTGGAGGTGAGTGTTTGTTTGTTTGTTTTTTTTTTTCTTTGTTTTGTGTTTTTTTAAAAAAAAGAATTTGTTTGTTGTTTTTCTGTAGTTTATTTTATGAGTATTTTAATTTGTTGTTGTTTATTTTTTAAAAAATGTGGATTGTTTTGTTTTTAGGTGTCTTTGTTTTTTTAATAAAAAAAATGATGTGTGTTGTTTTTGGATTTGGTGTTTATTTTTTTGGTTGCTCTTAAAAAAAATAAAAAAATAAATTGGGTATAGGTGTGAAAAAGGAACGCACCCCTGTCTCATGCGCATGCGCGGGACGTGAGTAAAAAAATTTGCATTGGCAAAATCAGACGGGGCAGGGACGACACATGCCACCGACGCCACGGGGGTGTCCCGAGGCGCGTGAAACCAAAAATATACGCGTTCACGCGTGATACGAGAAACGTGTTCACACGACAAAAAGGAAGAAAATTTAATAAAACCCAAACCGTACGTCGGATCAGAAATACGTAAGAATAAAAAATGTACCGGGAAACAAAGGGAAAATGATGTAAACATGCAACATCGGGTTTGGGGAAAAATCAGGGTGTTCACATGGGAAAAATTCAAAAAACAAGCATGAAAACACATACGGGTATTAATATCGGAAAATCCGCGCATCAAAACGTAGTGTAGGAAGAAGGAAAATTGTGCAAAATAAGGTGTGCAACAATCTTATCATGGCAAAACACAGTTCCGATCGAGATAGGGAAAAAAAACCCAAAAATGGACTTAGAAATTAATACAGGAAGAAACCGTGCACCGGAATAGAGGACAGTAAAAAGTAAAAATGTCCAGAAGAAAGGGATTCATAGGGCTGGTGCATCAAAACTCGGTTGGAAGGGAATTAGGAGGGGTTCATATGGGAAAAACACAAAAAAACACTCAGAAAAATTAATAACTAAAAATCCAGCTGTTGAAAGAGGGGGAAGGAAAGACAAAAAAGTGGGGGAAAGGCTGGCGGGACACGACTGTCAAATTAAACTGGAATTTGGATGAAATAGGGCAGGTTCACATGGAAAAATGTGAAAAATAGGCACGAAAAGGACCCGAAAACCCGCAAAAATTAATAACGGACCAATCATGCATCGGAATGATACGGAGTAAAGAGAAAAAATGTTAGGGGGAATGAATAGGACAGTGTTGGTACATTAGATCAGGGTTCCGAAGCAATAAAGATGCGTTCACATGGAAAACCGTCCATTTTACGGGAATTGCTTCAAAAATGAATAACTTAAGAACCGTCTGTCGGAACGGGAGTTGGTAAAAAGGAAAAATGGGCAGTTCAAAGGGACAAACACGACTGTAAGGTTGGATATGAGTTTTAGTGAATGTAGGGTGTGTTTGCACGGGAAAATCACAAAACAAAGGATAAAGGCAAACAGTCAAGGAACAGCTCCGGGGATAGAGTGAAATAGAATAGAAGAGTGCAGAAGGGACCCCATCAGGATAAAATGAAGTCATGGCATAAATGCATGATCATAGCCGGGTATATACATGGAGGTATGGAACATACACGTGCAGGGACGCGTCCCCACACTTAAAACCTTAATAGGAAGGGTAAACCGAACATCAAGGACCGAGTACCACACATTAGACCAACCACGAATGTCCCCACACTTAAGACATGATCGTTACTAAAAACCAGAAGGTGTAGGGTTAGAAAAACTTGGCCCATATTGCCGAGGAGGAATGTCGACTATCGAGGTTGCATCTTGTATCGTTGTCGACTGCAGGAGGTAACAAGGTGTCGTCACATCACACGTCCTTCGTCCTTCGTGGCAAGGACCACGTGGCAGCACCCAAGGAGGTAGCTGGTTGAAGGAATCACCAAAAATTCATCGATGAACGAGGGATATTGCACTCAACTCACGATCACTCAAATGAAATGAAAGAACAGTCACTCGCCCCATTACTAACATCACTCGAGGAAATAATGATGGAAACCCAGATCTCACACCCGGTTTAGGAATCGACAAGGAAATGGTGCAGAGGGAGTATGCCAGGGTGCACAATTAATGGTGCATTAGTGCGTCCAATCCGTCTGGCATAGGTGTAAGGAGAAAGGCCAGGGAGCTGTGTAGTGCAGTGTACAGAACAGAGTGACGTGTCCTATGCTGATGGCAGAGACCCAGCTTGTGGATACAGAGGGAAACAGAAATATACATGACTCCAATGGTCATAACGTCCCTCAATCCTCACCTCTCAATAATTGATTGAAGAAACACCAGTCACACTCAGCCCACCCTCTGTCTCACGCTCTATTGATAGATACAGAGGGCATCCCATTCCTGAAACCCATTGATGTAATCCTCACTGTCACTTGTGCAGAGCTTGTATGCCTTGTGCGCAATTGATGGTGCAATTGTGCATCCCGCCCTGTGCCCGCATATAGTGCAAGAAGGAAGGCCAGGGAGCCTTATGGTGCAGTGTATAGGAATAGATCGTGCGTTGTGCATTGAGAGGCCCATCCCGTGCGTGCAACACTTCGTTCACGTATCTCACCTCTCATTTGATTTGAAGGGAAAGACCGAGCACTCACCCCACCCTCTATCTCACTCTCTGATAGATACAGAAGGTAGCCAATACGCACGTCCCCATCCTGTTAGGATGAAACCTCGCATCACTCAAGGGGTTGGTGATGAAGATCATATCGGCAGTTGTTGTCATTAGGATCTTGAAGACGAGGCATACCGAGGGAGGCAGCTGACAAATCTCGTACTTCAATAACTTTAAGAAAGATCGTCTATTAGGAAGGACAGATGGACTGATATTGCAGAGACATCGTACCAAGGGAGGTGGCTTCAAATTACTTGCTAGAAAGGTTCTGCTGGTGAGTCAGCTATCCTGAACTGCAAGGTGTTACCACCTTTTCCACAGTTAGCTTCCCGCCCAAGGGTGTTTCCACCTTTTCTTGGAACGAGGCCTATTATGACACGGAATTTCTTCGTTTTATCCCATAACAGTTTTGTTTGTTTGTTTTTTTTTTCTATTTATTTTTCCTTTGTTGTTGGTATTGTTGTTTTTTTTTTCATTAAGAAAGAGAATGATAGAAATACCATGTGTCAAGACCAACCTCGCCACCGTTTTTGGTTTAGACGAGAAGACAACAAGATCGGGTTGACATATTTTTGCGAGGGGTTAGCAAAACGAGACCGCTTCATGAGGAGATTTATAAGGGCTATCATAAGCACGATGAGAAGGACAGTGCGACGCCCAAAAGGGGAAGGGTAGGTCGACTGTGATTGTCAAAATCTCCAGGGAGGGAAGTACTTCTTCAAACGATAGCCATTGATCAGGAAAGGATCATCAGAGGCATCAACAGTCTGCACCTGAACAGAGCCGTTAGGATTGATAGCAAGTACCTTGTATGGACCCATCCACCGTTGTTGAAGCTTGCTAAGAAACTTGCCAAATCTCGAATCATAGGCCAGGACAAGATCACCTTCTTTGAACTCCTTGTACTTGAAGAAACTGTCATGATAGGCCTTGCGTCGCGCTTGAGTAGTTTCCATGCATTATAGGGCCATCCGCCGTATCTCATCCAAACATTCTAAGTGCAGGAGATGGCATTGCAGTGACTCATAATCTCCCAAGCGTTCTGTAATTGTCACTCGCAAAGAGGGCAATTCTAGTTCAATAGGGAAGATGGCTTCTGTACCATAAACTAATTGAAAAGAGGTATGTCCTGTAGCTGCCTTATGGGAGGCTCTGTATGCCTAGAGGGCCTCTGTAAGTCGATCATCCTAGTCACGATGATGTGTGGTAATCATTCTTGTCAGGATCGAGCAGAGGATGCGATTGGTGACTTCAACTTGGCCGTTGGCTCTGGGGTAATAAGGCGCAGACTTGTGATGGCGGATCTTATACAGCTCGGTTAGCTCCTCCATGATTTTGTTAAGGAAATGAGTACCTCTATCACTTACTAGCTCGAGAGGACTGCCAAAACGGATGATAATATTCTCGTACATGAATAGGGCTACGCTGTTACCATCATCCCACTTCAGGGCTTTAGCTTCACACCACTTTGTGACATAATTCGTACATACTAAGATGTATCTGTTCTACTTTCATCTGGTGGGTGGATCAATGGGACCCACAAAATCAATCCCCCACTTCTCAAATGGCTTTAGGGGAAGAATGGGTTGCAGTGGCATGGCACTTGTTTTGGTGGGCTTTCCCATTCACTGACAAGTATCACATCTCTTGTAGTAATCATATGAATCCTTGTGGAGGGTCGACCACCAGTATCCTGCTAACAGAGCCTTCTTGGCTATCACTTCTCCTACGAAGTGTCCACCACATGGTTCATCATGGCATGCTTTCAATACTATGCCGATTTCATCCCCTGCAACACATCTTTGCAATACTTCATATTTGCCTCTTTTGTATAGTGCACCGCCTAGCAACGTGTAGGGGGCTAATTCTAACAGAAGCTTCTTCTTCTCACGGCTTGAGATGCTAGGAGGATATTGTTGAGTTGCCAAGAGGTTGGCTATGTCTGTATACCAAGGAGTAATTGTTTCAACTAGAAACAAGGAAGCATCAGGAAGGTCAGGATCATCCTGTTCCTCTTCTTCAGTTTGAGGGATCCATGATAGATGATCAGCTAGGACATGGAAACAGCCAGGCTTAGTGACCACTTCAAAATCGAATTCCTGGAATAGGAGTAACCATCTCATCATTTGTCCTTTAACATTTGCTTTGTTCATCAGGAAGGATAGGGCTTCATGATCCACGTAGAACTTGAAATGCGTTGACAATAGATAGTGTCAAAACTTCTCTAGTGCAAACACCATTGCCAAGCACTCAAGCTCTGTCACTGTGTAGTTTTGTTCCCTATCAGTGACATTTCGGCTTGCATAGTATATCGGTTGATTTAATTTAGAGGGGCCCTTTTAACATAGGACAACACCTAGCCCTTCAACTGATGCATCTATGTGCACATGGAACTCCTTTGTCCAGTGTAAAATAGGTGCTTGGATAAGGCACTATTTTAGGGTATTAAAGGCCTCTTCACAGTCATCAGTCCAAAGGAAATTTGCATCTTTCCTTAGGAGCTTATGTAGAGGGGTTGCCTTGGTTGCAAAATGTGCAATAAATCTTCTGTAGTAGCCCACATGGCCAAGAAATCCTCTCAATTGCTTGAGGCTTGTTGGTGCCATTAAAGCGAAAATCTTCTCAATCTTCGTCGGGTCTGTTGCAATCCCTTGTGCAGAGACAATATGGCCTAGAAGAACTCCTGATGAGATGCCAAAGACACATTTGTCGAGGTTGAGAGAAATCCCATACTCTCGGCATATGCCAAAACATGGCTCTAGTATCCCCAGTGCTCACGGATCAAACTATAGACACAAAAGTCATCAAGATACACCTCAATGAAATCATGCAAATGATTCTGAAAAGCAGCCATCATTACTTGTTGAAAGGTGGCAGGAGCATTACAGAGCCCAAATGGCATCACTCTATAGACATAGGTCCCCCATTCTGTGGTGAAGGTTGTTTTAGATTGGTCCTCTTATGCAATTTGGACTTGGTTATATCTGCCGAATCCATCCAAGAGGGAATATAGCTCATGGCCTACCACTGTGTTCAATAGTTGGTCGGTAAAAGGGATAGGGGAATGATCCTTCTTCGTCTTCGAATTGAGCTTTCAAAAGTTGACACATATTCGAAGTTTCCTGTTAACACAATATTAGTGAGTTTGGGAATCTTCCAATTCCCATTTTTTGAATACTAAAAAGGTGGCATCTGGATAACATGCCCATAATTTTCTCAAAACCATATGATGTGACCTATCATCAGAAAGCGCTTGAAAAATGGAATCTATTGAGCTATAGAGCACTCAATTTGGAGTTATAGTGTTCAAGTTATGACAAATCCAAAGATTTGACCATGTGTCCCAAACTTATGGGAAATTCCCATATTCTCCAATATGGTGTTCCTTCTTCTTGGGTACTACCACAATGGGTGAAACCCATTCACTGTTAGCCATGGGATAAATGAACTCTGCTTCAAGAAGTTTCAATAATTCAGCCTTCACCAGAGCAGAGTAATTAGGATTCATACACCTTTGTCTTTGCCTTACAGGTTTGGCATCAGGCTCTAGGTCAATGTGATGTTGACATACTGTGGGATCAATCCCCTTTAGGTCTTTATATGACCAAGCAAACACATCTAAGTTCTCCTTTAATAAGTCTCGCAGGACCACTAGTTCTTCTTCTGGAAGATTGAGGCCCACTTTCAGGTGACGTTCAGTACCATCAGTATCCAAGAATGTCACTTGTCTTTCACCTTCCACTTTGTGGATAAATGTCCCACTTATTGCTTCTGGATAGAGGTCCGACTCTTTCAAGGGAGTAGTATCCTCGTCTGATGTTCCACTAGAACTAGTGTCCTCCTTCTGAACAGATGACTCATTTGTCTATTGAGATTGCTGAAAGGGTATCAGGGCTTTGTTTGCTTCTGTGTAAGTGGTAATTTCTTTTGGACTTAGGGATTCATCTTTAGAGGATGCGTCCAGGAATGTCACATAACACGGACCTTCTAGAAGCCGAGGCTTTGATAGCTCCGGCTTCTGTTGGCAAGGGCTTCATCATCATCTTTTCTCTGGAAACTGAACGGTCAGGGTGACAGGAGCCATTGGTGAACTTAATTTTTATGCTTTTAATCCATTGCTTATACAGAGTCTGCATACTTTGTGGTCCATTGATCAACCCAAATGGAACCATAGTCATTCCATCCAACACCCTAAGATCTTCGGCCTCTGAGGTCCCTATAGGGACATCAACAAGATCATCCACTATCAGAGGAAATTATTCATCTACACTTTCATATCCTGCTTCATTTTCTTCTTCATCTTTTTCATCTTCTTCCTCTGGAGGCTCTGTCTCTACTTCTGTAGAGGCTCTATAGGAGAAGAACAGATCATCTGCCTTTGCATCTACTTCTGCTTCTACTTCTGTTTTTGTTATAGTCACTATCTCTGTGACTGACTCTGCTTCTGCCTCTGTCTCTGCTCCTACTCTATCTCTGTTTTGCATCTGCTCTGTCATTGTCTCTGTGACTGTCTCTGTATCTATTACTGCTCTGTATCTATTCTGTATCTGTTCTATCTCTGCGACTATCATGTAACACGGAGAACAATACATCAATGCTTCTATTTCACTGTTAGAGGTGATTTCAAAAGTTAATTCTAGTTGAGGCAGGAGGTATTCTCCCATAGACAAGGATTTTGCTTCCCTTGGCAATTGGCTTACAGTGCCCACTGTTAGGGAATCTGCCTATGTTTTCTTAGGAAAGATCTGTTTGACAACCTCTTCATCTCCTGATGTATCATCTGTTATCTCGTTGGAGGAGTCAGTTATGACTTCGATGGATGTGGATCCATTGCCTTTTTGCGATCCATACAACTTTAACACCACTTTGTTGGGTCCTCTGCCTAGGATTAGGGTTCCTTTGAACCAGTTCGTCCTGGCTCTTACTTCAAAAAGCCAAGGTCTTCCCAACAACAGAGGGTATGAGGTCCCATAAGAATTTGGTTTGACCACCAGGTATGTCAGCCCAATAATCTCTTCCTGCAAGGGTTGTTTTTACGTATGGGAGGATGCACAACGGTTTGATTCTGCTTTGGTCTGCCAATCTGATAAGCCACTGTGTAGGTTGAATTCCTTGCAACCCTAAGTCCTTCATTGTCACATCTGTCATTATGTTTACTGATGAGCCTCCATCAATCAATGCATCTAAAATAAAGCATCCCTCTATCCATACACTAATCTTTGGGGTTCCAGGATCTAGGAAGGCGTTAGCCACATAGACTTCCTTTACAGACTCCGAGGCCTTATTGGTCTTGGTTGCTATTGAAGGAGCGATCCTTAGTCCACGTCTTCTTGTCAAGATGCTTTTGAATTTCTTTCGGCAGCTGGGAGACAACATCACAACTGTCAGAACGTTAAGTTAGGTTTAAAAGTGTCTAGGTCTTTTATCAAGTCATAATCTTTGGTTGTTGGTTATGAGTGGATATCCCATGTGGCAACCTATCATCATGATCTTTAGCATGCTCAAAATTGTCTCCATTCCTTGCTTTATCATGTGCATACTGCCCTTGGTCATCTCTTACATGATGAACTTGAGTATGTTGAGAACCAAACTCTTTATAGAAGGGATGACATCCATGTACAAACTCATTTCTGTCATCATGTAGGGAATAATCTTGTTGTCCTTTATCTCTTGAATTAGTGAATTTTGGCATGTTCCTATTCCAAGAGTTGGTGAACTGTTTCATTCACCTTAGAAGGTCCTCCATGTTCAAAAGTGGATGGTATATGCTAATGGGCTACTGTAAACCTCACATTGCCATGAACAATAGGTACATCTTCAGCATGGAAAGGTGGATTGCTTTGCAATTTGTTACCCAAGTTGTTGAATATTGTAACCAGCTGTTCAAATTTGTCATCCAACCTATGGTTTTGCTACTCCATGTGTGTAATCATCTTGCCAAACTTGTCATCCATTGAATGTGTAAGTTGGATTAGACCTTCATTCATGTTACCAACTTTCTTTGATAGTTGCTAGAAATCATTAGAGTCATGAGTAACATTTACTTCAGTTCTAGGCTCATTGTCATGAGGAACCCTTGGCCAATGGACCTCTTCATTAGTTGTACTATTGCCCATAAATTCTTGTCCTTGATTTGTGGCCCCAATGTTAGGATTAGCTTTAGCATGGTAATCTTCTAAACCTTTATTAATGTTCTCCAATACCTGCTCCTTCTTCTTGTTCCTTGCCATCATGGAAACTATAGTAATTCAAGACTCTGCCTGTCAAAGAATGGTCAATAACCAAAGCTATACTTCTCCAATCTAAGTTCTTGATAGCTCCAAACAAAGCTTGTAACACATAGATATATTAGATTTACTGAGGTTACAAGTTTGGAAGAGATATATGGTGGCTTCAAATCAAAACATTGTACCTTGTCAACGTATCTAGGTGCTGTCTACAGTGACCACCTATCACTAAAATGGCCAAAAATTTTGAATCGTAGGTCCAAATGAGATGCTCTATAGCTAGGGTCAAACCTAACTTTGTACTCTATGCATAGAGCATAAGAATCAAATTTTTAGAGTGGAATATCTGATTTCTATAATTGATTCTTTATGACTATCCAGGATGAGACATCAATCTGTAATAACATGTAGACTCACTGTTTGGACCATGTTTCAACTCCTTCGGTCATAGATAATTAAGAATCATCTGTGGTCACTGAAGTGCAACTTGTAGGCTCTGTCACTAACATGGGATCACCGTCAAAGTACTTGTAGACCTATATATCTGTTCAAAACTGTCACCAACTGCCCTGTTTTGCCTTGTTTGGTACCATAAGACTTCAAGTCTTCATCCACTCTTTTCCAAGTGGTCTTCGAAGCCTATTCTAGTTGTAAGCTGAAACCCTCAAAATTGAAATATTCCACATATGACAAAGAATTATTAGCTGTTGTACAAGCCTTAAGACAGTGGAAACACTACTTAATGGGTTCAGAATTTATGATTAAGACCGATCAGCAAAGTATTAGACATTTACTTAGCCAACCTCAAATATCTGACCGACATATCAAATGGGCATCCTTTATTCAGAGTTTTCATCCTATCATTCAATATCAACCCGGTAAAGAAAATGTAGTGGCTGATGCATTAAGTAGAAGACCTGCCATTCATAATATTTCTGTTATATCTTTTGATTCTTTGATTGCTATGAAAGATACTTATCATCAAGATATTACTTTTCATGCTGATTGGAATAAATTAGTTCAAAATAACTTGATTCCTATTGATTCACTATCTTATAATGATGGATTTATGTTTTATGAAAAGAGATTATGTGTTACAGTTCCATTCAGATCTTTTGTTTTGAATGAGATTCATTGTCCTCCATATCAAGGTCATAGAGGTATCATATCTACTTTACGTACATTAATTGAAGATTTTTATTGGCCGCATATGGACACTGATGTATCTAACTTTGTTTCTGAATGTTTGATTTGTCAAAGAGTTAAGAGACATCATGGTAAATAGTATGGATTACTTATGCCTTTGTCTATTCCGTCTAGACCATGGGAACAAATTTCTATGGATTTTATTACTAGTTTACCTAATACTAAATCTAACCATGATATGATTTGGACAGTAGTAGATAGGTTTAGTAAACAAGCATATTTCATTCCATGTAAGAAAACTTTAACAGCATCACAGGCAGCACAATTGTTTTTGAAAACTGTTTTCACTAACCATGGATTACCAAAAGTTATTATTTCTAATCGTGATTCTAGATTTTGTAACAACTTTTGGATTACTCTGTTTGCTAACCTAGACAAAAAAATTGATTTCTCATCTGCATTTCATCCTGAAACTAATGGACAAACAGAAGCCACTAATAGCACTATTTTAGATCTTTTACGTGCTTACACTATTTCTAAACCACAGACATGGGATACACATTTGCATTTATTACAATTTACATATAATAATACACCACACACATCTACAAAGAAAGCACCGCTTGAAGTGATTTATGGTTACAGATTGTCTACACCTGTTGCATCTTTGTCAAATAGAATTCAAAGTGCTGATGATATTGCTAGTATGCACAATACTATTTTTGATGAGGTTAAAGACATGATTGCCAAAGCCCAGCAATCATATACCAAACAAGCCAATAAGAAAAGACAAGCAATGAATTTTAAAGTTGATGACTATGTTTTGTTGAGAATAGAAAAACGTAGACTACAAAGTGTAGATAGACACCTAGTTGTTAAATTAGCCCCTAGATTCTATGGACCATTTAGGATCATTCATAAAATTAATGACAATGCATTCAAGTTAGAATTACCACCTCACTGGAAAATTCACAACACATTTCACATTAGTTTATTAAGACCCTTTAGAGGCCAATTACCTGTACACCCTGTTTATGAAAACCCACCTTTGTTAGAGGAAGAGACTGAAATACTTGAACCTGAAGCTATCATACATACTAATTTTATGACCACTAGAACTGGCCGAAGATATTCTAGATATCTAATTAAATTTAAGAACCATCCTGTAGAAGAAGCACAATGGATGCACGCTAGAGACTTAAATGCTTTCCCCACTCTGTTAGCTCCACATTGAGCTAATAGCAATTGAGGTCAATTGCTATCCCACCCCAGGGGTATGATGCCAGGAGGCATATTTCACGGTGGATTCCGTGCCACAGTGGATTCCGTGAGGTTTTACGGTGGATTCCGTAAACTTTGATGACCAGGGCTCATACACAAAGTGGATTCTTTGTGCGAGGAGTTGATGGGGACGCCTGTCCTTTTCGAGCGTTTCATTAATTTAGTGTGTACATGGGTGATTCCATAGCGGGTGATTCCGCAAAATGCATATTAAATTAATAAACATTTATGAGTTTAGAGTGCGCACTCGTAATAAATTAAGGTTAGGATTGATTTCTAACCAGTTGATTTATTTATGTAGTTGAAGACTGCTAGGTATTCACTTTTGTCGGTTTAATTGTATTATTTTACTAACGATTGTGAATGCTTTAGTTGATGTGTAGAGATAGCAGCAGTGGCGGAGGAAAGCATTGGAGGATAGCGAGTATTCGATTTATCATTTATATTTTGATGGGCGCATACCTTAGGCATGGCGCCTATATTTTGTCATGCCTATTTATTGAGGCGTTGGATATTTATTTATTATTTTGTATGCATATGGGCGCACGATTATGTTATTTGTACTTGGACATTGTATTGGGCATGCCAGACTCTTTGGGCACTGCCCATTAGCTTTATTCCTATTTTGTGCTAAAGCAAACTCAAAAGCTAAAAGCTTGCTATTTTGTAATTTGGGCTATTATTTGAGCTTGAAGATGATTAATACATAAAATACATGCTTTGTGGAGCGCTCGCACAAGGGCATGGGGGGAGATTGCACCCAATTGGTCTCTTGTTCATGTCGTTCATGCTTTTTACATTGAATTTTGTGCAAAAAGTAGAGTTCTATTGTTCTTGGGGACCTTCCGGCATTCACTATGCGAGCGTACAACATCCGTGTACTTCACATGAGGGTGTCCTTTAGAGAATTCTCTTCATCATCCAAGTCTACTTGCACGTTCAAGCCCATTCTGGTCTCAGGACCAAAGGGATGCAACTTTTCAGGTGACATCATTGTGGTCGGATGGCTTCATGGCAAAACTGAGTAGGTTGCATAGAGGCTTCACCCTCAAGGAGATCAAAGATTGATCCAGTTCTATGAGGAGCCCAACTTAGCTATCAAGGCCAGGTGTGAAGGCTTGGTCTCACCTTGGGCCACAAAGTCTTATCTCGATGGTAAGAGGCCATTATTAACAGCCAAAGAAATGGATTTGGTTGTAAGGGCAATGTCGGGACCTAAAATGGGCTAGACACTGGCTCTCTAGCACTAAACGGACCTCAAAGACACACAAGATACTCCACACAGCCTCATGGGGCCAAGAGTGTCTAAACCTCACACTACACTAAACTCTAATATTGATATTGCATTTGTAATAGGACACAGTCTAACGCTTACCTTCCCCTACTCCTTAGAGGGAGCTCCCATACACATATAGGTATAATACCTCGTAGCACAAACATAGGGAAGCACCTCTCGACTGACTACTGTAGCTCCACTATAGCTCTCCTACATCAAGGGGATTGGCTCCAAGATGTGATGCCTGACATATAAAACATAATGCACAAACTCCACTCTTTTCTTGTTTTGTACGATCCAGGAATATATAGATCCTCACCAAACAGTCCTAAGGAAACCGTACAACTAACCTACGCTTAGGCTCCTTTTCACTCCATGTATAAGTCATATCCTAGGAAGACAATTACTATGTAGTCCAGGGCTGATACCATGTCATGCGTCATGCATAGTGCATATGATCCTAATGCACAAATAATATTTATCAAATCAATATTTTGTGATGTGCAAAAACAACCCTTTCATCATCTTCACTAAATGTATGCTTCGATGTATGGAGACTAGCACTGTATGTGCTCCATAGGTGCTTTACCAAAGATCCCTGTAATAAAGTAATTTTACATGCTACCCTAGTTAGACAATTGGCCTATTTTAAGCTGGAGTATTAAACACAAGAGGGTGGCAATGTAAATCATCCTTTAATCATTTTCACATCTCCACTTCTTGGAGCTTTAAGGTATTTCCTTCCCCACCATGGTATAGGGTGAGTTCCTTGTAACAGTTGTCATCAAATGATTCTCAAGCTTCCATGGCTTCAACATCTCTTGTAATTCTTGGTTGTAAGACATCTTGAATTAAGAAATGGCAAGTTGTGGTTTCCAACATTTCGTGTTGCTTAACATTTCATGTTAATCCTTGTGTAAATTTCCATTGAAATGGCAACCTTCATTTCAATTGGTATCACAGCATGGACTTTGATCCGTGGGAAGAGTCATTTTCATGGAGAATTTAGTCACAGGAACAGTTAGCAAGTAACTGGAGTACCAAGATTGGGTCACAGGGTTTGGTACAGTTCAAACTATGACTAGTCAGAGTTCTTTGCAAAAAGTCAGGATTAATTTTGGAGGTTTTTGAGGGAGATCTTGAGGAAGATGGAGGTTCTTGGCTGAAAGAGCAGGTTGTGGTCAAATGGAGGCCCATTTTGAAGGTTATTGACCCTAATTGGAGTTTAAACAGAGGGATTACTAGAGTTAGACCTTGGTTACTTTTTGAGCCAATTTCTCTCTCTTCTTTCTCTCAAGATTTTCTCAAGCTTTCATGGTGGATCTTGGCTTCTCCCTTCTCCCAAGCCCTTCAATGGCTCAAATGACCTACAAGACGGGAATCTTCAGTGTGTAAGCTCTCAATAGAGTAGCTTAGTGCTTGGCTTGTAGTGTTTTCATTTTCATGTATGAGAGGATGTGCTTGCATTGTTTGCGCTGAACACATCCCCCCTCCTCCACAAAAATTTTCAATCAATGAGCCATTGGCTATGGCTATTCTAAGCCTTCACAAAGGCTACTCAAGCTCCAAGTATTCAATTCCATTTCTCACTCTCTTGATCATTCTTGATCTCCCAAACCTTGGCTATGGTAGATTTATGATAGTAGTGAAATTTTTTTGAAATTTCTTCAAGAGATCAAAGGGTTTTTACTCTATCAAGCTTCCTAGAGCTTCCTCAACAATCAAGGGACCAACATTGATCCATTATTGGACTTGAAGCTTCAAGAAAAGTTGGCTATGGAGTCAAAATAGGGCAGTAAGATTTAAGCATCAAATCCTTGGATTATTCTCTTCCATTTCATGGGGCTTTTTCTCTAAATCACTGGACGGACCTCTCTTCTACTTCAAGCATTCAAGATTTTGAAGAATCCAAGCAATGTATTCAAGATTGAAGCCCAACCTTCTCTTGAACTACAAGTATGATAGGGAATGAAATATTTCATTGAAATATTCATCAAATAGGCTTCTAATTTCAGGGATTATCATCTATACTATTCATTGGAGCTGAAGACTTGATCTAGACTCCATTCTTGGATCATATTTACTATTCATCATTCTACTAAATGTAGCAGGTGCATTAGTCAATCCAAAAGGCATCACCAAAAATTCATAATGACCGAACTCTGTCCTAAATGCAGTCTTGAATATGTTAGACTTATCTAGTCTCACCTGATGATAACCAGATTTAAGGTCTATTTTACTAAATATGGCAGAACCTTGCAGTTTATCCATAAGGTCATCAACTCTAGGAATTGGATACCTATTCTTTACAGTGATCTTATTTAAAGCTCGATAGTCAATGTACATACTATCCTTTTTCTTTACTAACAAAACAGGTGCACCAAATGGAGAACTACTAGGTCTAATCAATCCTCTATTTAGTAATTCCTCAACTTGACTTTGAATTTCTTTTTGCTCTCTCTGGTTATGCCTATATGGTGCTTTACAAGGTGGTTGTGTACCATGAATCAAATCTATTTTATGGTCTTCTGGACGTGAAGGAGGTAAACCAGGTGGCAGATCTTCGGCAAAACAGTCTTTAAAATGTGTAAGAAATTATTTATGCCTAGGGTGCATATGATTTTCTTTAACTTGCAGTTCATTCACCCAAATGAGATAAGATTTACTACTCTTGTGTAATGCACGTTTAGCTTGAGTATGCGAAAGTAGTGGAAAAGCATTAGATGCATGCATACCATACAATGTAATATGTTTTCCTTGAAATTGAATATTAATTGAATGTGTGGAATAATCTATGTCTGGGTTGTGCTGATGACGCCAAGGCATACCTAAAATAATGTCACTCGACTGTAATGGGACAACTAGAAAATTTCTTCTTTCAGTGTATTGACCAATTTGAATTTCTAAATCATGCACTTCCTGTGTACAATTATACCTAGTGCCTAAGAATGCTGCTTTAATGCGATAATGCGTAGGGACAGTCGGTAATTTCAATTCTTTTACTAGCTTTGCAGAAATAAAATCATGAGTACTACCATCATCATGCAAAATAATCTTTTCCTTTCCATGCACTAAACATTTCATAGTCAATAAAGAATGTGGAGTTGGCATACCTGGTAAAGTATCCGAAGGAGTAGTAGTGTCGTCCTCATCTTCCGTGAAATCAGGCATATCTTCATGTTCTTCATCTTCCATTACTCCAAGGCAGTTGATATGGATAGGTGGCTTCTTCGAATGGCAGTTTGCTACTAAATGTCCAGGCTGGTGGCATTTATAACACACTATAAGCTTGGCTTTGGTTACATTGTTTGCAATGGCGGAAAGTCTAGGTACATTAGGATTTGGCTATGGAATAGGCTTAGGGTTTTGATTGATATTGGATGGTAAAGCAGGTGGTTTTGCCCAATTTTTATGGAAAGATGATGAAGGAAAACGACCTTGATTAAATCTTCTAAAAGTTGAGTTGAATTGCTTAGATCCATAGTTACTATTGGCTTGGAATTGCTGTGGACGTCTATCTCTACCTCGTAGCTTGTCTTCAGTGTCATGAGCTAATGAAATTGCATCTTCAAGAGTTGTAGGCTTGAACATGTTAACTTCAGCATAGTAATGCCCAAGGAGTCCAGACATATACTTGCGCTTGTGTGTCGCTTCAGGTACATCTTCAAGCATGCGTAACTGGAGTAATGCATTCCAAAAGCATTTGTGTACTGAGGAATAGGCTCACGATCCCGTTTATTGAAGAAGATCCCATTGCTTTATAGCTTTTTCATGAAATTGTGGAGGAAGGAAATTTTGCATGAACTTCTTCTTAAAATTCTCCTAAGTAGTGGGACAATCTATACTCTTGCGTACCACAGTCCACCAAAGAGATGCTCTATCCACTAAATGATTAGTGACACACTTGATTTTATCTTTTTCTGCATAAGTTTCCTCATGAAAATAGTCGTCAAACTGACTAATGAATGCAAGAATAGTTTTTCCCTCTCGAGTGCCATTGAAAGTACGGAATTTGAAATTTCTTTTACTTATCTTTGATTCCTTGCGGATGGTTTGAGCTTCAAGAGTCGCATCGATGGTACATCGGATAAGATCTTCAGATTGAGGTTCCTCTTTGTTGGTAGTCGATCTTTGTAAATTTGCAAATTGAACTTGCAATGCTTGCCTAGCTCGTCGTTCTTCATCCAATTGCATCATAATTAAGTCCAGCTTTTGCTCCATCGTAGGTTCAGGTAGGTCGCCTTCAGCCATTAAATCATCCATATGTGGTTCCGTCATCTTGCAAAACTCAAAAGACCTCTCACTCTCAAAATCAAGTTAGCGGGATGAGCATAGCTCAAGGTCGGGTATACAAGGCTTATATATTTTTGGGTGTGGCTTTCACAATCTTCGTCTTCAACTATTGCAAAATTTGTAATCTTTGTAAAATCTGCGTTTGATCCTTCTTCATATGCTGAAAATGCTTCAGCAAACCTGCGTATGCGTAGAGTACCTTCCAATGAACAACTTTGCAGTTCGGAGTTTTTGCGCAGGAACAGCCCTTCTATGAGTTTTGAATAAAAGTCAGTTTTGACTTCAGATGAGTTGTCTGACTTGCAAAGTACCAGACTGATGTGACTTGCAGAGTTTGTAGACTTGCAGAACTTGGTTGCTTTATGTAACTTGCAGAACTTCGACTTGAGAAACTTGCAGAACTTGAACTTTGCAGACTTGCTGAGTTGAGAAGCTTAAGTGACTTGGAGCTTAGGAGACTTAGTGGAATAGCTTAGTAAAGGCATAGGCAGCAAAAACGTCGAATCGTGGGGGGGGAGGGGGGCGTTTTTGCAACACGGCACAAATTTCGGGCATGTCCAGATACCACGCGATGACGTTTTTGAAGCTTTAAGCTTCTCTTAATCTTTCTAAGCTTTAAATTTTAAAGCTTTGAAGATATGGAGTTTATGACTTATCTCTGGTTCTTGACGACTTGAAGAAGAAGAGATAGGAGTGGTCCTCCGCCTCTGCCAGCTGGTCCTTCGCAGTCTGATGATGGAAACACAGGTTCTTAATCGCCAGGAATCCAACTGTATCAACCGTTCGTGACGAGATTGACCGTAGAGCCCGATCATTCTAGGAGCTCTGCCTTCGCACAAGATGGGTAGCGATTGGAAGCTCTTGATCTCAGCTTCACTTTGATACCACTGGTGCGTAGATCGGATGTTGTATGCTCGCGTAGTGAATGCCGGAAGGTCCCCAAGAACAATAAAACTCTACTTTTTGCACAAAATTCAATGTAAAAAGCATGAACGACATGAACAAGAGACCAATTGGGTGCAATCTCCCCCCATGCCCTTGTGTGAGCGCTCCACAAAGCATGTATTTTATGTATTAATCATCTTCAAGCTCAAATAATAGCCCAAATTACAAAATAGCAAGCTTTTAGCTTTTGAGTTTGCTTTAGCACAAAATAGGAATAAAGCTAATGGACGGTGCCCAAAGAGTCTGGTATGCCCAATACAATGTCCAAGTACAAATAACATAATCGTGCGCCCATGCGTATACAAAATAATAAATAAATATCCAACGCCTCAATAAATAGGCATGACAAAATATAGGCGCCATGCTTAAGGTATGCGCCCATCAAAATATAAATGATAAATCGAATACTTGCTATCCTCCAATGCTTTCCTTCGCCACTACTGCTACCTCTATACATCAACTGAAGCATTCACAATCGTTAGTAAAATAATACAATTAAACCGACAAAAGTGAATACCTAGTAGTCTTCAGCTACATAAATAAATCAACTGGTTAGAAATCAATCCTAACCTTAATTTATTACGAGTGCGCACTCTAAACTCATAAACGTTTATTAATTTAATATGCATTTTGCGGAATCACCCGCTATGGAATTACCCATGTACACACTAAACGTCCCCATCAACTTCTCGCACAAAGAATCCACTTTGTGTATGAGCCCCGATCATCAAAGTTTACGGAATTGAGAGCGAAATTTAGGTAATGGGAAGTGCTTAAAAATAGCTAAAAATTATGAATATCAAGGGAAAAATATTCACCGTCAAAGGCGGCGGCTCGATCTAGGACGATTTTAAGCGACAAGCAGTCAACGGGCGCCCAAGTGACACGTCTCGATTTTTAGTAATTTTTTTGTCAGTTGGGACGGGATACGGGAGCTGCAGGCCTGTCAGGGATGCTGAGACGGACGCCCAAAAATTTACAGCACGTCAATCGGAGCTCGTATGAGGAAGTTGGCCCAAAACCGGCCGGGGTGCCCAAAAAGGGGCCAAAGTTGAAATCTCAAAGGGTGTGGCTAGTGGGGGGTGCCCTTTGGGACCCCCCCTTCTCCAAAATTCGTGATGGAGGGGGGGCGGCGGCTATTTTTTCAGCGTCGAAAAGAAAACGCTCCCCCCCCCCCCCCCCCCCAAAAAATCAAGATGCAGGCTTGCAAAGAAGCCATGAAATCAACTCTCCCCGGCTTCCACATTCGATCTCCGCTCCACATCGCTCCGCTCCACGCATTCAATGGCAGCCTGTAGAGGGAGAGAGAAAATCAGTCTTTCTCTCTCCTCCCTCTCTCTCCTCTAAGAGGGAGTTCATGTGGGAAGAAGAAGGAAGAAGAAAGAATGATGGAGGCTTGTCCGGCATGGATCGGATGGCTCCACGGGCTGGAAATGGTGATTTATGATCGTGCTGAGCATGAAGCGCTGCTGATTTTCAGATTTGCAGCCATGGACATGAAACCCGAAACACGCAAATAAGCGGTAATTCAATTTTTTCAAAGGAAATTTGAGATTTCATGGCTTTTGATTGATGAAATGTTGTTCATGTGGGCTAAAAATTGTTTATGTTGCTGTTTTCCATGAGTACTTGCTGAAAATTATTTATGTTGCTGTTTTCCATGAGTACTTGCTGATCATAATCAGAAAATCAGAAAAATATGCATCTTGTGGTTCAAAATAATACACTAAAACACGTAAAGTATGAAAAATAAAGGGAAAATGATGTTTTTGGGCATAAAAATGGGAAAATGAATAGGAACACCAACTAAATTTTCAATTTTGTTGCAAGAAGGAACTAAGGGCCACAGCCCATAACCTATTTTAATTTTTAGTAATAAAATAATGCGGAAAATAAGGAAAAATACAAGGAAAATAGAGAAAAATCACTAAAAATAGGAGAAAAATGCATTTTGGGTGCGGAAAATGAATGAAAATTAAGAAAAATGTTTGTGAATGTTTGTGGGGATTGAAGCATGAGGATTTGCCTCAGTTCAACCCCACCTTCTTGTTCTAGTGTGTTTTTCCTGCTTTTTACACATAAAATGATGGCAAAATGCCCTATAAATCCATACAACAATGCAACATTTGATCCATGGGAGGGTAGAGTGGTTAAATTGTGTCTCAACGTGGAGTAAATGATGAAAAGATTGCTGGTTTTTGTTTGCATGCCACATAAGTCGGTGAATAATTATAAAATAAGAGCCTAGTAGCACGAGGGTTTCCTCGGTGCTAGGTTTGTGCAACGCGGCATAAGAACGGTAGTTGAAAATCATTGAAAGGATATTTTGCACATGTGCACAATATTGATTTCATAATTGTTTGGGCACTTAGCATCCACAATATGCATAAATCATGGAAATGTTAAAAGGTATCAGAAATCTTGGATGCACAGCAATTGTTTTTATTAGGATCTTGACCCACATTGAGTGAGAGACAGAACACCCTAAGCCATAGGCTAGTCGTGGGGTCTAGGGGAAAGAGAAGTAAGGACAATGGTACATTCCTGTATATGCTTATTTGGTACCTTGAGCGACTTTTGTGCGATGTGTCTATTTGTTGAGCGACGCACTGAGGGGCCAATCCCCAAGGTGTAGGAGAGTCGCAGAGGGTTGACGGCATTCAGCCGTAGGAGGAACCCATGTGTATGTGATTCGAGCCTTTTGGCTATGTGAAAGGGACTCCCTCTGAGGAGTAATATTGGGTTAGGATCAGTTGGACTATAACGCATTACAAACGCAATGTTTAGGAAGGCAGAGATTTTGATAGATGCTCCTGGCCGCGAGACCGAGGGGTTGTCTTGTGCTTAGTGACGAGGCCCGGCTAGTGCATGAGCCAGTGCCAGTCTGTTTTTAGGTCCATCAGTGGTGCGTCTGCCGGGAGCCGCTTAAAAGTAGCGGTCCTCGAATCCTGGTTGTCTAGGGACCAACTAGCAGTTTATGCCAAAGGATATTGAGATTGATCTGTTATTTATTGATAAGCATCGTCTAGCAGAAATCCAAAAGCAAGAGAGAGACAAAAGAGCTAGGCGACGTGCTGAAAATTTTAGGAGATATTCCCCTAAGCGTAGCGGTGCTGAACCCTTACGAGGGGGTGGATCTAGTGGTCTTGGGGCCACACGCAGTAAGTTAGGAGAAGGTGGAAGCTCTAGTGCTCCCCTTTCTTCCATAAGCCAGTCTATATCGAGTGCGGGAGGTGTAGCCCCCCCGTCCCCTATTCCTAGTGCAATTCCAATCCTCGTCATGGCGCAGCCTATTGCAATTCCAGCAGGAACGACGGATTTGCCGGCTCTAGGTTACCCGCTACCCATTTTTAATGGGCTAGTTGAGGAAGATGCGGAACTCCACATTAGGGAGTTTCAAAAGCTGATGTTTAACTGTCGCATTCAAGAAGAAGGACATTTAATGATGTTCTTCAACACGACTCTCAAAGGAAGAGCCGCTATATGGTATCATGGTTTAGAAGCCGGAACCATATTGAATATTGATTCATTTTATGGAGCTTTTCGAAGGGAGTTTTCCCCTGAAAGGGGTGGGAAATATTGGTTGCGTGTACTCAACGTGACCCGCCAAGAACCACACGAGGATATTCGTGCTTATGCGAAGAAAATAAAAGAGGTTTTCCGTAAGTTGGACACCTCTATTCCTATCCCCGCAGCTGCCCAATTGCAATATTTCCTACATGGTTTGGACTTTAACATTCAATTGCAGTTGAGTAGTGTCCCCTTGGGGGATATAGATACTGCCATTACACGAGCACAAGAGGTGGAATCACGACTACAAGCAGCCTATGCTTCTCGAGGCAATTCGAATATGGGTTTAGTATGGGGAAATAATGTGGCAATGGCCAATGGCAGTAGTGGCCAAGGGATAGCGATGGCTAACCCTAATGGGAGAGGGAACATGATATAGAATGTGCCTTTATTACCAGCTCCCCCTAGCATATTGATGCCTACGAGCAATCAAATGGCTCCAAGTGGTGGAGGCCAGGCGGTCAATTCTAACACCATGCCTGTGGCTCAACAACCTGTGCCTAATCGAATTGTTAGGCCGATGGAATGACATGGTAATGACCAAGGCTATGAGTCGAGTGCTTCCAATGTTCTTGGCGAGGTTAAGGACATGATGAAGCATTATACCGACATGATTACGGAGCAGTATCAACAAATAGCTGTTGATGTCAACTTCCTTAAAAAACAACAAAATTTGATAGGAAGTAGATACCCAGAGGAGGGTGCACCTTCGAGGTTTAGTTGCAAATGGTGTGGTGGGCAGCACTATCCAAGAAATTGCCCAAATGTTAAGTGCGACATTTGTGGAAAATCCGGCCATTTAGTAGCTACTTGCTGGAGTAAGATCAGTTCCCTCCAACGAGGTAGTTAGCAACCAGGGCCTGTTAATCATCGTGCCCAAGGAAATGATTCCCAGCGAGAAGATGGGCCTAAACAAATACTTCAACGACCAAAGACTACAGTGGAGGAGCTACCAAGTGGTAGTGGGGTCAGTTTGATTGAGGCTGTACGCGTTAATGATGCTGAAACCTCTAATCTGCGAGCTGTTCTTACAAGAGGTCAAAAGGGTAGAGAAGTCGACAAGGATAAGCCTGTTGACGGAAACCCTAAAGAAGGCGACAAAGGAATGCAAGTTTTGGATCCTGCCACGGAAGGGGGACCTTTGAAGCCCGTGGAGAGTAAAGCCGATAAGGAACCACCAAAGAAGAAGATGAAAGTTAAGAAAGAGGCAATAAAGCCGGTTCAGCGACCTAAAGAGCGGATGGTTTGGCGTGAAAAGCGAGCTCTATCGAACTATCATGAATTCGATTTGGCGAGCTCTCTTTGCGAAGTCAAGCCGGATGTGAATCTTTTACAGCTTATTAAGCTTTCCCCAGGAGTACGCAAGGAATTTAGAAAGATCCTACGTACCAGGTATATCGTAGAACCTTTGGGTATCGTGCGAGTTGGTGATGACTGGTTCGAGCATGCTGAGAAGCATTGCCCAAGGGTTGCAGCCTATGTCGATAGGATATTAGTAGATTATGCCATTGTCGACACGGGATCATCTGTTAACATTATGAGTTCTGAACTGATGGAAAGGTTGGGTCTTGCGATCCAGAAAGATACCTCCACAATTCTCAGAATGGCAGATGATAGTTTGAGACAGCCGGAAGGCTGCATTACTAAGGTCCATGTCACTGTTGCAAATGTAGAATGCCTGTTGGACTTTCGGGTGATTCGTTTTGCAGGTCGGCCAAGTTACCAAGTATTACTCGGACGACCTTGGATCTTGCAAGCAGACTGCCAAGTAGATATACCCGTCGGTTGACTGATATTCGGCAGAGGTGCCCAGCGTGTGGTGGTTGATGCTTATCCTGAGTCCTCGCAGAGTGAGAGAGCTCCTCTATCTTCTACAGAATTGGAGACACTAGAAGATTTATCTGCCAGTGAGACATCATCGAGTGATGAGTCCAAAGAGGGATCCACCACAGAGGACATCTATCAGATCACTTTGAACGAGCCGATAGAGGGCCAAGATCGTATAAGAGATATAGATGTTATCGAGCTAGACCTTGGTACGTCTGATGATTCACGGCCAATCAAATTAGGTTCTATGCTCAGCACAGCAGAAAGGGAGGACTATGTATCCTTGATTCAGGAATTCCGTGATATCTTTGCCTGGAGTTATGATGAGTTGAGGGGCATTCCTCCTAGTCTTGCTGTCCATACAATTCCGTTGAAAGAGGGCAGTCGTCCTGTACGACAGAAAGTAAGGCATATGCCTTTCGAACTGAGGGACGGGCTGTTTGAAGAGTTACAGAAGCTTCGAAAAGTGGGTTTGATTTTTCCTGTGCAACACACAGAATGGTGTTTGCCGGTTGTGATAAGAAAGAAGAAGAATAATCAAATCCGATTATGTGTAGACTTTAGGGAGCTAAATAAGCAGACAGTTAAGGACTACTACCCGTTGCCATTTATTGACCAGATTTTGGATCAATTAGTGGGTAGGGAGATATATTCGTTCATGGATTGCTTTGCAGGATACAACCAAATGGCAATTGCAGAAAAGGACAAGTTGAAAACAACTTTCATTACTGTATTTGGTACTTTTGCGTACCATGTGATGGCCTTTGGTTTATGCAATGCGCCTGGTTCGTGGCAACGAACAACAGATAAGACATTCGGTGACATATCCCCTGAAGAGTTGAAGGTGTTTATTGATGACTTAGGGGTTGCCACCGTGAGAGAAAGGCAGTTGATCATTTTAAGAAAATGCTTTGAGCATTGTAGACAATTTTTCATCACCCTAAACCCACGGAAGTGTGTTTTTGGAGTACCTTATGGGCTATTGCTGGGTCATGTAGTCAGTTCGGTAGGAATTGCGACAGACCCCGAGAAAGTCAAAGTTATAGTTGCCATGGGTCCACTACGCACTCCGAAGGAAGTTCATAGCTTTCTGTCTTCGGTTGGTTATTACCGTAGATTCATAAACGTGTTGGCAGAAAGAACGTTGCCGCTTACAAACTTATTGTCCTTTAGCTGTTCGTTTGAATGGGGCGATCCTTGTAAGATAGCATTCGAGGATGTGAAACAGGAGCTAGCAAGAGCACCCGTTTTAAAAGCACCTAAAAGAGGTGAGGTATTCTATATATTTTCAGCAGCCACCATGTATAGTATCAGCTGCTGTTTAGCCCAAATTTGGGAAGAGAAGTGGTACCACCCGATTGCTTTTGCTAGCCGGAAGTTGGGGGTATCCGAAATCAATTATACCTACATGGAGAAGTTGTGTTTAGAGATGGTCTTTGGGACCAAGAAATTCAGGCATTATATTCTCTATGAGAAAGTCGTGCTTTATACGAAGGCGGAGGGACTTTGATTATTGATGAATAAGCTACAGCCGCCTGATCGTTTAGCGAAGTGGTTAATCACTTTGCAGGAATTTGATTATGAAATCAAGAGTAAGCCACCAAGGTTGCAAGGCATCGTGGAATGTCTTGTGGACTTTGGGGAGCCAAAAGAATCTGTGGCTGAAGGTAGTGACATGGAGTTGTTATTTAAAATAGATACGGCATCTATTCCCTCCTGATACGCTGCAATAACACATTATTTATCGACGGGAGAGGCGGGATCCGAATTATCTAAAGCTGAGAGAAGGAAAATTAAGCAGCAAGCGTTAAAGTTTGCCTTGATCGCAGGTACATTATATCGGCAAGGGGTTGATGACATCTATCGCTAATGTGTGATGCCTGACGAGGTGCCATTCATTTTGGAAGAGTGCCATGATTCTGCTTGCGGTGGCCATTTTGCTGGACGGCTTACAGCACAAAAGGCTTTAAGAGCAGGTTATTGGTGGCCTGCCATCTTCCAGGATGCGTTTGCGTATGTTAAGAGATGTGATATTTGTCAACGACATGATAGTCGAGAGAATAGGAAACAACCACTCACCCCTATTATGGCGATCCTTCCATTTGAGAAGTGGGGAATAGACTTTGTGGGTCCTATTACTCCATCGTCGACTGTACAAAAGAGGTACATCATTGTAGCAACTGACTACTTCACAAAGTGGTTAGAAGCACGTGCAACAAGGAGAGATGATGCTAAAGAAACTGCTAGTTTCCTTTTAGAGAAGATAATATGCCGGTTTGGTCCGCCGAAAGAATTAGTGTCGGACCGCGGAACCCATTTCCTGAATAAGGTGATTAAAGGTTTGACAAAGATGTGGCAAATCAAGCATAACAAGACAACCCCATATAACTTGCAAGCCAATGGGCAAGTTGAGAGCACCAACAAGCAGCTTGTGGGCATCCTATCTAAAATTGTGTCAGAAAAGAAACGGGATTGGGATAAAAAGTTATACGTGGCAGTATGGGCCTATAATACGACTTTCAAACGAGCCATTGGCCATACCCCGTTCAAGTTAGTATATGGGGAGGAGTGTGTCTTGCCTTTAGAGATTGAGCTGCCGACTATTCGGTTTGCCATCAATCATTCTTTGAGTGATGAAGATGCACTTTTTGAGCGCTTGACAACACTGGCACATTTAGATGAGCTTAAGCTACAGAGCTTATTGCACCAAGAAGTGGCGAAGCGCCGAATGAAGCAGTTACACGACATCAAAGCCAAGAAATACATCTTCAAGAAAGGACAGCTTGTTCTGTATTATGACGCACGACGTGAATTATTTCCAGGCAAGCTAGAGCCCAAATGGGACGGGCCCTATAGGATCGTTAGAATAGGAAAGAATAAATCCATAGTTTTGTTAGCTGACCTTGAGGGGGTAGAATTTAAAAATAAGGTTAATCTTAATAAGATTAAACCTTATTATTTCTGATTGCACTAATACTATGACTGCCTTGCAAGTCTAGGTGAGATTGATCAAATATCTGCAAGGAAATCGTGATAGAGGTTGATGGGTCATCTGATCCCTTATTTAGAACACCTGTATTTAGAACAGAGGTATCATCAGGGAAAGCTCATTTGGTGGAGCAAAGGATACAAGGTGACTGAGCAAGAAGGCGTGACATTTATTTGGGAGATCAAGGTCTTCTGCTATCACTGCCTACAAATGTTGACGAGCATCCCTGTTGAATTCAATGATGATGGAGGGATGGAGTCTACAATCCACCCGTTGAATATGCTGAATTTCGATTACCATAATTACGAGTAGAGTTCAGGATGGCGGGATATGTAAACCCTTTATGGACGTACACCTTGTACTTTGATGGGGCGTCCAGGGGTGCATGCAAAAAAGGAAGTGTAGGAGTTGTCATCCGAGACCCGCGACGACGCATTGTCATGAAGTTAGCTGCTTATCTCGGGGCGAATTTTACCAATAATATGGCAGAATACAAAGCCCCGATTATGGGTTTGAATATTGCAAAGAAGGGTGGTATCTGCCAGTTATTGGTGAAAGGGGACTCTCAGTTGGTTTTAAATCAACTCAATGGGACGTACATGGTATGAAACCCCATCCTTTGCATGTACCATCATACTGCCATAGCCCTGCTAGACGAATTCGATAGAGTGTCTTTTCAGCTGATTCCACGGAATTGGAATCAGTTTGCCGATTCATTGGCTAATTTCGCGTATGAACAAGACCTCTTCTTTAACTGTGGCCCTTGTCCCGATATATCTATTGATGGTGAGACAGGACCTGGTCATTTGTGGGGTATGCTTTCTGAACATGCCCTCTTTGGCAGACGATGGTTGATTTGGGTGATGCAGAGGGTAAGCGAGACTCATCTACCTTTATTATCTTGGACCCATAGACTGATTAGACGACATGTGATGCGAACACCTCTTGCGATATACGCAGGAGGGATGGGTCATAATCTAATGCACCTAGTTTAGGGCTACGAGCCTTTGTTCCCCTGGGCATGGTATGCTTTGATGTCTATCATGATTGTTTCCAGGTGGATGTTATGCGTAGTATTGTTTGACTTCATTAGGCCAAGAGGGCCGATTCAGTTTTGTAGCAAAGTCAAGTTTCATTTCATTAGGCCAAGAGGGCCATTTCCCTGTCTAGTGCGGGTGCGTTTAATTGGGTTTTTGTTTTAAGTATTGTGCTGGACAGGTTTCGTGATTCGTGGAATGTTGATGGAGCCTGGAGGAGCCTTTGCTGTGATGGAAGCTTCTTGTGGCCAATCCAGGTGATATTTCTCCTTTACAAGTACTTTTCTTTCCTGTTATATGTGTCTTTGTACTTGTCAAGGGGATACATTTTTGCTGGGGACCGGCAACCAAGGCATGAAGTCCCAGGTTTAGGCTATGTATGTTTGAGGGAGGTCGGAGTAGTCATTGCCTCCTGTAAAGACATTGTCAGGCATCGAAAGATCTGTTTTAGAAGGAAGTCCTAGTGGCCCTGTTCTGCTAGCCTGCTAGGCAGCCGTTCTAGGAGTTCTTGTTAGTAGTGAGGCAGTTAGAGAAGCCTGCCAGAAGATAATAATAATGATACCAAGAAATCCTGAACATCCTACAAGATGACTATAAATACAAAGGTGTGTAAAAAGGGGTTCTAACCCCTATCCCAAGAAAAGAAAAGGGATGAAAATGTGTAAGCAGTTGATCATTGCCTTGCGAAGGCCTGGTAGGTTCCTGGGGACGAATCAGACCCGAGGCCGATACCTTGTCTTCCTAGGGGTGGCTTCTTGCCAAATATAATACCAAAACACGGAAGGTTGGAGCGAAAATAAAAGTGAGCGTTAGAAAAGGATTAAGTGTCGCCTTGCGAGGGCTTGGTAGGTTCTTGGGTGCTGAGACAGGTCCTGAGGCCGATGCCCTGTTCTCCTTGGGTCACTACGCTCAGCTCCCTCCTTTTTACATGCCCAAGTATGTTACTAAAATAAAAACCCTAAAAGAAGAAATGTACTAGAAGAAAATACTCCTTGATCAGGCTATAGGAGTCCTCGCCTAGTAGGAGCTCCTTGTTGAGTTGTCTTTAGTTGGTAAGTAGTTCAGCTTACCACTTAGGGCAACCTCTTTGATAGGTTTTTTAGTTTGGCTGTGTTGGAGCAGCTGGTTAGCGACTCACTTCGGATCGTCTATTAGATGATGCTAGGCCTACTCCTTGTGGATGTCATGCCTTGGTTCTGTCCAGGGGTAGGGGAAGCATTGTGCTGAGTTTTATTATATATTTGTTTTGTATCAGTTTGATGCTTCTTTGGTTGTTTATGTGCAGATCTGTTCGTGGATTCGACGGGCTGAGTCGCCCTATCCTGTGGAATTTAGGTGACGGGAAGTGCTTAAAAATAGCTAAAAATTATGAATATCAAGGGAAAAATATTCACCGTCAAAGGCGGCGGCTCGATCTAGGACGATTTTAAGCGACAAGCAGTCGACGGGCGCCCAAGTGACATGTCCGGATTTTTAGTAATTTTTCTCTCAGTTGGGATGGGATACGGGAGCTGCAGGCTTGTTAGGGATGCCGAGACGGATGCCCAAAAATTTACAGCACGTCAATCGGAGCTCGTATGAGAAAGTTGGCCCAAAACCGGCCGGGGTGCCCAAAAAGGGGCCAAAGTTGAAATATCAAAGGGTGTGGCTAGTGGGGGGTGCCCTTTGGGACCCCCCCTTCTCCAAAATTCATGATGGAGGGGGGGCGGCGGTTGTTTTTTCAGCGCCGAAAAAAAAGCGCCCCCCCCCAAAATCAAGATGCAGGCTTGCAAAGAAGCCATGAAATCAACTCTCCCCGGCTTCCACATTCGATCTCCGCTCCACGCATTGAATGGCAGCTTGTAGAGGGAGAGAGAAAATCATTCTTTCTCTCTCCTCCCTCTCTCTCCTCTAAGAGGGAGTTCATGTGGGAAGAAGAAAAAATGATGGAGGCTTGTCCGGCATGGATCGGATGGCTCCACGGGCTGGAAATGGTGATTTATGATCGTGTTGAGTATGAAGTGCTGCTAATTTTCAGATTTGCAGCCATGGACATGAAACCCGAAACATGCAAATAAGCGATAATTCAATTTTTTCAAAGGAAATTTGAGATTTCATGGCTTTTGATTGATGAAATGTTGTTCATGTGGGCTAAAAATTGTTTATGTTACTATTTTCCATGAGTACTTGCTGATCATAATCAGAAAATCAGAAAAATATGCATCTTGTGGTTCAAAATAATACACTAAAACATGTAAAATATGAAAAATAAAGGGAAAATGATGTTTTTGGGCATAAAAATGGGAAAATGAATAGGAACACCAACTAAATTTTCAATTTTGTTGCAAGAAGGAACTAAGGGCCACAGCCATAACCTATTTTGAATTTTTAGTAATAAAATAATGCGGAAAATAAGGAAAAATACAAGGAAAATAGAGAAAAATCACTAAAAATAGGAGAAAAATGCATTTTGGGTGCCGAAAATGAATGAAAATTAAGAAAAATGTTTGTGAATGTTTGTGGGGACTGAAGCATGAGGATTTGCCTCAGTTCAACCCCACCTTCTTGTTCTAGTGTGTTTTTCCTGCTTTTTACACATAAAATGATGGCAAAATGCCCTATAAATCCATACAACAATGCAACATTTGATCCATGGGAGGGTAGAGTGGTTAAAATGTGTCTCAATGTGGAGTAAATGATGAAAAGATTGCTGGTTTTTGTTTGCATGCCACATAGGTCGGTGAATAATTATAAAATAAGAGCCTAGTAGCACGAGGGTTTCCTCGGTGCTAGGTTTGTGCAACGCCGCATAAGAATGGTAGTTGAAAATCATTGAAAGGATGTTTTGCACATGTGCACAATATTGATTTCATAATTGTTTGGGCACTTAGCATCCACAATATGCATAAATCATGGAAATGTTAAAAGGTATCAGAAATCTTGGATGCACAGTAATTGTTTTCATTAGGATCTTGACCCACGTTGAGTGAGAGACAGGACACCCTAAGCCATAGGCTAGTCGTGGGGTCTAGGGGAAAGAGAAGTAAGGACAATGGTACATTCCTGTATACGCTTATTTGGTACCTTGAGCGACTTTTGTGCGATGTGTCTATTTGTTGAGTGATGCACTGAGGGGCCAATCCCCAAGGTGTAGGAGAGTCGCAGAGGGTTGACGACATTCAGCCGTAGGAGGAACCCATGTGTATGTGATTCGAGCCTTTTGGCTATGTGAAAGGGACTCCCTCTGAGGAGTAATATTGGGTTAGGATCAGTTGGACTACAACGTATTACAAACGCAATGTTTAGGAAGGCAGAGATTTTGATAGACGCTCCTGGCCGCGAGGCCGAGGGGTTGTCTTGTGCGTAGTGATGAGGCCCGGCTAGTGCATGAGCCAGTGCTGGTCCGTTTTTAGGTCCATCGGGAATCCACCGTAAAACCTCACAGAATCCACCGTGGCACGAAATCCACCATGAAATATGCCTCCTGGTATCAAGTACAAGACTGCCACCATCCTGCACCTCCACAATCTCAGTTCCATTCCAAAAGATCTATTCGTCATTGTCTATCCATAGTAGGGGCACCCAAGTATCCCCATCTTCTTTGTTGTATGAGGGCTCATTTGAGAGCTAGATTTTAGGAGTCGATTTTGAGCTGTAGTTGAAGTATTTGAGGCCGTTTTTAGAGTAAGAAGTACCTGGGAAGCGCCAAAGAACAAATTTTCATGAAAAATCAAATAGTGGTGGATGGCCAAGCTAGAGTTTTCCTAGATGCATTTCGACATTATGAATCCAACGCAAGTCTCGATTCGTCGATCGGAGGTTGTTTGGCCTCCCATTTAATCCTCGTAAGGTTTGGCATTATAAAGCAACTAATAGATTCGAGAGTCGAAAAGTGTGCGACCAAGGCCAAGTTGATGGATTTCGATGCCATGGAGCCATTTGTCCAGACAGATCTTAAATCCGAGTCCATTTGCCTACTCAAATTCAAAATATCCACTTGGGGACAGTGTGAACACAAAAAAACCAAACCGATTATTTTGAAGTTAATAACCTTAGGCTTAATAAAAGCCTTCAAAAACACTAAAAAACTAACGGATAGGGAGGGAGGGTGCAAATTTTTTTAGTGCCCCCTCTAGATCTCATCGATACCGCTTCAATTGACATCCGTTTAGAGAGAGAGAGAGAGAGAGAGAGAGAGAGAGAGAGAGAGAGAGAGAGAGAGAGAGAGAGAGAGAGAGAGAGAGAGAGAGAGAGAGAGAGAGATTCTTGATCAAGGCAATGAGAGGAATGAGACGACTGTGATTTTGCTGATTTTTATGGAGGGTTTCAAAATCTAATTTTCTAGTATCTCTCTTCTCTCTCCTCTCTTCTCTTTGCGGCTATTCATATGCATCAATTCAAGAGAGGAGGACGGTTGTGATGAAGAATCCGGAGCAAATGATGATGCTGGAGTGATACAAGACATAGATCAGATAGACAGATTGGGTCAATAGCAAAGAAGAAGCATCAATGGCCTCTCGTCTATAAGATATAAGCCTCGGAATCGCGGTTTCTATGCATAAGTGAGCGGTTCTTATGTTTTATGGAAGACGATTGAAGAAAGTGCTTGATTTTGATTGTTCTTGATTTCCCATGTTGCATTCTCTTTGAAATATGAAAGATTTTTTTGTTAAAATGATATAATAATTTTTCAGAAAACATGCAAAACACGTAAGTTGCGGTTTTGATAAAAATAATAGAATTTGGGGTTTTGGTCGAGTGTTTTGGGGTCATATGGGATAAAAATTGATATGAAAATTATGTTGAGTATCCTTGATCAGTAATAACTCATAATTTTGAAATATCTCATTTTTATGAATAAATAAATGAGAAAAACTAGAAAAATAAGGAAAATTTTAGTTTTTTTGCCTAAAAAATTAGAGAAAAATACATATCCTGTTTGGCTAGAGCATGAGGATCAAGCCTCAATCAAGCCTTGTTATTATGTTATAATGTAAATTTGTTGATTTTTATATGAAAATTTACATAAAAATAAACCCTAAACCTACCCAATGAATGCCAAACCTAAACGATAGGAGGGAAGGGGGTTTGTGAATTGGTTAATTGCTAGAAATGGTTCAAATTTTGATTTATTTGTCTATGCATAACATATAGGACAGATTATTGTTTGAATTAAGGAGACTAGTAGCATGAAGAAATTCAGTGCTAGTCTCTATCAATGTTGCACGTACGTTTAGTTGGAAACTCATTTAAGGGTTGTGTTTACACTTTACCTAGCTGGTTTTTAATGATAAAATGCTTGAGCACAATGGTCATACACATTTGCATTGAGCATAACATGGTATCAAACATGGGCACATTGCGATTGCTTTCCAAACATCGACCTATGTGGAGTGTGTAAAGGAAACATGTGCTATAGGTTAGATGAACGATTTCTTGGGGCAAGCTTGGTAAGGAAATATCAAATATCCTTGATCGTTAAAAATATATAAGAGTGAAGACTATTCGTATGCTCTTGATGTTAGAGTAGTGTATCGAGGGGTCAATCCTCTTGGTATAGGAGAGTTGCAGCGAGGCCATTGCATTTAGCTGGAGGGGTGCCTCCTCTATGTTTGTGTTACATGGTATATTATACCAAGATCTCCCTTTGAGGAGTAGGGAAGGGCAATTGTTGGGCTACCTTCCATTACAAATGCAATATCTCTAGTAGCCATTAGGGTAGTGTGCCCTTGGACGCTCCTGGCCAAGAGGCCGTGTGGGGCTGTCTTGTGAGTATTATAGAGGCCCAGCTAGTGCCTATAGCCAGTGTCAGGCCCGTTTTAGGTCCCAATAGCAGGTGGTGCATTTATCGGGAGCTGCCTACAAGTGGCGGTTTTTGTACCTTGGTAGATTGGGATCTATTCTCTAGTGTATGCCAAAGATTAGTGAGCTAGACTCACAAGACCATCAAGCGGAGCTCCAAAAGCAAGAAAGGGCCGAATGAGCTAGACGGCAGGCTAAGATAAACATAATATACTCTCCGCAAAGGAGTGTCCCAATATCTTTGCAAGGGCGAGGTTTTAATAAACCTAGCTCAGTACTAGTCCATCAAGGGGAGGAAGCTCTAGTTCTCCCCCCCCCTCCAATCAATCCCTCCACTTTGAGTGGAGCTATAATCCTGGTTGTTCAAACCCCTGTAGCGAATCCGGTTGTTACCATGGTGGCAAAACCTATTTTCATACCTGCTGGAATGATGGATTTACCAGCTTTAGGTTTCCCCCTACCCATATTTAATGGGTTAGTGGAGGAAGATGTGGAGCTCCATATTAGAGAGTTTCAAAAGTCAATGTTCAACTATCATATCCAGAGTGAAGGACATTTAATGATGTTCTTTAACATGACTCTCAAATGAAGAGCTACCATCTGGTATCATGGCCTAGAGGCCAGAACCATAACCACTATTGATTTATTTTTCAAAGCCTTCCAAAGGGAGTTTTCCCTTGAAAGGGGTGGTCAATATTGGCTATGTGTACTGAATGTGACATGTCAAGAGCTACATGAGGATATTTGAGCATATGCCAAGAAGTTAAAATACGTGTTTTACAAATTGCAAGCCTCTATCCCTATTCCAGAAGCTACCCAATTGCAGTATTTTTTGTATGGTTTGGATTTCAACATTCAAGTGCAGTTGAGTAGTGTCACTTTGCCGGATGTAGACACTGCCATTAGGTGAGCACAAGAAGTAGAATTCCAACTACAAGCAGCCTACGCCTCTTGAACCAATCTTAATATGGGTCTAGTTTCGGGAAATAATTTAGCATTGACCAATGGCAATGGAAGTCAAGGGATAGCTATGACTAGCCCGAATGTGAGAGGAAGCATGGTCCAAAACGTGCCTTTATTGTTAGCTCCTCCAGGTGTGACTATGCCTATGGCTAGTCAAATGGCTTCGCCAAATGTTGGAGGCCAAGCGCATCGAGTCCTAACATTGTTCCTATGAGTCAATAACCAATGCCCAATCAAATTGTTAGGCCAATGGAACGACCAATAGATGATCATGGCTATGAGTCAAGTGCATCAAATGTCCTTAGCAAAGTTTAGGATATGATGAATCACTACACTGACATGATTTTTGAACAATATCCACAAATAGCTGTCAATGTTAATTTTCTTAAAAAACAATAGAATCTGATAGGAAGCAGATGCCTTGAAGAGGGTGCACCGCCAAGATTTAGTTGTAAATGGTGTGGCGGCTAGCACTACCCTAGAAATTGCCCAAATGTTAAATGCAATATTTGTGGGAAGTCCCGCCATTTGGCTGCCACCTATATTGGAGTGAGATTAGCTCTCTTCAATAAGGTAGTAGACAGCCAGGTCCTGTTAGCCATCGTGTGCAAGGGAACAATCTTCAACAAGATGATGGGCCGAAACAAATACTTCAAAGAGGTAAGACTACTATATGAGGAGTTGCCTAGTGGCACTAGATTTAGCCTCATTGAGGCTGTACGGGTTAATGGCACTGAAGTTGTAACCTGCGGGCCATTAGGAGAGGTCAAAATGGTAGAGAAGGCAACAAAGGTAATGTAAGTCCTGTCGATGGAAACCCTAAGCAAGACAACAAAGGGATGCAAGTCCTTAACCCCCACATGGAAGGGGGACCTTTAAAACCCACAGGGAGTAAAGCTGACACTAAGAAGAATAAATAATTACCAAGGAGAAAGCAAGAGCTAAGAAGGAAGCACGAAAGCCAGTTCAATGACCAAAAGAGAGAATGGTTTGGCAAGAGAAGAGAGCTCTAGCAAATTATCATGAACTCGATTTGGCAAGCTCTCTTTGTGAAGATATACCAAATGAGAATCTCTTGCAGCTAATTAAGCTATCTCTAGGAGTGCACAAAGAATTTAAAAAGATCATGCATATTGGGTATATCGTGGAACCTTTTGGCACATCGCGAGTAGCAAAGAATTGGTGGGAGCATGCTGAAAAACATTGCCCAAGGGTTGCAGCCTACATTGATGGAATATTAGTAGATGATGCTATCATAGATACACGATCATATGTTAACATCATGAGTTCAAAATTGATGGAGAGGCTAGATCTAGCTATCCAAAAAGACGCCTTCATAATTATGCGAATGGCTGATGACAGTCTGAGACAACCTGAAGGTTGTATTACCAAAGTCATTGTGACGTTGCTAGTTTGAAATGCATTGGGGACTTTAGGGGTATTAGGTTTGCAGGATGGCCAAGCTATCAAGTATTGTTAGGAAGGCCATGGATCTTGTGATTCGACTGTTAAGTGGATATACCTGCTGGTCATTTGACTTTTGGTAGAGGTGCCAATCATGTGGTAGTACATGCTTACCTTGAGTCTCCTCAAATAGAGAGAGCTCCTCTATCCTCTATGGAATTAGAAACATTAGAAGATGTATCTGCTAGTGAGACGTCATCAAGTGATGAATCAAAAGAAGGGTCCACTACAGAGGACATCTATCAAATAACTTTGAATGAGCCAATAGAATCTCCAACATCATTGTTATATTCAACGAAGAAGGTGGGATGGAGCCTTCAGTACATCCTCTGAATATACTAAATTTTGACTATCATAATTACAAGTAGAGGTGATGATGGTTGGCTATGTGAACCCATTGTGGACGTACACATTGTACTTTGATGGAGCATTCGGGGGTCCCAACAAAAAAAGGAGTATAGGGATAGCTATTAGAGATCCTTGACATAGAGTCGTGATGAAATTAGCTGTTACTATCGGAGATGGATTTACCAATAACATGGTGGAACACAAAGCTTTAATCATGGGCTTGAATATTGCTAAGAAGGGCGATATCTGTCAATTGTTAGTAAAGGGGGATTCCCAATTGGTATTGAACCAACGCAATAGGACTTACACAATACGAAATCCCATTCTTTCTATGTATTATCGCAGTGCTATGACCATGCTCGATAGGTTTGAGAGAGTGTCTCTTTAGCTGGTTCCATGTTATTGGATTTAGTTTGCGGACTCATTAGCAAACTTTGCTTATGAAGAATACATTTTCTTCATCCATGGTCCTAGTTTGGATAGCTCTATTAATGTTGAGATGGCACCCGATTGATTATGGGGGTTTTTATCAAAACATGCCCTATATGGTAGGCGATGGTTAGTATGGGTGATGCAAAGAGTGGCCGAGATCCATTTGTCTTTGTTACCTTGGACCCATCGATTGGTCAGATGGCACGTTATGCATACACCTCTTGCTATTTATGTAGGAGGCATGCATCACAATTTGATGCATTTAGTTTAGGGCGGCAGGAGCTTTCCTCCTTGGGATGGAGCATCTTGTTGTATATTAGCAAGATTTCAAAAGGGGGATATATACGAGCTATTTTGTTTTATTTCATTAGGCCAAGATAGCCGGTTCTTTTTAAGGGTTTAATGCTTGATTTCCTTAGGCAGAGGATCATTTTTATCGTGTTTAAATGATTTATTGCTCTAGCCCAAGAGGGCTGGTTTTGTTTGGTGTGAACTATGATATTTCATTAGTCCAAGAGGGCCATATGTTTGTTTGATGCAAGTACATTTAATGGTTTCTTGTCTTAGCGATTGCATCCCAGAGGTTGACAAAGTCATTAGGGGGAGCCTTAGCTGCAGAGGAGCTTCTTGTGGCCATCCTAGGTGATATCATCCCCTTTCTGAGTTCTTCCCTTAAGTAGATAATGTTATATGTGTATGTAGGGGTTGATTTCTTTTCGTTTGTTGGGGATGAAAAATCAAGGCATGAAGTCCTAGGGTTTTGTTAGGTATATTTGGGGGAGATTTGAGTAGTTTTCTACCTTTTGTTCGGACATTGTCAGGCGATAAAACCCTATGCTAGAGGGTAGTCCTTGTGACCCTCTCTTGCGTGCTTGGTAGGCAGCTATCCTAGAAGTCCTTGTTAGTGTGAGGTAGTTAGAGAAGTCTACCAAAGTATTAAAAACAAGAGGAAGTTCTCAATCTATCCAAAAATACAAATTACAGAGGTGTGTAAAAAAGGGGTTCTAACCCCTCAATAAGAAAAGGAAAAGAAAAAAGGAAGAAAATTCTTACAAGCAGTTGATTATCGCCTTGCCAAGACCTAGTAGGTTCTTAGGGAGGAGTCAAGATGCCTTGATGGGACCAAAAAATGGGCC
This sequence comes from Lygodium microphyllum, assembly GCF_053477565.2. Lineage (NCBI taxonomy): Eukaryota > Viridiplantae > Streptophyta > Polypodiopsida > Schizaeales > Lygodiaceae > Lygodium > Lygodium microphyllum. The sequence continues at coordinate 8,526,952 of NC_141156.1, read as the reverse complement.
GGCACTGGCTATGGCACCAGCCGGACCCTCGTGCATACAAGATACACCTCCACCACCACACGGCTTCACAGTCCAAGAGCGTCTGTAATAACTAAATGCACACTAGATACTTCTAATATTGCATTTGTAGCTAGATAAGAGTCCAACGTCACCTTTCCCAAAACCCCTAAAAGGGGGTATCCCACACATATTAATAAGTGCCACGTATCACAGACACAGGAGGTACCCCATTGCCTGATTGCCGTGGCCCCACTACAGCTCTCCTACATCTTGGGGATTGGCCTCTTGATGCATTGCTTTTACATACAGATACATTCACACAAAACTCCTCTCTTTTCAGCGAGATCCAGGAGATACCATGTTTCTCACCAATAATTTTCCCCAAGAAATGAATGGCTATCCTACGGCACGAGGAATCTCACCCTCTCAAACGTGGGTCAACTATAATTCAAACAATTGCTATGCATTTCCAAGAGTTGATACCACATGTATGATCAATGCAATAGTGGATGTCTCATTGTGCACAAACAGTTATGTTTCAAAGTCAGCCTATGTGCTAGTACGCAAACAGTCTTTCCACGAATTCCAACTAATACGTATATACTTCATTGCAAGAATCTAGCACCAAGGTGAACCTTGTGCTACTAGATCCCTTATTTCCAAATAGGTCATTTTCTAAATGCTATGCATAGAAAAACCAATCAGAATTTATATTATTTCAGTCCTCAAACTGTTGCACAAAATCCTACTCCAACTCACCGTTTAAGTTTTGCTTCATTGCATAGGTGTATAGAGGTTGTTTTATCATGGTTTAATATAGAAAGATCAATAAATCACACATTGTGACAAAAAATAGGAAAAAATGAGGCCAAACCTCATGCTTTGCCCTACCATACATCCACAACCATTTATTATATTTTTTTCTATTTTTTAAAGGCATATTTCTATTTTTCTCTTATTTTTTTCAAATTTTCTCTATTTTTCTGATAAAAAAATGACACATTTTTAGAGCTGTGGCTCTTGATTCTTAGAACAGCAAAAATATAGATTTTATTAGCATTTTATCACATGTGTATTGGTTTATCCCACCCGAAAACACCAAAAATCCCATTTTTTCTCATAAAAACCGTATTTTAAGGGTTTCTAAAAATGATTTACAGCATTTTAACTTTATGTTTCCTGATTTTTTCATCATGGAAGCGTAGAACAAACAATAAACAGTATGTCTACTAGTTTTTACTCCATAAGAACAACATTAGCTAAATCAAATGTAAAAAATAAGCAATTTTCCTTTGTACAATAGAATTATCGGTTTTTTTCCTACTTTGCGGGTTTTAAAATCTGATGTGGGACTGCAGATCAGCTCTCATTCAAGGCTTAGCCCACCTCCTAAGAGCCAACTCTAGCCCTCCACCAATGTGGGAGTGATCCGGTACCATGCCGGATAAGCATTCTTCAATCAATCTTCAATCTTCTTCATGGGCATGAACTGCCTCTTAAGGGGAGAGAGGCAAGAGAGAGAAAGGCTGAATTTGTATCTCAACAACCGGGCAGCCATTAGAGGAGTGGAGACAAGCGATAGAAAGCGTAGGAATAATGTAGATCATGCATCTGATTAGTTGGGGGGGTGTTTGCAGCCACCATAGCCCCCCATTTCTAAAAAAAAAAAGCATGAAGATAGCGCCTTCCTGATCAACGTCACAAAAAAAAAACAGCCCTCCCCCCATGAAAATCGAGAAGTTAGAGGCCCCCAAAGGAAGCCCCCAAAAGGCACACCCTTTGGACTTCCTAAAGTCGAGGCCACTTTGGCCCTTGGCCTCCTGGGCACCCCCTCTTCCGCGTCCAGTGTTCGAATTACGATCTGAAAATTCATGGGCATCCTTCTCAAAGTCGCCCACTACCGAGCATCTCCAAAATTCCCGTCTGATATGCCAAAAATTTATGAAAGTTCACCAACTGCCGTCCCATGGGTCTTTAAAGCACTTTTGGGCATTCCTGCTTAAAATCGTACTGATTGCAGCTGCCACCTTCGACGAAGTCTATTTTTCCCCTGAAATTTGGAATTTTTGGCTATTTTTAAGTACTTCTTAGCATAAAAAATCATCTGTCATTGATGAATATGGGATAGAGCAACTCAGCCCGTCGAATCCCATGAACAAATCTGTACATACACAATCATAAAGAGCATCAAGTTGATACAAAATATAAGCAACAAAACACATCACAACTCTCACCCTACCCCCTGACAAAACCAAGGCATGAAATCCACGAGAAGTAGACCTAGCATAATCTGACAGAAAGCCTAAACCAAGTCACTAACCAACTATTCCAACACAACCAAGCTAAAAAGAATCATCAAAGAGGGCATCCTAAGTGGTGGTCTCTGAACTACCTACCTAATTAAGAAGAACTTAACTATCTTTTAGCACATTGGTCCTTTAGCCTCTTATTTTCCATGCTTGGGCATGTAAAAAGGAGGGAGTTGAGCGTAGTGACCCAAGGAGAGCAAGGCATCGGCCTCAAGTCCTGTCTCGGTACCCAAGAACCTACCGAGCCCTCGCGAGGCGACACTTAATCCTTTTCTAATTTTCTAGCTAGATGCCACCCCTAGGAAGACAAGGCATTGACCCTGGGTCTGACTTGTCCCTAGGAACCTACATGGCCTTGGCAAGGCAATAAACAACTGCTCAAGGATTTTTCTTTCTTTTCTATATATATATATATATATATATATATATATATATATAGGGGTTAGACCTCTTTTTACACACCTCCGTAATTCATAGATTTTATCTCAAATATTTAGGGTTTTTCTTTTTGGGTATTTTTAGTAGGCTCCTCTAACTGCATCACAACTAACAGAAACTCCTAGAATGGCCGCCTAGTAAGTCAACAGAATAGGGTCACTAGAACTTTCTTCAAAAACAGGTCTTTCACAATGCCTAACAATGCCTTTATAGGAGGCAACGACTACTCAGACCTCCCACAGACATGCATAACCTAAACTCGGGACTGCATGCCTCAATTGCCGATCCCCAACAAACAAAAAGAAAGTACCCCCTTATACATGTATCATTATTTGCTTAAGGGAAAAAACTCGAAAAGGGGATGAAACCACTTGGAATGGCCACAAGAAGCTCCTCCCTAGGAAAGGCTCCCTCCAGCGACTTCATCAACTTGTATGATGCAATCACTAAAACAACAAACCATTAAATGTACCTGCACTAAATAGACATAGGGCCCTCTTGGCCTAAAGAGATAGTACATTTTTACTGCAAACTAACTGACCCTCTTGGCCTAAAGAAATCAAACATTGAAACTTTAAAACAACTGGCCCTCTTGGCCTAAAGAAATCAATCAAACTAGCTCATATAGATCCCTTCTTAGAAGAAGGCAGATATACAAAAATATGCTCTATTCCAAGGGGAAAAATAGGGCTCTCAACCCTAAACTAAATGCATCAAAGTTGTGACCTATACCTCCTGCATATATAGCAAGAGGCGTATGCATAACATGTTGTCTGACCAATCTATGGGTCCATGATAATAGTGGTAGATGTGTCTTGGCTACTCTTCGCATTACCCATATCAACCATCGCCTGCCATATAACATGTGGTCTGATAACATTCCCAAAAAATGACCAGGTCCTATCTCATTATCAAGAGCAACATCCAAACTAGGACCACAGTTGAAGAAGAGGTCCTCTTCATAAGCAAAATTGGCTAGTGAATCTGCAAACTAATTCCAAGAATGTGGAATCAGCTGAAGAGATACACTCTCAAATTCATCAAGTAGGGTTATAGCAGTTCGATGATACATACGAAGGATAGGATTCTGAACTGTATATGTCTCATTGAGTTGATTTAAGATTAGCTGGGAATCTCCTTTTACTAATAACTACCAAATACCACCTTTCTTGGCAACATTCAGTCCCATATTCAAGGCTTTATACTCCGCCATGTTGTTAGTGAATCCTATCCCGAGATAAGCAGCTAATTTCATTGTAACTCTACGTCACAGATCTCGGATAACTACTCCAACACTCCCTTTTTTATTAGGACCCCTAGACACCCCATCAAAGTATAATGTGTATGTCCACAATGGGGTTACACATCCAACCATCCAAAACTCCCCTATTCCTAATTATGATAGTCAAAATTCAACATACTTAGAGGATGAACTAACGGATCAATCCCACCTTCTTCATTAAAGACTATAGGGACACTTGCCAAAATATGCAAAGAGTGATAACAGAAGACCTTAATCTCCCAAATGAATGTTGCGTCATCTTGCTCAGTCACTTTATAGCCTTTACTCCACCAGATGAGCTTAGCCTGATGATATCGCTGCTTATGGGTGCTCCAAATCAGGGATCAGTCAACCCATCAACATCTATCGTTGTTTCCTTGCACATGTTTGATCAATCGCGCATAGACGTGCAAGGCACTTATGTCATTAACACAGTAAAAAATAATAAGGTTTAATCTTATTAAGATTAACCTTATTCTTAAACTCCACACCCTCAAGATTTGCCAATAATGCTGTGGATTTATTCTTCCTGAACTTGATAATCCTATAAGGACTATCCCATTTGGGCTTCAGCTTTCCTCAAAATAATTCTCTACGTGCATCAACCATTCAAAGGATTGTCAAGGCATCTTTCTGAATCACAAGACTCAACCTCTCCATCAATTCAGAACTCATAATATTAACCAAGGATCCTATGTACACGATAGCATTATCCACTAGAATCCCATCAACATAGGTTGCAACCCTTGGGCAGTGCTTTTCAGCATGTTCAAACCAGTCATCCTCTACCCACGGTATTCCCAAAGGTTCTATGATATAACTTGTACGCAATATCTTTTTAAATTATTTGCGTACTCCTAGCCACAGCTTGATTAGCTGCAAGAGATTCACATCTAGTTTAACATCACAAAGGGAGGTCTAGCTAAATCAAATTCGTGATAATTCGCTAAAGCTCGCTTCTCGTGCCAAACCATCCACTCTTTAGAACGCTGCACCGACTTTATTGCCTCTTTTTTAACTCTCACTTTCTTTCTCGATACCTCTTTATCTCTCTTGGCATCAGCCTTACTGTCTACGGGCTTTAGAGGTTCCCCTTTCTTGTCAGGATTTAGAACTTGCATTCCTTTATCACCCTTCCTAGGGTTTCCATCGACAGGTTTTACATTATCTTTGTTGTCTTCTCTATGTTTTTGGCCTCGTGTTATGGCACATAGGCTAGAAGCTTTCGTGCCATTAACTTGCATAACCTCGATGAGGCTCACCCCACTACCGCTTGGCAGTTCCTCAATAGTAGCCTTACCCCTTTGGAGTATTTGTTTTGGCCCATCATCCTATTGAAAATTGTTTCCTTGCACACGATGATTAACAGGCCCTGGTTGCCGACTGCCTTGCTAGAGGGAACTGATCTTGCTCCAATAGGTGGTTGCTAAATGGACGAACTTCCTGCAAATTTCACACTTGACATTTGGGCAATTACATGGATAATGTTGCCCACCACACCATTTGCAGCTAAATCTAGAGGGTGCACCCTCTTCGGGGCATTGAGTCCCTATCAAATTCTATTGTTTCTTTAAGAAATTAATGTCAACGGCTATTTGCCTTGTTCAGATATCATATCCGTGTAGTGCTTCATTATGTCCTTGACTTCACTAAGGACATTTGATGAACTCGATTCATAGCCCTGATCATCTACCCGTCGGTCCCTTGGCCGCACAATTTGATTAGGCATTGGTTGCATTGGTTGTTGACCTATAGGAACGATGTTAGGGTTCGCTGCTTGGCCTCCCACATTTTGAGGCATCTAACTAGCCATAAGTATAGTCACACTAGGCGGAGCTGGCAATAAAGTCACATTCAGCACCACATTCCCTCTCCCATTAGGGTTGGTCATCCCTATCCCTTGGCTTCCACTACCATTGATTAGTTGTGAATTATTTCCCAATGCTAGACCCGTGTTGGGATTGATTCAAGAAGCATAGGCTGCTTGCAGTCTTCTTGCGCTCGTCTAATGGTAGTGTCTATATCTGCCAAGGTGACACTACTCAGCTGCACCTGGATGTTAAGATCAAGCCCATGCAAGAAGTATTGTAACTGGGCAGTAGGTGGGATAGGGGTAGAGACATCTAATTTACGAAAAACCTCTTTGATCTTCTTGGCATACACTTGTATATCTTCATGCGGTTCTTGGCTTGTCAAATTCAACACACGCAGCCAATATTGACCACCTCTCTCGGGGGAAAACTTCCTTTGGAAGGCTTCACAAAATAAATCCACAATGGTTATGGTTCTAACCTCAAGGCCGTGATACCATATAGCTGCCCTTCCCTTCATGGTCATATTGAAGAACATCATTAGATGCCCTTCTTCTTGGATGCGGTAATTAAACATCAACTTTTGAAACTCCCTTCTCTTCCATTAACCCATTAAAAATGGGTAGGGGGAAACCTAAGGTTGGAAAATCCACTGTTCCCGCAGGGATTGCGATAGGTTGCGCCATGGCAATGATTGGATTTGCTAATGGAATCGGAACAAGCCAAGATGCCACAGCACTCAAAGTGGGCAGATTAATTGGGAGGGGGAAAGTGCTAGAACTTTCACCTCCTGACGGACTTTGATTGAGGCTAAGGTTACTAAGACCCCACCCTTGAATAGGTTCATGACTACTCGTTTTAGGACAATAACGGCTATTGATTTCGGCCTTCCGTCTAGCCCTCTCGGTTCTCTCCTGTTTTTGGAGTTTGGCTTGATGGATCTCTTCAAGGGACATCAACTAACAAGTAAGTCCCAAGAGACCCTAGATTCGGAAACCGCCACTTTGAGGAGGCTCCTGACAAATGCACCACTGATGGGACCAAAAAATGGGCTAGCATTGGCTATGGCACTAGCCGGACCCTCGTGCATACAACAGGCACCTCCACCACCACACGGCCTTGCAGTCCAGGAGCGCCTGTAATAATTAAATGCACACTAGATACTTCTAATATTGCGTTTGTAGCTGGATAAGAGTCCAATGACACCTTCCCCAAAACCCCTAAAAGGGGGTATCCCACACATATTGGCAATAAGTGCAACGTATCACAGACACAGGAGGCACCCCATCGGTTGATTGCCATGGCCCCACTGCAGCTTCCTACATCTTGGGGATTGGCCCCTCGATGCACTGCTTTTACATATACATACATTCACATAAAAATCCTCTCTTTTCAGCGAGATCCAAGAGATATAATGTTTCTCACCAATAATTTTTCCCAAGAAACGAATGGCTATCCTACGGCAAGGGGAATCTCACCCTCTCAAACGTGGGTCAACTATAATTCAAACAATTGCTATGCATTTCTAGGAGTTGATAACACATGCATGATCAATGCAATAGAGGATGTCTCATTGTGCACAAACAGTTATGTTTCAAAATTAGCCTATGTGCTAGTACGCAAACAGTCTTTCCATGAATTCCAACTAATACATATATACTTCGTTGCAAGAATCTAACATAAAGGCGAACCTTGTGCTACTAGATCCCTTATTTCCAAATAGGCCGTTTTCTAAATGCTATGCATAGAAAAACTAATCAGAATTTATATTATTTCAGCCCTCAAACTGTTGCACAAAATCCTACTCCCCCTCACAGGTTAAGTTTTGCTTCGTTCCATAGGTATAATAGAGGTTGTTTTGTCATGGTTTAATATATAAAGAGCAATAAATCACACACTTTGAAAAAAAAAATGGTCAAATTGAGGCCAAACCTCATGCTTTGCTCTATCATACATCCACAACCACTTTTTTAAATTTTCAGTATCTTTCTAAGGCATATTCCTAATTTTTCTCTTTTTTTCATTTTTTCTATTTCTCTATTTTTCCAGTAAAAAATTGATATATTTTTAGAGCTGTGGCTCTTGATTCTTAGAACAACATAAATATAGATATTATTAGCATTTTATCCCATGTGTATTGGTTTATCCCACCCGAAAACACTAAAAATCCCATTTTTTTCTCATAAAAACCTTGTTTTACGGGTTTCTAAAAATTATTTCCAGCATTTTAACTTTATATTTTCTAATTTTTTCATCATGCAAGCATAGAATAAACAGTAAATAGCATCTACCAATTTTCACTCCATAAGAACAACATTGGCTCAATCAAATGTAAAAAACAAGCAATTTTTCTTTGTAAAATAGAAATACCGGTTTTTTTCCTTCTTTGCGGGTTTTAAAATATGATGTGGGACTGTAGATCAGCCCTCATTCAAGGCTCAGCCCACCTCTGAAGAGCCAACTCTAGCCCTCTACCAATCCCGGAGTGATCCAGTACCATGCTGGACAAGCATTCTTTATCGATCTTCAATCTTCTTCATGGGCATGAAGAGTGCTTAAGGGGAGAGAGAGGGAGGAGAGAGAAATACTGAATTTGTATCTCAGCAATTGGGCAGCCATTAGAGGAGTGGAGACAAGTGATAGAAAAAGCGTAGGAAGAATGTAGTTCATGCATCTAATTAGTTGGGGGGGTGTTTCCAACCACCATAGCCCCCCCATTTCTAAAAAAAAAAGCATAAAGATGGCGCCTTTCTGATCAGCATCACCGACAAAAACGCCCCCCTCGCCCCCCACAAAAATCAAGAAGTTAGGGGACCCCAAAGGGAGCCCCCAAAAGACACACCCTTTGGACTTCCTAAAGTCCATTTTCACTTGGCCACTTTGGCCCTTGGCCTCCCGGGCACCCCCACTTCTGCGTCTGGTGTCCGAATTACGAGCTGAAAATTCTTGGGTGTCCGTCTCAAAGTTCCCCACTGTTGGGCATCTAACCAATGTCTCGTGGGTCTTTAAAGCACTTTTGGAATTTTCCTCTTAAAATCGTACTGATTGCAGTTGCCACCTTTTCGACGAAGTCTATTTTTCCCTTGAAATTTAGAATTTTTGGCTATTTTTAAGCACTTCTCAGTATCAAAAATCATCTGTCATGCCTTGTCTTCCTAGGGATAGCAGCTAGCCAAAAGGAAAAGAAAAGGAAGGTTGGAGCAAAAATCAAAGTGAGTGTTACAAAGGATTAAGTGTCATCTTGTGAGAGCTTGGTAGGTTCTTGGGTATGGAGTCATGACCAACCAATGCCCTGTTCTCCTTGGGTCTCTCTACTTTTAGCTCCCTCCTTTTTACACACCCGAGTATGGAAACCCTGAACGAAAAATGTGTTACAAGAAAAATATGATGACCAGGCTATAGGAGTCCTCGCCTAGTAGGATGTCTTGGTCCAGTTGTCCTAAGTTAGGTAGGTAGCTCAGACCACCACTAGGATGACATGTTTGATAGGCTTTTTAGCCAATCCATTGTCGCATGAGATTCACGCGAGGGTTCATGAATATCGCTCGTCACATAGATGATTTGCAAGATGGAAATAAAGATAATTAAGAGTACTCAACTCAAGATATTTACCCATAAGAATAAATTGAGTACGAGGCAAAAGTGAAAACATACTCATTATTTTCAAGATATATGTTCAAAATTGATGGGACCTAAAATGGGCTGGCACTAGCTATAGCTAGTCGGACCTCTGACATGCACAAGACAACTGCACAGCCTCGTGGTCAGGAGTGTCTACAGGACACATTGCCCTGCCATCATACATACATTTTGCATTTGTATCGTGTTTTGTAATCCAATCGTTAACCTTCTCAAACTCCTCAGAGGGATACCCTACACATTTTGGTGTAATTCACCATGTAGAACAATATAGGAGGCACCCCTCGGCTGATTGCCGCGGCTCCACTGCGACCCTCCTACACCTTGGGGATTGGCCCCTCGATGTGTTGTTAACACATATAACACATACGAAACAAACTCTGCTCTTGGTACCAATATTATATTGTTTTAGGAATGTACCAGTCCTCCCTTACTTGTCCCCTTGGACCCACTGTCTAGACCTAGAGCTTGTATGCCTTACTCTCTCCAGCATGGGTCATTTATACTTCAACCAATTGTTGTGCATGCCAGGAATAGATACCATGTGTATGATTCATGCAATGGTGGATGCCTTATTTTGTGCACAAACAATTAGGGTTTGAAATCAGCCTATGTGTCGTGCAAAAATAACATTTTTAATGAATTTTCGCTAATACGCCATGCTTCATTGTAGGAACCTAGCACCAAGGCAAACCTTGTGCTGCTAGATCCATTATTTCTAAATAAACCACATCCTAAATGTTATGCATAAAGAGAACAATCAGACTTTGTATTATTTCAGCACTTAAACTATTGTATAACATCATCCTCCCCCTCACCGTTTAAATTTTGTTGCAGTGCATAGATGTAGAGGTTCTTTTATGTCATTTTTTGTATGTAAAAGCAATAAATACGCACTTTAACACAAGGACAAGGGCCAAACTGAGGCTTAACCTCATGCTTCAGTCCCGTCAGACATTCACATACATAGATTTCATTTTTTCATTTTTTAAAAACGCAAGAAACCCAATTTTTTTCTTTTTTCTCTATTTTTTCTATTTATTTTTAATAAAAATAAGTATTCTCTAGTTTTTTTAAATGATTGATCATTAGAACTGAAACTTAGCATTTTTCCTTATTTTACCCCATGTCCATCCATTTTTCCCCACTCAAAATCAAAGAAACTATCAATTTTCATCAAAATTAGTGTTTTTTCGAGTTTTGAAAATTTATAATTGTTGTAAATCAATAGTGGTTCTGCATAACAGTGATTGCAACCCTCAAACATAATGCAAGGAACATTCAAATAAAATTTCAATCCATGTGCATAGCATTTAGACCATGAACAATAAAAAAACAAGTAAAATTCTTTCATAAAATAGAGCATACCGCCTTTTTGTGTGTTTTGGGTTTTTTGAATATTTCATTGGGACTGTGTATCGACCAACCATGCATGGATTTCAGCATAGATCTTTAGCCTTCAGTCTCCTCAGCCTCTTGGAACAATCCGGTGCCTCCCGGACAAGCATCTGTCTCCCAATTCTCTTCTTGATCCTTGCCACATGAAGTGCCTCTATGCAAGAGAGAGAAAGACTAGATCTAGATCTCCACAACTGGGAAGCCATCTCTGAAGCCGAAGGCGATGATGGAGAGAGAAGATAGAGTGCATCTTAGGCATGAGATCAATTGGGGGGTTACTTTTAGGCTCTCCAACCCCCCTCTCCACCAATCGTGGCCATGGCGCCTTCTTCTGATCAACGCATGGAAAAAAACGCCCCCTCCCCTTCCATGATTTCCAAAAATTGAGGGGGCCCCAAAGGGAACCCCCAAAAGGCATGACTTTTGGAACTTTTAAAGTCCATTCTCGCTTGACCTTGGGTCTTGGCCTCCCCGGGCACTCCCTCTTCCTCGTCTGGTACTCGAATTGAAGTCCAAAAAATCATGGGCATCTGTCTTGAAGTCCTCCACTACCGAGCATTTCCCAAGGTCTCATCTGACATGCCAAAAAATTATGAAAATTCACCAACTATCATCTAGTGGGTCTTTTAAGCACTTTTGGGCATTACCGCTTAAAATCGTACCGATTGTAATTGCCGCCTTTGATAAAGTCTATTTTTCCCTTGAAATTTAGAATTTTTGGCTATTTTAAAGAAGTTCTTAGCATAAAAAATCATCTGTCATTGGTGACCACGGGATAGGGCAACTCAGCCCGTCGAATCCCACGAACAGATCTGTGCATAAACATAACCACAAAGAGCATCAAGCTGATACAAAATAGATACACAACAAAACACATCACAACACTCACCCTACCTCCTTGACAAAACCAAGGCATGAAATACACAAGGAGTAGGTCTAGCATATTCTGACAGAAAGTCTAAAGCTAGTCACTAACCAACTGTTGCATCACAACCAAGCTAAAAAGAACTATCAAAGAGGTCATCCTAGGTGGTGGTTTGAACTACCTACCTAACTAAGGAAAACTCAACTAGAAGCTTCTACTAGGCGAGAACTCATATAACCTGATCAAGAAATATTATCTTTTAGCACATTGGGTCCTTTAGCCTCTTATTTTCCATACTCGGGCTTGTAAAAAGGAGGGAGCTGAGCATAGTGACCCAAGGAGAACAGGGCATCGGACTCAGGTCCTATCTCAGTACCCAAGAACCTACCAAGCCCTTCCAAGGCGACACTGAATCCTTTTCTAACGATCACTTTTATTTTCGCTCCAACCTTCTTGTATTCTTTGTTTTTTCAGCTAGATGCCACCCCTTGGAAGACAAGGCATTGGCCCCGGGTCGTGTCTTGTCCCCAGGAACCTACCATGCCTTCGCAAGGCAATAATAACAGGTCAAGGATTTTTCTTTCTTTCCTTTTAAATTTTTATTGGGGTTAGAATCCCTTTTTACACACCTCCATATATTCATATATTGGCTTTCAGATATTTAGGGTTTTGCATCTTTCCATCATTATTTTAGTAGGCTTCTATAACTGCCTCACAACTAATATGAACTCCTAGAATGGCTGCCTAGCAGGTCAGTAGAATAGGGTCACTAGAATTGTCTTCTGAAATAGGTATTTCAATGCCTAACAATGCCTTTGCAGGAGGCAATGACTACTCAAACCTCCCCTAGACATACAGAGCCTAAACCTGGGACTTCATGCCTTGAGTGCCAATCCCCAACAAACAAAAGAAAGTAACCCTTACATGCACATATATAATTAATTGCTTAAGGGAAAAGACTCGAAAAGGGGATGAAACCACCTGGAATGGCCACAAGAAGCTTCTTCACAGCAAAGGCTCCCTCTAATGATTTCGTCAACCTGTATGATGCAATCACTACAACAAAAAACCATTAAAACTATATGCACCAAAGAGACATGGGGTCCTCTTGGCTTAAGAAATGGCACATTTCACTACAAACTAATTGGTCCTCCTGGCCTAACGAAATATATCATTAAAATATTAAAACAACTGGCCCTCTTGGCCTAAAGAAATCAAGCAAACTAGCTCATATAGATCCCTCCTTGGAAGAAGATAGATATATGAAAATATGCTCCATTCCAAGGAGAAAAATAGGGCTCTCAGCCCTAAACTAAATGCATCAAGTTGTGACCCATACCTCCTGCATATATAGCAAGAGGCGTACACATAACATATCGTCTGATCAACCTATGAGTCCAGGATAATAGTGGTAGATGGGTCTCGGCCACTTTTCGCATCACCCATATCAACCATCGCTTGCCATATAACGCGTGGTCTGATAACATTCCCCACAAGCGACCAGGTCCCGTCTCGTTATCAAGAGCAACATCTAGACTAGGACCACAAATGAAGAAGAGGTCCTCTTCATAACAAAAATTAGCTAAGGAATCCTCAAATAGATTCAATAACATGGAATGAGCTGAAGAGATACACTCTCAAATTCATCAAGTAGGGTTATAGCAGTGCGATGATACATACGAAGGGTGGGATTCCAGATTGTATATGTCCCATTAAGTTGATTTAAGATTAGCTGGGAATCCCCCTTTGCCACCAACCACCGAATACCACCTTTCTTGCCAATATTCTGTCCCATAATCAAGGCTTTATACTCTGCCATGTTGTTAGTGAATCCTACCCCAAGATAAACAGCTAATTTCATTGCAACTCTACGTCGGGGATCTCGGATAACTACTCCAACACTCCATTTTTTATCAGGCCCCCGGGATGCTCCATCAAAGCACAACAAAGTACAATGCTGTGTACGTCCATAATGGGTTTACATAGCTAGCCATCAAGAACTCCCCTATTCGTAATTATGATAGTCAAAATTCAACTTATTGAGAGGATGAATTGACGACTCCATCCCACCTTCTTCATTAAACTCAACAGGGATGCTTGTCAAAATTTGTAAACAGTGATGGCAGAAAACTTTGATCTTCCACACAAAGGTACCATCTTCTTGCTCAATCACATTGTATCCTTCACTCCACCAGATAAGTTTTCCCTGGTGATATCTTTGCTCGAGATATGGGTGCTCCAAATAAGGGATTAACCACCCCATCAACTAGTTTAAGCTCTCTTTGCAGGTCTCAAATCAACCCCAGCATAGACCTGCAATGCATTTTGTCAAGATTGTGGGAGAGAAGGAAGGAGTCTCGCTTGAAGCTTTCTTGCTTGCACAATGGGGGAAGACACACAAGGGTGGAGGCTGAAAACAGTTTTCCTCTTCTTAGTTGTGTAAGCCAAAAAGAACTCAAGTACAAAGAAATAGAAGAACCCTCTATATGGGTCTCAAAACCAAACTCAACTAACTACGGTGGCATACTAACTGAGCCACGAACTAGAGTAGATAAGGATAGCTATCATGTAGCTATTATTCATGGGCGGTGTACCAACCGCATCTGCAACTGACAAGTCGGTGACATAAATATACAACGGTCACCCTGGCGTATCACGAGTGGAGCTCGATATCTCAACACTCCCCCTCGAGCTCAATCCCAATTCCTGCACACCAAGCAGGTCTCTGAACTTGCGCAGCTTCTCTGCGCCCAATGCCTTCGTGAATATGTCAGCTACCTGATCCTCTGTGCTGACATAAACTAGATCAATAAGACCTAGTAAAACCCTCTCTCGCACATAGTGATAATGCACCTCAATGTGCTTTGTTCTAGCATGATAGACTGGGTTATTTGCCAAGTGTATACTACTCATGTTGTCACAATAAATGACAACTGGCCCATTTGTAGACTGATGCATATCATAAAGTAGCTTATGCAACCAAGCTACCTCACATGCAGCCATTGCTGCACCCCTGTACTCAGCCTCTGTGCTCGACAAGGCAACTGTAGGCTGTTTCTTGCTGCTCCAAGTGACTGCAGCACTCCCAAAAGAGAATACATATCCACTGGTAGATCGTCTATCAGAAATACTACCAGCCCAATCAGCATCAGTGTATCCATGCAACTGTATCTGAACCCCAGTCTCATAAAATAGTCCATACTGCAATGTGGACTTCACATACCTAAGTATGCGTCTAGCCGCATCCAAATGTGGTTTCCTTGGAGCCTGCATAAACTGACTTACCAATCCAACAGCATAGCTCAAATCTGGCCTGGTAATAGTCATATAAATCAAACTTCCTACTATGCGTCTGTACATAGTAGGGTCTTCTAGAAGCTCACCTGCATCTGTGCTCAGCTTCACATTTTGCTCCAAAGGAACTGAAATAGGCTTACAGCCTGTCATCCCATATTTGGACAGCATGTCCAATCCATATTGCCTCTGCAAGAGCTGTATCCCACTTGGTGATCTAATCACCTCAATGCCCAAGAAATAACGCAGCTCTCCCAAATCCTTCATCTCAAACTTCTGCTTCAATAGCATTTTCACATGAAGGATATCTTCATCACTGTCACCTGTCATAATCAAATCATCAACATAAATGACAAGTAGCATAATACCTTTCTCTGTTTTTCTCACATAAAGTGAGAAATCTGCCTTGGAAATCTGAAAGCCAATAGTGACAAGATACTGTCCTATCTTGTCAGACCATGCTCTAGGTGCTTGCTTCAAGCCATACAAGGCTTTCTTCAACCTGCAATCAAACTCAGGATGAACAGCATGCACATAACCTGGTGGCTGCTCCATATAGACTTCTTCTTGCAAATCACCATGCAAGAAGGCATTCTTTACATCCATCTGATGTAAAGACCATCCCTTTGATGCAGCCATAGCAATGACTGCTCTTACAGTTGCCATCCTTACAACTGGACTGAATGTTTCTTCATAGTCAATGCCATATGTTTGTGCATACCCCTTGACTACTAATCTTGCCTTGTATCTGTTCACAGAACCATCTGCATTGTGCTTCACCTTATAAACCCACTTACAGCCAATTGCATTTTTACCTTTAGGCAAAGGTACCAATTCCCATGTAGTATTTGCTTCCAAGGCATCCATTTCTTCATCCATGGCTTTCTCCCATTTTTCTTTTCCCATGGCTTGCTCAAAAGAAGTGGGTTCTGGTTCCTGTATCACTTTGACCATATATGCATAGTGAATGGCTGTAAATCCATCATATTTCAGCCTATCCACAGGATACCTAACTCTGGTAGACCTGTGCAAAGTGGGTTCACTCCCAGGTGCCCTCAAAACATCCCTGGTCTTCCTTACTCCAGGTGTAACAATAGAAGGAATACCCAACTCATCATCAATGCTCTGTTCTGAGCCACTGGATTCACCATCCACATAAGAGTGACCTGCATTCACATCAAACATGGGCTGATCAACCTTCTCTTTTCCTTTTCGTGATACCTGCATACCACTATCTGCATTGCTTTGAGAAGATTCTCCTGATCTCAATCTGCCTGTCCATGGCGAAGAATGTGAACCACTGCTAGAGGACGCTCTAGGTCCACTAATATTTTGTGACTGCTGCTGTGAATTCTGTGTAGCATTACCATTTTGTGCATCTTCATCATCAATCACATTTACTAGTTTATACCAGCTACTCATCTCATCAAAAACAACATCTCTGCTCACTGTAAACTTACGAGTAGAAGGGTTATAGCATCTATACCCTTTTTGCTGCAGAGAGTAACCAATAAAGATGCACTTATCAGCTTTTGGATCCAACTTGGATCTCAGCTCATCTGGCACATGTACATAGGCAATGCAACCAAAAATTTTCAAATGAGAAATATCTGGTTTCCTACCAGTATACCTCTCCTCTGGAGTCATTCCATGTATTGCTGCAGTGGGAGTCATGTTCATTATGTAGACTGCTGTAGCAACTGCTTCAGCCCAATAAAAATCTGGCAAGTCTTTTTCATTGAGCATGGCACGAGATACCTCTCCAATATGCCTGTTTTTCCTTTCTGCAATTCCATTTTGTTGTGGGGTATAACTGCATGAATATTGCTGCTTTATGCCATGCTCCTGCAAGAACTTTGCAAACTCATTTGAGAGGTACTCTCCCCCTCCATCTGACCTTAGGCATTTTATCTGCAAGCCTGTTTCTTTTTCAACCATAGCTTTAAGAGTTTTGAAATGCCCAAAAACTTCACTTTTCTTTTTCATAAAATACACCCAAAATTTTCTGCTATAGTCATCAATAAAACTGACAAAATAATGACAGCCTCCAAGAGATGCAGCTTTAGTTGTCCACACATCAGAGTGAATTAATTCCAATGGCTTCTCACTCTCTTGAACATGTCTAGGAAATGGTTTCCTTGCCTGTTTTCCAAACTGACAGGCTTCACATACCTTATGCATTTCTGCAACCTTGAATTTGGGCAATCCTGCAACAATATTTTGGGCCTGCATTGATTTAAGTCGCTGTACATTAACATGACCAATGCGTTTATGCCAGATATCAATATCTGCAACTACACCGGTCCCATGTGCAAACATTGCTGCACTCAATTCAGACATGTCTGCATCCAATGTAAACATTCTGCCCTTCTTCTTTCCTTTTGCTATCAAGTGACCTTTATTTTTCATATCCTCAACAAAGCATCCATGAGGATTAAATCTGACCTGCAAGCCCTGTTCAACCATTTGACCAACTGAAACCAGATTCTTGGTGATATTCGGGACATGAAATACATCGGACAGGTATTTCTTTTTCCCACCCTGCATAGACAAGGGAATTTTTCCAATCTGCACAATAGGATGTGCAGTATCATCACCAGTCTCCACAAATCCTGGTTTTTCCATTTTCCTTGCATCCTCCATCCATTCTGCATGACCTGTCATGTGGTTTGATGCACCTGAGTCAACATACCATACATCATTGCTTTCTTCTGCACTTGTCATAGAATTGTTCATGTGCTGCACCATGAACAAATGCTCATTTCTGTCATCACCCTGTCTACTAGAAGATGCATAATTCCCTTGTTGCAGTTTTCCATTCATGATGTCATTCTGCTTTTTATAGCAGTCTTTAGCCATATGACCCATTTTACCACAGTAGTAGCATTCAACATTACTGTTTGTATTTTGGCCTCTTTGCCATCCACCACGACCTCTTTGGCTCCCCCTGCCTCTAGAGTTACCACGTCCTCCTCCATAGGACTGGTTTTCTTGAGTTTGCTGCATATTCTGATTTCTGCCACGGCCTCCAAATCGGCCTCCTCTACCTCTGCCTCTACCTCTTCCAGCATTTGAGTAGAAGACAGCTTCTTTTGAAGTTCCTCCTGAAGAAGATGCACCACCATTTCTCTGTTCCTCAGAAATTAGAAGAGCAATCAACTCCTCAAAATCAGGAAATCTTTCACGAACTGAAATGGATGTCCGAAACTGTGCATAATCCTTTCCTAGACCATTCAAGGTCACGGAAACTAAATCATCATCTTCCACTGGCGACCCAATGGAAGCAAGTGCATCTGCAATCTTCTTCACCTTCATGTGGTAGTCGTTGATGCTCATACTTTCTCTTTGCACATTATGCAACTCTTGCTTGAGCTGCATTTTCCTGGCTTGCGTATTTGTGCTATACATTTTTGACAAAGTATCCCATGCCTCCTTTGGCGTACTTGCATCCTGAATATGCACAATCATAGAGTCTGAAATACTGATAGACAGCCAATACATAACTTTCCTCGCTCTCTCATGCCATGTTTTAAATGCCTGCATTTGTTGTTGATTGGGAACATCAGGAAGAACTGGTTCTTCTTCATTTCCTGCAACAAATTCCCAATATCCTTTTCCCATAAGGAAATTCGTCATTCTAAACTTCCATGCCTGGAAGTTGTTCTTGTCAAGCTTTTCAGTGACAATCTGTGAAAGAGAATCAGACGCCATTACAGAATACTGCAAGAAATTCTGTCACTGCAAAAAACATAGCTTCACCCTCACAAGGGCAAATCTGCAAAACTGGCGAAAGTGGTATTTGACCACACAGTCACTTCCTAGTGACGATTTTGCATAAACAGGAACCAAGGATGATTCTGAAACTCCCAATGTCTCTGCGCACAAGCATACGATGCAATTTCTATAGTAACTTTTCACCGACCTGTAGAACAGTGGTCGCACAGCATAAAACTGAGCCTTTTCTTGAGTGCGTGCAGAAAACTTCCGTCTGCAAAACAGGCCCCGAAATGGCCTCAAATCAAAAAAACAAGGTCACCAAGGGCTAAAGGCCACTCCCGCAGCATATACTGCCCTCTTGCTTCACCGCGAAGGGCGTCTCAACCTGAGACAATGCACTCCTGCAATTTCCGGCTGTGCTACCTGCAGAGATCTGCTCCCAAAACAGGAAATGAAAGCAACACTGCTCCTCTTACCAGACCACCGCGAGCTTGGCTTGCTTTCTTGAGCTCCTTACCACGAACAAGGCTCTGATACCATGTCAAGATTGTGGGAGAGAAGGAAGGAGTCTCGCTTGAAGCTTTCTTGCTTGCACAATGGGGGAAGACACACAAGGGTGGAGGCTGAAAACAGTTTTCCTCTTCTTAGTTGTGTAAGCCAAAAAGAGCTCAAGTACAAAGAAATAGAAGAACCCTCTATATGGGTCTCAAAACCAAACTCAACTAACTACGGTGGCATACTAACTGAGCCACGAACTAGAGTAGATAAGGATAGCTATCATGTAGCTATTATTCATGGGCGGTGTACCAACCGCATCTGCAACTGACAAGTCGGTGATATAAATATACAACGGTCACCCTGGCGTATCACGAGTGGAGCTCGATATCTCAACACATTTAGCACGTTAGCATATTCAGAAATAATAAGGTTTAATCTTATTAAGATTAACCTTATTCTTAAATTCCACTCCTTGTAGGTCAGCTAATAAAGCCATGGACTTATTTTTACCTAACCGAACTATCTTGTAAGGGCCATCCCATCTAGGTTCTAGCTTTCCTGGAAATAGCTCCCTACGTGCATCGTAGCATAAAACTAACTACCCTTTCTTAAATATATATTTCTTCACTTTTAGATCATGCAACTGCTTCATCCAACATTTAGCCACCTCCTGGTGCAACAAACTCTGCAATTTAAGTTCATCCAAGTGGGCTATAGTCGTAAACCGCTCAAATAGGGCATCTTCTGTCAAGATCGTGGGAGAGAAGGAAGGAGTCTCACTTGTAGCTTTCTTGCTTGCACAATGGGGGAATACACACAAGGGTGGAGGCTGAAAACAGTTTTTCTCTTCTTAGTTGTGTAAGCCAAAAGAACTCTAGTACAAAGAAATAGAAGAACCCTATATATGGGTCTCAAACCAAACTCAACTAACTAAGGTGGCATACTAACTGAGCCACGAACTAGAGTAGATAAGGATAGCTATCATGTAGCTATTATTCATGGGCGGTGTACCAACCGCGTCTGCAACTGACAAGTCGGTGACATAAATACACAACGGTCACCCTGGCGTATCACGAGTGGAGCTCGATATCTCAACACTCCCCCTCGAGCTCAATCCCAATTCCTGCACACCAAGCAGGTCTCTGAACTTGCGCAGCTTCTCTGCGCCCAATGCCTTCGTGAATATGTCAGCTACCTGATCCTCTGTGCTGACATAAACTAGATCAATAAGACCTAGTAAAACCCTCTCTCGCACATAGTGATAATGCACCTCAATGTGCTTTGTTCTAGCATGATAGACTGGGTTATTTGCCAAGTGTATACTACTCATGTTGTCACAATAAATGACAACTGGCCCATCTGTAGACTGATGCATATCATAAAGTAGCTTATGCAACCAAGCTACCTCACATGCAGCCATTGCTGCACCCCTGTACTCAGCCTCTGTGCTCGACAAGGCAACTGTAGGCTGTTTCTTGCTGCTCCAAGTGACTGCAGCACTCCCAAAAGAGAATACATATCCACTGGTAGATCGTCTATCAGAAATACTACCAGCCCAATCAGCATCAGTGTATCCATGCAACTGTATCTGAACCCCAGTCTCATAAAATAGTCCATACTGCAATGTGAACTTCACATACCTGAGTATGCGTCTAGCCGCATCCAAATGTGGTTTCCTTGGAGCCTGCATAAAGTGACTTACCAATCCAACAGCATAGCTCAAATCTGGCCTGGTAATAGTCATATAAATCAAACTTCCTACTATGCATCTGTACATAGTAGGGTCTTCTAGAAGCTCACCTGCATCTGTGCTCAGCTTCACATTTTGCTCCAAAGGAACTGAAAAAGGCTTACAGCTTGTCATCCCATATTTGGACAGCATGTCCAATCAATACTGCCTCTGTAAGAGCTGTATCCCACTTGGTGATCTAATCACCTCAATGCCCAAGAAATAACGCAGCTCTCCCAAATCCTTCATCTCAAACTTCTGCTTCAATAGCATTTTCACATGAAGGATAACTTCTTCACTGTCACCTGTCATAATCAAATCATCAACATAAATGACAAGTAGCATAATACCTTTCTCTGTTTTTCTCACATAAAGTGAGAAATCTGCCTTGGAAATCTGAAAGCCAATAGTGACAAGATATTGTCCTATCTTGTCAGACCATGCTCTAGGTGCTTGCTTCAAGCCATACAAGGCTTTCTTCAACCTGCAAACAAACTCAGGATGAACAGCATGCACATAACCTGGTGGTTGCTCCATATAGACCTCTTCTTGCAAATCACCATGCAAGAAGGCATTCTTTACATCCATCTGATGTAAAGACCATCCCTTTGATGCAGCCATAGCAATGACTGCTCTTACGGTTGCCATCCTTGCAACCGGACTGAATGTTTCTTCATAGTCAATGCCATATGTTTGTGCATACCCCTTGACTACTAATCTTGCCTTGTATCTGTTCACAGAACCATCTGCATTGTGCTTCACCTTATAAACCCACTTACAGCCAATTGCATTTTTACCTTTAGGCAAAGGTACCAATTCCCATGTAGCATTTGCTTCCAAGGCATCCATTTCTTCATCCATGGCTTTCTCCCATTTTTCTTTTCCCATGGCTTGCTCAAAAGAAGTGGGTTCTGGTTCCTGTATCACTTTGACCATATATGCATAGTGAATGGCTGTAAATCCATCATATTTCAGCCTATCCACAGGATACCTAGCACTCGTAGACCTGCGCAAAGTAGGTTCACTCCCAGGTGCTCTCAAAACATCCCTAGTCTTCCTTACTCCAGGTGTAACAATAGAGGGAATACCCAACTCATCATCAATGCTCTGCTCTGAGCCACTGGATTCACCATCCACATAAGAGTGACCTGCATTCACATCAAACATGGGCTGATCAACCTTCTCTTTTCCTTTTCGTGATACCTGCATACCACTATCTGCATTGCTTTGAGAAGATTCTCCTGATCTCAATCTGCCTGTCCATGGCGAAGAATGTGAACCACTGCTAGAGGACGCTCCAGGTCCACTAATATTTTGTGACTGCTGCTGTGAATTCTGTGCAGCATTACCATTTTGTGCATCTACATCATCAATCACATTTACTGGTTTATACAAGCTACTCATCTCATAAAAAACAACATCTCTGCTCACTGTAAACTTACAAGTAGAAGGGTTATAGCATCTATACCCTTTTTGCTGCAGAGAGTAACCAATAAAGATGCACTTCTCAGCTTTTGGATCCAACTTGGATCTCAGCTCATCTGGCACATGTACATAGGCAATGCAACCAAAAATTTTCAAATGAGAAATATCTGGTTTCCTACCAGTATACCTCTCCTCTGGAGTCATTCCATGTATTGCTGCAGTGGGAGTCCTGTTCATTATGTAGACTGCTGTAGAAACTGCTTCAGCCCAATAAAAATCTGGCAAGTCTTTTTCATTGAGCATGGCACGAGATACCTCTCCAATATGCCTGTTTTTCCTTTCTGCAATTCCATTTTGTTGTGGGGTATAACTGCATGAATATTGCTGCTTTATGCCATGCTCCTGCAAGAACCTTGCAAACTCATTTGAGAGGTACTCTCCCCCTCCATCTGACCTTAGGCATTTTATTTGCAGACCTGTTTCTTTTTCAGCCATAGCTTTAAGGGTTTTGAAATGCCCAAAAACTTCACTTTTCTTTTTCATAAAATACACCCAAACTTTTCTGCTATAGTCATCAATAAAAGTGACAAAATAATGACAGCCTCCAAGAGATGCAGCTTTAGTAGTCCACACATCAGAGTGGATTAATTCCAATGGCTTCTCACTCTCTTGAACATGTCTAGGAAATGGTTTCCTTGCCTGTTTTCCAAACTGACAGGCTTCACATACCTTATGCATTTCTGCAACCTTGAATTTTGGCAATCCTGCAACAATATTTTGGGCCTGCATTGATTTAAGTCGTTGTACATTAACATGACCAATGCGTTTATGCCAGATATCAATATCTGCAACTACACCAGTCCCATGTGCAAACATTGCTACACTCAATTCAGACATGTCTGCATCCAACGTAAACATTCTGCCCTTCTTCTTTCCTTTTGCTATCAAGCGACCTTTATTTTTCATATCCTCAACAAAGCATCCATGAGGATTAAATCTGACCTGCAAGCCCTGCTCAACCATTTGACCGACAGAAACTAGATTCTTAGTGATATTCGGGACATGAAATACATCGGACAGGTATTTCTTTTTCCCATCCTGCATAAACAAGGGAATTTTTCCAATCTGCACAATAGGATGTGCACTATCATCACCAGTCTCCACAAATCCTGGTTTTTTCATTTTCCTTGCATCCTCCATCCATTCTGCATGACCTGTCATGTGGTTTGATGCACCTGAGTCAACATACCATACATCATTGCTTTCTTCTGCACTTCTCACAGAATTGTTCATGTGCTGCACCATGAACAAATGTTCATTTCTGTCATCACCCTGTCTGTTAGAAGATGCATAATTCCCTTGTTGCAGTTTTCCATTCATGATGTCATTCTGCTTTTTATAGCAGTCTTTAGCCATATGACCCATTTTACCACAGTAGTAGCATTCAACATTATTGTTTGCATTTTGACCTCTTTGCCATCCACCACGACCTCTTTGGCTCCCCCTACCTCTAGAGTTACCACGTCCTCCTCCATAGGACTGGTTTTCTTGAGTTTGCTGCATATTCTGATTTCTACCACGGCCTCCAAATCGGCCTCCTCTACCTCTGCCTCTACCTCTTCCAGCATTTGAGTAGAAGACAGCTTCTTTTGAAGTTCCTCCTGAAGAAGATGCACCACCATTTCTCTGTTCCTCAGAAATTAGAAGAGCAATCAACTCCTCAAAATCAAGAAATCTTTCACGAACTGAAATGGATGTCCGAAACTGTGCATAATCCTTTCCTAGACCATTCAAGGTCACAGAAACTAAATCATCATCTTCCACTGGTGACCCAATGGAAGCAAGTGCATCTGCAATCTTCTTCACCTTCATGTGGTAGTCGTTGATGCTCATATTTTCTCTTTGCACATTGTGCAACTCTTGCTTGAGCTGCATTTTCCTGGCTTGCGTATTTGTGCTATACATCTTTGACAGAGTATCCCATGCCTCCTTTGGCGTACTTGCATCCTGAATATGCACAATCATAGAGTCTGAAATGCTGATTGACAGCCAGTACATAACTTTCCTGGCTCTCTCATGCCATGCTTTGAATGCCTGCATTTGCTGTTGATTGGGAACATCGGGAAGAACTGGTTCTTCTTCATTTCCTGCAACAAATTCCCAATATCCTTTTCCCATAAGGAAATTCGTCATTCTAAACTTCCATGCCTGGAAGTTGTTCTTGTCAAGCTTTTCAGTTACAATCTGTGAAAGAGAGTCAGACGCCATTATTGAACACTGCAAAAAATTCTGTCACTACAAAAACTCAGCTTCACCCTCACAAGGGCAAATCTGCAAAACTGGCGAAAGTGGTATTTGACCACACAGTCACTTCCTAGTGACGATTTTGCATAAACAGGAACCAAGGATAATTCTGAAACTCCCAATGTCTCTGCGCACAAGCATACGATGCAATTTCTATAGTAACTTTTCACCGACCTGTAGAATAGTGGCTGCATAGCATAAAACTGAGCCTTTTCCTGAGTGCGTGCAGAAAACTTCCGTCTGCAAAATAGGCCCCGAAATGGCCTCAAATCAAAAAAACAAGGTCGCCAAGGGCTAGCTTGCACAATGGGGGAATACACACAAGGGTGGAGGCTGAAAACAGTTTTTCTCTTCTTAGTTGTGTAAGCCAAAAGAACTCTAGTACAAAGAAATAGAAGAACCCTATATATGGGTCTCAAACCAAACTCAACTAACTAAGGTGGCATACTAACTGAGCCACGAACTAGAGTAGATAAGGATAGCTATCATGTAGCTATTATTCATGGGCGGTGTACCAACCGCGTCTGCAACTGACAAGTCGGTGACATAAATACACAATGGTCACCCTGGTGTATCACGAGTGGAGCTCGATATCTCAACATCTTCATCACCCAAAGAATGATTGATTGCAAATCTTATGGTCGGCAACTCAATTTCTATGGGCAAGGCACACTCCTTTCCATAAAATAAATTAAATGGGGTATGGCCAGTGGCTTGCTTAAACATCGTGTTATATGCCCAAACCACCACATATAATTTTGTATCCCAGTCCAGCTTCTTTTCGGAGACTATCTTGGATATTGGTATTTTCAACTTGTCCATTTGCTTGTGGATTATTGGGAGTCGTCTTGTTATGCTTAATTTTCCATGCTTTAGTCAATCTTTTAATCACCTTGTTCAAAAAGTGGGTTTCACGGTCCGATACTATTTCCTTTGGTGGACCAAAATGGTAGATGATCTACTCAAGTAGGAAACTGACAGTCTCTTTTGCATTATCCGACCTCATGGCCCGTGCTTCTAACCACTTTGTAAAGTAATCAGTTTTATTACTACTATGTATCTTTTCTAAGTAGTAGACGATGGGGTAATAGGTCCCACAAAATCGATGCCCCACTTCTCAAATGGAAGGGTAGCCATAATCAGCATAAGTGGACACTTGCTATTCCCTCTATTGTCATGTCTTTGAAATGTATCACATCTCTTGACATAGTCAAATGAATCCTGGAAGATGGACAGCCACCAATACCCATATCTTAAAGCCTTCTGTGCCGTCAACCATCTAGAAAAGTGCCCTCCACAAGCAGAGTCATGGCACTCTTCCAATATAAATGGAACCTCGTCAGGCATCACACATCGATGATAGATATCATCAACACCCTACCAATATGTGTTCCTGCGATCAAGGAAAATTTCAATGCCCGCTGTTTAATTTTTTTCTTCTCCATTTTTGATAAAGTAGCTTTAGTCTCTCCCGTAGAAAGATAGTACATTATAATAGCATATCAGGAGGGAATGGCCGCCGTATAAATCTTGAACAAAGTTTCCATATCACTTCCTTTAGTTGAGACCTCTTTTAGCTCTCTGAAATCCACAAGACACTCTACAATGCCCTGAAGCTTTGGTGGCTTGCTCTTAATCTCGTAATCAAATTCTTGCAAAGTGATTAACTACTTTGCTAAACGATCAAGTGATTGTAACTTATTCAACAATAATCGAAGCCCTTCCGCCTTCATATAAAAAACCACCTTCTCTCATAAAGAATGTAGTGCTTGAAATTTTTAGTTGCA
The DNA here is from genome assembly GCF_053477565.2 of Lygodium microphyllum. Taxonomy (NCBI): domain Eukaryota; kingdom Viridiplantae; phylum Streptophyta; class Polypodiopsida; order Schizaeales; family Lygodiaceae; genus Lygodium; species Lygodium microphyllum. Next base: position 8,500,456 of record NC_141156.1, on the reverse strand, counting down.
AATACCATCACAAGGCACAACTTCTCCATATAGGTGTAGTTAATTTCCGATATTCCCAACTTCCGACTAGCAAAAGCTATCGGATGGTACCACTTCTCCTCCCAAATTTGGGATAAGCAACAGCTAATACTATACATGGTTGCTGCTAAAAATATATAGAATATTTTTCCCCTTTTAGGTGCTTTTAAAACAGGTGCTTTGTCAAGCTCCTGCTTCACATCGTCAAAAGATACTTTTCAAGCATCACTCCATGAAAATTGGCAGTTAAAGGACAATAGGTTTGTCAGTGTGGCAATGTTCTTTCTGCCAAGGCATTGATAAACCTCTGATAATAACCTACTGATGATAGAAAGATGTGCACTTCCTTTGGAGTACATGGCAGACTTATGGCGACTATGACCTTGATTTTTTTAGGGTTAGTCGCAATCCCTATGGAACTCACCACATGGCCTAACAATAGCCCATAAGGCACTCCAAAGACACACTTCTGCAGGTTGAGAGATATGCAAAATTGTCTACAATGCTCAAAACACTTCTGCAAAATAATCAACCTGCCCCTAGGTCATCAATGAATACTTTCAACTCCTCTGGGGGAAGATGTCACCAAAGGTCTTGTCAATTGTTCTTTGCCACAAAATAGGTGCATTACATAACCCAAATGCCATCACATGGTATACAAAGGTACCGAAGACAGTGATAAATGTCATTTTCAGCTTGTCTTGCTCAGTAATCACCATTTGGTTATACCTTGCAAAGCAATCCATGAATGAATATATTTTCCTACTTGCCAATTGATCCAAAATTGGTCAATAAATGGCAATGGGTAGTAATCTTTAATAGTCTGTTTATTTAGCTCTCTAAAATCTACACAAAGACGAATTTGATTATTCTTCTTCTTTCTAATCACAACTGGTGAACACCATTCAGTATGCTAAACAAGGAAGATCAAACCCACCTACCGCAACTTTTGAAGCTCTTCAAACAACTCGTCCCTTAGTTCCAAAGGCATACGCCTAACTTTCTGATGTACATGGCGGGTTCCTTCCTTTACAGGAATGGTATGCACAGCGAGACTGGGAGGAATGCCCCTAAGTTTGTCATAGCTCCAAGCAAAGATGTCGCGGAACTCTTGAATCAGGGACACATATTCCTCTCTCTCTTTCAAACTGAGCAAGGAACCTAATTTGATTGGCCGCAAATCATTAGGTGTGCCAAGGTCCAACTCAATAACTTCTGCATCTCTTATTCGATCTTGAGGCTCTATCGGCTCATTCAAGGTTATCTGATAAATATCCTTTGTAGTGGACCCTTCTTTAGATCCATCGCTCAATGATGTCTCACTACCAGATGGATCATCTAATGTTTCTAGTTCAGTGGAGGATAATGAAGCTCTCTCAGTCTGAGGAGACTCAGGGTAAGCATCCACTATTACGCGATGGGCACCTCGACCTAGAATCACTTGACTAGCAGGTATATCGACTTGACAGTCTGTCAGTAGAATCCATGGCCTGCCTAGCAAAACTCGATAGCTAGGACGTCCTCCAAACCTTATCACTCTAAAGTGCAGATAGCATTCCTCACTTGCAACTATAATGTGGACTTTAGTGATGCAACCTTCCGGTTGTCTTAGACTATAATCAGCCATCCTAAGAAGTGTGGAGCCATCTTTTTGGATCTCTAGACCTAACCTCTCCATCAAATATGAACTCATGATATTGATGGAGGATCCAATGTCCACGATAGCATGCTCCACTAATATTCCATCCACATATGCTGGAACCCTAGGGCAATGCTTTTCAGCATGATCGAACCAATCTTCTCCCACTCTAGCTATGCCCAAAGGTTCTAGAATATGCCCTATACGTAGGATTTTCTTGAATCCCTTGCGTACTCTTGGAGAAAGTTTAATCAATTGTAGGAGATTTACGTCTGGTTTAACTTTGCAAAGAGAACTTGCTAGGTCAAAGTCGTGATAGTTAGCCAAAGTTCTCTTCTCGTGCCAAACCATTCTCTCCTTTGGTATTTCAATCGGCTTTGGTGTCTCTTTTTTAACCTTTACCTTCTTTCTTGGCAATCCTTTATCCTTCTCGGGATCAACTTTACTACCGACATATCTTAAAGGTCCACCTTCCATATTAGGATTCAAGACTCACTTTTCCCTAGCATCTTGCTTAGGGCTTCCCTCGATAGGTTTTACAATTCCTTTATCACCCTCTTTGATCTTTTGACCTCTTGTTATAGCTCGTAGATTAGAAGTTTCAGTATCATTGACACATACGGCCTCAATAATATTGAATCCACTGCCATGAGGCAACTGTCAAGATTGTGGGAGAGAAGGAAGGAGTCTCACTTGTAGCTTTCTTGCTTGCACAATGGGGGAATACACACACAGGTGGAGGCTGAAAACAGTTTTCCTCTTCTTAGTTGTGTAAGCCAAAAGAACTCTAGTACATAAAAATAGAAGAGCCCTATATATGGGTCTCAAACCAAACTCAACTAACTAAGGTGGCATACTAACTGAGCCACGAACTAGAGTAGATAAGGATAGCTGTCATCTAGCTATTATTCATGGGCGGTGTACCAACCGCATCTACAGCTAACAAGTCAGTGACATAAATGCACAACGGTCACCCTGGCATATCACGAGTGGAGCTCGATATCTCAACACTCCCCCTCGAGCTCAATCCCAATTCTTGCACACCAAGCAGGTCTCTGAACTTGCGCAGCTTCTCTGCGCCCAATGCCTTTGTGAATATGTTAGCTACCTGATCCTCTGTGCTGATATAAACTAGATCAATAAGACCTAGTAAAACCCTCTCCTGCACATAGTGATAATGCACCTCAATGTGCTTTTGTTCTAGCATGATAGACTGGGTTATTTGCCAAGTGTATACTACTCATGTTGTCACAATAAATGAAAACTGGCCCATCTGTAGGCTGATGCATATCATAAAGTAGCTTATGCAACCAAGCTACCTCACATGCAGCCATTGCTGCACCCCTGTGCTCAGCCTCTATGCTCGACAAGGCAACTGTAGGCTGTTTCTTGCTGCTCCAAGTGACTGCAGCACTCCCAAAAGAGAACACATAGCCATTGGTAGACCGTCTATTAGAAATACTACCAGCCCAATCAGCATCAGTGTATCAATGCAACTATATCTGAACCCCAATCTCATAAAATAGTCCATACTGCAATGTGGACTTCACATACCTGAGTATGCATCTAGCCGCATCCAAATGCGGTTTCCTTGGAGCCTGCATAAACTGACTTACCAATCCAATAGCATAGCTCAAATCTGGCCTGGTAATAGTCATATAAATCAAACTTCCTACTATGCATCTGTACATAATAGGGTCTTCCTGAAGCTCACCTGCATCTGCGCTCAGCTTCACATTCTGCTCCAAAGGAACTGAAATAGGCTTACAGCCTGTCATCCCATATTTGGACAACATGTCCAATCCATACTGCCTCTGCAAGAGCCATATCCCACTTGGTGATCTAATCACTGTCAAGATTGTGGGAGAGAAGGAAGGAGTCTCGCTTGAAGCTTTCTTGCTTGCACAATGGGGGAAGACACACAAGGGTGGAGGCTGAAAACAGTTTTCCTCTTCTTAGTTGTGTAAGCCAAAAGAACTCTAGTACAAAGAAATAGAAGAACCCTAGATATGGGTCTCAAACCAAACTCAACTAACTAAGGTGGCATACTAACTGAGCCACGAACTAGAGTAGATAAGGATAGCTATCATGTAGCTATTATTCAGGGGCGGTGTACCAACCGCATCTGCAACTGACAAGTCGGTGACATAAATACACAACGGTCACCCTGGCGTATCACGAGTGGAGCTCGATATCTCAACACTCCCCCTCGAGCTCAATCCCAATTCCTGCACACCAAGCAGGTCTCTGAACTTGCGCAGCTTCTCTGCGCCCAATGCCTTCGTGAATATGTCAGCTACCTGATCCTCTGTGCTGACATAAACTAGATCAATAAGACCTAGTAAAACCCTCTCTCGCACATAGTGATAATGCACCTCAATGTGCTTTGTTCTAGCATGATAGACTGGGTTATTTGCCAAGTGTATACTACTCATGTTGTCACAATAAATGACAACTGGCCCATCTGTAGACTGATGCATATCATAAAGTAGCTTATGCAACCAAGCTACCTCACATGCAGCCATTGCTGCACCCCTGTACTCAGCCTCTGTGCTCGACAAGGCAACTGTAGGCTGTTTCTTGCTGCTCCAAGTGACTGCAGCACTCCCAAAAGAGAACACATATCCACTGGTAGATCGTCTATCAGAAATACTACCAGCCCAATCAGCATCAGTGTATCCATGCAACTGTATCTGAACCCCAGTCTCATAAAATAGTCCATACTGCAATGTGGACTTCACATACCTGAGTATGCGTCTAGCCGCATCCAAATGTGGTTTCCTTGGAGCCTGCATAAACTGACTTACCAATCCAACAGCATAGCTCAAATCTGGCCTGGTAATAGTCATATAAATCAAACTTCCTACTATGCGTCTGTACATAGTAGGGTCTTCCAGAAGCTCACCTGCATCTGTGCTCAGCTTCACATTCTGCTCCAAAGGAACTGAAATAGGCTTACAGCCTGTCATCCCATATTTGGACAGCATGTCCAATCCATACTGCCTCTGCAAGAGCTGTATCCCACTTGGTGATCTAATCACCTCAATGCCCAAGAAATAACGCAGCTCTCCCAAATCCTTCATCTCAAACTTCTGCTTCAATAGCATTTTCACATGAAGGATATCTTCATCACTGTCACCTGTCATAATCAAATCATCAACATAAATGACAAGTAGCATAATACCTTTCTCTGTTTTTCTCACATAAAGTGAGAAATCTGCCTTGGAAATCTGAAAGCCAATAGTGACAAGATACTGTCCTATCTTGTCAGACCATGCTCTAGGTGCTTGCTTCAAGCCATACAAGGCTTTCTTCAACCTGCAAACAAACTCAGGATGAACAGCATGCACATAACCTGGTGGCTGCTCCATATAGACCTCTTCTTGCAAATCACCATGCAAGAAGGCATTCTTTACATCCATCTGATGTAAAGACCATCCCTTTGATGCAGCCATAGCAATGACTGCTCTTACGGTTGCCATCCTTGCAACCGGACTGAATGTTTCTTCATAGTCAATGCCATATGTTTGTGCATAACCCTTGACTACTAATCTTGCCTTGTATCTGTTCACAGAACCATCTGCATTGTGCTTCACCTTATAAACCCACTTACAGCCAATTGCATGTTTACCTTTAGGCAAAGGTACTAACTCCCATGTAGCATTTGCTTCCAAGGCATCCATTTCTTCATCCATGGCTTTCTCCCATTTTTCTTTTCCCATGGCTTCCTCAAAAGAAGTGGGTTCTGATTCCTGTATCACTTTAACCATATATGCATAATGAATCGCTGTAAATCCATCATATTTCAGCCTATCCACAGGATACCTAGCTCTGGTAGACCTGCGCAAAGTAGGTTCACTCCCAGGTGCTCTCAAAACATCCCTGGTCTTCCTTACTCCAGGTGTAACAATAGAAGGAATACCCAACTCATCATCAATGCTCTGTTCTGAGCCACTGGATTCACCATCCACATAAGAGTGACCTGCATTCACATCAAACATGGGCTGATCAACCTTCTCTTTTCCTTTTCGTGATACCTGCATACCACTATCTGCATTGCTTTGAGAAGATTCTCCTGATCTCAATCTGCCTGTCCATGGCGAAAAATGTGAACCACTGCTAGAGGATGCTCCAGGTCCACTAATATTTTGTGACTGCTGCTGTGAATTCTGTGCAGCATTACCATTTTGTGCATCTATATCATCAATCACATTTACTGGTTTATACCAGCTACTCATCTCATCAAAAACAACATCTCTGCTCACTGTAAACTTACGAGTAGAAGGGTTATAGCATCTATACCCTTTTTGCTGCAGAGAGTAACCAATAAAGATGCACTTCTCAGCTTTTGGATCCAACTTGGATCTCAGCTCATCTGGCACATGTACATAGGCAATGCAACCAAAAATTTTCAAATGAGAAATATCTGGTTTCCTACCAGTATACCTCTCCTCTGGAGTCATTCCATGTATTGCTGCAGTGGGAGTCCTGTTCATTATGTAGACTGCTGTAGAAACTGCTTCAGCCCAATAAAAATCTGGCAAGTCTTTTTCATTGAGCATGGCACGAGATACCTCTCCAATATGCCTGTTTTTCCTTTCTGCAATTCCATTTTGTTGTGGGGTATGACTGCATGAATATTGCTGCTTTATGCCATGCTCCTGCAGGAACCTTGCAAACTCATTTGAGAGGTACTCTCCCCCTCCATCTGACCTTAGGCATTTTACTTGCAGACCTGTTTCTTTTTCAACCATAGCTTTAAAAGTTTTGAAATGCCCAAAAACTTCACTTTTCTTTTTCATAAAATACACCCAAATTTTTCTGCTATAGTCATCAATAAAACTGACAAAATAATGACAGCCTCCAAGAGATGTAGCTTTAGTAGTCCACACATCAGAGTGGATTAATTCCAATGGCTTCTTACTCTCTTGAACATGTCTAGGAAATGGTTTCCTTGCCTGTTTTCCAAACTGACAGGCTTCACATACCTTATGCATTTCTGCAACCTTGAATTTGGGCAATCCTGCAACAATATTTTGGGCCTGCATTGATTTAAGTCGCTGTACATTAACATGACCAATGCGTTTATGCCAGATATCAATATCTGCAACTACACCGGTCCCATGTGCAAACATTGCTGCACTCAATTCAGACATGTCTGCATCCAATGTAAACATTCTGCCCTTCTTCTTTCCTTTTGCTACCAAGCGACCTTTATTTTTCATATCCTCAACAAAACATCCATGAGGATTAAATCTGACCTGCAAGCCCTGTTCAACCATTTGACCGACAGAAACTAGATTCTTAGTGATATTCGGGACATGAAATACATCGGACAGGTATTTCTTTTTCCCATCCTGCATAGACAAGGGAATTTTTCCAATCTGCACAATAGGATGTGCAGTATCATCACCAGTCTCCACAAATCCTGGTTTTTCCATTTTCCTTGCATCCTCCATCCATTCTGCATGACCTGTCATGTGGTTTGATGCACCTGAGTCAACATACCATACATCATTGCTTTCTTCTGCACTTGTCACAGAATTGTTCATGTGCTGCACCATGAACAAATGTTCATTTCTGTCATCACCCTGTCTGTTAGAAGATGCATAATTCCCTTGTTGCAGTTTTCCATTCATGATGCCATTCTGCTTTTTATAGCAGTCTTTAGCCATATGACCCATTTTACCACAATAGTAGCATTCAACATTACTGTTTGCATTTTGGCCTCTTTGCCATCCACCACGACCTCTTTGGCTCCCCCTGCCTCTAGAGTTACCACGTCCTCCTCCATAGGACTGGTTTTCTTGAGTTTGCTGCATATTCTGATTTCTACCACGGCCTCCAAATCGGCCTCCTCTACCTCTGCCTCTACCTCTTCCAGCATTTGAGTAGAAGACAGCTTCTTTTGAAGTTCCTCCTGAAGAAGATGCACCACCATTTCTCTGTTCCTCAGAAATTAGAAGAGCAATCAACTCCTCAAAATCAGGAAATCTTTCACGAACTGAAATGGATGTCCGAAACTGTGCATAATCCTTTCCTAGACCATTCAAGGTCACAGAAACTAAATCATCATCTTCCACTGGTGACCCAATGGAAGCAAGTGCATCTGCAATCTTCTTTACCTTCATGTGGTAGTCGTTGATGCTCATATTTTCTCTTTGCACATTGTGCAACTCTTGCTTGAGCTGCATTTTCCTGGCTTGCGTATTTGTGCTATACATCTTTGACAGAGTATCCCATGCCTCCTTTGGCGTACTTGCATCCTGAATATGCACAATCATGGAGTCTGAAATGCTGATAGACAACCAATACATAACTTTCCTGGCTCTCTCATGCCATGCTTTGAATGCCTGCATTTGCTGTTGATTGGGAACATCAGGAAGAACTGGTTCTTCTTCATTTCCTGCAACAAATTCCCAATATCCTTTTCCCATAAGGAAATTCGTCATTCTAAACTTCCATGCCTGGAAGTTGTTCTTGTCAAGCTTTTCAGTGACAATCTGTGAAAGAGAATCAGATGCCATTACAAAAGACTGCAAAAAATTCTGTCACTGCAAAACCCACAGCTTCACCCTCACAAGGGAGAATCTGCAAATCTGGCGAAAGTGGTATTTGACCACACAGTCACTTCCTAGTGACGATTTTGCATCAACAGGCAACAGGGATGATTCTGAAACTCCCAATGTCTCTGCGCACAAGCATACAATGCAATTTTTACTATAACTATTCACCGACCTGTAGAACAGTGGCTGCACAGCATAAAACCGAGCCTTTTCCTGAGTGCGTGCAGAAAACTTCCGTCTGCAAAACAGGCCCCGAAATGGCCTCAAATCAAAAAAACAAGGTCGCCGAGGGCTAAAGCCCTCACCCGCAGCATATACTGCCCTCTTGCTTCACCGCGAAGGGCGTCTCAACCTGAGACAATGCACTCCTGCAATTTCCGGCTGTGCTACCTGCAGAGATCTGCTCCCAAAACAGGAAATGAAAGCAACACTGCTCCTCTTACCAGACCACCGCGAGCTTGGCTTGCTTTCTTGAGCTCCTTACCACGAACAAGGCTCTGATACCATGTCAAGATTGTGGGAGAGAAGGAAGGAGTCTCGCTTGAAGCTTTCTTGCTTGCACAATGGGGGAAGACACACAAGGGTGGAGGCTGAAAACAGTTTTCCTCTTCTTAGTTGTGTAAGCCAAAAGAACTCTAGTACAAAGAAATAGAAGAACCCTAGATATGGGTCTCAAACCAAACTCAACTAACTAAGGTGGCATACTAACTGAGCCACGAACTAGAGTAGATAAGGATAGCTATCATGTAGCTATTATTCAGGGGCGGTGTACCAACCGCATCTGCAACTGACAAGTCGGTGACATAAATACACAACGGTCACCCTGGCGTATCACGAGTGGAGCTCGATATCTCAACAATCACCTCAATGCCCAAGAAATAACGCAGCTCTCTCAAATCCCTCATCTCAAACTTTTGCTTCAATAGCATTTTCATATGAAGGATATCTTCATCACTATCACCTGTGATAATCAAATCATCAACATAAATGACAAGCAACATAATACCTTTCTCTGTTTTTCTCACATAAAGTGAGAAATCTGCCTTGAAAATCTGAAAGCCAATAGTGACAATATACTGTCCTATCTTGTCAGACCATGCTCTAGGTGCTTGCTTCAAGCCATACAAGGCTTTCTTCAATCTGCAAACAAACTCAAGATGAATAGCATGCACATAACCTGGTGGCTGCTCCATATAGACCTCTTCTTGCAAATCACCATGCAAGAAGGCATTCTTTACATCCATCTGATGTAAAGACCATCCCTTTGATGCAGCCATAGCAATGACTGCTCTTATGATTGCCATCCTTGCAACCGGACTGAATGTTTCTTCACAATCAATGCCATATGTTTGTGCATACCCCTTGACTACTAATCTTGCCTTGTATCTATTCACAGAACCATTTGCATTGTGCTTCACCTTATAAACCCACTTACAACCAATTACATTCTTATCTTTAGGCAAAGGTACAAATTTCCATGTAGCATTTGCTTCCAAGGCATCCATTTCTTCATCCATGGCTTTCTCCCATTTTTCTTTTCCCATGGCTTGCTCAAAAGAAGTGGGTTTTGGTTCCTGTATCACTTTGACCAATTAAGCATAGTGAATGGTTGTAAACCCATCATATTTCAGCCTATCCACAGGATACCTAGCTCTGGTAGACCTACGCAAAGTAGGTTCACTCCCAGGTGCTCTCAAAACATCCTTGGTCTTTCTTACTCCATGTGTAACGATAGAAGGAATACCCAACTCATCATCAATGCTCTGTTCTAAGCCACTGGATTCACCATCCACATAAGAGTGACCTGCATTCACATCAAACATGGGCTGATCTACCTTCTCTTTTCCTTTTCGTGAAGCATGCATACCACTATCTGCATTGTTTTGAGGAGATTCTCCTGATCTCAATCTACTTGTCCATGGTGAAGAATGTGAACCACTGCTAGAGGACACTCCAGGTCCACTAATATTTTGTAACTGCTACTGTGAATTGTGTGCAGCATTACCATTTTTTGCATCTACATCATCAATACATTTACTGGTTTATACCAGCTACTTATCTCATTAAAAACATCTCTGCTCACTGTAAACTTACGAGTAGAAGGGTTATAGCATCTATACCCTTTCTGCTACAGAGAGTAAGCAATAAAGATGCACTTCTCAGCTTTTGGATCCAACTTGGATCTCAACTCATCTGGCACATGAACATAGGCAATGCAACAAAAAATCTTCAAATGAGAAATATCTGGTTTCCTACCAGTATACCTCTCCTCTGGAGTCATCCCATGTATTGATGCAGTGGGAGTCCTATTCATTATGTAGACTGCTGTAGCAACTGCTTTAGCCCAGTAAAAATCTGGCAAGTCTTTTTCGTTGAGCATGGCATGAGATACCTCTCCAATATGCATGTTTTTCCTTTTTGCAATTCCATTTTGTTGTGGGGTATGATTGCATGAATATTGTTGCTTTATGCCATGCTCTTGCAGGAACCTTGCAAACTCATTTGAGAGGTACTCTCCCCCTCCATTTGACCTTAGGCATTTTATTTGCAGGCCTGTTTCTTTTTCAACCATAGCTTTAAGAGTTTTGAAATGCCCAAAAACTTCACTTTTCTTTTTCATAAAATACACCCAAACTTTTCTACTATAGTCATCAATAAAAGTGACAAAATAATGACAGCCTCCAAGAGATGCAGCTTTAGTAGTCCACACATCAGAGTGGATTAATTCCAATGGCTTCTTACTCTCTTGAACATGTCTAGGAAATGGTTTCCTTGCCTGTTTTCCAAACTGACAGGCTTCACATACCTTATGCATTTCTACAACCTTGAATTTAGGCAATCCTGCAATAATATTTTGGACTTGCATTGATTTAAGTCGTTGTACATTAACATGACCAATGTTTTTATGCCAGATATCAATATCTACAACTACACCGGTCCCATGTGCAAACATTGCTCCACTGAATTCAGGCATGTCTGCATCCAACGTAAACATTCTGCCCTTCTTATTTCCTTTTGCTATCAAGCGACCTTTATTTTTCATATCCTCAACAAAGCATCCATGAGAATTAAATCTGACTTGCAAGCCCTGATCAACCATTTGACCAACAGAAACCAGGTTCTTGGTGATATTCGGGACATGGATTACATCCGATAGATATTTCTTTTTCCCATCCTACATAGACAGAGGAAATTTTCCAATCTACACAATAGGATGTGCAATATCATCACCAGTCTCCACAAATCCTGGTTTTTCCATTTTCCTTGCATCTTGCATCCATTCTGCATGACCTGTCATGTGGTTTGATGCACCTGAGTCAACATACCACACATCGTTGCTTTCTTCTGCACTTGTCACAAAATTGGTCATGTGCTGCACCATAAACAAATGCTCATTTTTGTCATCACCCTGTCTACTAGAAGATGCATAATTCCCTTGTTGCAATTTTCCATTCATGATGTCATTCTACTTTTTATAGCAGTCTTTAGCCATATGACCCATTTTACCACAGTAGTAGCATTCAACATTGATGTTTGCATTTTGGCCTCTTTGCCATCCACCACGACCTCTTTGGCTCCCCCTGCCTCTAGAGTTACCATGTCCTCCATAGGACTTGTTTTCTTGAGTTTGCTGCATATTCTAATTTCTACCACGGCCTCTAGATCGGCCTCCTCTACCTCTGCCTCTACCTCTTCCAGCATTTGAGTAGAAGACAGCTTCTTTTGAAGTTCCTCCTGAAGAAGATGCACCAACATTTCTCTGCTCCTCAGAAATTAGAAGAGCAATCAACTCCTCAAAATCAGGAAATATTTCACGGATGGAAATGGATGTTCGGAATTGTGCATAATCCTTTCCTAGACCATTCAAGGTCACATAAACTAAATCATCATCTTCCACTAGCGACCCATTGGAAGCAAGTGCATCTGCAATCTTCTTCACCTTCATGTGGTAGTCATTGATGCTCATACTTTCTCTTTGCACATTGTGCAACTTTTGCTTGAGCTGCATTTTCCTGGCTTGCGTATTTGTGCTATACATTTTTGACAAAGTATCCCATGCCTCCTTTGGCGTACTTGCATCCTGAATATGCACAATCATAGAGTCTGAAATACTGATAGACAGCCAGTACATAACTTTTCTGGCTCTCTCATGCCATCCTTTAAATGCCTGCATTTGCTGTTGATTGGGAACATCAAGAAGAACTGGTTCTTCTTCATTTCCTGCAACGAATTTTCAATATCCTTTTCCCATAAGGAATTTCGTCATTCTAAAGTTCTATGCTTGGAAGTTGTTCTTGTCAAGCTTTTCAGTGACAATCTGTGGAAGAGAATCAGACGCCATTACAGAACACTGCAAAAAATTCTGTCACTGCAAAAAACACAGCTTCAGCCTCACAAGGGCAAATCTACAAAATTGACAAAAGTGGTATTTGACCACACAGTCACTTCCTAGTGATGATTTTGCATCAACAGGCAACAAGGATGATTCTGTAACTCCCAATGTCTGTGCGCACAGGCATACGATGCAATTTCTACAGTAACTTTTCACCGACCTGTAGAACAGTGGTCGCACAGCATAAAACAAGGCCTTTTTCTAAGTGCGTGTGGAAAATTTTCACCTCCAAAACAGGCACCGAAATGGCCTCAAATAAAAAAAACAGGGCAACCAAGGGCTAAAGCCCTGTCCCGCAGCATATACTGCCCTCTTGCTACACCGGGAAGGGTCTCTCAATCTGAGACAATGCACTCTTGCACTTTCCGGCTGTGCTACCTATAGAGACTTGCTCCCAAAATAGAAAAATGAAAGCAACACTGGTCCTCTTACCAGAACACCGCGAACTTGGTTTGCTTTCTTGAGCTCCTTACCACGAACAAGGCTCTGATACCATGTCAAGATTGTGGGAGAGAAGGAAGGAGTCTCACTTGTAGCTTTCTTGCTTGCACAATGGGGGAATACACACACAGGTGGAGGCTGAAAATAGTTTTCCTCTTCTTAGTTGTGTAAGCCAAAAGAACTCTAGTACATAGAAATAGAAGAGCCTTATATATGGGTCTCAAACCAAACTCAACTAACTAAGGTGGCATACTAACTGAGCCACGAACTAGAGTAGATAAGGATAGCTGTCATCTAGCTATTATTCATGGGCGGTATACCAACCGCATTTACAGCTAACAAGTCAGTGGCATAAATGCACAACGGTCACCCTGGCATATCACGAGTGGAGCTCGATATCTCAACAGCAACTCCTCTACAGTAGCCTTTCCTCATTGCAATATTTGTCTTGGCCCCTCATCTTGCTGGAGATTATTCCCTTGTGCATGATGGTTAATTGGACTTGGTTGTTTACTCCCTTATTGGAGAGAACTGATCTTACTCCAACAGGTAGTAGCTAAGTGGCCAGACTTTTTGCAAATATCGCATTTAACATTCGGGCAATTCCTAGGGAAATGTTGGCCACCACACCACTTACCGTTGAATCTTGAGGGGGCACCCTCTTCAAGGCGTTGACTCCCTATCAAATTCTATTGCTTCTTAAGAAAATTGACATCCAGAGCTATTTGTCTATATTGTTCAGAGATCATATGGGTATAGTGCTTCATCATATCCTTAACTTCACCAAGGACATTAGAGGCACTCGACTCATAGCCGCAATCGTTAGTCTGTCGTCCCATCGGCCTAACTACTTGATTAGGAATTGGCCGCTGCTGACCTATTGGGACAACATTAGGATTCATTTCTTGGCTTCCACCACTATTTAGTGAGACTGCCTGACTAGCCATGGCATAGTCATACTAGGAGGGGGTGGTAACATAGGAAAATTTGGCATGATACTCTCTCTTCCATTCACGTCTGACATGGGGTCCCCTTGACTCCCATTGGTCAAGGCCAAATTATTACCATTTCGATTTATCCTTGCTGCATAAGCCACTTGCAAGCGCGATTCTACTCCTTCTACTTGGGTAATAACAATGTCAATGTCGGCCAAAGCGACACTACTAAGCTACACCTGGATATTAAAATCCAATCCATGTAGGAAATATTGCAATTGTGCAGCCGCTGGAATGGGAATATAAGTATTAAGTTTGTGAAGAACTTGCTTTAGTTTCTTGGCATAGGCATGGACATTCTCATTTTGGCTCTTGACGTGTTACATTTAAGACACGCAACCAATATTGTCCACCCTTCTCAGGAGAAAAATATCTATGGAAATCCGTAAAGAATTGGGCACTGCTAGTTATGGTTCTAGCTTCTAGACCGTGATACCACACTGTCGCTCTTCCTTTTAACGTCATGTTGAAGAACATCATTAGGTTTCCTTTGTCTTGGATTTGATAGTTGAACATGAGCGTTTGAAACTCCTTAATATGGAGTTCTCCATTTTCTTTTGCTAACCCATGGAAAATGGGCAAAGGTGCTCCTAATGCCGGTAAATCTGGTGTACCTTCTGGAATTGTGATGGGTTGTGCGATGGCTACAACTGGACTGAGAACGGAAGTTTGTGTAGGTGCAACTATACCCCCACTTGTTGTGGGTTTATTAACCAGAAGAAGGGAAGTACCAATACTTCCACTTGTACTCAAAGGGTTGCTTGTGACACTTAGTTTACTAGAACCACTCCCACTTATGTGTAACGAGCTGCTCCTTTGAGGATAATAGTGTCTTACAATCTCCAACCGATGTCTAGCTCTCTCAGCACGTTCTGTTTTTTGTATTTCGGCTTGACGGTCCTTGTCAGAGGATATAAACCGAATATTTGGTCCCTAAAAACCCTAGATTTGAGAACCACCACTTGTTGGCGGCTCTTGGAAATCGCACCACTGATGGGACCTAAAATGAGCCGGCATTGGCTATAGCACTAGCCGGACCTCTGACATGCACAAGACAACCCCACGGCCTCATGGTCAAGAGCGTCTATAGGACACGTTGCCCTCCCATCATACGTACATTTTGCATTTGTATAATGTTTTGTAGTCCAACCCTTAATCTTCTCAGACTCCTCAGAGGGAGGTCCTACACATTTTGGTGTAATTCACCATGTAGAACGACATAGGAGGTACCCCTCGGCTGATTGTTGTGGACCCACTATGACCCTCCTACACCTTGGGAATTGGCCCCTCGATGCGTCACTAACACATATAACACATACAAAACAGACTCCGCTCTTGGTACCAATATTATATCATTTCAAGAATGTACCAGTCCTCCTTTACTTGTCCCCTTGAACCCACCGTCTAGACCTACAGCTTGGGTGCCTTACTCTCTCCAGTGTGGGTCATTTATACCTCAACCAATTGCTGTGCATGCCAGGAATAGATACCATGTGTATGATTCATGCAATGGTGGATGCCTTATTTTGTGCACAAACAATTAGGGTTTGAAATCAGCCTATGTGTCATGCAAAAACAACCCTTTTAATGAATTTTTGCTAATACGCCATGCTTCATTGTAGGTACCTAGCACCAAGGCAAACCTCGTGTTGCTAGATCCATTATTTCTAAATAAACCGCATCCTAAATGTTATGCATAAAGAGAACAATCAAACTTTGTATTATTTCAGCACTTAAACTATTGTATAACATCATCCTCCCCCTCACCGTTAAAATTTTGCTGCAGTGCATAGATGTAGAGGTTCTTTTATGTCATTTTTTGTATGTAAAAGCAATACATACTCACTTTAACACAAGGACAAGGGCCAAATTGAGGCTTAACCTCATGCTTCAGTCCCGTCAGACATTCACATAAATAGATCTCATTTTTTCACTTTTTTTAAACGCAAGAAACCTAATTTTTTTATTTTTTCTCTATTTTTTCTATTTATTTTTAATAAAAATAGGTATTCTCTAGTTTTTTTCTGATGATTGATCATTAGAACTGAAACTCAGCATTTTTCCTTATTTTACCCCATGTCCACTCATTTTTCCCCACTCAAAATCAAAGAAACTATCAATTTTCATCAAAATTAGTGTTTTTTCGGGTTTTGAAAATTTATAATTGTTGTAAATCAATAGGGGTTCTGCATAACAGTGATTGTAGCCCTCAAACATAATGCAAGGAACATTCAAATAAAATTTCAACCCATGTGCACAACATTTAGACCATGAACGATAAAAAACAAGCAGAATTCTTTAATAAAATAGAGCATACCGCCTTTTTGCGTGTTTTCGGTTTTTTGAATATTTAATTGGGATTGTGTATCAACCAACCAGCCATGGATTTCAGCATAGATCTTCAGCCTTCAGCCTCCTCAGCCTCTTGGAACAATCCGGTGCCTCTCGAACAAGCATCCATCTCCTAATTCTCTTCTTGATTCTTGCCACATGAAGTGCCTCTATGCAGGATAGAGAAAGAGGAGAGAGAAATACTAGATCTGGTTCTCCACAACCAAGCAGTCGGGCTTGAGATCACTTGGGGGGGTTACTTTTAGGCTCTCCAACCCTCCTCTCCACCAATTATGGCCATGGCACCTTCTTTTGATCAGTGCGTGGAAACCCCCTCCCCTTCTGATTTCCAAAAATTGAGGGGGCCCCCAAAAGACATGACTTTTAGGACTTTTAAAGTCCATTCTCACTTGACCTTGGGTCTTGGCCTCCTCGAGTACTCCCTCTTCCTCGTTTGGTACCCGAATTGAAGTCCGAAAAATCCGGGGTGTCCATTTTGGAGTCCTCCACTGCTGCGCATCTCCTAGGGTCTCGTCTCACATGCAAAAAATTTATGAAAATTCACCAAATATCATGTAGTGGGTCCTTTAAGCACTTTCGGACATTGCTGCTTAAAATTGTATTGATTGCAATTGCTGCCTTCAACAAAGTCTATTTTTCTCCTGAAATTCGAAAATTTTGGCTATTTTTAAGCACTTCTTAGCATCAAAAATCATCTTTCAAAAATAAATCTCTTGATCAAGGGAAGTGGGAGCCATGCTTCTCTTTTATGTCATGGGAATCCAAAGATGTTCACATGATAGGCTTCATCTTTAGTATAATATCTCCGCACAATAAAAGTTAGTTGGTTGGTTTGAAAGTTAGCTAGTCAATTAATAAGTTAGTAATATTACTAACTAAAGACTAACTAAGGTAAAAACTAACTAACATTAATTATCAATAATTTTTATTTAGAAAAATCGAGAGTCATAAATCTGATATTTTTCTCGGATTGAAAATGACCGTAGTCACCCTTCACATAAATTACAACGTGAACGAGACTTATGAGTTATATTAATTACTAGGTTAATATGTATAGTTTGGATGGTCCAAAAATATTAGATTTTGGGCAAAACTAGTATATTTTAGATATTTTGGATATTATCCTAAAAAAGATTTGAAGATTTTTAGAACTAGATGCCATTTAAAAGAAAAGACAAGTGATATTTTAGTTAGTTTGGAGATTTTATAAAAAGAAAAAATAAAGAGAGGATTTACGAAATCGCACGCGCCGCGATCGCAGTACACAGGCAGTGGACAACACTTCGAACAAAGAAAAGAAGAAGGAGTGAACTAAGAGTTTTCTAATCAAGTGACTTGGGGGTTTTACCCCCCTTTCGGAGCCAATGGAACCATCGGATTTATGATTCGAGCATCAGATCACTAATCTTTCCAAGATCCCCCTCCATAAGGAGCTCCACTTCTCAACCACAAGCCCTCTTCTCTAATTCACTATAAATATGAGGCATGGGAGAGGTATAAGGAAGCATAAGGAGACCCTGAAAGGATGCAAGAGAGAGGAAGAGATAGAGTATACCCCTCCAAGAGATTGTGAGTGAGAGCTTGAGAGAGAGAGAGAGAAAGAGAGAGAGAGAGAGAGAGAGAGAGAGAAGAGTCGCCCCGAGAGGCTGCAAGGAAGAGAATTAGCTCAATTCCCTCTATCTCGATCCTCGACTTAACCATCTTCTCTTACGCTCTCCCATCTTGAATCTATTCTACCTTCTTAATCTCTTGAGTCTACTTGTGGTCGATGGCCTTCAAGCGAAGAATGTCGCGTGCGGATGACAATCCTGCAACCAGCAACAATGCTTTCGGCAAAGGTATCACTGTCAATCCAACTGCGGTTCCGGTCGTAAGTAATGTATTTTCAAATTGATAGATGCTTGCTTTGATTCTCGTATGAGATACGTTAGGTCCCATACTATGATGCACGAGTATAGGTCCTCGGAAAGGATAAATTTCATCTCACCTACTCGAAAGATGAAGTTGTGAAGTGCTTATATCAAGGGAAGAAAATAGTACCTAGTTACATATGACTTATTTGCTAGTAGAGCAATTACAAGGAAGAATTAGTCAAGTGTTATGAATGCCATAGTCGTCAAAAGAACGACATTAAAAGATTGCGCATACAAGTGCTAGATTAAAGTATAGTCAAGGGTTACAAATAGCATAATTACTAAAAGAATATGACATTGAGAATCATGAATAGAAAGTACTAGTTTAAAGTTTAGATACTTTAAAAGTACTTAGCCTAAGAGCCCAAATATTAAGAAAAACTAGATTCTAGCTCAATGCACGGTCTATTTGAGTCTAATTACTTGAGATCATCTCGCACTTATCTTATCAAGTATTTACACGATATGCCTATAACATGTTTGATATATGAGGATAATTTTCTAGTTGCCTCATGACTTGACTAAGAGCTAGTACAAGAAATTGATCATAAGGGTTAAAACTAGGATGTCTTGAGTTCCGTTGGATAATGATGACTTTTGCCAATCCAAATCCAGGGTTGGGTTATCAATCAAGGTAAGTGACCTATAGAACTTACATCATGAATAGTGTTTAAACCTTTAACATATGCCCTATTAGCCAAAGGAAGGAAGTGTTAAGATCATGTTCGCATAGTATTACTCTTAGATCCCAAGGGGAACAGCAAATATACGATGGAAATGTTATATAATCTATTCTTGCATTGTTTTGGAAAGAATACAATTGGTTTTGTTGATTGATCGAACAACATCCTAAATGCTTTTATATTCAACTGGTTGTTAGTTGTTGTTTGGATGATTATTCCAAGTGCTTGTGATTTATGGTAAATGCATGGCAAGGGTCTGTGATGACAAGTCGCCATGGGATTAAAGGAATGTTTTCTTGGAAAATGATATTAGGCTGAATGCCTTGTTTGTGCTTGATTCTTAAAGGATTTAATTAAGGAAGGATATATTGCACGGGTGGATCACCTCCATGATGGCACCGCGTATTAACCCGAGAGGGGACTGCTCGATTCATGGGCCGAAGGTCAAGTGTTGAAAAGGCCAACCACTGGAATGATGTTTCGCTCCTAGATAGCTTGCGGGTCAGTTGGAGCTCTGGACACCCCTTGCTAGGTCTGGAATGGAGTTGAAGACCTCCGTGGCCCCCAACATCTGGGCATGTTGGGAGATCCTATTCTAGATAAAGGATTGAGTTTGTGGTGCCATGTGAATTGGACCAGTTACTTCTGCAGGGTAGAATGGATACTTCTATTGGACAAAAGCGATACATAATTTCTCCTGTATGGGCGGGAGACAAAGATTAACTTGAAGATAAGTTAAGGAACTTGTTTGAACTTGTTTGTCAATAGATTGCTTTGCTCTGTTTTCGTGTCTGTGCTATAAGTTATGCGAATGAACCCCGTTCCCTAAAAGGCTTAATTAATGAAGCTGAATTTAAGTGTCATACATAAATGTGGTAGGACCTAATTAGAAAACTAAAGCTATTAAGGGAAGCGGGTGGGCGAAACCCCCGATGGGTCTGTTTTACGGCAGGGTGGTCCCAAAGAACTAGGAGGCTTCTCATAAGTTTTTATCGTCATTCGACCTTTAGGTATTGTTAGGTTAGAACCCGATTCATGCCGTTTTAGGGGACCGGAATGGGACTATGCCCTATGGGCAAAGAGGTTGAGCAGCGCATCCCTCTCATTTTCCATTCTCTTTGAACCAAGTACGACATGGGTTTGCTTCGGATTGGGTATCTCTGCGTAAAGTAGGATGTCCAAAATCCGACGCTAGAATGCTAATAGGAGACCTTGATAACTAGGAACCTAAATTTGAGGTTGATCCTAGTGGGTTCAGTCGTGAACGTTCCGTTGCGAGGCAGATTCGGGAAACCCTAGGCGACAAAACTGGGAACATTCCCTGGGAGTGCTGGGCAGCGACGCTTAGATTTGTTTCTCAATAGACCGCTAAAAGAGTGCCTGGGAAGCCGATGGGCGGGCACCTCATAGTTGGTACTAGAGCCAAATTTTGTAATGATACGTGATTGATTAATGTATGGTTTGTAGACATATCCTAAACAAAATAATCTAAGTAGTATGGCTTGATTGTTAGGCACCTTCTACACCCACGAATGTTGACATGCAAGAGAAGAAATTCCTTCTCAAGCAAATTAAGGCAGCCGAGTTTGGTGGAGAAGGGATAAACATCGTAGTAGAGGCAGAGATATGGATTGAGTCGATGGATGACTATTTCTTTGCTTCGGGAACTGCCTCTACCAATTAAGCAATGATAGCCAAACTTAAGTTAGTTGGCCAGGCTTGATTATGGTGGAAGCAATGGTGCAAAGATGAAGGTGTTTCTGAAACCGCTGTTACTTGGGTTCAGCTGAAAGATGCTGTACGTGGACGATACCTTCCGCCAACCTACCAGACTTTGAAGATGAATGAATTCTTCAAGCTAAAGCAACTAGAATTAGCTTTGGAAGCTGACTACTCAAAGTTTGTAACCCTACTAAAATATGCACCACCTATGGATATTGCGCAGCAAGTATCCAAGTTTTGTCATGGCCTAAACACTCCTCTAAACCACCGTCGCGTCCAACGGACTTGCAAGACGCATTACTCCAAGCGAATCCAATCGTCCAAGAATTTAAATCGGGAAATTGTAGTAAAGATGACTCTCGAGATTTGGGTAAGAGATGCTATACATGTGGAGAGATAGGGCACATCCGTAGGAGATGTCCCTACCGTCAATGTTTCCATTGCAATGAACTAGGACATGTCCAAGCAGACTACCCTGACTTAAATACGGAGCCTCCAAGAAAACGAAGCTACACAAGTGCAGTCTTTGGATATATAGAGGAATTAGATGAAGACGAAGACTTAGAACCTACTACACCACTTCAGGATTATTAAAAATCCCAGAAATTTTGTGGACATGAAATACAACTTGTATTGGAATAAACTTTACTCTTGTAACTACAGTTAACTTGAGTATTATGAGTTGCATCTATTTTGAGCCTAGAACTTGCAAATGATTAGAGATACTTTGGCAAGGAGTGATAGTTATAACGTGCAATGAATTTCTCTTAAGTCATTTCTTCTCAACTAATATAGATTTGGTCTTACCAGAATGTTGAAGCTTGGAAGTATTCTTTAGTATTACAAGCAAAGCCAATTGTCCATGGAACTCAGTCCCGAACTAAGGACAGGACAATCTGGAAATGTAGTTTCCAGGATAAAGGACCACTCCAATCTGCTAAAAGAATCCTAGGACACTTTGGTCTAAAGAAGAAAATCCTACCAAGGACAACCAAAAATCTTGTGACCACAAGTGATAAAGCTCCACGTTATTTCTATTGCAGGGAGTTAGGCGTTTCAAAAGGGAATGTCCAAAGCACCCTAAACACCGATGCTCCGAGTGCCACAACATTGGACATAACTTTATCAATTGTCCCAATGGAGCTCGAAGAGAACTTGAGCTTACAAGAAATAAGCCGTACAAGCTCCAGTGATCTAGAATATACCAAGTGCTAAGGAAAAAAAAAAACCTGGAAGATATCCATGAGATGTAACTACAATAAATTTTCTATTGTAACCAAGACTCGGATATATCAAATACCATAGGTTGTTGTTTCAAAAGACCACATGCCTGTGAGTGATTAGAGTAGCGCAGTGAAAGCATGGTGGGCCTATAACCCATAGGTTCCAAAATAATACCCCTCGTTCTCTCGAGATGAGGACATCTCGATTTCTCTAAGGGGAGGAGGATGTAATATCTCCGCACAATAAAATTTAGTTGGTTGGTTTGAAAGTTAGCTAATCAATTAATAAGTTACTAATATTACTAACTAAAGACTAACTAAGGTAAAAACTAACTAACATTAATTATCAATAATTTTTATTTAGAAAAATCGAGAGTCATAAATCTGATATTTTTCTCGGATTGAAAATGACCGTAGTCACCCTTCACGTAAATTACAACGTGAATGAGACTTATGAGTTATATTAGTTACTAGGTTAATGTGTATAGTTTGGATGGTCCAAAAATATTAGATTTTGGGCAAAACTAGTATATTTTAGATATTTTGGATATTATCCTAAAAAAAGATATGGAGATTTTTAGAACTGGATGCCATTTAAAAGAAAAGACAAGTGATATTTTAGTTAGTTTGGAGATTTTATAAAAAGAAAAAATAAAGAGAGGATTTACGAAATCGCGCGCGCCGCGATCGCAGTACACAGGCAGTGGACAACACTTCGAACAGAGAAAAGAAGGAGTGAACTAAGAGTTTTCTAATCAAGTGATCAAGTGACTTGGAGTTTTATCCCCCTTTCGGAGCCAATGGAACCATCAGATTTATGATTCGAGCATCAGATCACTGATCTTTCCAAGATCCCCCTCCACAAAGAGCTCCACTTCTCAACCACAAGCCCTCTTCTCTAATTCACTATAAATATGAGGCATGGGAGAGGTATAAGGAAGCATAAGGAGACCTTGAAAGGCTGTAAGAGAGAGGGAGAGAGAGAGTATACCCCTCCAAGAGATTGTGAGTGAGAGCTTGAGAGAGAGAGAGAGAGAGAAGAGTCACCCCGAGAGGCTGCAAGGAAGGGAATTAGCTCAATTCCCTCTATCTTGATCATCGACTTAACCATCTTCTCTTACGATCTCCCATCTTGAATCTATTCTACCTTCTTAATCTCTTGAGTCTACCTACGGTCGATGGCCTCCAAGCAAAGAATGTCGCGTGCGGATGACAATCCTGCAACCAGCAACAAGGCTTCGGGCAAAGGCATCACTGTCAATCCAACTGCGGTTCCGCTCGTAAGTAATATATTTTCAAATTGATATATGCTTGCTTTGATTCTCGTATGAGATACATTAGGCCCCATACTATGATGCACGAGTATAGGTCATCGGAAAGGATAAATTTCATCTCACCTAATCGAAAGATGAAGTTGTGAAGTGCTTATATCAAGAGAAGAAAATAGTACCTAGTTACATATGACTTATTTGCTAGTAGAGCAATTACAAGGAAGAATTAGTCAAGCGTTATGAATGCCATAGTCGTCAAAAGAACGTCATTAAAAGATTGCGCATACAAGTGCTAGATTAAAGTATAGTCAAGGGTTACAAATAGCATAATTACTAAAAGAATATGACATTGAGAATCATGAATAGAAAGTACTAGTTTAAGTTTAGATACTTTAAAAGTACTTAACCTAAGGGCCCAAATATTAAGAAAAACTAGATTCTAGCTCAATGCACGGCCTATTTGAGTCTAATTACTTGAGATCATCTCGCACTTATCTTATCAAGTATTAACACGATATACCTATAACATGTTTGATATATAAGGATAATTTTCTAGTTGCCTCATGACTTGACTAAGAGCTAGTAAAAGAAATTGATCATAAGGGTTAAAACTAGGATGTCTTGAGTTTCGTCGAATAACGATGACTTTTGCCAATCCAAGTCCAGGGTTGGGTTATCAATCAAGGTAAGTAACCTATAGAACTTACCTCATGAATAGTGTTTGAACCCTTAACATATGCCCTATTAGCCAAAGGAAGTGTTAAGATCATGTTTGCATAATATTGCTCTTAGATCCCAAGGGGAAGAGCAAATATACGATGGAAATGTTATATCATCTATTCTTGCATTGTTTTGGAAAGAATACAATTGGTTTTGTTGATTGATCGAACAACATCCTAAATGCTTTTATATTCAACTGGTTGTTAGTTATTGTTTGGATTATTCCAAGTGCTTGTGATTTATGGTAAATGCATGGTAAGGGTCTATGATGACAAGTCACCATGGGATTAAAGGAATGTTTTCTTGGAAAATGATATTAGGCTGAATGCCTTGTTTGTGCTTGATTCTTAAAGGATTTAATTAAGGAAGGATATATTGCACGAGTGGATCACCTCCATGATCGCACCGCGTATTAACCTAAGAGAGCACTGCTCGATTCATGGGTCGAAGTTCGAGTGGTGAAAAGGCCAACCACGGGAATGATGTTTCGCTCCTAGACAGTTTGTGGGTCAGTTGGAGCTCTGGACACCCCTTGCTAGGTCTAGAATGGAGTTGAAGACCTTCGTGGCCCCCAACATCTGGGCATGTTGGGAGATCCTATTCTAGATAAAGGATTGAGTTTGTGGTGCCATGTGAATTGGACCAGTTACTTTTGCAGGGCAGAAGGGATACTTCTATTGGACAAAAGCGATACATAATTTCTCCTGTATGGGCAGGAGACAAAGATTAACTTGAAGATAAGTTAAGGAATTTGTTTGAACTTATTTGTCAATAGATTGATTTGCTCTGTTTTCGTGTCTATGCTATTAGTTATGCAAATGAACCCTGTTCCTTCAAAGGCTTAATTAATGAGGCTGACTTTAAGTGTCATACATAAATGTGGTAGGACCTAATTAGAAAACTAAAGCTATTAAGGGAAGTGGGTAGGCGAAACCCCCGACGGGTCCATCCTATGGCAGGGTGGTCCCAGAGAACTAGGAGGCTTCTCATAAGTTTTTATCGTCATTCGACCTTTAGGTATTGTTAGGTTAGAACCCGATTCATGCCATTTTAGGGGACCGGAATGGGACTATGCCCTATGGGTAGAGAGGTTGAGCAGTGCATCCCTCTCGTTTCCCATTCTCTTTGAACCAAGTGCGGCATGGGTTTGCTTCGGATTGGGTATCTCTGTGTAAAGTAGGATGTCCAAAATCCGACGCTAGAATGCTAATAGGAGACCTTGACAACTAGGAACCCAAATTTCAGGTCGATCCTAGTGGGTTCTGTTGAGAATCTATCAATCACACCTTGTGTATGCCCCTTTGTATGGAACAGCTAGGTTAGGAAGATGCAGTTTATTCTAGGAAGAGAGACAGAATCCCATATGCACAGTGGATGAAATGTGTTACCAAGCAATCCTATATAATGATGTACTTGACTATCACTTTCATATGATGATAATGCAATAGTACTTGTCTCTTTGTGTCAAGTCTCTGTGTCATTGTCAGTCCTACACAAGATTGTGTTTATGAGTTCAAGTCTCAATCTTGAAACCTAATTCACTTGTGTAACAGTTGTCTTCTTTGTCTATGTCATCATGAGGTTTATCTCTACCTTCCAACCTCCATAGCTTCTGCCATGCTCTAGATCCCGCATTTCTAACATGGTATCAGAGCGCAGCTGAGCATGGCTTAGCATGTTTCAGGTCCTCTTTCTGCTCCATCAGTCTCTCATAATCTCTATCCAGCTCAGCTCAAGTACATGACTTCATCTTCAACTTCATTCTCACCTTGGACTGCTTGGCAGCCATAGCCACCCTACACCCTGCCTGCTTCAAGCTCCTGGATCTCTGTCCACAGGTCATATCTTGCTGTGACTCCTTCTGGGAAAGTATTCCTATGCTTCCATAGCTCCTCTGTGTCAACTCAGAACTCAACATTGCCCTAACCACAGCTCAGCATTGCTCAAATTCTTAATCTCTGTTTTTTGGTCCACCATAGCCAGATTTGACCTGCCCACCTTTGAGCACTCCAATCTCATCATAGAAGCTGAATCAGCTTTCGATTCCTTCTGGGGGATTGCTCTACACCTCAAGGCGCTGCAGCGTGGCACCATACACGACGACATTGGAGTCCATACACGACGGCATTGAAGAAATCGACAGATCTGGCCGAAATCTGCGCCCGTCTCTGATTTTCGATTCTGCCCGCCTGCACGCAACGTGATCTGGTCGATTGCTATGGGGCTTTGGTAGAGCATCATGAGAGCTACATTTTCATAAAAAAAGTTTTGAAAATGGTCAACCACAGCTCCCACAATCTGTAAAAAACCAGGGCTGCCTCAGAAACCCTAAAAGTCAGCCATAGCCAAAACCTTGAAAGCTTCATTTTTTTTTCAATTTCTCACTCCTCCAAGCTCACTGAAGGCCCTGCCACTCTGATCCACTGTGTCACTGAAGTTCCCAGCAAGATTTGCCTTCCAAGCTAGCAAGCAGAAGATTCAAAGTGAAGGTCAAGTTCAACGAGACGACATCAACAAGCATCAAGAATCAAACTACATAGTGTGTTTTCACACTAATATTACTTGTGTCTCTTGACACACTGCAATCTGCCCTTCCACTGATAAATCTGAGAATCTGGAGTTGATTTGCTGCTCATCCTTGGTCATGGAAATGACGAACAAAAAGATCGCTATGTGGATACACTCCATGAAGAGCAACATGACTTGTGTTGTTTATCTACACTACATAGAAGATGTGCCTATTCTACTTGCAGGGAAGATTCAAGCCTTGATTCAAGTTTCATCCTTGTGTTTATTTGAAGAACTAGAAGACATGCCTATTGCTTTGGGGAAAATAAGAAATTCTTTGCTTGAGGGGAACATAGACATAGACATGGACATGAAGACCGCAACCGCAACCAATGCAAGCAAAGTCCATAAAGAAGCAGACCAAGAAGATCATGAAGAAGAGAAGAAAGATAAGAAGATTTTCCATGATGCTGACAAAGAAATAGCATATGCTGAAAAAGACCACAAGGGCTTATCGGTCCTTGTCTCTCATTTTCTGTTTTAAAAGCATTGTACCTGCCTTAATGTTCCTTTCATAAGCTTTGTAAACTCCTCATGTAGCCTTGTACTACAGCCTCTGTACACTTTGTGAGGCCCCTGTTACAGCCTCTGGATGTCCACCATGTTTATGGTACCCACACTTAGCCTTTTCTGCGACAGCCTCTGGTGTTTTTGCCATGTTTGTGGTATGCCCACACTTTGCAGGTACTGCTCTCACTAAAGCCTCTACACACTTTGTACTTTCAGGTTGTGATTGAGGAGGGGTGTTGAGAATCTATCAATCACACCTTGTGTATGCCCCTTTGTATGGAACAGCTAGGTTAGGAAGATGCAGTTTATTCTAGGAAGAGAGACAGAATCCCATATGCACAGTGGATGAAATGTGTTACCAAGCAATCCTATATAATGATGTACTTGACTAT
The DNA here is from genome assembly GCF_053477565.2 of Lygodium microphyllum. Lineage (NCBI taxonomy): Eukaryota > Viridiplantae > Streptophyta > Polypodiopsida > Schizaeales > Lygodiaceae > Lygodium > Lygodium microphyllum. The sequence continues at coordinate 8,473,050 of NC_141156.1, read as the reverse complement.
CACTTTCATATGATGATAATGCAATAGTACTTGTCTCTTTGTGTCAAGTCTCTGTGTCATTGTCAGTCCTACACAAGATTGTGTTTATGAGTTCAAGTCTCAATCTTGAAACCTAATTCACTTGTGTAACAGTCGTCTTCTTTGTCTATGTCATCATGAGGTTTATCTCTACCTTCCAACCTCCATAGCTTCTGCCATGCTCTAGATCCCGCATTTCTAACAGGTTCGATGGTGAACGTTCCGTTGCGAGGCGGATTCAAGAAACCCTAGGTGACAAAACTTGAAACATTCCCTGGGAGTGTCGGGTAGCGACGCTTAGATTTGTTTCTCAATAGACCGCTAAAAGAGTGCCTGGGAAGCCAATGGGCGGCACCTCACATTTACATTGATGCTAGTTTCAATAGTGAGGTTATTATTGACAATAGTTGGTGGCACCCATAACGATAGTCAATCACAGGAGTATAGAGAATTCTTCATGTGCAACCTTTTCTTCACTACCTATCCACCTATTTGTAGTGAGGTACACTACCACATATGTAGAGACGTAGATGACGGCATGGCATAATTTTCTCCTCTCAAGGCAATATGAAGCTATCTTTCGCTGCATACAAAGAGAAGGTCATAATGATGTCAATGCTAACAAAGAAAGGTTACTTATTCACACAAATGGGAGCCAAAACAAGCAAGATGACACTAGTCGAAAAAGCAAGCTTGGATCAGCAATGGAAGAAGAGGAGGGGAGGCATGGGCTTATCCATGTGGAAGGAGCACATATCCAATATAGGCTATCTAATCTGAGCCTCTGATGGGACCTAAAATGGGCCGGCACTAGCTATGGCACTAGGCAGACCTCATGCACACAACAGGCAACCCCACCACACGGCCTCGCAGCAAGGAGCGTCTGAGCCTCACTCTACCCTAATTGATTCTGTGTTTGCATTGAGTCATAGTCCAACATTCACCATCTCTTCTCTTGTGAGAGCAAATTTTTGAGCACGGGATGTGCCTAAAATTTTCCAAAAATTTTAGAATTTAGGGGAAAAATATTCAACATTCGAAGGGGGCAGCTCCAGTTAGGACAATTTTAAGCATCAAGTGAAAGACGACTCCTAAAAGGAGCCCGAGCGACACTTGTGGATTTTTGATAATTTTTTCGACTACCCTGCAGGTTGTCAGGAGTTGCTAGTCAATGCGGGATGTCAAGCCAGATGCCTATGATTTTTCATAGCTCGAATCAGATGCCGGACGGGGAAATGGCCAAGAAACGATCAAGATTCGAAAAGGTGGACCAAAGTTTGGCCAAAAGGGGATGTGCCCTTTGGGAGGCTTGGACCCCCTAACATTTTATGCAACATCTTGAGGAAAAAACGTGGAGAGAGAATGAGGATGAAATCGTGAAGAAATGGCGCCATCTGCACGCTGAAATTTGCGCTTCCTCCTCTCTCATCATGATCATGAGGTTGAATGCAACCCATCTGGCAGATATTGGCCCTTGACTTCTCCCTGTGGGATGGTCTTATCGCCTCCCTTCACTCGTGGAATGATGGCCTGAATGAAGAAATTTGATTCTAGTCTTTCTCTCTCCTCCCTCTCTCTCTTCTTTGAGGGTTATTCCTGCATGCAAGAGGAAATGAAGAACAGTGAAGGAAAGATTGTTCGGTTGGGACCGGATTGCTTCCGAGTCGATGTAGAAATGAAGATTGCTGATTGTGAAGATGCTGGACATTGAATGTGAGCTGATCCGTAGTTCCACAACAAAACCGAAATCCAGAAACATGAAATCTAAGTAGTAATTCAAATTTTTATGAAGAAAAAATGAGTTTTTATGCCATTTGATTGATGAAACATTGTTCCCATGGGCTGAATATTCATTATGATGTTGTTTTCTATGAGTTTCAATAGTTTATAATCAGAAAATCAGAAAATCATAAGTGATATGGCTGAAATTAATGTTATAAAACCCAAAAAACACGCGTTTAAGAGGTAAAAATGGGGTTTTTGCAAAATAAATGGAAAATATGAGATATAATGTCTACAAAACCTAAAATTTTGCTATTGAGAACCTAAGGGCCACATCCCACAATCAATATTAATTTTTAGTCATTTTTAATTGAAGAAAATAGAGGAAAAATACCAAAAAATGGTGAAAAATGGATTTTAAATGGGAGAAAATTAGAAAACGGTAAAGGAAAATTTCTAAAAAATTACATGTGTATTTATGTAGTGTATAATGAAGGTAAAGCACGAGGTTGGCCTCGGTTTACCTCGTTTCTATGTTTCTGTTCATGTTTATCGCTTTCTTTGTAAGGAAAAACACATAAAACGACCCTTTCACCTATCAACGAATGCAAAACATTAAACGGCAAGGTGAGAGGGGAGGTTGAGCGTCAAAATATAAACTAAAATCTGGTTTATGTATTGCATCATGCCTATAGGACGTTGTTAAAAAATAAAGGGAAAGGTAGCATGAGCGTAAGGCTCGGTGTCTTTTCTCATTACATAAACGCTAGCATGGAAATCATGAAAAGATTGGTTTCGTATGATGCACAATGTTGATTTTCTTTTGTTTGTGCACTAAACCATTCACATTATGCACTACGCATAGTTCATGGTATCAACAGAAAAGCTCTTGGACTACATAGCACTTGTTTTCTTAGGAATTTAACCTACGATTGAGAGCGTAAGGTTATCCCTTGCCGTAGGATAGAGGGTCAGTTTCCTAAGGGACTGTTAAGTAAGGGCAAATGGTATATCTCCTGGATTCGAAATGAAGAGTGGAGTTTATTCGTTTGTTTTATATGTTGAGCACGCATCAAGGGGCCAATCCCTGTGATGTGGAAGAGCTGCAATGGGGCCATGGTGTTTCTACCGAGAGGTTGCCTCCATGTGTGTGATTATCGTGGCATTGCCAATATGTATGGGTTCTCCCTGTGAGGAGTTTATAGGAAGGAAAATGTTGGACTACAAAATGATGAAACTATAAACGCATGAATTAGGCTTTAGGGCAGTTTGCCTTTGACGCTCCTCATCCGTGAGGCCGTGAGGGTGCGTTTGTCTGTTATGAGCATGAGGTCCACTGGCTAGTGCCATAGCCATTGCCGGCCTATTTCAGGTCCCATCAGTGGTGCGTCATCCGGGAGCTACCAACAGGTGGTGGTTCTCGAATCTAGGGTTTTTAGGGACCAAAAAGTTGGTTTATGTCCTCTGACAAGGACCGTCAAGCCGAAATACAAAAAGTAGAACGTGCTGAGAGGGCTAGACGGCAGTTGGAGATTGTAAGTCGCTATTCTCCTCAAAGGAGTAGTCCGATACGCATAAGAGGCAGTGGTCTTAGTAACCCAACTGCTTCACATAGTCCTTTAGGTGCAGGAGGAAGCGCAAGTCCTTCCTCTCATCCACCAAGTCAACCCACTTCAAGTGGGGGTGTGATTCCATCAGTTCAAGCTCCTATTGTGAATCCGATCGTCATCATGGCACAACCCATTGTAATTCCTGCAGGGATGCCGGATTTTCCAGCTTTAGGAGTTCCTCTGCCCATTTTTAATGGGTTAGCCGAAGAAGATGTGGAGTTTCACATTTGCGAATTCCAAAGACTAATGTTTAATTACCGCATCCAAGATGAGGGACATCTCATGATGTTCTTTAACATGACGTTAAAAGGAAGGGTTGCAATATGGTATCATAGCATAGAGACTGGAACCATAACCACAATCGATCAATTTTATGCAGCTTTCCGAGGAGAATATGCCCCTGAAAGAGGTGGCCAAACTGGTTGCGTGTTTTGAATGTAACAAGCTAAGACCCCTAGGAGAATGTGAAAGCCTATGCCAAGAAGCTTAAGGAAGTGTTTCGTAAGTTACAAACTTACATTCCTATTCCGTCGGCTACCCAATTGCAATACTTCTTGCATGGATTGGATTTCAATATTCAGGTGCAATTGAGCAGTGTGGCTTTGGCTGATATAGACATCGCCATCACGCGGGAAGAAGGAGTAGAGTCACGATTACAAACGGCCTACTCTTCTCGAATAAATCTTAATGTGGGTTTAGTACTTGGAGGCAATCTAGTCAAGGGATGCCTATGAATAACCCTAATGGGAGAGGAAGCATGGTTCAAAATGTACCTTTGCTGCCCGCTCCTCCCAGCGTGACTATGCCTATGGCTAGTCATTTGGCTCCACCAAATGTTGGAGGCCAAGCTTTGAACCCTAATGTGGTTCCTGTGAGTCAACAACCAATGCCCAATCAAATTGTTAGGCCAATGGAACGATGGATAAACGATCAAGGCTATGAGTTGAGTGCATCTAATGTCCTTGGCGAAGTTAAGGATATGATGAAGCACTACACTGACATGATTTCTGAACAATATCGGCAAATAGCTGTTGACGTCAATTTCCTGAAGAAGCAGCAGAATCTGATAGGGAGTCGACGCCCTGAAGAGGGTGGTCCCTCAAGATTCAGTTGTAAGTGGTGTGGCGGACAACATTTCCCTAGAACCTGTCCAAATGTTAAATGTGATATTTGTGGGAAGTCGGGCCACTTAGCTGCTACCTATTGGAGTAAGATTAGTTCCCTCCAACAAGGGAGTAAACAGCCAAGTCCAGTTAATCATAGAGCACAAGGTAATAACCTGTAGCAAAATGATGGACCAAGACAAATATTGCAAAGGGGAAAGACCACTATAGAAGAGTTGCCACAAGGCAATGGAGTCAGCCTTATTGAGGCTGTACATGTCAATGACGCTAAAACCTCTAACCTAAGAGCTGTGACAAGAGGCCAAAAGGCTAAAGAGGTTGACAAAGATAATGCAAAACTGGTTGAGGGAAACCCTAAGCAAGGGGATAAGGGGACGCAAGTCCAGAATCCTGGCATGGAAGGGGGACCTCTAAGGCCTTTGGACAAAAAAGTCGATCCTAAGAAGGATGAGGAAGTGCCAAGAAAGAAGGCAAGAGCTAAAAAAGAAGCACCAAAGCTAGTCCTCCAAGACCCAAAGAAAGGATGGTTTGGCGAGAAAAGAGAGTGTTGGCTACCTATCATGATTTTGATTTGGCAAGTTCTCTTTGCAAAGTCAAACTAGATGTAAACCTCTTACAGTTGATTAAATTATCTCCAGGAGTACGCAAGTAATTCAAGAAGATCCTGCGTATTAGGTATATTGTAGAACCTTTGGGCATAGCACGAGTAGGGGAAGATTGGTTTGATCATGCTGAAAAGAATTGCCCTAGGGTTCTAGCATATGTTGATGGAATATTAGTAGAGCATGCTATTGTAGATACTAGGTCCTCCATCAATATCATGAGTTCAGAGTTGATGGAGAGGTTGGGTCTAGGCATCTAGAAAGATAGCTCCACCCTTCTTAGAATGGCTGATGATAGCCTAAGGCAACCAGAAGGTTGCGTTACCAAAGTCCATGTTACAATCGCAAGTGTAGAATGCTTATTGGACTTTAGGGTGATAAGATTTGCAGGGCGCCCTAGCTATCGAGTCTTGCTAGGCAGGCCTTGGATCTTACAAGCAGATTGTCAAGTCGATATACCCACCGGTCAAGTGGTTCTAGGGTAGAGGTTCTAATCGAGTAATAGTCGATGCTTACCCTGAGTCTCCCCGCAGAGTGAGAGAGCTCCTTTATCCTCTACTGAATTAGAGACAGCAGATGATCCATCTGGTAGTGAGACATCATCTAGTGACGAATCTAAAGAGGGCTCCACTACAGAGGATATTTATCAGATAACTCTAAATGAGCCGATAGAGTCGCAAGATAGGATAAGAGACGTGGATGTGATGGAGTTGGACCTTGGCACGCCGAATGATTCACAGCCAATTAAATTAGATTCCATGCTCAGTTCAGTAGAAAGGGAGGATTATGTGTCCTTGATTCAGGAATTCTGTGACATCTTTGCTTGGAGTTATGATGAGCTGAGAGGCATTCCTCCCAGCCTGGTTGTTCATACTATTCCTATAAAAGAAGGCAGTCATCATGTGCGTCAAAAGGTAAGGCATATGCCTTTTGAATTGAGGGACGGGCTGTTTGAGGAGTTACAAAAGTTACGGAAAGCTAGTTTAATCTTCCTTGTACAACATACAGAATGGTGTTCACCAGTTGTCATCAGGAAGAAGAAAAACAACCAGATCCGACTGTGTGTAGATTTTAGAGAGCTGAATAAGCAGATGGTTAAGGATTACTACCCGTTGCCATTTATTGACCAGATTTTGGATCAATTAGTGGGTAGGGAAATATATTCATTTATGGATTTCTTTGTAGGTTACAACCAGATGGCAATTGGAGAAGCGGACAAGTTGAAAACAACTTTCATTACTATCTTTGGTACTTTTGCGTACCATGTGATGGCCTTTGGTTTGTGCAATGCACCTGGATCATGGCAACGAACCGCAGACAAGACCTTTGGTGACATCTCCCCAGATGAGTTGAAAGTATTTATCGATGACCTGGGGGCAACCACTGTAAGGGAAAGGATGTTGATTATTTTAAGAAAGTGCTTTGAGTGCTGCAGACAATTTTGTATCGCTCTTAATCCACGGAAGTGTGTCTTTGGAGTGCCTTATGGACTATTGCTAGGCCATATAGTTAGTTCAGTAGGGATCGCAACTGACCCTGAAAAGATCAAGGTTATAGTCGCTATGAGTCCACCACGCACTCCAAAAGAGGTTCATAGTTTTCTGTCATCGATAGGGTACTATCGGAGGTTTATAAATGCCTTGGCAGAAAGGATGTTGCCATTAACGAATTTATTATCCTTTAGCTGTCTATTTGTATGGAGAGATCCTTGTAAGGTAGCTTTCGAGGATGTGAAACAGGAGCTAGTCAAAGCACCAATTTTAAAAGCACCTAAAAGAGGCGAGGTGTTTAACATATTTTCAGCAGCCACCATGCATGTTGTTTAGCCCAAATCTGGGAGGAAAAGTGGTATCATCCGATAGCTTTCGCTAGTTGAAACTTGAGCATATCAGAAATTAACTATACCTACATGGAGAAGTTGTGTCTTGTGATGGTCTTTGCGACTAAAAAATTCAAGCACTACATCCTCTATGAGAAGGTAGTTTTCTATACGAAGGCGGAAGGGCTTAGATTGCTTATGAACAAGCTGCAACCGCCTAATCGTTTATTAGCAAAGTGGTTAATCACTTTGCAGGAGTTCGATTATGAGATTAAGAGTAAGCCATCAAGGTTGCAGGGTATTGTGGAATGCCTTGTGGATTTTGGGGAGCCGAAAGAGACTTTGGCTAAAGGCAGTGATATTGAAGAAATGTTTAAAATTGATACAGCTTCTATCCCATCTTGGTATGTTGCTATCACGCATTATCTAGCAACAGGAGAGACTGGAGTTGGTTTATCAAAATCAGAAAAGAGAAAAATCAGGCAATAGGCTTTGAAGTTTTCCTTGATCGCAAGAACACTATATCAGCAGGGTGTTGATGATATCTACCGCTGATGTGTGATGCCTGACGAGGTTCCTTTCATCTTGGAAGAGTGCCATGACTCTGCATGTGGAGGGCACTTCGCGCGACAGTTGATGGCACAGAAAGCTTTAAGAGCTGGGTATTGGTGGCCATCCATCTTCCAAGATTCCTTTGAGTATGTTAAGAGATGTCATACCTATCAAAAACATGACATCAGAGAGAATAGAAAACGCCCACTTACACCTATCATGGCTATCCTTCCATTTGAGAAGTGGGGCATTGACTTTGTGGATCCTATCACCGCGTCGTCTACTACCCAGAAGAGATACATTATAGTAGCAACTGATTATTTTACAAAATGCTCAAAAGCGCGGGCGACGAGGCAGGACAATGCAAAAGAGACTGCAAGTTTTCTTTTAGGGCAGATTATCTGTTGTTTTGGTCCACCAAAGGAACTAGTGTCGGACCGTGGAACCCATTTTTTGAATAAGGTGATAAAAAGCTTTATTGAAGCTTGGAAAATCAAGCACAATTATATGACCCCTTATAATCCGCAAGCAAACGGGCAAGTTGAAAGTACTAATAAGCAGCTTGTGGGTATCTTATCTAAAATAGTCTCTGAGAAGAAACAAGACTGGGATAGAAGTTTTATGTGGCAATATGGGCGTATAATACAACGTTCAAGCGAGCTACTGGCCATACTCAATTTAAATTAGTCTATAGGGAACAGTGTGTGTTACCCCTCGAAATCGAGTTACCAACCATACGGTTTGCAATTAGCCACTCTTTGGGAGATGAGGATTCACTCTTTGAACGTTTCACGACCATAGCCCACCTGGATGAACTGAAATCGCAGAGCTTATTACACCAAGAAGTAGCTAAACATCGAATGAAGCAGTTGCACGACCTTAAAGTGAAGAAGTATACCTTTAAAAAATGGCAATTAGTTCTATATTATGATGCACGTAGGGATCTGTTTCCAGGGAAGCTGGAACCTAGATGGGATGGCCCCTACAAGATTGTCAGGATAGGAAAAAATAGGTCTACGGTTCTACTAGCTGATCTGCAGGGAGTAGAGTTTAAAAATAAGGTTAATCTTAATAAGATTAAACCTTATTATTTCTAAGTATGCTAATACAGATAAATACATTGCAGGTCCATGCTGGGGCTAATTTGAGACCTGCACAAGAGCTTACAGCTGGTTGATGGGGCGATTAATTCCTTATTTGGAGCACTCATATCTGGAGCAGAGATGCCATCAGGGGAAACTTATCTAGTGGAGCAAAGGATGCAAAGTGATTGAGCAAGAAGATGGAACCTTTGTGTGGGAGATCAAAGTCTTCTGCCATCACTGCTTACGACTGTTGACAAGTATCCGTGTTGAGTTCAATGAAGAAGGTGGGATGGAGCCGTCAGTTCATCCTCTAAACATGTTAAATTTTGACTATCATAATTAGGAATAGAGGGGTTCGTGATGGCAGGCTGTGTAAACCCATTGTGGACGTAGACACTATATTTTGACAGAGCGTCCAGGGGCCCTAATAAAAAAGGGAGTGTTGTAGTAATCCAAGATCTTGCCGTAGAGTTACGATGAAGTTAGCTGCTTATCTCGAAGTAGGATTCACTAACAATATGGCGGAGTATAAAGCCTTGATTATGGGACTGCATATTGCCAAGCAAGGTGGTATTCGTCGGTTGTTAGTAAAAGGGGATTACCAGTTGATCCTGAATCAGCTAGATTGGACCTACACAGTGCGGAATCCCATTCTTTGTATGTATCATCGAACTACAATGACCCTACTTGAGGAGTTTGAGAGAGTGTCTTTTCAGCTGATTCCACATTACTGGAATCAGTTTGCGGATTCACTGGCAAATCTTGCTTATGAAGAAGACCTTTTCTTCAAGTGTGGTCCTAGTTTAGATATTTCTATCAATAATGAGATAGGACCCGGTCGCTTGTGGGGAATGTTATGAGAGCATGCAATATATGGCAGGTGATGGTTGATATGGGTGATGCAAAGAGTAGCTGAGACCAATCTATTGTTGTTATCCTAAACCGATAGGCTGATTAGACAACATGTTATGCGTACACCTCTTGCCATATATGCAAGAGGGATGGGTCATAATCTTATGCATTTAATTTAGGGCTGTGAGCCCTAGTTTTTCCTCCTTGGAAAGGAGCATAGTATTGTATATCTGTACTATTTTGGGGAGGGATGTGTAGGTGCTATTCTGTTTGATCTCGTTAGGCCAAGGGGCCCCGTTTTGTGAGGTTTTGAATGTTTTGTTTCATTAGGCCAAGAGGGCGCGATCCCTGTTTGTAGTGAAATGCTTTATCTCACTAGGCCAAGAGGGCGCGATCCCTATTTGTAGTGAAATGCTTTATCTCACTAGGCCAAGAGGGCCAATTGTCTGTTTAGTACAGGTGCGGTTAATGGTTTTTGTTTTAGTTCTGTGCTAGATAGGTTCGAAGAAGAGCTTGGAAGGAGCCTTTGTTGCACAGAAGCTTCTTGTGGCCCTATCCAAGTGATATCTCTCCTTTATGAGTACCGTGTTTTAATGCTATATGTGTTTGTGTGCTTGTTGGGGGATTTTTCTTTTCTTGTTGGGGACCGGCATCCAAGGCATGAAGTCCCAGGGTTTAGGTTAGGTATGTCTGAGGGAGGTCTAAGTAGTCGTTGCCTCCTGTAAAGACATTGCCAGGTATCAAAAGACCTATTTTAGAAGGTGTCCCAGTGACCCTATTCTGCTAGCCTGCTAGGCAGCCGTTCTAGGAGTTCTTATAGTTGTGAGGCACTTAGAGAAGCCTGCTGAAAGGAAAAGATGATGATAAAAGAGAAAGTAAAAACCCGAAATATCTTAAGGAAAATAAATATATACAAAGGTGTGTAAAAAGGGGTTCTAACCCCTATAAAAATAGAAAAGAAAAGAAAGGAAAATTTATAAGCAGTTGATCATCGCCTTGTGAAGGCCTGGTAGGTTCCTGGGGACGAGTCAGACCTAGGGCCAATGCCTTGTCTTCCTAAGGGTGGCATCTTGCTGGAAAAGAAGAAAGTAAGGAAGGTTGGAGCGAAAATAAAAGTGAGAATCAGAAAAGGATTAAGTGTCGCCTTGCAAGGGCTGGTAGGTTCTTGGGTATCGAGACAGGACCTAAGGCCGATGCCTTGTTCTCCTTGGGTCACTACGCTCAACTTCCTCCTTTTTACATGCCTGAGTATGGTGAAAAATAAAAACCTAAAAGAAAAAATGTGCTTCTTGATCAAGCTATAGGAGTCCTCACCTAGTAGGAACTCCTGGTTATGGTGTTCTTAGTTAGGTAGGTAGTTCAGACCACCACTTAGGGTGACCTCTTTGATAGTTTTTTTTAGTTTGGCCGTGGTGGAGCAGTCAGTTAGTGACTAGCTTCAGACCTTCTATCAGATTATGCTAGGCCTACTCCTTGTGGATTTAATGCCTTGGTTTTGTCAAGGGGTAGGGTGAGCATTGTGCTGTGTTTTAGTATGAATCTATTTTGTATCAGCTTGATGCTTTCTTTGGTTGTTTTGTGCAGATCTGTTGTGGGATTCGACGGGCTGACTCACCCTATCCTGTGGTTGCCAATGAGAGCAGAGTTTTGAGCACAAGATGTGCCTAAAATTTGCCAAAAAATCTGAAATTTAGGGAAAAAATATTCAACATCGAAGGCGGCGGCTCCAGCTAGGACAATTTTAAGCACCAAGTGAAAGACAACTCCTAAAAGGCGCCCGAGCGACACTTGTGGATTTTTGATAATTTTTCTAACTACCGTGCAGGTTGTCAGGAGTTGCCAATCAATGCAGGATGTCAAGACGGATGCCCATGATTTTTCAGAGCTCGAATCGGATGCCGGACGGGGAAATGGCCAAGAAACGGTCAAGATTCGAAAAGGTGGACCAAAGTTTGGCCAAAAGGGGATGTGCCCTTTGGGAGGCTTGGACCCCCTAAAATTTTATGCAACATCTTGAGGAAAAAACATGGAGAGAGAATGAGGATGAAATCGTGAAGAAATGGCGCCATCTACACGCCGAAATTTGCGCTTTCTCCTCTCTCATCATGATCATGAGGTTGAATGTAACCCATCTGGCAGACATTGGCCCTTGACTTCTCCCTGTGGGCTGGTCTTATTGCCGCCCTTCACTCGTGGAATGATGGCCTGAATGAAGAAATTTGATTCTAGTCTTTCTCTCTCCTTCTTCTCTCTCTTCTCTAAGGGTTGTTCCTGCGTGCAAGAGGAAATGAAGAACGGTGAAGGAAAGATTGTCCAGTTGGGATCGGATTGCTTCCGGATCGATGTAGACATGAAGATTGCTGATTGTGAAGATGCTAGACATTGAATGTGGGCTGACCCGCAGTCCCACAACAAAACCAAAATCCCGAAACACAAAATCTAAGCGGTAATTCAAATTTTTATGAAGAAAAAATGAGTTTTTATGCCATTTGATTGATGAAACATTGTTCCCATGGGCTGAATATTCATTATGATGTTGTTTTCTATGAGTTTCAACAATTTATAATCAGAAAATCAGAAAATCATAAGTGATATGGCTGAAATTAATGTTATAAAACCCGAAAAACACACGTTTAAGGGGTAAAAATTGGGGTTTTTGCAAAATAAATGGGAAATATGAGACATAATGCCAATAAAACCTGAAATTTTGCTGTCAAGGAACCTAAGGGCCACAACTCTCAATCAATCTTAAATTTTTGTAATTTTTTATTGAAGAAAATAGAGGAAAAATACCAAAAATAGTGAAAAATGGATTTTAAATGGGAAAAATTTAGGAAACGGTAAAAGGAAAATTCCAGAAAATTACATGTGTGCTTGTGCACTATATAATGAAGTTAAAGCACGAGGTTGGCCTCAGTTTACCCTCGTTTCTATGTTTCCGTTCATGTTTATCGCTTTCTTTGTAAGGAAAAACACATAAAACGACCCTTTCACCTATCAACGAATGCAAAACATTAAACGGCAGGGTGAGAGGGGAGGTTGAGCATCAAAATATAAACTAAAATCTGGTTTATGTGTTGCATCATGCCTATAGGACGTTGTTAAAAAATAAAGGGAAAGGCAGCATGAGCGTAAGGCTCGGTGTCTTTTCTAATTACATAAACGCTAGCATAGAAATCATGAAAAGATTGGTTTCGCACGATGCACAATGCTTATTTTCTTCTGTTTGTGCACTAAACCGTTCACATTATGCACTACGCATAGTTCATGGTATCAACGGAAAAGCTCTTGGACTACATAGCACTTGTTTTCTTAGGAATTTGACCCACGATTGAGGGCGTAAGGTTATCCCTTGCCTTAGGATAGAGGGTTAGTTTCCTAAGGGACTGTTAAGTAAGGGCACATGGTATATCTCCTGGATTTAAAATGAAGAGTGGAGTTTGTTCGTTTGTTTTATATGTTGAGCAGCGCATCAAGGGGCCAATCCCTATGATGTAGGAGAGCTGCAGTGGGGCCGTGGTGTTTCTCCCGAGAGGTTGCCTCCATGTGTGTGATTATCGTGGCATTGCCAATGTGTATGGGTTCTCCCTCTGAGGAGTTTATAGGAAGGAAAACGTTGGACTACAAAACGATGAAACTATAAACGCATGAATTAGGCTTTAGGGCAGTTTGTCCTTTAGCATTAGATTGACGCTCCTAGTCTGCGAGGCCGTGAGGGTGCGTTTGTCTGTTATGAGCATGAGGTCCACTAGTGCCATAGCCAATGCCGTCCCAATTCAGGTCCCATCATCTTGAGAGGGAGACCCCATAGCATATAGGCATAGTGCCTCGCAACACAAACATAAGGAAGCTCCTCTCGGCTGATTGCCGCGGCTCCACTGCGACTCTTCTACATCTTAGGGATTGGCCCCAAGATGCGTCGCTTCAACATAAAGTACACATGATACAAGCTCCGCTCTTTTGTTTTAAAGTTATTCTAGGAGATACCATGTGTCCTTACCAAATAATTCCCAAAAAACCCGATCGACTAGCCTATAGATTAGGTTGTCTCACACACTCAAGTGTCATGTTTAGATGTAGGAAAAGCAATAAATCACAAACTTTGAGAAAGAGATAGGGAAAATTGAGGCTAAACCTCATGCTTCGCCACTACCATGCATTCATATTTTTTCTTATTTTTATGAAGCGTATTTCTAATTTTTCCTTATTTTCTCTTATTTTTTAGAATTTATTTGAAAATAATCACTATTATTTTCTTATTTTTTCATGCCAACCATTCTAATATACTGAAATTCAATTTTGTTTTTCATTTTTCCCCCATAGGAACACATTTCACCCACCTGAAACGACAAAACCATCATTTTACCCTTAAAAATCTCATTTCGAGTTTGTGAGATTTAAATAGCGCATGTAAATCAGCGTCATTAGTAAAAATAAAAAGCTTTATAAGAAAGCATTCTATATTTCGTCTCTGATTGACATCAGAGATTATGTCGTTGTGTCGCCGTTGTCATCTCCTCAATCAGACTGAACTACAAGCATGGTCCTCAAGGATTTCCTCAATGCGTGGGTAGTTGGATCCCTTGTTTAAGTAACAGTAAGCAATATCTGGGCTAACATCCTTTGCTCTTTGGGAGCACATGCCAATCTGTGCACATATCTATTTTGGACTGATCTGCTCCTTAACCATTTCAATAACCATATCACCATATTGAGTGGAGCTCCAAGAGGAACACCAAAGGAAAAAGGGATTCTATTGCAAGAAAATCTATCTTGTAACATCAACAAGCTTTTATTTCATTCTTTTGATGACCCAAACAAAGAAAATAGCAATTCTTCACGCAGCATCATAGTAGATATCTCCCACAGATTTGATAGAATCAACCATAATCTTTAACATCTTCATAGAATCCATCAATAGAACAATGAACATAGAGGAATACACCATTTTTGAATGGAAATCAATCACATAGTATTCATCTTCAATGTATTCATAGTTCTCTCTCTCAATCTCTCATATATAGTTACACTGTTTTGATAGAATTGTCTATCTCTGGCTCTCTCTCTCTCCTATCAATAGTACATCATCTCCTTACTACAATTCTCTCATAATGACTCTCAATAATCCTTCTTAGGCCGTGGATGTACCTCCCAAGAGGTATGTTTGGAGGCACCAGAGCCACTACAGTGTCTCTTCATAGCTCACTACTGTCATTGTCACTCCAGTCTTCTCTTCAGCCTTCAGCAGTTGCTTCTTCCATTTATTTGAGCTCTTTTGAACTTAGATTCATCCTTTCCAAAAGTTAGAAAACTTTCAGAAAGTCACACATACATTCTACAAAACACTTACAGAAGATCTACATAACATTACAGTACAAGAACAAAGCAGATACAGAACAATTACAGAGCAGAGACAGAGGCTCTACAGAAGGTTTACAAAGGGTTACAAAATGTCATCAAAACCTCATAACTCATACTAAAACCATTCCAAACTATCAAAAACTATTCAATAGACTTCCAAAATATTTCAATCTTCATCAATCATTAATCCATGCTTCATACAGAAGAAAATCAGAACAAAATAGAAGCTATACAGAAGGTCTACAGAACCAATCAGAACCTCAACAGAACCTATCAGAACATCATAGAGCTTCATATTTCCACTAAGAATCATCATGAACTTCCAAAACATAATCAATATAATCCAAAACACTTTCAGACACTTTCATTATCAACCATACATCACTCTAAATCCATAAAAAATCAATCATTCAGTCCTCAAAAATAAGAAAAATCAGTCAAAAATTCAGTCTTTTTCTACTCTCAACATTGAGACATCATGACCTTGCATTGCTAATTCATGACATCATATGCTCCAATAGCCTCGCTTATAACTGTTATGATTCCCGTTGGCCCAGCCATCAAAGATGTTCCAGAATCAGCAATAGCAGCATAGCCATTGGCACAGAAAGCTGTTGTCTTTCCACCTATGAGAAGTCTCCCATATCAAACTACCAATAGCCTTTTGGTGTGACTGGCACGTAAGTATGTTGCCCAATGTAATGACTAGGATCCATGCTACCAAAGATGAGCTCTTCTCCATTGTCATCGTTTTCATTTCGATTTAACCAGAAAGAGAAGACAGGTTCAGACACCACATCCTGCTCAAGCATATTATACCATACAAGACTAACCCCATCAACCACAATCTCCTTGAATCACTTTAAGTGCTTTGTGTTGTTCACACCAATGCCTATAGAGAGAAAAAAACTAATTGTATGGTAAAGCATAGATGAGTTGACCTGAACTCTTAAGGTTTTTGAAAGCACTCAAAGCTTTTGTAACCAAGCCCCTTGAAAGATAGGAAGAGAACAATTGTTTATATAAGGTCTCTATTTTATACTCCAAAGGAACTTTAGCAAAGCAATTCTCCACATCTTCTATTGATCCTACTTTTGATGTTAAATAAAGCCTGTAAGTATGATTCACATCAATCATATCAAAGAGCTTCTCCTTCCAAGCATATTCTACTAGCTCTAAAGCTTGCTTGTATCTATGATCTTGTTTAAGATCTGTTAGAGCAACCACACCAACGTTTTTGGGTAGAGGGTTGCCATCATAAAGCCATTGTTTTAGAGCCGGCATGATTGAGTCATGAGCATTCCTCTTCATGAGCAGCGTGTTGAGCTTTGCCTATCTGAATGGTGTGATCAGGACCTCCTATCTCACATCTCAATAGATACCAAGAGAGGACATTGTCCAAGGTATGTGTAGTCCGAATAGACTTTGTCAATACCAAATGTATCTTTTAACAATGTGGCAAATTGTTTATCATGCAACAACATACTTTTGTTGAGCTTATTTTATCATCACAACAAGTCTCCACCATCTTCACAAAGAATGCAAGTGTCGGAGGATGTAGCAATACAATACTTAAATATCCATGATATGAGCTAATAACTTTTAGTTTTTGTAGGCCACTAAATATTGAACCAATTTAACATATGGAGAGACATATTAACTGCACTAGCAATATTTGAAGAGCAAGTCACATGAGGAAAGTCTAAAAAAATGAAGGATCAATGTTACAATCTTTTCCTTTAGTCCTTGAGTCTTCAAAATGGAAACCTTCATATGAACCTATTTTTCCATGCATTGTGTCCTATCAATAATATTCTTTGGAAGAGTCTACTATCAAAGTGGTCTTTGTTGCAAATTCTGGCCTCTTTGAGATTTTGAACTGCTCTTTCAATATCTTTAGATCTTCTCTTTGAATACAAAGAGCCAAAATATCCTCTCTAGTCATCTCTTCTTGCTACCACAGTAAAGCACTCCAAGTGAGTGTACAAGTCTCTATAGGCATGACTGACTTGTGTCCATACATCAACTCGGTTGACATATATCCTTTAGTCACACTGTGAGTAGTACGATCAGCCCATAAGGCATAAGGAAACAACCTAGGCCACTCTCTGACCCATCGTCCACCGCATGCTTTGGCCAAGGCTTTCACAATCGGCAAATGGCCTCTGTCACTCTTCTTGTTGCCTTCTAGTTTATATGCTGAATTCAAAGCATGTTTAATGCCAAGGTGAGAGAAAAACTCCCTAGCCTCATAAACATCCAACTCACCTCTATCTGAAGTAATTTTCCCGATGCATCCATACCTGTAAATAGCATCCTCCAACAAAAACTTACAAACTACTGAAGTATACGTCGTTTGTAATGCTCTTCCTTCCACTTGATTTGTGAGATCTTCTCGTGCCAAAACAATGTAGTGCATTTTCCATAAACCAACAGGCATGGTAATCAAAGCAAGAACCCACTTTTAGGAAATACATAGTAGGTAGGTAGGATGAAGCCCATCTCTATGCCTCATTGAAGAGAACAACTGACAATCGGGGCATGTCTCAACAAACTGTGAGATATCTTTGTACCTGCCTCTCCACCAATAGCACTCATTACTCTTCTCATCGGTTGCTTGAACAACTTGATGTCTAGCCCGAAGACTTTCATGAAATTATTTCATGATACATACCTATGAAGCTCTATCACAGACAACTCTCAATGGCTATTTTTCTCACTTTCACGGAATCTGCTTCCAAAGTAGCATACTTCCCAAGAAGAAACCATAAGCTTTTCTCCTAACATTCTTGAAGTCTGCATCAGTCCATCCATCATGTTTAGACATTATACTCAAATAATGACCAATATGTAAATACTCTATTGTATACAAAGACTCATCAAAGCTTTCCAAAGCAGACACATGACAAATATGATCAGCATGCATGGCTAAAAGATTAGCCCCATCATCATCAGTGCAAGAAAAATCTAGGTCATCATACCTCGCTCGTGAAAGCATATCGGCTACTCGGTTGTCTTTACCTGCTATGTGTCTGAACTCAGGATTCATGGACTTTATGTACCCAATCCACCTAAACATGGCAATATCTAGAGTAGAACAACTCATGATCATACCTAAAAGAGGCAAACAATCATTCTCTACCACCAGAATAGCTCCAATAAAGTAATCTTTTTCATTCCTGAGAGCCGTGACAATTCCCAAGAGCTCCCTCTTAATCTATGAATACCTAAGTTACTGCTCATCTAGGCCTTTCACTCCAAACCAAATAGGTCTCAATAATTTCTCCCTCTTAATCTATGGATACCTACATTGCCAACAACCCATCCAATGCAGATAGGACTAGTATCAACATTAAGAACAATAGGTCTCCTGCACTCATAATCTTCTTTTCAAAGTGTCAAAGCAACTCTCAATAATTTCTTTAGTTTCTGCATTGCTTTAGTATGTCTCATATCCTAATAAAAATGCTGCCCTTTCCTCAAGAGCTAGTACAGATCATTTGAAATATGAGCAAAATGAGGAATCCAAATAAGATAAAACACACAAGCTCCAAGAAACCTCTGGCCCTCCGAAGTAGAAGAGCAAGTCTCTACAATCTTCTCTATGGCATCAACGTTCACAGCAGGAGAAGGCATCCTGCCATAATATCCACACATATGTCCAACAATCAAAACTTCTTTGGCTCCAAAAATAGATTTCAACCTTGACAACGTCAAATTCACTTCCTCTAGCTTACAATGAATCGTCTCAACATCTTTGATATGTGTGGCCACAAAGAACCTCCATCCATGATCATCTAAAGTCTCATCCTTCTCTTTTTCCAAACAACCTTTAATAGGCAGATCATCAATGAAAGGCATGGTAAGCTCTGGAATAAAATCTCGAAGAACCTTGTTCATCCCGTTCATCATATGGGCAACCAAATTAATAGCTCCTTGCAAAAGTGTACACATTCAGAGAATGCCTAAAGGTGTCTTCATCTCGTAGTCAAATCTTTGCTCTCAAGGTCAAGCTGGAACTAGTCATATCCAGAATAAAGATCACCAAGTGAATAGATAGCATGTCCAGTAAAAGCTTTGGCAAACTCATCCACAATAGGTCCTGCACCAACATTTCAAATAGTGACATTGTTCATTGGCTATAAGTCCTGTATGAATCATAGTGTCCCATTCTTCTTAGGAATTGTGAACCATCTATTAGAATATGGAGCTAAAGATGGTTCTAGAATTCCCATCTTGATCCATTGATTCAAAAGCTCCACCAATTTAGGAAAGTGAGCCTTAGGCACAGGAATAGAGTGTAGATTCCAAGGGACATGCAGAATGGTTAAAATAACCATAGGCGTCACAACCCTTGGATCAACACATCCAATATCATGTGAGAAAAAAGCAAAAGCTTTTCTGTCTGCATAACATCTCTTCAAAACATCTCACCTCTTCTGGAAGCAGAAAATCTTCAGTTCCAATCTTCATCTCTTTCAGTATCTCAGCTGAAAACTTATGTTCGATACCTGCAAGATCTTGTAAAGAAGGTTTCATAGCAGCTCTCCTAATCATCTCATCATTGTCCAAAGGTAGTCGTCTTGGAATTGGTCTAACCTTCATGCCAACTATCTTATATTATGTTTGAACTCTGGCTTCTTTGCTAGAACTTGCAAATTTCAGCCCTTGTTGAAAATACCTTGGTAAACACAGATGTTGATGTGTATAAATAGCAACATCCAACTATTTTTGCTAAAATTTTTCAGCAAAGAATACTTTTTGCTAAGAATCCTCAACACCCAAATTCTCTTGAAGCATGGAATCATAAAATTTGCAATACATCACTAGAGAATGGACCTGTAAGACATATGACAACTCTTGATTGTCAATATTCAGCAATACTGAAATATCTTCCGTAGTATCCGAGCATGAAAGGCCATCATAGAGACCATCTATCCGGTCTTATTCATGCAAAACACGTGCAAGATTCAATTCATTTTCTTTTCTTTTTACATACTGCCTCACAGCTCTGGGCATATCAGAAATATGCTAAAAACACAAAGTAGTTTCAGTGGATACACCATAAACACATGAGAAAAAAATGCCCCTGTTAGGAGGTGAGAGTTTTCCCTGACTCGTACCACTATCGTCTTGCAAGACAGGGGTACCTAACAAAAATTTGGCTCTCCTCCAGAAGAGGGAATCCCTCAAGGAATCCTTATTCCACTGATGGTTGATAAAAATTGTCATGAATTGGACATCTCTCTTTCCATCCTTGCTTTTTTGGATTAGACCCATCGTCCAAAACCTTAGTCTCCATCCAAGACTCAGCAGTAAATGGCTGCCCCAAAATAATAGGATAGGAACAAGAGTTTTGGACAAAGAAATGATAAGACTCACCCACATCTCTAATAGAAATCATCAAGTTCGGACAAGCAACATACAAATCTCCTGCAATGTTCTTGGTCGCATGCATGCGCCAACCATGATCCACATCAACTAGCCATCTACCAGTATCATATAAACCTCGCACTATGAAATTAATATTGGAGCGATGATCCAAAAGAGCAACACAAGGAGTCTCCATCTCACCAACCTTGACTATAGTCTCCATATTCCCACAAGTATAGTGGCTACGAGAAAAATGGCTACAAGGCACCAATCTAGGCACATCTTCACTCTCAGCATATTGTACAGGCTGAAGTAAAGGATGAAGAGATGTCTTGGATTCCATACATAAATCTCCATCTATAGGCTCCTCAATATTCTCCTCATCAAAATCAATCTCCTCAATTTGCAACCCATACAGAATAGCCTCGGCAATAGCTAAAGCCTCTCGATGGATCATATCCTATGTCAGCTCTTCAATAACTTGTTGTTTTCTTTTAATGATAACAATGATAACATCATGAAATTCTCTTTTGGGACTCCTCACAAGATTAAATTCAATTTTGTAAATAAGAATCCAATCCTCAAGTACCTTTTTCAAGTCCGTAGTTGTCTCAATGTCTGAAAACAGCTTGAATCCAGGTTGCTTTTTTTGCTTCGGATCCTTTGTCTTTGGGGTTTTCTAATCTTCTTGTACTTTTGTCTTCATAACATCAGCCATACTTTGCTCCGGTCCTGAACAAGAGGGCTAACAAGCTAGATCATTCCTCCTAGTAACCCTCTTTGATCCTTCAGGTTGATCATTATCTCTTTTTCGCTTCTCCTCAACCAGCACATCAAATCCTTGAGATTTCACCATATAAGCATAGATAGAAAAGACATCAACTCGATCATTCCATCCGGTCACTTTTTTGATCTCATCTCCTATGGCTAAAAGTTTGAATAATGAAGCTTTTCCTTTCTTCTCACTACGTGTAGTGCATAGGACCATAAAGGATATTTGTCCTTCGGCAACTGCTCTAACTGAAGACCATAGGCAACATCTTCTCTTGCCACCTCTCGCATCACATAAGAAGATCCCAAAAGAGACTCCTCCAATAATTTCTTCATACCTCCTTTACCAAAATTTGGTTTAATCGGTTGCTTTGTATCTCCAAAACATATCATCTTGTCCTTCCAGACTATCGTCTTTAGTCTTTTCACCTGTTCAAAATCTTAACAGTCCTTCCACTCACAGTTTGGACTGTCACACCACATGCAATGGCGAACATGATCATTTTTGGAAGAATTTGTAGGAGTAGAAGAAGTTGGGGCAGAAATTGGAGCTGGGCTAAGTGGCTAGTGCTCTGTTTTGATCATCTTAATTTGAAGATCTTTCAAGTTCTTTGAAATTTCCTCCACCATATCTTCAACAATTGGTTTTGCAGATGGTCTGACAACTGCAGTAGGAATAGGCAAAGGCATAGAAGTAGGCATAGACACAGGATGAGAAATAGGAGATGAAGTGGATGGAACAACAAGAGAAGTAGGAGAAGTTGAGGAAGGTGAAGACATTGTTGATGGTAACTACATTTCGTTGTGCAAGCAAGCCTTCCATCTCCACCTCTTTGTTAGAGTAGAAACTGCATCGACAGCATCCTGAAAATCAATAGTTAATCCCATAGGCTTTGTAACTATCTTCAAGAAGTTCTCCCAACTCATCGTGAAGTGTAGGATCAGCTACTTGCAAGAATAACTCCACTTTCTCCAAGTTGAGATCTCTTTGCTCTAGAGCATCCAATTGGTTGTATTGCTCTTCAAACTCTGGCAACAACTCGAAAGCAACAAGTCCTTTGTTTGGCTGATAGACCCACTCTCTAAATGTTTTCTGCTAGCAATACCATAATACTCAAGAAAATATTCATCTTTCAGCAATTTCTTGAAAACATTCTAGTTTGAATCTTACATAAACAAATTGATCACTCTAACCCGCAAGGCAGGCGTGACAAGTTGTAAGAAATAGTTTCTCCAGTTGGACGGAACTCCAAAGAAGTGAATATGGCTTTCAAAGGCTTTAAGATAGGTTGAAACATTTTGGCCACCAAATAATTTGCACTAATTAACCATAGCCTTGATCACCTTGGTCGCACCAAGCATATGCTCTTATTCTTGATGCAACATTCGTTGTTGATCCATGCTGATGTAACTGTTGCTGCTACTTGATGCAACATTTGTTGTTGATCCATGCAACATTCGTTGTTGATCCATGCTAATGTAACTGTTGCTGCTACCTCATAGATAACTACGTTTGTTGATTCTACATCATAATGGCTAAAGAAAGAGTTTTCAATAAATTCTTCATCTCATCACTCGAATAGGATGAAGCACTCGATGATGAAGGTTGATTGTTTGAAGAATCTCCCATCTTGGTGATCAAATGTTGCATGAGATCTGCACAGGGGTTTGGGAATGTTGCTCGTTGCAGGGACGCTTTGCGAGATGGAAATAAAGATAATGAAGAGTACTCAACTCAAGATATTTACCCAGAAGAATAAATTTAGATACACAACAAAAGTGAAAATGTGGTCTTTTATGTCATGGGAATCCAAAGATGTTCACATAATAGGCTTCATCTTTACATTGATTCTAGTTTCAATAATGAGGTTATTATTGACAATAGTCGGTGGCTCTCATAACAACAGTCAATCACACGAGCATAGAGAATTATTCGCGTGCAACCTTTTCTTCACTACCTATCCACCTATTTGTAGTGAGGTACACTACCACATATGTAGAGACGTAGATGACGTCATGGCATAATTTTCTCCTCTTAGGGCGATATGAAGATACCTTTCCCTACATACAAAGAGAAGGTCATAATGATGTCAATGCTAACAAAGGTAGTTTACTTATCCTCACACAAGGGGGGTTGAAACAAGCAAGATGACGCTAGTCAAAAGCAGGTTTGAATCAACGATGGAAGAAGAGGAGGGGAGGCATGGGCATATCCATGTGGAAGGAGCACAGATCTAGTACATGCTATCTCATTTGAGGCTCTTCTTCTCCATGTTCTTCTCGTCCTTCTGCACCTCCTATGTAGTCGTTATCCATGTCAAAGTGTTCCATGTGCTAGCTAGGGCTTCTAGACAATAGGCAGCAGCAGCAGGAAAAGTAGAAGCTTGCACTCCTTCAACCTTGCAAACAAGGCTATGGCTCCCGTTCCCTTTTAGTAGCCTCCTTGTTGCTT
Source organism: Lygodium microphyllum (assembly GCF_053477565.2). NCBI lineage: Eukaryota > Viridiplantae > Streptophyta > Polypodiopsida > Schizaeales > Lygodiaceae > Lygodium > Lygodium microphyllum. Next base: position 8,449,709 of record NC_141156.1, on the reverse strand, counting down.
TTATAATCATCTCCCACCTCGTAAAGCTTTAGAAAAGCTTCAAAAAAGCATCATTTGCAACATCAATGATGACGTTGAAGGCATCGTCAATAATATCCTTCTTCACTTCTATTTGAGGCGCCATTAGTTTTTAAAAAAAGTTTTATAAAAAATCATTCTATATTTTGTCTTTGATAGACATAAAAGATTATGTCATTGTGACATCGTCGTCATCTCCTCAATTAGACCAAACTGTAGCCACAGTCCTCGAGGATTTTCTCAATGTGTGGGTAGTTGGACCCCTTGTCCAAGTAACAACAAGCAATATCTGGGCTGAAATCCTTTGCTCTTTGGGAGCACATGCCAATCTGTGCACATATCTTTTTTGGACTGATTTGTTGCTTAACCATTTCAATAATCATATCACTATATTAAGACAGCATGACCTTTCATTTACTGATTCATAACACCAGATGCTCCAATGGTCTCACTAATAGCTGTTACGATTCCCATTGGTCCCCCCATCAAATATGTTCTAGAATCAGCAATAGCAGCACAACCATTGGCACAGAAACTTGTTGTCTTTCCACCTATGAGAAGTATCCCATATCAAACTACCAATAGCCTTTTCATGTGACTGGCACGTAAGTATGTTGCCCAATGTAATGACTAGGATCCATATTGCCAAAGATGAGCTCTCATCCATTGTCATCATTTGCATTTCGATTTAACCAGAAAGAGAAGATAGGTTCAGACACCACATCTTGCTCAAGCATTTTATGCCATATAGGACTAACCCCATCACTAGCAATCTCCTTGAATCACTTCAAGTGCTTTTTGTTGTTCATGTCAATGCCTATAGAGAGCAATAAACTAATTGTATGGTAAAGCAGAGATGAGTTGCCCCAAACTCTTAAGGTTTTTGAGAGCACTCAAAGCTTTTGTAACCAAACCCCTTGAAAGATAGTAAGAGATCAGCTATTTGTATAAGGTCTCTATTTTATACTCCAAAGGAGCTTTAGCAAAGAAATTATCCACGTCTTCTATTGATCCTATTTGTGATGTTAAATAAAGCATGTAGGTATGATTCACATCAGTCATCTCAAATAGATTCTACTTCCAAGCATATTCTGCTAGCTCTAAAGCTTGCTTGTATCTATGACCTTGTTTAAGATTTGTCAAAGCAACCACACCAACGTTTTTGGGTAGAGGGTTGCCATCATAAAGCCATTATTCCAGAGTTGGCATGATTGAGGCATGAGTGTTCCTCTTCATGAGCTGCTTGCTGAGTTTTTCCCATCTGAATGGTGCGACCAAGACCTCTTGTCTCACATCTCAATAGATACCAAGAGAGGACATTGCCCAAGGTATGTGTAGTCCCAATAAAAATTGTCAATACCAAATGTATCTTTTAACAATGTGGCAAATTGTTTATCGTGCAACAACATACTTTTTGTTGAGTGTATTTTATCATCATAGCAAGTCTCCACCATCTTCACAAAGAATGCAAGTGTCAGAGGATGTAGCAATACTCCACTTAAATATCAATGATATGAGCGGATAACTTTTAGTTTTTGTAGGCCGCTAAATGTTGAACCAATTTCATGTATGGAGAGACATATTAACTACACTGGCAATATTTGAGGAGCAAGTCACACGAGGAAAGTCCAAAACGAAGGATCAACGTTACAATCTTTTCCTTTAGTCCTTGAGTCTTCAAAATAGAAACCTTCATATAAACCTATTTTTCCATGCATTGTGCCCTGTCAAGAATATGCTTTGGAAGAGAATTTCGTGCCCAATCATTCATGCGGTTTTCAAATTAAAATCTATGCTATACAATCAATCAAGCAATGCTTCCACACAAGAAAATATGAATGCAATGAAGAAATTGTGCCTAGCCTAACTACAAGTGCTCGTGTGTCATGCAAACAAAGAAACACTCACAATGGAAAATAAGTTCCTAGTGACACTGACTAATGTGTTCAAATTCTTGGTGAAAACTCTGCCCTTAGATTTGTAGTGGTGGATGTGCAGTGTCACGACATCCCCCCTCCAAATCTGCACATGCTCTAGATGGTGGGCCATAGCTACCCATCCTCATCTTCAGTAAAAGCATATGCAATATCCATATCTTCATCTTCATCTGCATTATCTCTTCTCTTGAATAATTTGATTCTCTTCCTTGCAATCGGAATATGCAAAGCCGTACTATCAAGCTCTGCTAAGGAATATGTAGCATTGTTAGGGACATGCTACACCAAATAAGGCCCAAACCATTGTTTTGAAACCTTGCAGATAGCACTAAACTGATTGTCTAGACTACTGTCATTGACCAACACCCAATCTCTCTTCTCAATCTCTTTAGGTCTCAATCTATGTCTACTATCAAAGCGATCTTTGTTGCAAATTCTGGCCTCTTTGAGCTTTTGAACTACTCTTTCAATATCTTCATATCTTCTCTCTAATTAAGGAATACAAAGAGCCAAAAGATCCTCTCTAATCATCTATTCTTGCTGCCATGGTAAAGCACTCCAAGTAAGTGTGCAAGTCTCTATAGGCATGACTAGATTCTATCCATACATCAACTCAGCTGGCATATATCCTATAGTCACACTGTGAGTAGTACGATCAGCCCATAAGGCATAAGGAAAGGCCACTCTGTGACCCGTCCACTACATGCTTTGGCCAAGGCTTTCACAACCGGCGGATGGCCTCTTTCACTCTTCTTGTTGCCTTCTAGATTATACACCTAAGTCAAAGCAATTTTAATGCCAAGGTGAGAGAAAAAATCCCTAGCCTCATCAGCATCCAACTCACCTCTATTTGCAGTAATTTTCCCAATGCATCCATACTTGCAAATAATATCCTCCAACAGAAACTTACAAACTACTCAAGTATACTTCATCCATAATGCTCTTCCTTCCACTTGATCTGTGAGATCTTCTTATACCAAAACAATGTAGCACATTTTCCATAAACCAACAAGCATGGTAATCAAATCAATAACCCACTTGTAGTGAATACATAGTGGGTAGGTAGGATGAAGCTCATCTCTATGCCTCATTGAAGAGAACAACTAACAATCGAGGCATGTCTCAACAAACTGTGAGATATCTTTGTACATGCCTCCCGACAAATAACGCTCTTTAATCTTCTCATAGGTCCCCCAAATGGCTCAATGTCTAGCTGAAAGACTTTCATGAAATTCTTTCATGATCCATACTTGTGAAGCTCTATCACAGAAAACTCTTCTTGAAGTCTACATCAGTCCATCCATCCTGTCTAGACATGGTACTCAAATAATGACCAATCTGTAAGTACTCTCATGTATACAAAGACTCATCAAAGATTACCAAAGGAGACACATGACAAATATGATCAACATGCATGGCTGAAATATCAATCCCAACATCATCAATGCAAGAAAAATCTAGGTCATCATACCTTGCTCATGAAAGCATATCGGCTACTGGGTTGTCTTTACCTCCTACGTGCGCTTGAACTTAGGATTCATGGATTTGTACCCAATCCACCTAAACATGGCAATATCTAGAGTAGAAAAACTCGTGATCATACCTAGAAGAGGCAAACAATCAATCTCGACTGCCCCACAACAGCTCCAATAAGGTACTCTTTGTCATTCTTGAGAGCCGTGACAATTCCCAAGAGCTCATTTTAATCTATGAATACCTAGGTTGCCGCTCGTCTAGGACTTTCGCCCCAAATCGAATAGCTCTCAATAATTTCTCCCTTTGAATCTATGAATACCTACATTACCAACATCCCATCAAATGCCGATATGACTAGTATCAACAGTAAGAACAATAGGTCTCCCATACTCATAATATTCTTTTTGAAGAGTCAAAGTAGCTAATTTCTTTAGTTTCTACATAGATTTAGTATGTCTCATCTCCCAAGAAAATTGCTGCCCATTCCTCAAGAGTTGGTAGAGATCATCTGAAATATGAGCAAAATGAGGAATCCAAATAAGATAAAACACACAAGCTCCAAGAAACCTGTGACTTTCTGAAGTAGAAGAGCAAGTCTCCACAATTTTCTCTATGGCATCAACGTTCACAATAGGAGAAGGCTTCTTGCCATAGTATCCACACATATGTCCAACAATCAAAACTTCTCTATCTCTAAAAATAGATTTCAACCTTGACAATGTCAAATTCACTTCCTCTAGCCTACAATGAATCATCTCAACATCTTTGATATGTGTGTCCACAAAGAACCTCCATCCATGATCATCTAAAGTCTCATCCTTCTCTTTTTCCAAACAACATTTAATAGGCAGATCATCAATGAAAGGCATGGTAAGCTCTGGAATAAAATCTCAAAGAACCTTTTTCATCCCATTCATCATATGGGCAACCGAATTAGTATCTCCTTGCAAAAGTGTATACATTCGGACAAGGCCTAAAGGTGTCTTCGTCATAGTCAAATCTCTACTCTCAAGGTCAAGCTGGAACTAGTCATATCCAGAATAAAGATCACCAAGTGAATAGATAGCATGTCCAACAAAAGCTTCGGCAAACTCATCCACAATAGGTCCTACACCAACATTTCAAATAGTGGCCTTGTTCATTGGTAGTAAGTCCTGTATGAATCTGAGTGTTGCATTCTTCTTAGGAACTATGAACCATCTATTAGAATATGGAGATGAAGATGGTTCTACAATTTCCATCCTGATTCACTGATTCAAAAACTCCACCAATTCAGGCAAGTGAGCCTTACACACAGGAATATACCATAGATTCCAAGGGACATGTGGAATGGTTAAAATAACCATAGGCATCACAACCCTAGGATCAACACATCCAATCTCATGTGGGAAAAAAATAGAAGCTTTTCCATGTTTGCATAATACCTCTTCAAAACATCTCACCTCTTCTAGAAGCAGAAAATCTTCAGTTCCAATCTTCATATCTTTCACTGTCTCAACTAAAAACTTATGTTTGATACCTGCAAGACCTTGTAAAGAAGGTTTCATAAGAGCTCTCCTAATCATCTCATCATTGTTCAAAGGTAGCCATCCTACAACTCATCTAACCTTCTTGTCAACTATCTTATATTTTGTCTGAACTCTGGCTTCATTACTACAACCTACAAATCTTAGCCCTTGTTGAAAATACCTTGGTAAACACAAATTTTGATGTGTATAAATAGTAGCATTCAACTCTTTTTGCTAAAATATTTCAACAAATAATACTTTTTGCTGAGAATCCTCAGCACCCAAATTCTCTTGAAGCATGAAATCATAAATTTCGCAATACATCGCCAAAGAATGGACTTGTAAGATGACAACTCTTGATTGTCAATATTCAGCAATACTGAAAGATCTTCCATATTATCCAAGCATGAAAGGCCATCATAGAGACCATCTATTTGGTCTTCTGCCTGCAAAACACCTACAAGCTTCAATTCATTTTCTTTTCTTTTTACATACTGCCTCGCAACTATGGGCATATTAGAATTATGCTAAAGACACAAAGTACTTTCAGTGGATACACCATAAACACATGAGGAAAAACTGCCACTGCCAGGAGGCGAGAGATTTCCCTGACTCGTACCACTATTGTCTCGCAAGACAGTGGTACCTAACAAAAACCCGGCTCTCCTGCTAGAAGAGGGGAATCCCTCAAGGAATCCTTATTCCAGTGATGGTTGACACAAATTGTCATGAATTGGGCAGCCCTCTTTCCATCCTTGCTTCGGATCTATGTATAGGCAAACCCATCGTCCAAAACCTTAGTCTCCATCCGAGACTCAGCATTAAATGGCTACCCCAAAATAATAGGATAGGAACAAGAGTTCTCCACAAAGAAATGATAAGACTCACCTACATCTCCAATATAAATCTTCAAGTTTGGACAAGCAGCATACAAATCTCTTGCAGTGTTGTTGGTCGCACGCATGCACCAACCACGATTAACATCAACTAGCCATCTACTAGTATCATATAAACCTTGCACTATGACATTAATCTCGGATCCATGATCCAAAAGAGCAACACAAGGAGTCTCTGTCTCACCAACCTTGACTATAGTCTCTGTAGTCGCACAAGCCTAGTGGCTACAAGAAAAATGGCTATGAGGCACCAATCTAGGCGCATCTTACTCTCAGCATACTGTACGGGCTGAAGTAAGGGATGAAGAGACTTCTTATACTGCACACATAAAGCTCCGTCTATAGAATCCTCAATATTCTCCTCATCAAAGTCAATCTCCTCAATCTGCAGCCCATACAAAATAGCATCAGCAATAGCTAAAGCCTCTTGATGGATCATATCATGTGTTGGCTCTTCAATAACATGTCGTTTTCTTTTAATGATATCAATGATAACATCATGAAATTATCTTTTGGAAATCCTCAAGACTTCTCCAAGAGTAGATTCAATTTTTCAATTAAGAATCCGATCCTCAAGTACCTTTTTCAAGTCTGTAGTTGTCTCAATGTTGAAAAGTAGTTGGAATCTAGGTTACTTTTTTGGCTTCTGATCCTTTATCTTTGGTTTTTTCTAATCTTCTTGTACTTTTGGCTTCAAAACATCAACCATACTTTGCTCCAGTCATGAACAAGAAGGCTAAGAAGCCAGATCATTTCTCCTAGTCACCCTCTTTGATCCTTTAGACTGATCATTATCTCTTTTTTGCTTCTCCTCAACAAGCACATCAAATCCTTGAGATTTCACCATATAAGCATAGATAGAAAAGAAATCAACTCGATCATTCCATCCAGTCACTTTTTTTATCGCATCTCCTATGGCTAAAAGTTTGAATGATGAAGCTTTTCCTTTGTTCTCTTCGTGCAGTGCATAGGACCATAAAGGAGATTTGTCCTTCGTCGGCAACTACTCTAACTAAAGACCATAGGTAGTAGCTTCTCTTGCCACCTCTCGCATCACATAGGAAGAGTGCAAAAGAGACTCCTCCAATAGTTTCTTCATACCTTCTTTACCAAAATTTGGTTTAATCAAATGCTCTGTATCTTTGAAACATATCATCTTTTCCTTCCAGACTACCATCTTCAGCCTTTTCGCCTCTTCAAAATCTTGACAGTCCTTCAACTCATGGTCTGGACTATCACACCACATGCAACGGTAGACATGATCATTTTTGGAAGAATTTGTAGGAGTAGAAGAAGTTGGGGCAGAAATTGGAGCTGGGATAAGTGGCTAGTGCTCCATTCTGGTCATCTTAATTTGAAGATCTTTCAAGTTCTTTGAAATTTCCCCCACCATATCTTCAACAATCGTTTTTGCAGATGGTTTGACAACCGCAGTTAGGAATAGGCATAGGCATAGGCATAGAGTAGGCATAGACACAGGATGAGAAATAGGAGATGAAGTGGATGGAACAACAGTAGAAGTAGGAGAAGTTAAGGAAGGTGAAGACATTGTTGATGGTGACTACATTTCGTTGTGCAAGCAAGCCTTCCATCTCCACCTTTTGTTAGAGTAGAAATTGCATCGATAGCATCCTACGAATCAGTATTTAATCCCATAGGCTTTGTACGGTCTTCAAGAAGTTCTCCCAACTCATTGTGAAGTATAGGATTAGCTGCTTGCAAGAATAACTCCACTTTCTCCAAGCTAAGAGCTCTTTGCTCTAGAGCATCCAACTGGTTGTATCACTCTTCAAACTCCTGCAACAACTCAAAAGCAACAAGTCCTTTGTTGGGATGATAAACCCACTCCTTGAATGTCTTCCGCATAGCAATACCATAATCCTCTAGAAAATATTCATCTTTGAGAACTTTCTTGAAAATGTTCCAGTTTGAGTCTTGCATAAACAAATCGATCACTTTAACCTACAAGGCAAGACTGACAAGCCGTACGAAATAGTTGCTCTAGTTGGACCCAACTCCAAAGAAACGCATCTGGCTTTCAAAGGCTTTAAGATAGGTGTAGACATCTCTGCCATCAATTAACTTTCACTCACTAACCATAGCCTTGATTGCCTTGGTCGCACCAAGCGTATGCTCTTGTTCTTGATGCAACATTTGTTGTTGATCCACTTGCTGCTGATGTAACTATTGCTCCTGCTGCATAGATAACTGTATATGTTGATTCTACATCATAATGGCTAAAGAAAGGGTTTGCAATAAAGTTTTCATCTCATTAGTCGAAAAGGATGAAGCAGTTGTTGATGATGAAGGTAGATTGTTTGAAGAATCCCCCATCTCGGTGATCAAAAGCCACGCTTCACGTCGGGTTCACCAGATGTTGCACGACATTTGTGCGGGGGTTCGTGAATGTCGCTCGTCGTAGTAGGGATGCTTTGCGAGATGGAAATAAAGATAATGAAGGGTACTCAACTCAAGATATTTACCCAGAATAATAAATTTAGATACAAGCCAAAAGTGAAAATATACTCATTGTTTTCAAGATATATGTTCAAAATAAATCTCTTGATCAAGGGAAATGGGAGCCATGCTTCTCTTTTGTCATGAGAATCCAAAGATGTTCACATAATAGTCTTCATCTTTACATTGATGCTAGTTTCAATAGTGAGGTTATTATTGACAATAGTGGGCGGCTCCCATAATAACAACAATCAATCACATGAGCATCGAGAATTCTTCACGTGCAACCTTTTCTTCACTACCTATCCACCTGTTTGTAGTGAGGTACATTGCCACATATGTAGATGACGGCATGTCATAAATTTCTCCTCTCAAGGCAATATGAAGCTACCTTTTGTTGCATACAAAGAGAGGGTCATAATGATGCCAATGCTAACAAAGGTAGGTTACTTATCCTCGCACAAAGGGGAGCCGAAACAAGCAGGATGACACTAGTCAAAAGCAGGCTTGAATCAACGATGGAAGAAGAGGAGGGGAGGCATGGGCATATCCATGTGGAAAGAGCACAGATCCAATACAGGCTATCTGATTTGAGGCTCTTCTTCTCTATTTTCTTCCTGTCCTTCTATGCCTCCTATGTAGTTCTTATCCATGTTGAAGTGCTCCATGTGCTAGTACTTGTCCATGGAGGCTAATATGTAGAAACTCAATCTAGGGCTTCCAGATGACAGGCTGCAACAGTAGGAAAAGTAGAAGCTTGCACTCCTTCAACCTTGCAAGAAAGGTTATGGCTCATGTTCCCTTTCAGTAGCCTCCTCGTTGCTTTTATAATCGTCTCCCACCTCGTAATGCTTTAGAAAATCTTGAAAAAAGCATCGTTCGTAACATCAATGATGATGTTGAAGGCATCGTCAATAATATCATTCTTCACTTATGTTTGAGGCACCATTAGTAAAAACAAAAAGCTTTATAAAAAAGCATTCTATATTTTGTCTCTGATTGACATCAAAGATTATGTCGTTGTGTCACCGTCATCATCTCCTCAATTAGACCGAACTGTAAGCACGGTCCTCGAGGATTTTCTCAATGTGTGGGTAGTTGGACCTCTTGTTTAAGTAACAGCAAGCAATATCTGGGCTGAAATCCTTTGCTCTTTGGGAACACATGCCAATATGTGCACATATTGGCATGTGCACATATCTTTTTTGGACTAATCTGTTACTTAACCATTTCAATAATCATATGACCATATTGAGACACCATGGCCTTGCATTGTTGATTCATGACACCACATGCTCCGATGGCCTCACTTATAGCTGTTACAATTCTCGTTGGCCCGTAAGCCATCAAATATGTTCTAGAATCAACAATAGCAACACAGCCATTGGCACAAAAACTTGTTGTCTTTCCACCTATGACAAGTCTCCCATATCAAACTGCCAGTAGCCTTTCCATGTGACTGGCACGTAAGTATGTTGCCCAATGTAATGACTACGATCCATGCTACCAAAGATGAGCTCTCATCCATTGTCATCATTTGCATTTCGGTTTAACTAGAAAGAGAAGACATGTTCAGACACCACATCTTGCTCAAGCATATTATACCATATAGGACTAACCCCATCACCAACAATCTCCTTGAATCACTTCAAGTGTTTTTTGTTGTTCATGCCGATGCCTATAGAGAGCAATAAACTGATTGTATGGTAAAGCAGAGACGAGTTGCCCCAAACTCTTAAGGTTTTTGAGAGGATTCAAAGCTTTTGTAACCAAACCCCTCGAAAGATAGGAAGAGATTAGCTATTTGTATAAGGTCTCTATTTTATACTCCAAAGGAACTTTAGCAAAACAATTATCCACATCTTCTATTGATCCTACTTGTGATGTTAAATAAAGCCTATAGGTATGATTCACATCAGTCATCTCAAATAGATTCTACTTTCAAGCATATTCTGCTAGCTCTAAAGCTTGCTTGTATCTATGACCTTATTTAAGATTCGTCAGAGCAACCACACCAACGTTTTTGGGTAGAGGATTGCCATCATAAAGCCATTGTTTCAGAGTTGGCATGATTGAGGCATGAGCGTTCCTCTTCATGAGTAGCTTTTTGAGCTTTGCCTGTCTGAATGGTGCGACCATGACCTCCTGTCTCACATCTCAATAGATACCAAGAGAGGACATTGTCCAAGGTATGTGTAGTCCCAATAAACTTTCTCAATACCAAATGTATCTTTTAACAATGTGGCAAGTTGTTTATCATGCAACAACATACTTTTTGTTGAGCTTATTTTATCATCATAGAAAGTCTCCACCATCTTCACAAAGAATGCAAGTGTCCGATGTAGCAATACTCCACTTAAATATCCATAATATGAGTAGATAAGTTTCAGCTTTTATAGGCCGCTAAATGTTGAACCAATTTCACATATGGAGAGACATATTATCTGTACTGGCAATATTTGCAGAGAAAGTCACATGAGGAAAGTCGAAAGCAAAGGATCAATGTTACAATCCTTTCCTTTAGTCCTTGAGTCTTCAAAAATGGAAACCTTCATATGAACCTATTTTTCCATGCATTATGCCCTATCAAGAATATGCTTTGGAAGAGAATTTCGTGCCCAATCATTCATGCGGTTTGCAAATTAAAATCCATGCTATGCAATCAATCGAGCGATGCTTCCACACAAAAAAATATGAATGCATTGAAGAAATTTTGCCTAGCCTAACTACAGGTGCTTGTGCATCATGCAAACAAAGAGACACACACAATGGAAAATAAATTCCTAGTGACATTGACTAATGTGTTCAAATTCTTGGCAAAAAACTTGGCCCTTTAGATTTGTAGTGGTGGATAGTGTTATGACATCATGTACGAACAATTAGATAGAGACTTGCTCTAGATTTCTATCAGATTATGCTAGGCCAATCCCTCCCGGATTTTCATCTCTTGGTTTTGTGAGGGGGCCAGGTGAGAATCGTGGCATGTTTTGTTGTGTATTTTTTATATCAGCTCGATGCTCTTTCCGGTAATGCATGTGCAACTTTGTTCGTGGGCTTCGATGGGATGAATCTCTCTCTCCTATGGTCGCCAATGAGAGCTGGATTTTAGGAGCCGATTTTGAGCCATGCTTGAAGCATTTGAGGCCGTTTGTGGAGCATGAAGTGCCCGAGAAATGCCAAAGAACAAATTTTCATGAAAAATCAAACAGTGGTGGATGGCTGAATTGGAGTTTTTCTAGATGTATTTCAATGTCACGAATCCAATGCATCTCGGTTCGTCACGATATTATCGGAGGTCGTTTAATCCTGGCAAGGTTTGGGATTATAAAGCATCTGCTAGATCTGGGAGCTAGAAAGTGTGTGACGAAGGCCAAGTTGATGGATTTCGATGCCGCGAAGCCCCTGTCTAGATGATCTCAAATTTCTCACTCAAAACCAAAATATCCACTTAGAGATAGTGTGAACACAAAAAAACCGAATTGGTTATTTTGAAGTTAATAACCTTAGGCTTAATAAACCCCTTAAAAAACACTGAAAAACTGATAAACAGGGGGGGAGGGTGTAATTTTTTTTTGCATCCCCTACAGATCTCATTGGTACTGCTTCAATGGCATATGTTTAGAGAGAGAGAGAGAGAGAGAGATTCTTGATTAAGGTAGAGAGAGGAAGGAGATGACTGTGATTTTGCTAATTTTTATGGAGGATTTCAAAATCTGATTTTCTAGTCTCTCTCTCTCCTCTTTGCGGCTGTTCATATGATTCAATTCAACAGAGAAGGGGGAGGGTTGTGATGAAGAATCCGGAGCAAATGATAATGTTGGAGTGATGGAGGATGTAGATCGGGCTAAGAGAGTGCATCAGCGGCAACGAAGAAGCATCAGCGGCCTCCTTCAATGAGATACGAGTCTTGGAATCGCAGTTTCTATGCGGAAGTGAGCGGTTCTTATGTTTTATGGAAAATGATTGAAGAAAGTGCTTGATGTTGATTGTTCTTGATTTTTCATGTTGCATTCTCTATGAAATATGAAACAAAATAAGAAGATATAATAATATAATAATTTTTCGCAAAACACGCAAAACTCGTAAGTTGTGATTTTGATTTGAAAAATGGAATTTGCGGTTTTTGTCGAGTGTTTTGGGGTTATAGGGATGAAAAATGATGTGAAAATGATGGTGAGTGTCCTTGATCAATAAGAACTCATAATTCTGAAATATCTCATTTTTATGAAGAAATAAATGTCAAAAATAGAAAAAATAAGGAAAATTTTAGTTTTTTCTCCTTAAAAAATAGAGAAAAATATAGTTCATGCTTGTGAGCATATAACAAGGCTAGAGCATAAGGATCAAGCCTCAGTCTAGCCTTATTTCTATGTTATAGTGTGTTTTTATCAATTTTTATATGGAATTTACAAAAAAATGAACCCTAAACCTAACAATGAATGCCAAACCTAAATGGTAGGAGGGAAGGGGGTTTGTGAAGTAGTTAATTGTTGGAAATGTCCCGAATCGTGTGGTGGGGGGACTTGCTCAAGATGTTGCACCGAACACACACAAAATGCACAAGGAGAAGCTCACTCAAGAGACAAGAAGAGAGATGCAAGCCAAAACGTTTTCTTCCCGGTTTCTTCTTCTTCTTCCACACACTTTACAATATACACAAAGTATAGATAAGATACAACATAAAGGAAAGTGGCCTACTAAGTCAAACAATGCATAACTGACTACACTAGTCAACTGGCGCTATAACTATGCCAGCTCTGTAAATAGATGTAACAACCCGAATATAATAAATAATGAGTCAGTGGCCATGTGAGAGTCATAATGACCACCGCCGTGCTAAGTGTAGACGTGTGGACCCATCTAACCAGGCGGTCCATCATTCATGTCTACATGTGTTGAGCTTGTCATCTCAACACTCCCCCTCAAGCTCAACTGCATCTTTGCAACTCCAAGTAAGCTTTGAAACTTTTGAAGCTTCTCTGTATCCAATGCCTTCGTGAAGATGTCAGCTATCTGATCCTGTGTGTTGACATACACCAAGTCAATCTCACCTGGTAGTACCTTTTCTCTCACAAAGTGGTAGTATAACTCAATATGTTTTGTCCTGGCATGGAACACAGGGTTCCTAGCCAGCTGTATACTGCTCATGTTGTCACAATAAATGACAACTGGACCTTCCACCTGCACATCTAAATCAGCCAATAACTTTTGCAGCCATACTACCTCACATGCTGCAAGAGCAGCACCTCTATACTCAGCCTCTGTACTTGACAAAGCAACTATAGATTGCTTTTTGCTGCTCCAAGTAACTGCTGCACTACCAAGAGAGAACATGTATCGGCTGGTAGATCTTCTATTAGATATACTACCAGCCCAATCTGCATCTACGTATCCAAACACCTGTACATGTGTACCTGCCTCATAGAAAATTCCATAATGTAATGTGGACTTCACATATCTCAATATGCGTCCGACTGCTTCCAAATGTGGCTTTCTAGGTACTTGCATAAACTGACTCACAAGACCAACAACGTAGCTCAAGTCTAGCCTTGTAATGGTCGTGTAGATCAAACTCCCCACTATCCTCCTGAACATAGTAGGGTCTTCTATCTCATCCCCAACATCAGCACTTAACTTTACATTATGCTCCAATGGGACTGAAAGTGGTTTGCATGCTGCCATACCATTCTTGGACAATATATCCAAGCCATACTATCTTTGGGACAGCCATATACCATCATCACATCTGATCACCTCAATGTCAAGGAAGTACCTTAGCTCACCTAAATCCTTCATCTCAAACTTCTTCATCAAAAAGTCATTGACTTCAGCAATCCCACTATCACTATCACCTGTAATAATCAAGTCATCCACATAGATGACTATGATGACCAAACCTGCATCTCCCTTTCTCACATAAAGTGAGTGATCAACATCAGAAACATAAAAGCCAATATTGACAAGATACTCTCTGATATTATCAGACCATGCTCTAGGTGCTTGCTTGAGCCCATAGAGCGTCTTCTTCAACCTGCACACATACGTGGGATGCTCTAAATCTTCATAACCTGAAGCTGATCCATATACACTTCTTCCTGCAAATCATCATGCAAGAAGGAATTCTTCACATCCATTTGCTGCAACCTCCAACCTTTGGCTGTTGCCAAAGCAATCACACATCTAGCAGTTGCCATCCTAGCAACTAAACTAAAGGTTTCTTTATAATCTATGCCATATGTCTGGGCATAGCCTTTTGCAACCAGCCTAGCTTTGTACCTACTAATAGAACCATCTGCATTGTGCTTAATCTTATAAACCCACTTACATCCAATATCTTTCTTGCCTTTCGGCAATGATACTAGATCCCAAGTCTTATTAGCCTCTAATGCAACCATCTCCTCATTCGTTGCTGCATCCCAACGAGTATGACCAACAGCATCCTCAAAACAAGTGGGCTCAACATCCTCAACTAGTTTCACCATATAAATATAATGGTGAGCTGCATAATCTTCAAAACTAAATCTTTTAACAGGGTATCTGACCCTGCTAGATTTGTGTACCACCGGATCACTCAATGGAGCCTTTACATTACTATGAGCTCTCTGTACACCTAGTGTCCTAACAGAAGGAATACCAAGCTCATCATCCAAGCTCTCTGAGCCACTGGAATCTCCATCAAGAACTGCATCAATGCCATCTGACACTTTATACTTTCCTTTGTCTTTACCTGTAGTGCTACTAGTTGCACTTGAAGATGTAGAGCTACTCAGTCTCCCAAACCAAGGACTACCAGATGATGTCTCTAGTCCATTAAGAGTCCGTGATTCTTGCTTTTCAGCCTGCACATGAGTGTCATGATCATCATCATCATCAATGCATCACCACTAGATGCATACCAATTACTCATTTCATCAAAGATCATATCCCTGCTCACTCTGAACTTACAGTGACATGGTTATAACAGCGATACCCTTTTTGCTCTAGAGAGTATCCAATAAAGACACATTTTTCTACCTTTGGATCCAGTTTCTTCCGCAACTCATTTGGCACATGAATATATGCAATACAACCAAATACTTTCAAGTGTGAGACATCAGGCTTCTTACCTGTAAAAAATTCTTCAGGGGTCGTACCATGAACTGCAGTTATGGGAGTTCTGTTCATAATATAAACAGCAGTATGAACAGCCTCAGACAAAAAGTGCTTAGACATATTCTTTTCAGCCATCAAGGTGTGTGTAACTTCTACAATACGCTTGTTTTTCCTTTCTGCAACCCCATTTTGCTATGGGGTATGCCTGCTTGTGAACTTTCTCTTTATCCCATGAGACCTCAGAAAATCACTGAACTCATTCGAGAGGTACTCTCCCCCTCCATCTGACTTAAGCACTTTACTTTCAACCATGTTTCTCTTTCAACTGCAGCCTTGAAAATTCTAAAGTGCTCAAACACTTCACTCTTTTTCTTCATAAAATATATCCATAGCTTTCTAGAAAAATCATCAATGAATGTGACAAAGTATGAATTGCCTCCAAGAGATACATTTTGTGTAGGCCCCCAAATATCTGTATGCATAACATCAAGGATATTTCTGCTTACATCTCTGTCATGTGAAAAGGGTTGTCTTGCCTGCTTACCAAATTGACATGCTTTGCATACCTTATGAAATTCTGCAATTCTAAATGTAGGCAAACTTGTAACCAACCCTTTGGACTGCATTAATTTCAGCCTTTGTACATTTGCATGTCCAATGCATTTGTGCCAAATTTCAATATCTGCAACAACACCTTTTCCTTTAGCATACATAGCAGCATTCACAGTAGGAATTACAGCATCCAGAGTAAACATACGTCCAACTCTACTTCCCTTTGCAACAAACTTGCACTTGTCATTGAAGTCTTCTACAAAGCAGCCCTTTGCATTAAATATGACTTACAGCCCTTGCTCTACCATCTGACCGACTGACACCAAGTTCTTTGTAATAGATGGCACATGTAATACATCTGAAAGACTCTTTGTCTTACCATCATGCAAGGACAAGGGAACTTTTCCAATGTGTGAAATTGGGTGGCATGAATCATCACCTGTCTGCACATAACCTGCATTTTGCAAATCCTGCATCTCTCCAAACCATTCTACATGGCTCGTCATATGATTGGATGCACCTGAATCAACATACCAAACATCATCATGTGTTCCCTTTCCTATAACAGCATTCAGCATATACTGCATAACAAACAGACGTTCATTTTTGTCTTCATTCTGTCGTGAAGAGGATGCATAGTTTCCTTGCTGCAACTTACCATTGCGAATATAATCTTTCTTAGCATAACATTGGGTTGCAATATGACTTGTTTTGCCACAGTAATGACACACAATACCAGAGTTGTTAGAACCTCTATTCTGCCATCCATTTCTTCCTCTAGAGCTCCCCCTGCCTCTAAAGTTTCCTTTGCCTCCAGAAACCTCCATTTTGATTGAACCTGTTTTGTTGGTTATCTCTAGTATGTCCCATACCACGGCCTCTCGAAAAGGATCTTTCACGTCCCCTTCTTGAACTCGAGTAAAATGCTTGGACCTATTCACCATTTCTTTCAGACGAATCACCCTGCATATTGATCTCTTCAGTAATCATGAGAGAGATCAGCTCATCAAAATCTGGAAATGGCTTTCGTACATATACTGAAGTAACAAATGATTTCCATGCCTTCTCATTGTTAAGGCCACTCAGAGTGCATGAAACCAAATCATCATCATCTGGCATTGCATCAATCGCTGCTAAGGCATCTGCAATGCTCCTCACCTTCAAAACATACTCATTGACAGACATTTTCCCTTTCTTCAAGGCATTCAACTCTTGCTTGAGTTGAATCTTTCGTACCTTTGTATTTACTGAAAACGTGCTCTCAAAAATTGTCCAAGCTGCATGTGAAGTTTCTGCATTCTTTATATGTCCTAGCATAGTATTATCAATTATTGCAGATAGCTAGTACATCACCTTTTTGTCTTTTGCATTCCACTTTTTCCATGCTTTTAACTCATCTACAGTTGGAGAGATATCCAGCTCTGGCTCCTTTTCTTCACCTGAATCAAATTCATAAAGGCCCTTTCCAATAAGGAAGTTCGTCACACACAAAACTTCCATGAAGGGTAGTTGTTCTTGTCGAGCTTCTCAATAATGGGATTTCCACTGTTCTTTGCCATTATCACAAAACTAATACCAAATAGCAAGCAAATCTTCTGCAACCCTCGACCTATAGTGCACACCAATACACTAGACGGATTTTCACTATCTTCTCAACAATACATGCAATTTGCAACCAGTTTGTAGATAAACCTTGTGTTTATTTTCTGTAAATATCTTTGAACTTACAGATCTGAAATCTGTAACCCGTGCACCTGTATACGGCAAGCACAACTGAAATTGCAGGATACCTCAAACTAATGTCCGCAACCTTGCGAGTCTAAAACGGGACCTGAAATGACCTCGGATGGCCAAAATAGCAACGAGAAAGCCCTAAAGGACCTATCTGTAGAATACACAGTGCTCTTCGCGCACACCAAATCTCACTGCAATCTGAGATTTTTGCTCTGTCCTGCTTTTGGTGCCTCCACAGGCACTATCCAAGAGAGAGAGTGGAAGAATGGGAGAGCTTCTTGCCCGTTGCTTGCTTGCTTGAACCTTGCTTCTTCTCCTTCACTTCAACCTTCAAAATCAGCCTCAATCAGTGGTGCAGCTCTGATACCATGTCAGGAATCGCGTGGTGGGGGGACTTGCTCAAGATGTTGCACCGAACACACATAGAATGCATAAGGAGAAGCTCACTCAAGAGACAAGAAGAGAGATGCAAGCCAAAACGTTTTCTTCCCGGTTTCTTCTTCTTCTTCCACACACTTTACAATGTACACAAAGTATAGATAAGATATAGCATAAAGGAAAGTGGCATACTAAGTCAAACAATGCATAACCGACTACACTAGTCGACTGGTGCTATAACTATGCTAGTTTGTAAATAGGTGTAACAACCTGAATATAATAAGTAATGAGTCAATGGCCATGTGAGAGTCATAATGACCACCGACGTGCTAAGTGTAGACGTGTGGATCCATCCAACCAGGCAGTCCATCATTCATGTCCGCATGTGTTGAGCTTGTCATCTCAACAAGAAATGGTTCAAATTTTGATTTATTTGTCTATGCATAACATATAGGATGGATTATCATTTGAATTAAGGAGACTAGTAGCATGAAGAAATTCGGTGCTAATCTCTATCAATGCCGTACGTATGTGTAGTTGGAAACTCATTGAAGGGTTGTTTTTGCACTTCACCTAGCTAGTTTTTAATGATAAAATGCTTGATCACCCACATTTTCATTGAGCATAACATGGTATCGAACCTAGATGCATTGCAATTGATTTCCAAACATCGACCTACGTTGAGAGTGTAAGGAAACCCGAGCTGTAGGATAGATGAACGGTTTCTTGGGGCAAGCTTGGTAAGGAAATATTAAATCTCCTAGATCGTTCAAAATATATAAGAGTGGAGATTGTTCATATGTTATTTATTTTAGAGCAGTGCATTGAGAAGCCAATCCTCTTGGTGTAGGAGAGCTGTAGTGGGGCCATGGCATTTAGTCAGAGGGGTGTCTCCTCTATGTTTTTGTTATGTGGTAAATTATGCCAAGATGCATGGGATCTCGCTTTGAGAAGTAGGCAAGGGCAATTGTAAGACTAGGTTCCATTACAAATGCAATATCTCTAGCAGCGATCAAGATAGTGTGCCCTTGGATGCTCCTAGCTGCTGCGAGGCCGTGTGGGGTTGTCTTATGAGTGTTATAGAGTCCCAACTAGTGCCTATAGCCAGTTTTGGGCCTGTTTTAGGTCATGACACACATATTCCTCACAATCAGCCCCACTGTAGCGTAGCCTCTTTTCTCATCACTTTTGTAAGAGTACACTTGCACCTCATCATCACTGAAAGCACACATGTTTTCTCTTGCTAGCTGACTTGGTCTCTTGAGGATCTGGGATCGACTCCATCATCTCACCCTTCTCCTTTTGTAATATCTCCCCCCCCCCCCCCCCCGTGACCCCTGTACTTTCCCCCCCATGAGAACACCCCCCCTCAAAATTTCTTAAAATTTTTTGAAATTTGTTTATCCCTCCCTCTCTCCCTGCCAATAGTATGTCGGGGAGAGAGAGAGGGAGTGAAGTGTGTGTGATGGGGGGGCATGCAGTCCCCCAGATGGCGGGGAAGCGCCGTCTTTCCCACCCCAATACCTCCCTCCCTCCTTATAAGAGGGCTAGCATAGCCCCTCTCCCCCCCGTCTCCCTCCCTCCTTATAAGAGGGCCAGCATAGCCCCTCTTCCCCCCGTCACATGCATCGGTGCCCCCGGCTCCAGCAGCAACAACGCCCCCTCCTTGGACTACACAGCGCCCCCCCTCCCCCCCGTGACCAGAAAAGAAGAGGAAGAAGAGGAAGAAGAAGAAGAAGAAGAATCAGAAGAAGAGGGAGAGAAGAGAGAGAAGGAGGAGAAAAGAAGAAGAAGAAGGAGGAGGAGAAGAAGAGAGAAGAGAGAGAAGAGGAAGAAGGGAGAGGGGGGAGGAGAAGAAGAAGAGAAGAAGAAGCGGAAGAAGAAGGGAGAGAGGGAAGGAGAAGAAGAGAAGCAGAGAAGAAGGGAGAGAGGGAAGGAGAAGAAGAGAGGGAGAGAAGAAGAGAAGAAGGGAGAGAAAGAAGGAGAAGAAGAGGAAGAGAGAGGAGAAGAAGAAGGAGAAGAAGAAGGAGAAGAAGAGGGAGAGAGTAGGAGAAGAAGAGAGAGAATGAGAGAGAAAGAGAAGGTTCTAGAACCTTCTAAGGTCCCCCTACTTAAGCCTTGTTCATACTCATCCTTCCCCCTCACTTAAACTGCAGGATCATTGCCACTATTCCCTTCAAATTGAGGACTGCAGAATTCCTAGCAAAGCTATGGAGTTCCTTGCAAGGTTTGCTCTTTGAGGAAGGAGGACGAGAGCTCATTCGACATGATCAAAGTACGAAATGGGAGTTTCTAAAGTGGAAAAGAAGCCGACCAAATCAAGTGGAACTGTTAATGTCTCAACTCCTACGGATCAAAATAAGGTTTTTCTAAGACTCGAGATTTATGGTAAATTATAAGTTCGAAAAGATAGTTTAAATGCATTAGAACTTGGGACGGAAAAATTCTCCTATTCTTTCGAGAAGGGGAGACTTACATACTAGGGCAAGGATGTCCTAGTGGACTCAATGCACAACAACATTTAGGAGTTAGATAGGTAAACTACCTAGGGGAAAATTCCTATGAAGACCTAGTCGATGCTAAGGTCATTGGAAAGGGTGGAGCACTAGTCCATAACTCGAAAAACATGAGTTGAATTGGCATTCGACTATGTAGATTTTTGTTCCTTACAAGCAAGACGAACTTAGGGAAAACCCCAATTCCTAAGGTATCGGATCTTGTGGGTTGCAATCCACCTAAGGAAGAATGCTGAGGGTATTTAGGAAAGGAACTTTACCTTAACAGGAATGTTGTACAAACCACCAAACTTGTCTATGTTTGAAACAATAGGAAAGTGTTAGCCTTGATCAAATCAGGATCAAGGGGAAGACCACTTAGATCATTTAAAGAATCTAGAAGAAATTTGTTAAATTGACCTTGCGAAGCCCTAACCCAAGGGGCAGAGTGGACTTTATGGTAGTTGATTTATGCTAAGCATGTTGCTTGGAACTGTTGAAATGGTTTTAACGAAGGTTGATCTTGTTAAAGATGGATTGTTGACCCAAGTTATGCTTGGTTGTTTGAAAAGGGTATCCCCAAGTGAATGTCAACTGGTTGTGTTGGTAAGAGGAGAGAATCTTACTAAGGATAGGTGGATCATAAGCAAGGTGATTGCTTGATGTGGTTTTGGATGCTAATCCAAGTTGTTTGTGATTGATGATTGCATGGCCGAGTGTGAGATGAGTGATTGCCATGGAAACAAAAGGGATGTTTTCCCTAGTAAATGTTATTAAGCTGGTTGCTTCAATTGTGGTTGATTTCCTAAAGGGATAATTAAGGAAGGATGGCGCTAGCTACCCCCCATGAACCGCCAAACCCTAACTAAGGATTTTTCTGCAGAGGCAAAAATGAACACTTAATTCTCCTGTATGGGTGGGAGACAAACATTAATCTGAAGATAAGTTAAGGAAGTGCTTGATCTTGTTTTATCTTGTTTTTGTGTTAGTGCCCTAAATTACGCAAAGAAACCTGTGATTAACAGGTTAATTAAGGAAACTGCTTTATGTGTCAAACATAATGTGGTAGGTAATTAGATAACTAAGACAACCCTCGAGGGAAGAGTGGTGGATGTGACCATCGGGTCCATCCTATGGCAGGGTGGTCTCGGTTAGCCGAGAGCTTTCCTCAATGGAATTTATTTGATGCGAATGTTAGATAGACAAGGACCTTAGAACTTGTAAGTTAAAAATTTGATTCATACCGTTTTAGGGGACTGGAATGGGGCTATGCCCTATGGGTAGAGAGGTCGAGCGATGCATCCCTCTCATTTCCCATTCTCTTTGAACCAAGTGCAGTATGATTCTGCTTGGGTCCAGTTGTATCTATGCAAAGGGGAGCGGCTATCGATCGACGCTAGAAGGCTGTTAGGAAGACTCAACTGCTAGAAACCCAGACTTCAGGTTGATCCTAGTGGGAACGGCCGAATAAGTTCCGTTACGAGGCAGACTTGAGAGACCCTAGTTGGCAAACCCCGAGTCATTCATTGGGAGTGCCGGGCAGCATCTTCTAGATTGATCTCTCGATGGGCTACTAAGACGTGTCCCACAATTTGAGGGGCAGGCACATTATAGTTGGTATCAGAGAAAAAACGTTAAAGGACTCAGTGTTGGATGATTGGAGTTGTGCAGCAAATGCATGGTGGGTCCTAACCCACAGGTCATGAGCCCCACTAGTGATTGTCTTCCCTAGTTCTCTCGAGATGAGGACATCTCAATTCCTCTAAGGAGGAGAGGATGTAATATCTCCCCCTCGTGACCCCCATACTTTCCCCGCCCATGAGAACACCCCCTCTCAAAATTTCTTAAAATTTTTTGAAATTTTTTTATCCCTCCCTCTCTCCCTGCCGACAACACATCGGGGAGAGAGAGAGGGAGTGACGTGTGTGTGATGGGGGGCATGCAACCCCCCCAAATGGCAGGGAAGCACCGTCTTTCCCCCCCAATACCTGCCCCCTCCTTATAAGAGGTCCAGCATAGCCCCTCTCCCCCCCGTCACGTGCATCGGTGCCCTCGGCTCCAGCAACAAGAGCGCCCCCTCCCTGGACTACACACCACCCCCGGTGCTTTGTCAACTTCCCCCCCTCTGTACTGCAGCAGCGCCCCCCCTGGGGGCTTACACCAGAGTACTCCCTCCCTCCTCGTTTTGCCAGGCAGCTACCCCCCCCGTGACTAGAAAAGAAGAGGAAGAAGAAGGAGAAGGAGAAGGAGAAGAAGAGGGAAGAGAGAGAAGAGGGAGAGAAGAGAGAGAAGAAGAAGAAAAGAAGAAGAAGAAGAAGAAGAAGAAGAAGAAGAAGAGAGAAGAGAGAGAAGAGGAAGAAGGGAGAGAGGGAAGGAGAAGAAGAAGAAGAAGAAGGGGAAGAAGAATGGAGAGAGGGAAGGAGAAGAAGAGTGTGGGATCTTTCGCTCTACCGCCAAGACCCACGGACCGCTTACTGTTTCAAGCATTCCAAGCGAGCTCTAATGGCTATCTCTCACCTAGCCGAAGCGCTGTCGATCCTACAAGTGTAGTGATCTTACCTTAGTGCTGATATGAGTTGCCTCCTCTCTCACACACACCGGTAGCTCCATGATCCTAGATGCTTGTTCAAGTATCCTCAAGCCTCCTCCACCTCCAAGCTCCATCCTCCATAGCCGCGCAAGAAGAGAAAAGAGAAGAGAAGAAGAGAAGAGGAGATGGTGAAGAGCTTCACCCTCTTGATCCCTCACTCTCACACACTCACTCCCTCACACTCTCACACTCACTCCCTCAAGAGCACACACACAAGCAAGAAGAAGATGAGAAGGAGAGAAGAAGAAGAAGACTCTTGTTACCACACACCAAAAGAATGCTCTCTTATTCACTTTTTGAACTTTATATATACAAACCCTAGAATCCCATATGGGCACCCATCCCTTTTTTACATGATCGGCCATTGTAGCAAGGTCCTTTTTCCATTTCCCTCTTCTAGCCTTGTGCCTCTAGCCTACCCCCATCTAATATTTTACAATTGGCACAAGAGGGAGCCTGGCACTCTTTTACAAGAGTTTTCTAAGTTTTTTGAGGTGCCTTTTCATTTAAGGTTGCACTTTTTGCCCCGGTTCATCTTTAGAGGCCGCCTGCGTGTCTTTGCTCTTTTTCCATCTTCCTTTTTCTTTTTCCTCCATTTTTCTGCCATCTCGACTTGGGATTAACATTACCCCCCTCCTAGACGGGTGCCAGTCACATGGCACTTCGGCATTGGTGTAAGGGTGAGGGCCACATGTAACCTCAGGTGCTTGTGGAAGCTCAAGAATGATGTTTGTCGGAGTAGCTAACTGGATGTCATGGGTGGACGAGGGCCTCCGAAGTTGGTGGTTTGGCACTTTTGGGTTGCCCAAAGAAGAAGGTGCGGTGCTCTAACTAAGGGGAGTGCTTTCCTCATCGTGTTGGTGCATTGTGCTCGTGCTAGTGGAATGGGGAGGGGGGTCTATCCGCAGGCGAGCCTGGGTGATGTCCCATACTTGAGGACCCCATTTGTGCCAAGGGGTTTCGGTGCCAGTGGCTTAGGGTGACAGGTCTAACCATAGGTGAGTGTTACCTCCCTAGGTGTGTCCTGCCCTTGATGTGCCCTAAGCATGAAGTGGGGGAGCAAAAAGTGCTAGGGGGTTAGGAGAGGAGCCGGCCGATGAAAGCCACAGGACACGCCTAACTTAGGGACCCCTAGGTGCAGTTATCGTGCTTTTGTGGTGCTAAGTGGTTCTGCAATTGAGTTTTTGCATCCATTCAGTGTGAAATGGCATTCGTGCTTTTCGTTTCTTCGGTTCTTTTCTTTTCCTTTTTTTTTCTTTTTTTTTTGGAGATACATTTAGGGATAGTATTATATCAAGAGTATGATAGCCAAGTCTAAGTCTCATCATCTGAATGAGGGGGTGAAGGAGGGTGGATGAATTTGCACAAAAATTGGTGGCTTTGCATGTACCCTTTCAGGTTCATGCGGACATGGAGAGAGGTGATGGAAAGGAAGGGGTGATTACACCTAGTGAATTGGTTATCGTATATATCCTCTAGGAGAGCTAGGCAAAAGGAAGGTAGTAGGCTAGCTCTCATCATTAAGCGGGCCATCGCACAGCTATCAATAGCATTGGGATCAAAAAAGAGGGGAGGCAAGCCATTTTCTTGCGGTGCCAGATCTTGCTTAAGTAGGAGCTTAAGGAGCCTAAGGTAATTACACGTAGTTATGAAAGCAGGATCGGGGCAGGAGGAGAATTCCGCGAGGAAGCGCGTCATGAAGTTGGTTAGGCTTCCTAAATCAAAAAGTAGAGTGTCCTCGAAGGAGGTGGTGTTGGAATTGTAGATGAAGGAAAAGTCATGCCTCCCATGGAGGGTGGCGACAAAATCCACGCCTACCCTATGAGGATATGCCATGAATGTGGGGTCGTTCCTCTCGTAGGGTAGGGTGTTGCAAAATACCATCCAGGCAAGCATGTCAGTATTGCATATTTGCCTTCTCCAGAGGGGTTGGCAGTCATAGCCCCTTACAGTGTGTGGCACTTCGTACACTTTGTCCTGCCAAAATTCTACTTCCTCCGTGCCCCACAGAGTGGGGGTCTTTGCCCTGTCATCCAGCCATTTTTGGCCTAGTCGGCTGCCAGCCGCGATCACCTCCTCCATTATTTTGATCAGCAGGACCCTTCTCAGGCTGTCAGGCATAAGGAAGCTGAAAGAGAAAGGGTCCTTTTTGATTTCTTGCCGTTCCCAGACCACTAGCTCCGCATGGAATTGCGTTGGGAGGTCATTGGGGCATGGTGGGAGGGATGTGGATGGCCGCACGACTAGCTTGGCCTGCAGCCTTTTTTTGGCTTCTTCCACCAACTTTTTCTGTCGCTCCTTGAGGGTGGCTTGTCTATCCAAGGGCGGGTCAAGTGGTTGCTATTCCTGAATATGCAACAAGGGGGGCTACGGGATTACATCTTCTCTGAATCTATTCATGTCGACTTCAAGTTCGGCTTCCTCCCCCTGTCGGTTTTCTTATGGTGCTCTTTCTTCAAATCCTAGGGCATCCACTTCCTGGGGGGTTAGGCCAGCCTGCAATAGGTACTTCCGTTGCTCGTCCAGGCTCAACCTAACCTCCACAGGTTGAGGTGGCATTTGCAGTCCTATATGTAGGGCTCTTCGTGTAATACTAAGCTTCCTTTGCGCCACCTCCAACGGCTCTTCTTCCTCTGAGCGGGTAATGTCCATGATGGTGTCGAGGAAGGCTTTTTGTTGGGCATTGAAGGCCACTTGGGCGGCTTCTGCCTTGCTCTCTACAATGATCTTTTCCTTTTCTACCAGAGCGAGGCGCCGTGCCAGTGTCTTCACCCTCTTTTCGTTATGCACCGCCCACTCCTCTACCTTCTTTTTCATGTCCTCCATGATCTTCCCTTGCTTTAGAGTTAGTATCATGAGCCTTTGCTCTTGGTCCTCCAATTCCTTGATCAGCCTCTCCTGTTGTTCTCTTTCAGAGTTCAATTGACCGGTTAGGCGCTCAATCTCTTCTTGCTGCTCTTCCATGTCCTGCTTCCTTTTCTCATCCTTGGCGTTGAGCTCAGCCATGAGTTCTTCAACTTTAGCAGCTTTTGTAATGAGCTCCTAGTATTGCATTATCAAGAGCTTATGTTATCTTTGCATCTTCACCAGCTCCTGTGTTTCATTCTCGATCTGCTGCCTCCAGTGCTCCTCTATGTCATCCTTAGCCTTTATTTCCTGTTTGAGATCTGTGATCTCCCTTTGTTGCATGGCTATCATCCTTGTTTTGTCAAGCTGGAAGGTGGCTATTGATTCCTTCTTAGATGCCAGCTCAGCCCCACTGCTACCCTTCGCTCCTCCTTAGCTCTCTCCAACTGCGAGAGTAGCTCGGTGACATATTCATCGTAATTAGCTAGTGGCGTCATCATTGTTTGGATGGGTGTTGTTGAGGCCTCCACCTTTTGTCGCTTGGGATCTTGCCTAGACTCTACGTCTGTGGCCGGTCGCTTTTGTCCTGTAGCCGTAGTTTCAGTGCTCATCCCTTGGGATATCTCCTTGTTAATGAAATACTACATCCATGCCACAAGATTTGATACGTCTGTACTGATGGGGATGCTGGGAGTAACGGTAGTCGGCTCGGTGGGAGGCACCAATAGAGTAGGAATTGGGTGGATCGGGGCCTTGCCCTTGCCCTCCGTGATGGCGAGCGGCACAATCTCTGGCACCTGTGTGCTTGACCCCAACCTTTCTTCTCCATGTGGGCTCAAACTCCCCAGTTCATCAACTCCGCATTGCTGTTCTATGGACTGGCGTGTAGCTTCAGCCAAGTCCTCCTCCTCTTTCCTTCTTAGTTCTTCCTCTTCTTCCTCAGCCTTTCTTCGCCTTTCCTCTTCTGCTTTTCTTTGCTCTTCCTTCTTTTTCTCTTTTTCTTCCTTTTCCTTACTTTTTCTCTCCTCTGTCTCCTGCTTCGATGCCTTCTTAGCCTTCTGTAATTGCTCCCTTTCCTTTTCTTCTTTCTATTTTTTCTTCTTCTCCCTCTCTTTGGCCTCCCTAAGGGACTCTCTCTTAGCCTTCTCTAGGTCTTCTTTCTCTTTCTTGTGGCCATCATCATCCTTTTTCTTTTTCCTTTGTGCTGCCTTCTTCTTGGTCTCCTTGACCTACTTTTTACTTTTTTGTTCCTCCCCTTCTTCCTTGGTCTCAGTCCTATCACTGGACCTCTCCTAGTGTTGATGAGGAGGTGATCTATCGGGTGTTTCCCCCTCCCCCTCTTCTGCCTCCCGCACCTCCTTCACGGCCTCCTGGATAAGCGCCGTTAAAACACCTCCATACTTGATGTAAGAGGCCTTGGATGAAGCTTTTTTCCTCTTTGTAGCCTTGGAGGTTGGGGACCCTCCACTTGCTGGCACACTTCCTAAAGCCAATGCCTTAGCTGCCTGGTTGATAGTTTTTCTTACATATTGTTGAGATGACAAGCTCAACACATGCGGACATTGATGATGGACCGCCTGGTTAGATGGGTCCACACATCTACACTTAGCACGTCGGTGGTCATTATGACTCTCACATGGCCACTGACTCATTACTTATTATATTCAGGTTGTTACACATATTTACAGCTGGCATAGTTATAGTGCCAGTCGACTAGTGTAGTCGGTTATGCATTGTTTGACTTGTAGGCCACTTTCCTTTTATGTTGTATCTTATCTATACTTTGAGTACATTGTAAAGAGTGTGGAAGAAGAAGAAGAAATCAGCAAGAAAATGTTTTTGGCCTCCATCTCTCTTCTTGTCTCTTGAGTGAGCTTCTCCTTGTGCATTCTGTGTGTGTTCGGTGCAGCATCTTGAGCAACCCCCTCCACCACGCGATTCTTGACATGGTATCAGAGCCGCACCATTGAGAGAGGCTGATTTCGAAGGTTGAAGCAAAGGAGAAGAAGCAAGGTTCGAGCGAGCAAGCCACGGGTACGAAGCTCTCCCATCCTTCCACTCTTTCTCTTGGATAGTGCCTGTGGAGGCACCGGAAGCAGGGTAGAGCAAAAATCTCATATTGCAGTTATTTTGGGCATTTGAGGCCGTTTCAGGGCCCGTTTTAGAGCCGCAAGGTTGCGGACAGCAGTTTCAGGGTACACTGTGACTTTGGCTGTATCGACTGAAAGTGGGTGCGCAGGTTACAAATTTCAGATCTGTAAGATCAAAGGTGTTTACCAGTGAGTAAACACAAGGTTTATCTGCAAACTGGTTGCAGATTGCATGTATTGTTGAGCAGACAGTGAAAAAGGTTGTCTGTTGTATTGCTGTGCACTACAGGTCGAGGGTTGCAAAAGATTTGCTTGCTGTTTGGTATTATTCTTGTGATAATGGCAGAGAATAGTGGAAGCCCCATCATTGAGAAGCTCGACAAGAAAAACTACCCTTCATGGAAGTTCCGTGTCACGAACTTTCTTATTGGAAAAGGCCTCTACGAGTTCGTTTCAGGTGAAGAAAAGGAGCCGGAGGTGAGTGATCCTCCAACTGCAGAAGAGACAAAGGCACGAAAGGAATGGAATGCCAAAAGACAAGAAGGTTATGTATTGGTTGTCTGCAGTAATTGACAATAATATGTTGGGACACATTAGAAATGCAGAGAATGCATATGCAGCTTGGACCATACTTGAAAGTATGTTTTCTGTAAATACAAAGGCACGAAAGATTCAACTCAAGCAAGAGTTGAATACATTGAAGAAAGGGAAGATGTCTATCAATGAGTATGCATTGAAGGTAAGGAGCATTGCAGATGCCTTGGTAGCAATTGATGCAATGCCCGATGATGATGATTTGGTGTCGTCTACCTTGGGTGGACTTAATAATGAAAAGGCTTGGAAGTCTTTTGTAACTTCCGTATATGTCAGAAAGCCATTTCCAGATTTCGATGAGTTGGTCTCCCTTATGATCACTGAAGAGATCAACATGCAGAGTGAGACATCTGAAAGAAGCGGTGAACAGGTCCAAGCTTTCTACTCCAGTTCAGGAAGGGAATGTGGCAGGTTCTCTTCAAGAGGCCGTGGTACAGGACGTGGTAGTGACAACCAACAAAATAGATTGAATCAGCAATTTGGCGATATGCAGGTTTTAGGAGGTCGTGGTAACTTTAGAGGCAGGGGGAGCTTTAGAGGAAGAGGTGGATGGCAGAACAGAGGTTCTAACAACTCTGGTATTGTGTGCCACTACTGTGGCAAAACAGGTCATATTGCAGCCCAATGTTATGCTAAGAGAGATGATATCCGCAGTGGTAAGTTGCAACAAGGAAACTATGCATCCTCTTCACGACAGAATGAAGACAAAAATGAACGTCTGTTTGTTATGCAGCGTGTGCTGAATGCTATTACAGGAAAGGGAGCACATGATGATGTTTGGTATGTTGATTCAGGTGCATCCAATCATATGATTAGCCATGCAGAATGGTTTGGAGAGATGCAGAATTTGCAGAATGTAGGTTATGTGCAGACGAGTGATGACTCATGCCACCCAATTTCACACATTGGAAAAGTTCCCTTGTCCTTGCATGATGGTAAGACAAAGAGTCTTTCAGATGTATTACATGTGCCATCCATTACAAAGAACTTGGTGTCAGTCGGTCAAATGGTAGAGCAAGGGCTGCAAGTCAGATTTAATGCAAAGGGCTGCTTTGTAGAAGATTTCAATGACAAGTGCAGGTTGGTAGCAAAGGGAAGTAGAGTTGGACGTATGTTTACTCTGGACGCTGGAATTCCTACTATGAATGCTGCTATGTATGCCAAAGGAAAAGGTGTTGTTGCAGACATTGAAATTTGGCACAAACGCATTAGACATGCAAATGTACAAAGGCTAAAATTAATGCAGTCCAAAGGGTTGGTTACAGGTTTGCCTACATGTAGAGTTGCAGAATTTCAGAAGGTATGTGAAGCATGTCAGTTTGGTAAGCAGGCAAGACAACCTTTTTCACATGATAGAGATGTAAGTAGAAATATCCTTGATGTTGTGCATACAGACATTTGGGGGCCTACACAAAATGTATCTCTTGGAGGCAATTCATACTTTGTCACATTCATTGATGATTGTTCTAGAAAGCTGTGGGTATATTTTATGAAGGAAAAGAGTGAAGCATTTGAGCACTTTAGAACTTTCAAGGCTGTAGTTGAAAGAGAAACAGGCTTGAAAGTAAAGTGCTTGAGGTCAGATGGAGGGGGAGAGTACCTCTCAAATGAGTTCAGTGATTTTCTGAGGTCTCATGGGATAAAGAGACAGTTCACATGCAGGTATACCCCACAGCAAAATGGGGTTGCAGAAAGGAAAAACAGGCATATTGCAGAAGTTGCACGCACCTTGATGGCTGAAAAGAATATGCCTAAGCATTTTTGGTCTGAGGCTGTTCATACTGCTGTTTATATTATGAACAGAACTCCCACAGCTGCAGTTCATGGTATGACCCCCGAAGAATGTTTTACAGGTAAGAAGCCTGATGTTTCACACTTGAAAGTGTTTGGCTGCATTGCGTATGTTCATGTGCTAGATGAGTTGCGGAGAAAACTGGATCCAAAGGCTGAAAAGTGTATCTTTATTGGATACTCTTTAGAGCAGAAAGGGTATCGTTGTTACAACCATGTCACATGTAAGTTCAGAGTGAGCAGGGATGTCATCTTTGATGAAATGAGCAGTTGGTATGCATCTAGTGGTGATGCATTGGATGTTGATGATGATCATGATACTCATGTGTAGGCTGAAAAGCAAGAATCACAAACTCTTAGTGGACCAGAGACATCATCTAGTAGTCCTTGGTCTGGGAGACTAAGGAGTACCTCTACATCTTCAGGTGCATCTAGTAGCACTACAGGTAAAGACAAAGGAAATAATAAAGTGTCAGAAGGCATTGATGCAGTTCTTGATGGAGACTCTAGTGGCTCAAAGAGCTTAGATGATGAGCTTGGCATTCCTTCAGTGAGGACTCCAGGTGTGCAGAGAGCACGCGTTAATGCAAAGACTCCATTGAGTGATCCAGTGGTACGCAGGTCTAGCAGGGTGAGATACCCTATTAAAAGATTTGGTTTTGAAGGTTATGCAGCTCACCATTATGCTTATATGGTGAAACTAGTTGAGCATGTTGAGCCCACATGTTTTGAGGAGGCTATTGGTCATGCTCATTGGGATGCAGCAATGGACGAGGAGATGGCTGCATTAGAGGCCAATAAGACTTGGGATCTAGTATCATTGCCGAAGGGAAAGAAAGCTATTGGATGTAAGTGGGTTTATAAGATTAAGCACAATGCAGATGGTTCTATTAGCAGGTACAAAGCTAGGCTGGTTGCAAAAGGCTATGCCCAGACATATGGCATAGATTATGATGAAACCTTCAGTCCAGTTGCTAGGATGGCAACTGTCAGATGTGTGATTGCTTTGGCAGTAGCCAAAGGTTGGAGGTTGCAGCAAATGGATGTAAAGAATGCCTTCTTGCATGGTGATTTGCAGGAAGAAGTGTATATGGATCAGCCAGCAGGTTATGAAGATTTAGAGCATCCCACGTATGTGTGCAGGTTGAAGAAGGCACTCTATGGGCTCAAGCAAGCACCTAGAGCATGGTCTGACAAGATCAGAGAGTATCTTGTCAATATTGGCTTTTATGTTTCTGATGCTGATCACTCACTTTATGTGAGAAAGGGAGAAGTAGGTTTGGTCATCATAGTCATCTATGTGGATGACTTGATTATTACAGGTGATAGTGATAGTGGGATTGCTGAAGTCAAGGGCTGTTTGAAGATGAAGTTTGAGATGAAGGATTTAGGTGAGCTAAGGTACTTCCTTGGCATTGAGGTGATCAGATGTGATGATGGTATATGGCTGTCCCAAAGACAGTATGGCTTGGATATGTTGTCCAAGTATGGTATGACTGCATGCAAACCACTTTCAGCCCTGTTGGAGCAGAATGTAAAGTTGAGTGCTGATGTTGGGGATGAGATAGAAGACCCTACTATGTTCAGGAGGATAGTGGGGAGTTTGATCTACATGACCATTACAAGGCCAGACTTGAGCTACGCTGTTGGTCTTGTGAGTTAGTTTATGCAAGTACCTAGAAAGCCACATTTGGATGCAGTCAGACGCATATTGAGATATGTAAAGTCCACATTACATTACGGACTTTTCTATGAGGCAGGTACATATGTACACGTGTTTGGATACACAGATGTAGATTGGGCTGGTAGTATGTCTGATAGAAGATCTACCAGCGGATACATGTTCTCTCTTGGTAGTGCAGCAGTTGCATGGAGCAGCAAAAAGCAATCTACAGTTGCTTTGTCGAGTACAGAGGCTGAGTATAGAGGTGATGTTGTTGCAGCATGTAAGGTAGTATGGCTGCAAAAGCTATTGGCTAATTTGAATGTGCAGGTGCAAGGTCCAGTTGTCATTTATTGTGACAACATGAGCAGTATACAGTTGGCTAGGAACCCTGTGTTCCATGCCAGGACAAAACATATTGAGGTACACTACCACTTTGTGAGAGAGAAGGTACTAGCAGGTGAGATTGACTTGGTGTATGTCAGCACATAGGATCAGATAGCTGACATCTTCACGAAGGCATTGGGTACAGAGAAGCTTCAAAAGTTTCGAAGCTTACTTGGAGTTGCAGAGATGTAGTTGAGCTTGAGGGGGAGTGTTGAGATGACAAGCTCAACACATGCGGACATTGATGATGGACCGCCTGGTTAGATGGGTCCACACATCTACACTTAGCACGTCGGTGGTCATTATGACTCTCACATGGCCACTGACTCATTACTTATTATATTTAGGTTGTTACACATATTTACAGTTGGCATAGTTATAGCGCCAGTCGACTAGTGTAGTCGGTTATGCATTGTTTGACTTGTAGGCCACTTTCCTTTTATGTTGTATCTTATCTATACTTTGAGTACATTGTAAAGAGTGTGGAAGAAGAAGAAGAAATCAGCAAGAAAATGTTTTTGGCCTCCATCTCTCTTCTTGTCTCTTGAGTGAGCTTCTCCTTGTGCATTCTGTGTGTGTTCGGTGCAGCATCTTGAGCAACCCCCTCCACCACGCGATTCTTGACACATATCTGTTCCAGTCAACTTTGTCCAGAGTGTGGGCCACTATGTTCTCCAACATGGGCACGCTGATTCGGTGTATCAGGGAGTTGTAGCGTTGGCTGGAGAAGAGGACATGTACCAGCTTTGCTTGCAACCTATTTTCTGCGTCGGGGATGTCTAAGATGCTGATGCTGTCATTGGTGAATACCTCCTCCTTTTTCATTTTCAGCATCGCATAGACATCTCTCTTCTATTTTCTCTTAGTTTTTGGCTCCAACCCCAACGCCTTCTCTACCAAGGCTGGGTCTAGACGTACCTGCACCTGCTTGGCACTTTCTCCTCTACCCACCGTCACTGTGCCGCGTTCTCGGTCTGGGTCGTATGATCTGAGGAACTCTACA
Organism: Lygodium microphyllum; assembly: GCF_053477565.2. NCBI lineage: Eukaryota > Viridiplantae > Streptophyta > Polypodiopsida > Schizaeales > Lygodiaceae > Lygodium > Lygodium microphyllum. Next base: position 8,416,201 of record NC_141156.1, on the reverse strand, counting down.
CACTTTAGGTGGTCCGGCTCCTGTGAGAATTTTTCAAGGTACTTGCTGAAGTTACATTGCTCGACCACCCTCCTAGCTGCTTCCTCCCTAGCCACCACAACTTCTATGTTGCGGACGGTTCGAAACTTAAGCTAGCCGAAGGCGCAAATTTCTAGGTGGATGCGATATTGCTCTCTTTCCTTGTCTATGAATGGAAGCCAGTGGGCGCGGTCTTGCTGTGACATCTTTTGTTCCTATCACAAACCATAATTTTCATTAGTGCTTGCGACATAATAATTTGCTGGAAAAGAAAAACTCTATGCTTTAAATGACTTCATTAAGATCCAATGTATATTCTCCTTTTCAGACTTTGACTTTTTGTCCTTTACTTCAAAATTTCCATGCCCTTTTTCTACCACATCCGTTTTTCATAATATATGTCTATGTGTTTCAATGAATTTGATTTGATTTACTGATTCTGATTTGATTCACCTTACCCCCTCCCCTTCCAGCTTAAGTAGAATCCTTCCTAGGATTTAGGGTCAGAAGGTTAAGGGCTTTTGGCATGGCGTTGTAGGGGTTACTTGTGAAGGAGACAAGTATAGAAATTGGGATTGTATTCCAAATGAGCTTCGCGGTCCAGGTCAGAGGGTTTAATCCCCACTTAGGTGATGTATGTGAGAACATCTGTTAGGAAGTCACCCGAGTTGACTAGGCTAGAAATGTGTAACTCCTCCTTGATCAACAAGCGGTCGAGGTAGGGTGTCCTTTGATGTGTTCTTCTATAGGACAGCCCCGCAAAGTGGTTAACACTTGATATGAGGTTGGCACGACATATGTGGGGTCATACTCTGTTGTTTTGATAGCGTAGCGCTGCTCAACATTGGTCATTATTCGGCATCCTTCAACTTCTCATTGCAACCTAAGAGCGTACCAATGCCTTAAGAACTGGGATTCCATCTCAGCAAGTCTTGATAGCTTTGCAACTTCTTAGTCAATGATGGCAGAAGTGGTTCGCCGATCATAGGACCTGATGAGGCATTGTTTGATTTCTTGTGCTTTGGAGATCTCACCTGCTGAGCAATTTAGCAGTGGAGGTGGCGGCTTTTGCAAATGCGAATTCAAACGTTTCCTAAGAACAAGGCATCGTTTGAACTTTGGTTGTGAAGGATTCGTCCGATAGGCCTAAGTCTAGGCGAGCTCAGAGCTAGCGACACAAAAGTGGCATCCAGTCGCTTAATGCAATCCACCACGTCATCCCCTGTTTCTTCAGCTAAATCAGCTGCTAGTGTGAGAAAGGATTTCCTCTCGTAAGAGGGCCTAAGGCTTGTGGGTGGTTGGGGTTTGGTAGGACTTGAGCCTTTGGTGACGAAAAGTTGAGGTGGTGAGTGTTCTTGAGCTTGCGATTGGGTCGCTGGGACAAAGGTTGGGTTAGCAGCAACCTCAAGTGGCGGCCTGCTGCTTTTAAGATGGATTGGGAAAGTCAGATTGACTCTCGCGGGTGATGCCTCTTGTGACGGTGGCTGTCACGTGGGCCGATAGGCTTGGGAAACTCTCTTGGGTTCACGCGTGGGTGAACTAGATGGTTGCAGGTTAGGGAAGCTCTGCGGCTTGTGGTGTTGAGGTTGTACGGTTTTTGGGATGACCAAGCATGAGGCTGGCATACGAGTGGTGCCTTTGGCCATGTGGGCCTTAGGTATCCATATCCAAGCATTGCCCTCATAGTAGCCTTGAGCGTGCAAGAGGGCTTTGGGAACCCATCTTTGGCTGATGACGTGTCTATACCTGTAACTGCGTTTGGGCCTCCTAGGTTTAGAGTTTCTGGTCTTATGAGGGTAGGAGCGTCGACTCTGAGGCGGCTGTTGTGGCTGTTTAGGCATCCATTGAAGGCGAGGCCACGGATTCTTAGCTTTGGCTGCTATGGTTTGCGGTCTATGAAATTCGAGGAGTGGCGGGCTGTGCACTACCCCCCTCCTTAGACTTGACCACATATGTTTCTATCGATGGCTTTGTGGCCCGAGATGAGGTCGTGCAGCCCTTGTTGAAAGCTGTAACAATGCGAACATTGCCTATTGTGAGGTGGATGCATTGTGACGTGTAATCCACATTGCAGTGGGTCTACTTTTTGAAAGTTCGCCCCAGCAGTGACTCTATGCCTGCGTTTTTAGCATTTGGTAACACGTAAAAAATCATGGGAACAGTCTCAGACTCGATAAAAATGGCTGCTTTGCACTTGCGAGTATGCATAGGAATGGGCCCCATATGGGCTTAATTTCGCATTAGTGGGCTGAAGTTGTGATCTGCCAAGTTGAGTCCAATGATCGTGGGTTAAGACATTGAAGTTTGCTCCCTCGTCGATCAAGGTGTTGAAAGCACATGTTTGGTTTGCCGTGATCGTGATATGGAGGTATGCGGGTTCTACGGATTCCTCATCCTCGTCGTCGATTTCAGTGATTGTGGCTACTCACACTTTGATAGGCGGCTCTAACATCGGTGGCTCATGCAAAGGGTGCGTAGGAGGGTAGTACTTCTTGACACGGCTGCCATTGAAGAAGCCTATTCCTTTCCCGTCGAGGGTCTCAAGTTCGACATTGCCTATTCGGTTGATTGCATGAACTTTGAAGGGTCCAAGACCTTTAAATTTCATTTTTTGCTTATGCCCCTTAACTGAGTAGAGGAGCACTAAGTCACCCTGTTCGAACTTGCGCTGCATGATGTGCTGGTCAAACCAGCTCTTGCGTCGGGGTTTCTCACAGATCAACGCATGGGTGGCTAGAAGACGAGTCTCCGAGAGGCGTTCGAGTTCAATTAGGCATTGCGTCCATGCCTCTCTCCCTTCCCATTGTTCTTGAAGCACTATTCTCGGGCTAGGAACAAAGAATTCTAATGGTAGAATCGCTTCTATTCCATTTTTTAGTCTAAAGGAGGTTTGACCGACAGCCGTTTTATAAGCTGTTTGGTAAGCCCACAGAGCTGCCATCAGCTTGTTGTCCTAGTCGTTGCGTGAAGCAGAAACAACCTTGGTTAGGACATTGACAAGAATCTTATTCGTTGATTCGGCCTGGCCGTTTGCCTAAGGGTAGTATGGCGAGAATTTGCGATGGATGATGAGGAAGGTTGACGGGAGATGCGCGATCACTTCATTGATGAAGTGCGTGCTTGGTCACTGACCAGTTCGATGGGGCAGCCGAATCGTGAAATCACTTGCTCCCATAAGAACTTAGCTGTCATTCTAGCATTGTTTTTTTGTGTTGCTCGCGCTTCTGCCCATTTAGTGAGGTAATCCGTGGCCATAATGATGTACTTGGCCTGTGAATTCTGTGCCACAGGACTGATGGGTCCAATGAAATCAATTCTCCATTTTTTGAAGGGTTGTCGAGCAATAACTTGGGTTAATTCCATTTTATCCTTGCGAATTAGGACCTTTGTCTGCTGGCACTCGTCATAGTGCTTGACGAATTGTGCTGCGTCGCAAAAAAGCGTGGGCCACCACTGTTGATACTGCAACACTTTTCATGCTGTCATGTCTCTGTTAAAGTGCCCTTTGGCAATTCCGCCATGCGCTTCTGAGAGCACATCATGCATCTCATATTCGCATACGTATCTGCGCAACAATCCATCTTGCCCCAGCCTATAGAGTTAGCCTGCAATCAACTGATAGGATTGGATCTTAAGGATTAATCACCTAAGTCGAGCTTTTTCTATCAGTCAGTTGAGCAGTCCGTGATCAAGCACCTGGACTATGTCATCTGCCCAATATGGCGTTAGATCAGCCTTTAATAGATCTCTCTTGCTGGAAAGGTTAAACAGATGGGCATCGGGTAATTCATCAACAACACCTTGTCCAGCGGCTTCTCCGATGGGAATGCGTAACATGTGATCAGCCATATAATGTTGTTTTCCCTTCCATACCACCACAGAGAAGTCGAACTCTAAAAGCAGAAGGAGCCATCGAGCTATGCGTCCTGTAGCGTAAGGTTTGTTTACTGGATAGAGCAAGGCTTGATGGTCCACGAAGAAGGTAAAGGGCATGGCCAAAAGATAATGCTGGAATTTCTTCACAGTGAATACCATGGCTAACCCCTCTCTTTCCATTGTCGAGTAGTTCACTTCCGTCTTAGTGAGTTGTCTGCTAGCAAAGCTCACTCGATAGTCTAAATTGTGTTCGCTAGGTTGGCACAACACTGCCCCCACGGCAAACTTAGAAGCATCGATATGGACGTGGAAGGTAATGGTTCAATCTGGGGCTCGTAGGATTGGTGTTGTGGTTAGAGCCTTCTTCAACTCTTCGTATGCTCGTTGGCATGCTTCAGTCCATTCAAAGAAAATAAGCAGCTTGTACAAGCGTCTGGCGATCAACGCATAATTCAGTACAAACCGCTGATAGTATCCAGTATGACCTGGGAAGCATTAAACTCCCTTGTAGTTGTTTGGGGGTGGAAGGTCAACAATGACCCTGACCTTCGAGAAGTCAGTGGCAATGCCATTCTTCAACACCTCATGCCCTAGGATGCATCCATGCTTCACCAAAACTGGCACTTTAAGGGGTTCAAGGAGAGACGATATAAGCGACACCGCCTCGAAGATTGCTCAGAGTTTGTCTAGGTGTTCGATCCAGTCGAGTGGACATAGAGGTTGTCGACAAATACTTCTAACTCCTTGCAAAGCATGTCCTTAAAGATGGTGCACATGAGGCATTGGAAAGTGGCAAGGGCATTAGTCAACCCGAAGGGCATGACTATGTAGACAAAGACACCCCACTCAGTGGTGAAGGCTGTCTTGTCCGTAGGATGCACTTGCACTTGGTTGTACCCTGAGAAGCCATCCAGAAAACTCTAGGCTTCCTTGCCTGCCACTCTCTCAAGCATGTGCTCGGTGTACATCAATGGATAGTTGTCCCTCTTGGTAGCAGCGTTCACCTTCTTGTAATTGACACACACTCGGATTTTTCCATTCTTCTTCATCACGATGACTATGGGTGATACCTAGTCTGTGTGCTCAATTTCGTAAATGAATCCCGCTCTCATCAGCTTGTCAATCTCTTCTTTGACGGTCCTTCATGGCAGGGACCACGCAGCAGCACCCAGGGAGGTAGCTGGTGGATGAATTGCATCGAGTCGGTGTCGCTGATGAAGGAGAGTCACTCAGCTTACATCACTCAGATGGGATGAGAGAACAGTCACTTGCCCCATTACGAACATCACTCGATGAATAATGATTGAAACGCATATCTCACACCCGGTTTAGGAATTGACAAAGGAATGGTACAAAGGAGTACGCCAAGGTGCACAGTTGATGGTGCATCAGTGTTTGCAACCCGTTTGGCATAAGTGCAAGGAGAAAGGCAAGGGAGCCTTACAGTGTAGTGTACAGAACAGGGTGACGTGTCCTGTGAGGATTGCAGAAACCCACCCCATGGGTGCATAGGGAAAAGAGAACATACCTTGCGCCAAAGGTTGTAACATCTCTCAATCCTCGCCTCTCGAGAATTGATTGAAGAAACTCCAGTCACACTCAGTCCACCCTCTGTCTCACGCTCATTTGATAGTTACAGGAGGGCAGCCCTTTCCTAAAACCCATTGATGTAATCCTCATGGTCACTTGTGCAAAGGGTGTATGCCTTGTGCGCATTTGATGGTGCAACTGTGCATCCCGCCCTGTGGTGCCGGCATACAGTGCAAGAAGGAAGGCCAGGGAGCCTTATGGTGCAGCGCACAAAAACAAATGGTGCTTTGTGCGTTGAGAGGCCCATCCCATGCATGCAACACTCCATTCACACATCTCACCTCTCATTTGATTTGGAGGGAAAAGACTGGTCACTCGCCCCACCCTCTGTCTCACTCTCTGTTGATAGTTACAGAGGGCAACCCATACTCACTTCCCCATCCGGTTAGGATGAAAGCTCGCATCACTCGATTTTTTGTCGATGAAGATCGCGTCTTCCATTGTTGAAGAGGCGTACCTAGGGAGGTAGCCATCAAATCGAACGTGGAGTTAGATAGGAACATGGCGTCTACTAGAGGACTGTCAAATGCTCTGCAGAAAGGCACAGGACACAATGTACCAAGGGAGGCAGCTTCAGAACTAGATCCCGAGGATGTCAATTGATGAATCCACTTTCTGGACTGCTGGGTGTTGCCACCTTTTCCACAGCCAGCTTCTCACCCAAGGGTGTTAACCACCTTTTCTTGGAACGAGGCCTGCTATGACAAGGAATTTCTTCCTTTTCTTCCATAACAGTTTTTTTTCTTTTCTTCTTTTCTTTGTTTTTTTTTCTTTTCTTTGTTCTTGTTTTTTGGTTTTTGTTTTCTTTTTCTCCTATTCCCGAGGGTGTCTCCACCTTTTCTCGAGGAATAGGTCGGCATGACAGGGACCGAAGTTCTTTTCTCCCATGACCGATATGTATATTTTTTTCCTTTTTTTTTTCAAATTAAGTAAGGGAATGGTAGAAATACCGTTTGTCAGAACCAACCTTGCCACTACCGTTGGTGGAAAATAGAGGATAAGAGATCATGCTAGAAGGTGGGGCTGAGGGGACAGAGGGTTGCGTCCACCTCATCAGGAGTGGCTGAAGAACAGCTATCAAAGGTAACATCATAAGAGTGACAGTGCCACGCCAACGGGGGAAAGGATCAGGTGACCGTGATTGTCAAGATCCCCAAGGAGGGAAGTACTTCTTGAGGCGATATCCATTGATAAGGAAGGGATCATCAGAGGAGTCAACGGTCTGCACCTGAATAGAGCCATTAGGGTTGACAGCAAGTACCTAATATGGGCCCATCCATCGTTGTTGGAGCTTTCCAGGAAACTTGCCAAATTGTTAATCATAGGCTAGGACCAAATCACCTTTTTTGAACTCCTTGTGCTTGATGAAGCTGTTATGGTAAGCCTTACGTCGAGCTTGCGTGGCTTCCATGCACTGTAGAGCCATCCTGCGAGTTTCATCCAAACATTCCAAGTGCAGGAGACGGCGTTGCAGTGAATCAGCATCCCCCCAAATGCTCTTTGATAGCCACTCGCAAAGAGGGCAATTCCAATTCAATAGGGAAAACAGCTTCTGTACCATACACCAGCTGAAAAGAGGTTTGTCCTATTGCTGCTTTATGGGAGGTTATGTACGCCCAGAGAGCCTCTGTAAGTTGATCATCCCAATCACGACGATGTGCGGCAATTGTTCTTGTCAGGATTGAGCAGAGGATGCGATTGGTGACTTCGACTTGGCCATTGGCTCTAGGGTAATAAGGAGTGGACTTGTGATGGCGGATCTTATACAGCTCTGTCAACTCTTCCATGACTTTATTAATGAAATGAGTGCCTCTATCACTTACCAACTCTAGGGGACTGCCAAAACAGGTGATGATATTCTCATACATGAATAGGGCCATGCTATTACCATCGTCTCGCTTTAGAGCTTTAGCTTCACACCACTTTGTAACATAATCCGTACATACCAAGATATATCTGTTCTGTTTCCTTCTGGTGGGTGGATCAATGGGACCCACAAAATCAATCCCCCACTTCTCAAATGGCTTCAAAGGAAGGATAGGTTGCAGTGGCATGGCACTTGTTTTGGTGGGTTTCCCCATTCGCTGACAAGCATCACATCGCTTGCAGTAGTCATAGGCATCCTTGTGGAGGGTTGGCCACCAGTAACCTACTAGCAGATCTTTCATGGCTGTAGCTTCTCTTGCAAAGTGGCCTCCACATGGCTCATCATGGCAAGCCTTCAAAACAATCCCAATCTCATCTCCTGCAACACATCTTCTGAGCACTTCATCTTTGCCTTTCTTATATAGTGCACCGCCTAACAGGGTGTAGGGGCCTGATTCTAACACAAGCTTCTTCCTTTTCTGACTAGAAATGCCAAGAGGATATTGTTGGGTTGCCACTAGATTGGCAATGTCTGCATACCAGGGGGTTACACTTTCTACCAGGAATAGGAAAGCATCAGGGAGGTCTGGATCATCCTGCTCCTCGTCTGCAGTCTGCGAGATACGCGACAGATGATCAGCCAACACATGGGAACGACCAGGTTTGGTAATTACCTCAAAGTCAAACTCCTGGAATAGAAGGAGTCATCTCATCATTCGTCCTTTCACATCTGCTTTGTTCATCAGGAAGGACAGGGCCTCATGATCCACATAAAATTTAAAGTGGGTAGACAGTAGGTAGTGGCGAAACTTCTCTAGAGCAAACACCATTGCCAAGCACTCCAGCTCGGTCACTGTATAGTTCCACTCTCTATCAGTGACTTTTCGGCTTGCATAATAGATCGGTTGATCTAATTTAGAAAGGCCCTTTTGACATAGGACACCTAGCCCTTCAACTGATGCATCAGTGTGTACATGAAACTCCTTCGTCCAATCAGGAGGTTGCAGAATGGGTGCCTCAATTAGACACTGCTTTAGAGTGTTGAAGGCTTTGTCACATTCTTCCGTCCAAATAAACTCTGCATCTTTCCTCAGAAGCTTGTGCGAGGAGGTTGCCTTTGTTGCAAAATGGGCTATGAACCTTCTACAGTAACCCGCTTGGCCTAGGAATCCCCTCAACTGTTTGAGGTTGGTGGGTGCTGTCAGAGCTGCGATCTTCTCGATCTTTGCAGGGTCTGTTGATATCCCTTGTGCAGAGATAATGTGGCCCAACATAACTCTAGAAGAGACCCCAAAGATGCATTTGTCGGGGTTGAGGGAGATCCCATACTCCCGGCATCGGTCAAAGCATTGTTCCAAATGTCCCCATTGTTCACGGATCAAACTATCGACACAGAAGTCATCCAAATATACCTCAATAAAGTCGTGCAGATGATTTTGGAATGTGGCCATCATGACTCACTGGAAAGTAGCAGGGGGGCATTGCAAAGTCCAAACGGCATCACTCGGTAAGCGTAGGTCCCCCATTCTGTGGTGAAGGTTGTTTTGGACTGATCTTCTTCTGCTATCTGCACTTGGTTGTATCCACTAAATCCATCCAGAAGGGAATAAAGCTCATGTCCTGCCACTGTGTCCAATAGTTGGTCTGTGAAAGGGATAGGAAAGTGATCCTTCTTTGTCTTGGAATTCAACTTGTGGAAATCCACACATATACGAAGCTTGCCATTCTTCTTGGGTACAACCACGATGGGTGAGACCCAATCACTATTTGCCACCACTGGATAGATGAATTCGGCTTCCAAAAGCTTCAGCAGCTCTGCTTTCACCAATGTGGAATAATTCGGGTTCATTCACCTCTATCATTGTTGTACTGGCTTGGAATCGGGCTCCAAATCAATATGATGCTGACATATTGTGGGATCAATCCGCTTTAGGTCTTTGTAGAACCATGCAAACACATCCAAATTCTCTTTCAACAAGTTGTACAAGGTTGACAACTCCTCTTCTGGTAGGCTGCTACCCACCTTCAGGTGGCATTCAGAGCCATCTGCATCCACAAAAGTCAACTGTCTTTCTTCTTCTACTTCACGGATGAAGGTCCCACGGACCGCTTTTGGGTACAAATCCGACTCCTTCAAGGGAACGGTGTCCTCATCTGATGTTCCACTAGAACCGACTTCTTCTTTTGGTGGAGACTTAGGTTGCTCCTTGAGATGTTGAAATGGGATTAGAGCCGTTTCGGGTTTGGTTTCAAGATTAGTTACCTCTTGTCTTGAAGACTCATCTTCTGATGACGTGTCCAGGAACATCACATAACAGGGACCCTCTGATGCCTGTTGGAATCGTGAGACTGGTGCTTGTTGGCACAGTGCATCATCATCATCTTTTCTTGACAAGTGTGGATGGGTGCGACAAGAACCACTGATAAAAGATGGCTTATTTTGCTTGATCCACTTCTTATATAGGCTTTGCCTATGGAAAGATCTATTTACCAATCCAAAGGGTACCATTGTCATTCTGTCCCACAGCATGGAGTCTTCTGCTTCTGAAGCTTCTGAAACTCCCTCCTCATCTATGCCTTCTGTGGGTGGAGTGGTTTCTCCTGTCTCGCTTTCAAAGTCTCCTTCTTTAGATTCATCATCATCCTCTTCAGACTCCGGCTCTGCCTGTGTAGGCGCTTTATAAGAGAAGAACACATCCTCTGCTTAGCCTTCTGCCTCTGTCTTTGGCTCTACTATGGCCATGTAACAGGGAGAGCAGTACATCCATGCTTCTATCTCACTGTCAGAAGTGATTTCGGAGGGAGTTCCCGGTTCAAGTAGGAAGTATTCACCCATTAATAATGGCTTTGCATCTTTTGGGAGTTGGCTTACAGTATCTACTATCAGGGACTGTGCCACTGTTTTCTTGGGAAGGATCTGTTTGACAGCATCTTCATCTGCTGATGTTCCATCTGTAGCCTCATTGGGGGAGTCAAAAGATAATTCCAAGGAGGTGGATCCATGTCCTTTTTGAGCACCATATAGCTTCAGCACCACTTTATTGGGTCCTCTACCCAAGGTTAAGGTTCCTTTGACCAATCCGTCCTTGTTCTTGCTTCAAAAATCCATGGTTTGCCCAATAACAGGGGGTAGGATGTACCATAAGAGTTTGGCTTCACCACCAGATAGGTTAGCCAATAATCTTTTCCAGCCACTGTAGTCTTCACATATGGGAGAATGCCCAAAGGCTTGATTCTGCTCTGATCCGCCAGTCTGATGAGCCATTGGGTTGGTTGCACACCTTGTAGGCCTAGATCCTTCATTGTCACATCCGTCATAATATTCACTGATGAGCAACCATCAATCAGTGCATTTGCACTAAAGTAGCCTTCTATACACACACCAGTCTCTGGGATACCCAGATCTAGGAAGGCGTTAGCCACATCCACTTCTTTTACAGGCTCTGGAGCTTTGTTGGACTTTGTTGCTATTGAGGGAGCAATCCTTAATCCACATCTTCTTGTCAGTATACTTTTGAACCTTTTTCAGTGATTGGGAGACAACATCAACAATTGTCGAAATGTGAGGTTTGGTTTAAAGGTATCTAGATCTCTAACCAGATCGTATTCCTTAATAGGATCCACTGGCTTCTCTAACTGGTTAGGGAATGGAGCAACACCCATTTTCATTTTCCTTTTTTCTTCCAACAGGGGCATCATGGGGACTTCTTCTGCCACTTGAGGCAGTTCCTCCTCTTCTATCTCTTGGACCTCTAGTCTTGTCTCTGGAACTGTCTCTGTGACTCTTTGTGGCACTGTAGTGCTTTGTATGACACTGTTAGGCTTTGTTCTGTTCTGTTCTTCTGTTGGAAGATTAAAGTTCACTGTTCTGGCAGGAAGATTATTTTCTTTTTGGACAGGTGGTTCCTTCTTCTTTGCACGCGTGATGGCAGCAACTTCCAATTCCACTAAATTGGAGGTAGGCTCTTAGGCCTTGGACGGATTATCAGTAGCACTGTTTTTCACTGGGACTGGGCTTGGACAGTCTTTTGCAGTGTGGCCTTCTCCTTTGCATTGACTGCATAAGGGCTTGTAATCCACTGACCTTCTGGGATTTTGACAATTTGGTAAAATGTGTCACTTTTCTCCACATCTGTAACACTCAATTTCTGATCTCTGACCACCGCCAGACTATCTTCCTCTATAACTTTGGGATGGAAATCTTCTGGGTCCTAAATTAGGACCAAACCCCTTAGGCTTTGGTCCAATATCCTGTGTTGTCATTTTGGATTCCAACAAGTTGAATCTTGTGTCTTCTTCCTTCCTTCTCCTATCATGCATCTCCTTCAGAGAGCAAATATCCTCTGTATGGTTCTTCCACAAACAGTAGGAACAGAAGGCTCCAGGAATGGTTGGTTTTCACATACATTCAATGGCTAAATGGCCTGCTTGATGACACTTACCACACCAATTATTTGACCACATCACATCTCTTCCTGCTCCTGCAACGTTGGATATGCTAGCGGTATTCACTTTCAGCGTCTGTTGCTGCTCTGTAATCACATCCATCAACTCCTTTTTTATATTTACAACTGAGTTGGATAAATAATCCTTCAAGCTTTCTCCTCCTGAGGCACTGGCAGTAGGGTTTTGAGGAGTCTCTGTAATCACTGCATAAACATGTTGGGATGGTGCAGAGGGGTCTCTGTTCTGATTCAGATTCAGAGCTCCTATTTGAACTGTTGGCTGTTGGCTCCAATTGATAGGGTTCCACTGTTGCTGCTGATTTGGCATTGGGGGAATTGTTTGGGACCATTGTTGTTGTGGTTGAACCATCATTTGAGGCACTAATTGTGGCCACTGTGGATTTGGTACACTGTATTGTGATACTAGAGGCATCTGTTGGTACCCCAGAGGACTGACTTAAGTTCATGAACTCCTCTCCCATCCGCTCTTCAAAACCTTTACGCCTAAATTTAGTGAGGAAGGCCAACTTCAGGTCGTCCCATGTGCCAAAAGTTCCTGTTGCTTGTCTCTCATACCACTGAAACGCCGCACCCTTGAAAGTGGCAGGGAATATTGCTAACCAATACTCAGGGGTTCTGGCATTGTTAGCCACACATGCTACCATGAATTCTGCTACATGAAGATCAGGGTCTTCATTGTACTCTCCCTTTAAAACTGGCAATGGGACCACATTTGCTGACATGTCATCAATATTTCCAGGATGGATCTGACTAGGAAGGGGACCTTGAGTCGCCATGGGGACTTCTGTAAAGAGTGCCTTTAGGGCATCAAAGGAGGCTTCTGCTGCAAGCTCGTTCTCAGCTTTGATTTTTGCCTTCTCTCTTCTCACGTACCTCTGGACTCGTTCTAATGATTGCCTCTTTATTGCATCATTCATCAAGGGGTTGGCTTCAACCAGTTGGTCTGGACTCAACAGGATAGTATCAGAGAGGGCTTTAGTCTCTGATGGATTCTCTGGCCAACATCTCCTCTACTTCCTTATTTTCAACATCTCTGAATTCAACTTTCAAACCACTACAGAGGGAAAGATATTCCGTTCTGAAAGTATCAAAACTCATTTTTCTTAGGATTGTTGTTGCATCATTATAATAATGCTAGCTTCTGAGGATTTCAACAGTGTATGTTGTGAAAAACACTATGTCTACCAACTTCTAGTGGGTTGCTAATTGAACAAATAGAAGATTATCAATGCACCCGCATCCTATGTATCTTGCTGTTGAGCATCCACGAACAAATTCCAACTCTTTTCCTTCTTGTCTTCATAAACCTCTACAGACCAAGACTCCTGAAGCTTCTTCACGATCTCCCACTTGATGATGTCTGGAAACTTCTCAATGAATGCCAAATCTTCCATGGATGGTCATTCTCTCTGTTTCTGCTCTTCAGTTTGTTCCCAAACAGTTTGCCACCAAGATGCAAGTTTCTGCTGCTTCAATAGGAAGAGGAAACAGTCCACCACATAGAGCATGCATCATGATGGTGATATGTTTCCGCCATTGTGGGATGAACTTCTTATGGAAAGTGGCTTTGATAATGAGAAATTCCAACTCTTCAGTGGAAGAAGGAACTTTACAAACATCCATTGAATTCTTCTCTTCTTGGCAATGCCATTTCCTTCATTTTCAGCCTCTTTTGGTGCTTGTTGATGGCAAGTTTCCCCGGCTCCGCACCAAAAACATGGAGCCCCAAGAGAAACACCAAGGAAAAGGGAATTCTCTTGCAAGAAAATCTATCTTGTAACATCAACAAGCTTTTATTTCATTCTTTTGATCATCAAAATAAAGAAAACAGCGATTCTTCACGCAGCATCATAGTAGATATCTCCCACGAATTTGATAGAATCAACCATATTCCCCAACCTCTTCACAAAATCCATCAATATAACAAAGAACACAAAGGAATACACCATATTTGAATGGAAATCAATCACATATTATTCATCTTCAATATCTTCATAGTTCTCTTCCTCAATCTCTCACATACAATCACACTGCTTTGATAGATTTGACTATCTTTGGCTCTCTCTCTCTCTCTCTCCATCAATAGTACATCATATCCTCACTACAATACTCAATAATCACTCATAATAATCCTCATTAGGTCTTGGATACACCTCCCAAAAGGTATGTTAGATGTGAAGGGGCACCAGAGACTTCATAGTGTCCTGTGAGATCTGTCTTCTGTCACTGTCTTCTGTAACCTTCTGTGAATCTTCTGTAAATCTTCAGTAGTTACTTCTTCACTTCTTTTGACTTGAATAGAGCTTCCATTCATCCTTTTCCTAAGACAATAACACTTCCCAAAACATCCATACATCCATCATAACACTCAATAGAAACAAACAGAACAGGCCACATAACAATAGAGCAACAGGACTATAGAGCTACAAAAGCTTATAGGAACTTCACAGAAGATCAACAGAACCCATAAAAATTATAAAAACCAAAACAAAACCAATTCAATCTTTCATAAACCTTTCAACACATCCTCAATCATCTCTCAAAGAATTCATTGAACCATCTCAACTACCAAAACAGAAACAAAACAGAAGAAAATAAAAGAAAATCAGGCCTTACAGAACCATACAGAGAGAATTACAGAAGTCTTCAGAACAACATATTTCATCAAAAACCCACATAAACCCTTTCAAACATACTCAAACCACTCCAAACTCTTCAAAACATCTTCAAACTCAAACAATCAACCACCAAAAACAACCATTCAGCAACAAAAACAACAAAAAATCAGCCCAAAAACCAATCATTTCCACACTCAACAAATAGCCGATAAAATGGCTGTAGGACAAACTCCCTTAGGTTGACCTATAGAATTGAAGCCATTTTACTAGTGGAATTATTTTCCCAAGCCTGAGAGTAGCCACTCAAGATTGATGGGATGGGAAGGAGAAATGGAGGTGCAATGTCTAGTTGAGCTAGAATGCCTATCAGAGACTCGACTTCTAGCTATCCATGCACTGATTTGTAAAAAGGCACAACGTAAGACCTGGTTTGACAAGCATGTCAAGCAGCAAGACTTCAATTAGAGTGACCTTGTGTTGTTATACTCAGTCAAAGGCCACAAGAAAAAGATGAAGTTTAGGGGATTAGGTCCTTTTGGAGTTCACACCATCAGCTGAACTGGCAATGTGGAGCTCAAGACCCTAGATGGAGAGGGCATAGTCTTCTTCAATGGTTGCCATATAAAGAAATACTACCCTCCCACATATCCACTACACAAGCCTCCCATGTTAAATTCCCCTGTGAAATTCTGAGCTACCATAATTACAAAAATTGAAGACAATGGTGAAGAAGTAGTGGAACCTGCTTACCTCCGCATAACAGTCATTGCCCAGGAAAACATATACTTTTGATGCATTAATCTATGAGGGAGCCGATTTTAATATCCTAACTCACGATCATTGGACTCAAATCAACTGACCACAACTACAACCCATGAGCACTAAACGCAACCCTTTTGGAGGCTAATCATATGCACTTTTGGAAAAGTGCAAAGTTGTAGTCTCTATCGAGTTTGAGAGCATACCCATGATCTTTTATGTGTTGCTAAATACAAAAGATGCTAATAAGGAATCACTGTTATGATGCACCTTTAAAAAAGAGGGCCATTGCAATGTTGACTACAAGTCGCAACCCATTCCCCTTGTCATTGGCAATGTTTTCATAGTGATAGCTTTTAGCAAAGGGCAACATGACAACCAAGTCTAAGGAGGGGGGTCATGACTTGTCACAACCCACCAAGTCTCACTACCAACAAATCGTTGAGATGAAAGACAAAGCCCATGAACCCAAGTTTAAATGGGTACCTAAATATCAAGGACTACCACCTATAATCAACCAAACACAACCTCGTAAGGCTAGGAATTCATATTCAAAACCTAGGAGGTAGAGAAGAAACTATAGGCATCGACGAATGCTCAAGCCACGGTGGGTCCCCAAGACCTTATTGCAAGTGCAAGGCTATTATGAGGGCAATACTTGGATATGGGTGCCTAAATCCAAGACTTCCAAGTGTACTACTAAAATGCAACACTCAATCTTGTTCACACAAGCCCACATGATAGATTAGAAATCAAAATCACAAACGACTCAAGCTGCAAAGTCCATAGATCCCAAAGCCACTAAGCCTCCATAGCCTCAACAAGTCTATTGATCAAAACTACAGCTTGATGCCTCCAAAATGCCTTAACCTAGCACTTCTAGTGCCCCTAAGGCCTCACAAGTATCTAGCAGTATAACATCTACGTTACAAGTCATGCTTAGTGCGCAAGTGACTAAACCACTCCCTCTTAGGAGTAGCCAAAACTGCAAACCTCAGCTGGCAGACATGTCTAGCCTAGTCAAACCTCAACCTCTCATGGGCCTAAAACCCTCTTGTGAGTGACAATAAATTATTACCTTGGCCTTGAACTTAGTTGAAAATATAAGGGATGATTTGGTCACTTACTTTTGATGTTTGGACTCTACATTTACTACACTTGCTAAAAGCTATGACCGATTAGACCTAGGCCATTTAGAAGAGCCTTTAGTAAAAGAGGTAGATACTCTGCCCTGCTCTTGAAAGGAAGTAGAATTTGTATTTTTAAAGGCTCTCAAGGAAGCTAAAGAGTTGATTGCCACCAAGATTTCCCGTGAGCATGCGCACAAACAACAACTCATCGCATCATATGACAAGAGAATGGTCCCTGCTACCACAAACTAGGAAATTGAAGAGTTGAAAAATCTTGCTGACAATGACTCCTCTTTCTTGCGAAAATGGTATGCTCTCCAACTTCCATGGGAGCTAAAGGGCTGCCAAATCATGACCAACGCTAAGCAAATATGTGCAAACAAACCCTCGGAGGATGGCCCATCTTATGTAGCTCCAACCTCCTATCGGGTGTTGACCACCATTTGCAACCAACCCCTAGAAGAGCACATCATGACCCACCCCTATTTAGATCACATTTTGACTGAGGAGGAGTTACACATTGCTAGCCAAATAGGCTTTGCTGACTTCCAAATGGATGTCCTCACTTACATCACCCACGTAGGAATCTGATTTTTCAACATGGACCACTATGCTAACATGGAGTACAACTTGAACTTCTACGCTTAGCTCATGTGAAAGTGGAACACCATGAGCATGTGTTGAATGGCCTTAACCCTTCAACCTCTGATCTTAGATAGGATTCTTCTCATTTCCAAGGGGGGAGGGGGTAAGGTGTGGAATATAAAAACAAATCCTAAACCTCAATCAACATCCAAAAGTAGAAAATAATGGATAAAAAGCAACTTATGATTGAGGAAAAGTGTCATAAGTTTTTTGGGGAATGCATGGATTGTTTGAAGGAAAATTATCTTTCTGTACTTAAGCATTTTAGTTTTCCATAAGCACACAACCATTTTCTACATGTCTTTCCACAAGAAATTATATGAAGAATAGTAATGGTGAGCTCTGGCTTCATGATAGACACCTACAATGGCAGGACAAGAGAAAACTAGCAAGTTGCCATTCTCACAGGAATAGTAATGGTGAGCTCCGGCTTCATGATAGACACCTACAATGGCAAGACAAGAGAAAACTAGCAAGTTGCCATTCTCACAGGAAGAGTAAGTAGAGTATGGCCTCTTAGTGGAGACGAGGGCCTTCAACCAATCCAAGTTCAAGCATGTCCTGAATTTGGAAGATGTAGCTATGGAAGAGCAAGACATAAAGCAAATTGTGGATCAATGCAATCTGCAAAAGTATGTGGAGAAAGTTGTCCAAGAGATGGACTATAGTAAGTGCACAGAGTTTCTTTGTACCTTCAATAGGAATTGTGACACCATGATTGTATGGCAAGGAGAGGCCATCTGCCAATGAGCTAACCCCAAAGCTAGTGGAGAGAGCATTGGGTCTAGCCAAAAAAGTTGAGAGATGGCCAAAAAGGGATGTGTATAGCATGCTCAGAATGGAAAAAGTTTTGGTCCACACTAATGATGGCATTGGCTTAGCTAATATCCCTAACCCAGAAGTCCACCAACTACAAGCCAAGATGGTGCATGCCTTGTTTTCCAACCAAAGGTACGATGTGCTAATGAGCAAGATCAATGTGCTGATTATAGAAAGCATTGCATAAAAATCTTTAAATGAAGCGAACTTGAACGACTTCCTGCGGAAGACAATTGAGACCTCAACAAAGGCGTTGGCTATAGGTGGAAGACCCGCAAGTGGAGAGTCCCCAGCCTCCAAGACAAGAAAGAATTCATAATCTAAGGCCTCAACCATAGGATTTGGTGGGGTCTTGACTGCCATCATCAGGGAGGCATTGGGGGAAGCACAAGGCAAAGAAGAAGCTGATGAGACACCAAACAAGTCACCTTCCCACCATGAGCAGGAACACTCAAGTGAGAGAATTGTGAGTGACAAAGAAGGAGAACAAGAAACACAGTCTAGCCACCACGGAGGGGCCAAAAAGTCCAAGAAGAAAACCCCCCAAGAGAAGGTGAAAGAAGAGAGAAGGAAGAAAGAGAAAGCTGACGTGCAAAAGGGCACAAAGAGAATCCAAGGAGGTTGAGGAAGAAAGGAAAAGAAAAGAAAAACCTGAGTTGGAGAAGATAGAAGAGGAGTCTAAGAGAGCCGGAGAGGAGAGAAAGAGAAGAGCAGAAGAAGAAACAGAAGAGATACAGAGGAAGGAAGAAGAGAACATAACTCGAGAACTTTATTAAGTTTTTGAGAGTGTAATGCACTTGAGCAGTACACACAAAAGTCGTCCATAAAAACCCACAAAGATTTCCCAATGAAAGAGTAAGTACCCAACCAACCCATCTTGAAAAGATAGCATATGCATTCATCAGCAGACCAAAAGGCATTACTCTATAGCAGAAGCATTCCCATGGGGTAATGAATGTTGTTTTCTTCTGATCTTCTTCTACTATTCTGATTTGGAAATATCTAGAGTATCCATCACATACACTAAAAAATTCATGACTAGCAATTTGATCCAAGATCTCATCCTAAAACGGACGATGATAGTAGTCCCTCTTATTAGTAGCTACACTAAGAGGCTTGAAATCAACACATACTCTCCACTTTCCTTTCTTCTTTGGCCTGATTACAGTAGGAGACACCCACTCTACATCATCAACAAGATAGATAAATCTTGCATCAAGCAACTTTTGAATTTAGTGTAAAGAAGCTAATTCCCACAGCAAGCTATTAAACTGAAAATACAAGAAATAGACATAAAATGCCAAGGAACCATAGCCAAGGTGGCTAGGCATGAAATGATATTGCCAATGTTGGTTGAGAATCGAATGATGAGTGGCTGCAACATGGTATGCACCCCAAGCTATGGTGGCCAAGATTATTCACCCTCTTAGATGGTGGGAGGTTGAGACCTCAAACAAGTAATGTTGTATAATGGAAAAAAGATGATTCACATGTTACATCTCCACCTTTTATACTTAACCCTAGCCTACCCTAGACTAAGGCATTTATGCTTTATTACAAGCCATCCCATCCTAAAAGAGCTTTGTCCTCAAAGCTGGAATTGGGACAATTTACAAGGAAAGTTTACAAGGATAACTGTGTAAGTGATGAATCCATGCTGTAATAAAAATCCAAACTAAAGAAGATCTCATATGTCAATGAAGTACAAGTGTGAAATTTGAATTGACTGCTAGAACTTGTCCAAAATAGGCTACTGCACAAGAATGGCCATAACTTGAAGAAGAAATGTCCAACCATCATGTATGAGCTATAGAAATGTAGAGGACAATCCCTAGTATCTAGCCATGCCATAAAAATCTTTATTTTTATGACAAAAATTTAATATAGCAAGTTATCCTGTTAAGATATTACTCTGTTTCTTGCAAAATTCATGGAAAAGAATCAAGGTATGATGATGGTTTCCAAGTAGACTCTTCCATGGGCAAACCTCACTATTTAATAAGGTATTCCAGCAGCGAATGGTTCCTTAAAACATTTTCTCTTTTGTTAATAACCTTTTTAGGCTCATAAATAATAAGACCATCTTCATCCGTGGGAGGTAACTCCTCTAAAACCTTTATGGATGGACCCACATATTTCTTAAGTTGGGAAACATGGAAGGTAGAATGAATCCTTGTTGAAGAAGGCAAATCAAGCTTGTGTGCAAGCTCACCAACTCATTTAAGGATTTGATAAGGCCCATAGTAACGATGAGCCATCTTATTATGATCGCCTTTGAGAGAAGCATACCTAGATTTAGGCACTTTGAGAAATACCCAATCTCCTTCTTCAAAATCCAAAGGTCTCCTCTTTTCATCAGCACAAGACTTCATAACATCTTGTGCCTTCCTAATGTTTTCATTTCATTGATGCAAAAGAGCTTCCATTTTCTCAACTTCAGCCTTGGCTTGTGGATTCATGTCTTTATGAAAAAGGGCTGAATGTATTTGCACTTTGTACCCATAAAGTGCTTCAAATGGCGACATACCAATGCTCATATGATGAGTGTTATTATAATAGAATTTAGCAAGATGTAACCAATGATCCCACAAAGCTTGAGTGTCATGGCAAAAATGATGAAGATAGACTTTCAACCATTTATTGACAGGCTCCGTTTGGCCATCGGTTTGGGGATGATATGCCGTGCTAGGAGTCAAAATTCTTCCCATAGAAGTGAATAAACTCCTCCAAAAACTTCCCATGAACTTAGTATCACGATCGGATACTATTTTCAATGGCATACCATGAAGCTAAAATATACATTCCATGCACTTGTTTAGCCACTTGCTTTGCTATAAATTGAGCCTTGGTAGGGATGAAATGACTTGATTTAGTCAACTTGTCCACTACCACATAAATGCTATTCCATCCATGCTTTGTTGTATATAACCCTACAATAAAATCCATTGTAATATTATTCCACTTGCCTTGAGGAATAGGAAGTGGCTAAAGTAAACCACCGGGTAGAAGAGAGGAGTCTTTATTTTGCTGACACGGAAGACATTGCATAACATAATCCTTAACATCCCTCCAAATGCCCTTCCAATAGAAACTCTTATGGATATTTTTAAATGTTTTGAACAACCCATGGTGTCCCGATAAAGGTGAAGAGTGCATCTCATGCAAGATACAGTCTTTGAAAGAAGATTGTGGTGTCAAGAATACTCTACCACAATACCATAAAATATCGTTGTGCCATTTGAAACTTGGATACTCTTCTCCTTTGCCTTGCTAAAATTCCTTCATCATCTTTGATGCTTGCTTATCTAGCAAATACTCCTCTTGAATGTCATGGATCCAATCCTTATGCACAATTGAAATGGTAGAAATGGAAAATACCCACATTCTTGATAAGCCATACGCCACCACATTATCTTTTCCATCCATATAAGATATCTCAAAGTCATATCCTTGAAGAGTAGCTAACCATCTTTGTTGCTTGGGAGATAAATTTGGTTGTGAAAGGAAGTATTTCAACACATAATGATCACTTTTGACCTTGAAATGGCTGCCATATATGTAATGATGCCACTTTTTGATAGCATGCAATATTGCTAACATCTCTTGCTCATAAACATGTAATTGACGCTCCTTGTCATCAAGCTTTCGACTCTCATAAGTTATGACTCCATGATCTTGACATAAAACAGTCCCAATTCCTTTTCCACTAGCATCCATGCAAATGATTAACTCCTTATAGAAATTCGAGCATACAAGAATGGGTGCTGAAATTAGAAGAGATTTCAGCTCATTGAAACTTTGATTGGTGATGGAGTCCCAAAAGAAAGCCTCCTTTTTGAGTCTATCCATCAATGGAGCCACCACATGAGCATAATTCTTGATGAACCTTCTATAGAAGGATGATAATCCAAGGAATCCTCTCAAAGTGGTTGCATTCATAGGAGTAGGTAATTCTTTAACACATTTTACCTTATTGGGTTCCACTCTAATCCCTTGTTCTCCCACAACATGACCTAAGTATTCAACTTTATCTTTCATGAAATAACACTTTGTCATCTTGGCAAAGAGTGTGTGTCTTCGTAATGTGTCAAAGACCTCTCTCATATGCTTCAAATGTTCATCCTTGGATTTGCTATAGATTAGGATATCATCAAAGAAAACAAGGATTATTTTGAACAAGAAGGGCTGTAATATTTTATTCATGAGGGCTTGAAAGTAGCGTATGCGTTGCAAAGCCCAAGTGGCACAACCAAGAACTGATATAACCCTCTTTCAGTCCTAAAGGCTGTTTTGAACTCATCTCCTTCCTTCATTTGAATTTGATGATAACCCAATCGAAGATCTATTTTGGTGAAGACCTTTGCATCTTTATGCTCATCCAAAAGATCATCAATTCGGGGAAGAGAATACATTTTCTTGACTGTTGACTTGTTCAAATCTCGCAATAATCAATACACATGCAAAATGATCCATCCTTCTTTTTTACTAAGAGCACGGGAGAGGCAAAAGTGATTGACTTTGTTGGATTAAACCCATTTGCAACAATTATTTGACTTGTCACTCCACTTCTTTCCTTTCAAACTTGGACAAGCAATAGGGAGGTTTGTTGATGGGCTTTGTATTAGGTAACAAATCAATAGGATGGTCAACCTCTCGCTTTGGAGGTAAAGATGATGGTGGCTAAAATAAATCCTTGTATTCCTCCTATAGCTCTTTCAATCTTGGATCCCTTTTCTTTGAAGAAGAAGATGGCTGATTTGTTGATTGCCCTTCATCTACTTTTGCAAGCAAAAGAGTGAAGATGCATGACTTGGCATTGATTTCTTTTCGTAACTTCTTCATGGAGATTAGTTCTATTTGTTTGTGGTCTATGCCTTTCAACTCTATGTGATGTTCTTGCCAATTAAATCCCATTTGCATTTGCTCCAAGCCTAAGGTGAATTTTCCAAGTGTTTTCAGTCAATTACATCCAATGACAATGTCAATAGGTTCCATATCCAAAGTGATCAAGTCTACATGTATTGTGCAAGAGGGTGATAACTCAATTGAAGTGCATAGACACACTTCTTTACTAGCCTCATATGCACCATTGGCAACTTGTATCTGCAAGGAAGAGTCCATATTAATGGGTAGAAACTTCATCCCATTCAAAGATTTGGTGTTGATGAAGCTATGAGTGCTGACCATATCCACTAAAATATGTGAAACCTTGCCATTAATGAAACCTTTGAGTCTAAGTGTATTTTTCCCTTTGCAATCGGTCCATGCATCATGTGAGATGGTACACAAGGAAGCATGAGAATCATGAGTATCACCTAGATCAAATGGAAATCCATCCATGGGATCATAAAATTCTTCATTGGTGGCATGCTCTTCTTCATGAATCTCATCAACCATTGGGTATGCATTAACATGCAGTAAATTCCCCTTCTTGATCTTCTTCTTCTTCCACTTCCTCATCTTGAGTGATCACCATGTTGATTTTTGAGTTCTTAGCTTTACACTTCAGCTTATGATCTTGTGACCACCTCTTCCCACATTTAAAGCATAATCCTTTTACATGCATTTCTCTAAGCTTCTCGTGAGGAAGGAAGTTGTTGTTAGAACTGTTTTGGGGCAGTTTAGGAGTTCACCCTATTTAGAGGCATAAATAGTGGAAAATGTTGGCACTTTGTTGTTATAACTGTTTTGACTGTTATAACCTCTGTTTTCATGCCTAAAAGAGTCTCTTGATTGGCTGAGAACTTGCCCATATTTTGTAGGTTGATTGGAAATATTATTCCCCATACTCCTTTGCTAGAAATTTCCTGCATCTCTCTTATACTTCAAGGAGTATCTTTCAGCCAATTGTATGGCCTCATGTAATGTTTTTGGTTGTTGAGCTCCTACCTCTAATGATAGGGTAGGATCAAGACCAAAAATGTATTTATTCAACTTAGCAAAATCTAAAATGCCTTCAATATACATGGAAAGATTCAAGTGTTGGAATAGTGTCTAACGGACATTCCTCTTTGAGCGCATGCATACCATCTTCTTTGAAGCCTTTCTTTTTCCAAAGGAGACACAAAGACATCAATCATGGCTTGCTTGAACTCCTCCCAAGAGTCAAAGTTTAGCCCAATCTTGTGTATGTAATGCCACCAAGTATAGGCGTAACCTTCAAGATGAAGAGCCGCGAAATAAATCTTGGCTTCTTCACTTCTAGGATAAAGGGTGAAATATAACTCAAGATTATTGATCCACTCCTCCCATTCTAAAGGTAAAGCATTATCTTCTTTGAAATTAGTGATATTGATATTTTTCTTATATTCTTTTTCATTGTAAGATGGCTACCCATGAGAATGTTTTCTCCATGAATCTTTGTTCCATGAAATTTTCCTAAAAGTAGGTGGCCCAAAACCATGAGATGAAGGTTGTTCATTTGAAACATGCTCTTGGTTTGGGATGTCATGAGCTGATCTTCGCTCATCATGCCTTCCACCTTCATGAACTTGATTTTTGAATGCATTTCCTTTTTGTGCATTTGAGGGTTGATGATAAAAAATATTATGAAGGGGTCACATCCATGATAATCATTATCCCATTGAGTATTGGCTTGTTCCCCTTCATGTCTATGATTATCTTTTGGGCTACTAAACTGAGGCATTGGGGTATGAATGCCATGAATTTGTGAAGGATGATGGTTACCCCTCACTCTAGATGGTTCTCCCCTTTCAAAAGTGTGCATAACTAGCGAGGACTTATATTTGCTTGGATGGGAAGGATTAGCAACAAAGGGAATTGCATGGGAGTCTTCAATAGTTTGAGGTTCTCTTTGTGGCTTGCTTCCAATATCCTTTATGGTAGAGATGAGATTTTGGAATAAAGATTTGTTGCTTTACTGCAAATCAGGGATTCCTTGGTTTACTTCTGCCATCCCTTGCAACAAACCTTGATTCATATGTGTTAAACCTTCATTCAAAGCTTTCAAATCCTTAGAAAGGCCTTCATTGACATGTCCCAACTCTTTTGTCAGTAAGAGATAATCATTCCCTGCATGCTCTACATGTATGTCATGTTGTCCTTGATGTGTGCTGTAAGCAATCCCAATGCTTAATTCTTTATTTATTTGATCAACATTATGGACTTCAGTTGTGTAATTTTGATCCTCTTAGACGTCTTGACACCATCATTCAATGCCTCAGTAATGGAATCTTTCTTCTTATTCCTAGCCATTAGGAGACAGTGATGTAGTGGTAGATAGTTTGTCACTTAATTCCTTGTTTCTCTCAAAATATAGCACCAATCCCAATTCTTATTGAGATGGCAAGCTCAACATGTGCGGACATTGATGATGGACACCTGGCTAGATGGGTTCGCACATCTACACTTAGCATGTTGGTGGTTATTATGATACTCACATGGCCACTGACTTATCACTTATTATATTTAGTTTGTTACACCTACCTACAGCTGGCAAAGACATAGCACCAAAATCGATTAGTGTAGTCGGTTATGCACTGTTTGACTTAGTAGGCCACTTTCCTTTATGTTGTATCTTATCTATACTTTGTGTACATTGTATAGTGTGTGGAAGAAGAAGAAAAAACCAACAAGAAAATCTTTTGGCCTCCATCTCTCTTCTTGTGTTCTTGAGTAAGCTTCCTCTTGTGTATACAGTGTGTGTTTGGCGCCGCAGCTCAAGCAAGTCCCCCCACCACGCGATTCTTGACATGGTATCAAAGCTGTGCCATTGAGAGAGGCTGATTTCGAAGGCTGAAGTGAAGGAGAAGAAGCAAGGTTCGAGCAAGCAAGCCACGAGTAAGAAGCTCTCCCATTCTTCCACTCTCTCTCTTGGATAGTGCCTGTGGAGGCACCGAAAGCAGGGTCAAGCAAAAAGCTTAGATTGTTGTGAGATTTTCTGTACGAGCAAATCACTGTATATTCTGCAATTCAACCCTTTAGGGCTATCCCACAGTTATTTTGTGCGTCTGAGGCCGTTTCAGGCCCCGTTTTAGAGCCGCAAGGTTGCAAACAACAGTTTCAAGGTACACTATGATTTCGGCTGTATTGACCGAAAGTGGGTGCACAGATTGCGAATCTATAACTTTTGAGGTGTTTGCAGGAAGCAAACATAAGATTTATCTGCAAATAGGTTGTAGATTACATGTACTATTGAGCAATCAGTGAAAAAGGTTGCTTGGTGCAGTGTTGTGCACGTGTTGTGAAAGATTGCAGAAGAGTAGCTTGTTGTGTTGTATCCTTGTTTGTAATAATGGCAGAGAACAGTGGAAATCCCATTATTGAGAAGCTCGACAAGAATAACTACCCTTCATGGAAGTTTCGTGTGGCGAACTTTCTCATTGGGAACGGCCTTTATGAGTTTGTCTTAGGTGAAGAAAAGGAGCCAGAGTTGGGTATCCCTCTGATTGTGCATATGAATTAAAAGCATGAAAAGAGTGGAATGTGAAAGATAAAAAAGGTGATGTACTAGTTATCTACATTCATTGATAATACTATGTTGGGACATATCAGGAATGCAGAAACTTTACATGCAGCTTGGATAATTTTTGAGAGCATGTTTTCAGTAAATACAAAGGCATGAAAGATTCAACTCAAGCAAGAGTTGAATGCCTTGAAGAAAGAGAAAATATCTGTCAATGAGTATGTGTTGAAGGTAAGGAGCATTGCAGATGCTTTAACAGTGATTGATGCAATGCCGGATGATGATGATTTGGTTTCATCCACTCTGAGTGGTCTTAACAATGAGAAGCCATGGAAATCATTTACTACTTCAGTATATGTACGGAAGCCATTTCCAAATTTTGATGAGTTGATCTCTCTCATGATTACTGAAGAGATCAATATGTAGGGTGATCATCTGAAAGAAATGGTGAAGAGGTTCAGGAAGGGGACGTGGTAGATCCTCTTCGAGAAGCCGTGGTATGTGACGTGCTGGCGATAACCAGCAAAATAGGTTCAATCAACAGTTTGGTGAAATGCAGGTTTCTAGAGGGAGAGGAAACTTTAGAGGAAGGGAGAGATCTTGAGGAAGAGGTGGATGGCAGAATAGAGATTCTAGCAATTCTGCTATTTTTTGCCATTATTGTGGCAAAACATGCCATATTGTAGCCCATTGCTATGCAAAGAATGATGATATTCGCAATGGTAAATTATGACAGAATGAAGACAAAAATGAGTATCTGTTTGTTATGCAGCATATGATGAATGTAGTTACAGGAAAGGGGACACATGATGATGTATGGTATGTCGATTTAGGTGCATCTAATCATATGACCAGTCATGTTGAATGGTTTGGAGAGATGTAGAACTTACAAAACCCAGGTTATGTGCAGATGGGTGATGATTCATGCCACCCAATTTCACACATTGAAAAGGTTCCCTTGTCCTTGTATGATGGCCAGACAAAGAGTCTGATAGATGTATTACATATGCCATCAATTACAAAGAATCTAGTATCTATTGGCCAAATGGTAGAGCAGGGGTTGCAAGTCTGATTCAATGCAAAAGGTTATTTTGTAGAAGAATTTAATGATAAGTGTAGGTTGGTCACAAAAGGAAGTAGAGTTGGCCGAATGTTCACTTTGGATGCTGGAATTCCTGCAATGGATGTTGTTATGTATGCTAAAGGAAAAGGAGTAGTTGCAGATATTAAAATATGGCATAAACGTATTGGACATGTAAATGTGCAAAGGCTGAAATTAATGCAATCCAGAGGATTGGTTACAGGGTTGCCTTCTTTTAGAGTTGTAGAATGCATAAAGCCTATGAAGCATACCAGTTTGGTAAGCAGGCAAGACGACCCTTCTCGCATGATAGAGAAGTGAGTAGAAAAATACTTGATGTAGTGCATACAGATGTTTGGGGACCTACACAGAATATATCTCTCGGTGGCAGCAAATACTTTGTCACATTTATTGATGACTGTTCAAGGAAGTTATGGGTATACTTCATGAAGGAAAAAAGTGATGTGTTTGAGCACTTCAAATATTTTAAGGTATCTGTTGAAACAGAAACAGGCTTAAAAGTAAAGTGCTTGAGATTAGATGGAGGGGAAGAGTACCTCTCTAATGAGTTCAGTGGCTTCTTGAGGACTCATGGGATAAAGAGGCAATTTACTTGCAGGTATACCCCACAGCAAAATGGTGTTGCAGAAATAAAAAGCAGGCATATTGCAGAAGTTGCATGGGCATTAATGGTTGAAAAGAATATGCCCAAACATTTTTGGTCTGAGGTTGCCCATACTGTTATTTACATTATGAACATAACTCCCACAATTGTAGTTCATGGGATGACTCCTGAAGAATGCTTTACTGGCAAGAAGCCTGATGTAGCACACTTGAAGCCAGATGAGCTACGGAAGAAGCTTGATCCAAAGGCAGAAAAATGTGTTTTTATTGGATACTCTTTAAAGCAGAAAGGGTATCACTGTTATAACCCTATCACAGGTGAGTTCAGAGTGAGTAGGGATGTTATCTTTGATGAGATGGGAAGTTGGTTTACACCTGCTAGTGATGTTTTGGATGATGATAATGATCAGGACAGCTATGTGCAGAAAGATAAACAAGAATCACAGAGTCTTAGTGGACTAGAAACATCATCTGGTACTACACCTACAATGAGCCCTTGGTCTGGGAGTAGCCCCACATCTTCAAGTGGATCTATAAGTGTTGCAGGAAAGAAAAAAGGAAAGAAGAAAGTGCTGGATGGTAATGATGCATCTACCAGTCATTTGGGATTGGATAGAGATTCTAGTGGTTTGGAGAGCTTGGATGATGAGCTTGGTATTCCTTCTGTTAGGACACCAGGTGTACAGAGAGCTCATAGTAATGTAAAGGATCCATTGAGTGATCCGATGGTACGCAAATCTAGCAGGGCCAGATACCCTGTTAAAAGATTTGGTTTTGAAGGTTATGCAGCTCACCATTATGCTTATATGGTGAAACTAGTTGAGGATGTTGAGCCCACTTATTTTGAGGATGTTGTTGGTCATGCTCATTGGGATGCAACAATGGATGAGGAGATGGCTGCATTAGAAGTCAATAAGACTTGGGATTTGGTACCCTTACCTAAGGGTAAGAAAGCTATTGGTTATAAGTGGGTTTACAAAGTCAAGCATAATGCAGATGGTTCAATTAGTAGGTATGAAGCTAGGCTGGTTGCAAAAGGCTATGCTCAAACATATGGCATAGATTATGAAGAGACATTCAGTTCAATTGCTAGGATGGCAACTGTTAGATGTGTGATTACCTTGGCAGCAGCCAAAGGTTGGAGTTTGCAGAAAATGGATGTTAAGAATGCCTTCTTGCATGGTGAATTGCAAGAAGAAGTGTATATGGATCAGCCAGTAGGTTATGAGGATTTAGAGCATCCTACATATGTGTGCAGGTTAAATAAGGTGCTCTATGGGCTGAAGCAAGCACCTAGAGCATGGTCTGACAAGATTGGAGAGTATCTTGTCAATATTGAATTTTGTATTTCTGATGTTGATCACTCACTTTATGTGAGAAAGGGAGATGTAGGTTTGGTCATCATAGTCATCTATGTGGATGAATTGATTATTACAAGTGAAAGTGACAATGGGATTGCTGAAGTTAAGGACTTCTTGAAGAAGAAGTTTGACATGAAAGATTTGGGTGAGCTGAGATACTTTCTTGGTATTGAGGTGATCATATGTGATGATTGTATATGGCTATTCCAAAGGCAGTATGGCTTGGATATGTTATCCAAGTATGGTATGACAGCATGTAAGCCCCTTTCAGTACCATTGGAGCAAAAT
Source organism: Lygodium microphyllum (assembly GCF_053477565.2). NCBI lineage: Eukaryota > Viridiplantae > Streptophyta > Polypodiopsida > Schizaeales > Lygodiaceae > Lygodium > Lygodium microphyllum. The sequence goes on along the minus strand of NC_141156.1, from coordinate 8,386,635 downwards.
GTGAAGTTGAGTGCTGATGTTGGGGATGTGATAGAAGACCCTACTATGTTCAATAGGATAGTAGGGAGTTTGATTTACATGACTATCACAAGGCCAGACCTAAGCTATGTTGTTGGCCTTGTCAGTCAGTTTATGTAGATGCCTAGAAAGCCTCATTTGGATGCAGTTAGACATATATTGAGGTATGTGAAGTCCACTTTACATTATGGACTTTTTTATGAGGTAGGTAAGGACGTATGGGTCTTTGGATACACAGATGTAGATTGGGCTGGTAGCATGTTAGATAGAAGATCTATAAGTGGATTCATGTTTTCCCTTGGTAGTGCAGCAGTTACATGGAGCAGCAAAAAGCAACCTACAATTGCTTTATCGAGTACAGAGGCTGAGTATAGAGGTGCTGCTATGGCAACATGTGAGGTGGTATGGCTACAAAAGTTATTAGATGATTTGGACGTGTAGGGAGATGGTCCAATTGTCATTCATTGTGACAACGTGAGCAGCATACAGCTAGCTAGGAATCTAATGTTCCATGCTAGGACACAACACATTGAGGTGCACTACCACTTTGTGAGAGAGAAGGTACTTGCAGGAGAGATTGACTTGGTATATGTCAGCACACAGGATCAGATAGCTCACATTTTCACAAAGGCATTGGGTGCAGAGAAGCTTCGAAAGTTTCGAAGCTTAATTGGAGTTGCAGAGATAGAGTTGAGCTTAAGGGGGAGTGTTGAGATGGCAAGCTCAACATGTGCAGACATTGATGATGGACCGCCTAGCTATATGGGTCTGCACATCTACACTTAGCATGTTGGTGGTCATTATGATACTCACATGGCCACTGACTTATCACTTATTATATTTAGTTTGTTACACCTACGTACAGTTGGCAAAGACATAGCGCCAGTCGATTAGTATAGTCAGTTATGTACTGTTTGACTTAGTAGGCCACTTTCCTTTATGTTGTATCTTATCTATACTTTGTGTACATTGTATAGTGTGTGGAAGAAGAAGAAAAAATCAGCAAGAAAACGTTTTGGCCTCCATCTCTCTTCTTGTATTCTTGAGTGAGCTTCTTCTTGTGTATACAGTGTGTGTTTGGCGCCACAGCTCAAGCAAGTCCCCCCACCACACAATTCTTGACAATTCTTAATAGCTCTATGGGAATATTATTATATGGGAATATACCAGATTTCAAAAGATATTGAATTGGGTTGGATACTTTGGGTGGAACAATGTCAAACAATGTCACCCTGTATGCTGACTGGGTGCTGACTCAATATACCTAGTGTCAAAAAATTAGCAATAACTTGAGCTCCCAATCTCAGATCACCAAAATTTTTTATTCGACTCAGAGCTTAGGATTCCCTATTTGAATGGAGCTATCAAGTTCTTAATTCGGATTAGGAGAGAATTTGCTGTGATTGAATCTTCATGTCTGAATAGGAAATTCCTGCACCCTGTCCACCACCTGTAAGTACCATGTTTGACCCTGTAGGAATATCCTGAGTGGAGAAAACTCTTTTAAACCAGTGTAGCAACCAAAAGAGGATTATGGGGCACCTATAGGGCTCAAGAATAACCTGTAGATTGGTATATACCTTGTTGAGTGCTAAAATGATATGTTTTTTCGGCTGGTTTTTTGTTATTTTTGTTGTTGAATGGTTGTTTTTGGTGATGGATTGTTTGAATTTGAAGATGTTTTGAAGTGTTTGGAATGGTTTGAGTATGTTTGAAGGGTTTATGATGGTTTTTGATGAGGATATGTTGTTCTGTAGGGTTCTGTAATTTTTTCTATTTGGTTCTGTAAGGTCTGATTTTCTTCTGTTTTATTTCTGTTTTGGTAGTTGAGATGGTTGAATAAATGTTTTGAGAGATTATTGAGGTTGTGTTAAATTTTTTATGAAATATTGAATTGGTTTTGGTTTTGTTTTTATGGTCTCTGTTGATCTTCTGTAAGATTATGTGGTTCTGTTATTCTGTATTTCTGTTGCTCTGTGGTCTGTTCTGTTTGTTTTTGTTGAGTGTTATGTTGGATGTATGGATATTTTGAGAAGTGTTTTGTGTTAGGAAAGGATGAATGGAAGATCTATTAAAACTAATTGAAGTGAAGAAGTAGCTGAGCTGAAGATTCATAAAAGGTTATAGAAGAACAATGACAGAAGCCAGATCTCACAAGACACTATGATGTCTCTGGTGCCTCTTCGCATCTGACATACCTTTTGGAAGGTGTATCCACGACCAGGAGAGAAGAATTGAGTGCCATTCTTGAGTATTGTAGTGAGGAGATTATGTACTATTGATTAAGAGAGAGAGAGAGAGAGAGAGAGAGAGAGAGAGAGTCAAAGATAGCCAATTCTATCAAAACAATGTATCTATCTATGAGAGATTGAAAACTATGACAACAATGAAGATGAATACTATGTGATTATTTCCATTAAAAAATGGTGTATTATTATTTTTTCCTTGTTCTATTGATGGATTCTATGAAGATGTTGAAGATTATGGTTGATTCTATTAAATCCGTGGGAGATATCTACTATGATGTTGTGTGAAGATTTGTTATTTTCCTTGTTGTGGTTCTTTAAAGAATGAAACAAAAGCTTGTTAATGATACAAGATAGATTTTCTTGCAGTAGAAACCCCTTTTCCTTGGTGTCTCTCTTGAGGCTCCATGTTTTTGGTGTGCAGCCGGGGAAACTTGCCATGAACAAGCATCAGAAGAGGTTGAAAATGAAAGAAATGACATTGCCAAGAAGAGGAAAATTCAATGGATGCTTGCAAAGTTCCTTCTTCCATTGAAGAGTCAGAGATTCTTATTGTCAAAGGCACTTTCTACAAGAAGTTCATCCCACAATGGTGGAAACATATTACCATCATGTTGCAAGCTCTATGTAGTGGACTATTTCCTCTTCCTGTTGAAGCAGCAAAAATTTGCATCTTGGTGGCAAATTGTTTGGAAACAAAATTGAAAAGTAGAAACAGAGAGAATGACTATCCATGGAAGATTTGGCATTCATTGAGAAGTTTCCAGGCATCGTCAGGTGGGAGATCGTGAAGAAGCTTCAGGAGTCATGGTCAGTGGAGATTCACGAAAACAAGAAAGAAAAGAGTTGGAATTTGTTTGTGAATGCTCAACAACAAAATACGTGTGGGATGTTTGGTGTTCTGACAACCTTCTGTTTGTTCAATTAGCAACCCATTGGAAGTTGGTAGACACAGTGTTTTTCACAACATATACTATTGAAACCATCAGAAGCTAGCATTATTATGATGATGGCACAATAACAACCCTAAGAATAATGAGTTTTGATACTTTCAGAACGGAATATCTCCTCCTCTATAGTGGTTTGAAAGTTGAATTCAGAGATGTTGAAAAGAAAGAAGTAGAAGAGATGTTGGCCAGAGAATCCTCCAGAAACTGAAGCACCTCTCTGATTCTATTCTGTTGAGTACAGACCACCAATTGGTTGAAGCCAACCCCCTGATGAATGACGCAATCAAGAGGCAAGTGCTAGAAAGAGTCCAGAGGTACGTGAGAAGAGAAAATGCAAGAATCAAGGCTAAGAACGAGCTTGCAACAGCAGAAGCCTCCTTTGACGCCCTAAAAGCACTCTTTACAGAAGTCCCCATGGCAACTCAAGGTCCCCTTTCTAGTCAAATTTGTCCTAGAAATATTGTTGACAGGCCAGCAAATGTAGTCCCATCGCCAATTTTTAAGGGAGAGTACAATGAAGACCCCAATCTTCATGTAGCAGAGTTTATGGTAGCATGTATGGCTAACAATGCCAGAACCCCTAAGCATTGGTTAGCGATATTTCCTGCCACTTTCAAGGGCACGGCGTTTCAATGGTATGAGAGACAAGCAGTAGGAAATTTTGGCACATGGGACAGCCTGAAGTTGGCCTTCCTCACTAAATTCAGGCATGAAGGTTTTGAAGAGTGGATGCGAGAGGAGTTCATGGACCTAAGTCAGCCCTCTGGAGAAAGAGCACAAGCTTATGTCTCGTGAATGGAATCCATCCTGAAGAGATGGACTAACTATCATTTGGACGAAGGTATCCAAAAAGGAGTGTTCCTCAGAGGCCTACAACCAGAAGTTCACAAGTTCGCAGAATTGAGAAGACTAGTCAATCTACAAGCTGTAGTGGAAGGTGCAAGATTGTATGACGAAGTTGAAGCAAGGTTGTCAATGACTCCAGGAAGAGGAGTCTTACCTCCTCCCATGCCAGGAATGGTATACCCACCAAATGCAGTCCCAAGGATAGTTTCCTACCCCTATTCCCAAATGCAAATAGTGCTGCAGTACAAAGCACCTAATCCACAATGGCCACAGACAATAATGCCTCAAATGATGGTTCAACCACAACAACAGTGGCCTCAAACAATTCCTACAATGGTGACTCAACAACAGTGGAACCTTACCAAAATAATACACCATTTTTGAATGGAAATAATCACATAGTATTCATCTTCATTGTCTTCATAGTTCTCTCTCTCAATCTCTCATAGATGAATACATTGTTTTGATATAATTGGCTATCTATGACTCTCTCTTTCTCTCTCAATCAATTATACATCATCTCCTCTCTAAAATACTCAATAATCACTCTCCATAAGCCTTCTTAGGTCATGGATGCACCTCTCAAGAGGTATGTCTGATATGAAAGGGCTCAATTCGATCTTTTATCTTCAACATCACTTCATAAAATCATCCAATCACAACTCCCACATGTCACATGTGTCTAAGAAATAATACAACTAAAGGAAAACACTGTTATCCAATAACACATCTTATAAACAATAGAAATTCATGACAAATTTGTAAATGATATAAAAGGTTCCTCAGCTTTGCATTGTAGGCTTTCCATCCACCATCACCATCAGTGTCAATAGTCGAAAAGAGAACTCTCGAACAAATCCAATATTCAACCATCACAAACTCATCATATAAAAATTAATACAGCACAAACACAAAACAACCATTTGAATGGCACCTCCAAAAGAGAGATATATCATTAAGAAGCATAGAAGATACATCGAGGGGTATCAGTGAAGATGATCCTTATTGAAAGCTTGATGATTACGAAAATGATCCATGTATAAGGATTCATCTACAAAAGATTTTGGAGGATTCTGAAAGAATTGAAGGTAGCACATCCTTTCTAGCAAGACAAGATATCTACTAGGTAGACAAAGGGCATAAAAATATAGGGCATCTAATTGTTGGAAATCAATGTTCACATTGATATTCATACATAACTTTGGAATGGCCTTTTGATCATTATGGGAATGCCTATGCATATATGCTAGGTACCAAACAAAATGGGCTGTCAATCTCACGGAAGGATCTAGAGATTGTGAATATTGTTGGGAAAAATTGAGATAATTTTGGTATGCTAGCAGTTATCTGTTGAGATATCGAACTCCACTCATGATATGCCAGGGTGACTGTTGTGCATTTATGTCACCGACTTGTTAGCTGCAGATGCAGTTGGTACACCGCCCATGAATAATAGCTAGATGACAGCTATCCTTATCTACTCTAGTTCGTGGCTCAGTTAGTATGCCACCTTAGTTAGTTGAGTTTGGTTTGAGACCCATATATAGGGTTCTTCTATTTCTCTGTACTAGAGTTCTTTTTGGCTTACACAACTAAGAAGAGGAAAACTGTTTTTAGCCTCCACCTGTGTGTGTATTCCCCCATTATGAAAGTGAGAAAGCTACAAGTGAGACTCCTTCCTTCTCTCCCACAATCTTGACATGGTATCAGAGCCTGGGTCATGGTAAGGAGCTCAAGAAAGCAAACCAAGTTTGTGGTGTTCTAGTAAGAGAACCAGTGTTGCTTTCATTTTTCGAGTTTGGGAGCAAGTCTCTATTGGTAGCACAGCCAAAAAGTGCAAGAGTGCATTGTCTCAGATTGAGTTGCCCTTCGTGGTGTAGCAAGAGGACAGTATATGCTGCGGGTAAGGGCTTTAGCCCTTGGTTGCCCTGTTTTTTTGATTCGAGGCCATTTCGGGGCCTATTTTGGAGGCGGAAGTTTTCCGCACGCACTCAGGAAAAGGCCCTGTTTTTTGTTGTGCGACCACTATTCTATAGGTGGGTGAAAAGTTACCGTAGAAATTGCATTGTATGTCTGTGTGCAGAGACATTGGGAGATACAGAATCATCCTTGTTGCCTGTTGATGCAAAATCGTCACTAGGAAGTGACTGTGTGGTCAAATACCACTTTTGTCAGTTTTGCAGATTTGCCCTTGTGAGGCTGAAGTTGTGTTTTTTGCAGTGACAGAATTTTTCAGAGTGTTCTGTAATGGGGTCTGATTCTCTTTCACAGATTGTTACTGAAAAGATTGACAAGAACAACTTCCAAGCATGGAAGTTTAGAATGACGAATTTCCTTATGGAAAAAGGATATTGGGAATTTGTTGCAAGAAATGAAGAAGAACCAGTTCTTCGTGATGTTCCCAATCAAAGCAAATGCAAGCATTTAAAGGATGGCATGAGAGAGCCAGAAAAGTTATGTACTGGCTGTCTATCAATATTTCAGACTCTATGATTGTGCATATTTAGGATGCAAGTACGCCAAAGGAGGCATGGGATACTTTGTCAAAAATGTATAGCACAAATACGCAAGCCAGGAAAATGTAGCTCAAGCAAGAGTTGCACAATGTGCAAAGAGAAAGTATGAGCATCAATGACTACCACATGAAGGTGAAGAAGATTGCAAATGCACTTACTTCCATTGGGTTGCCAATGGAAGATGATGATTTAGTTTCCGTGACCTTGAATGGTCTAGGAAAGGATTATGCACAGTTCCGAACATCCATTTCCGTTCGTGAAAGATTTCCTGATTTTGAGGAGTTGATTGCTCTTCTAATTTCTAAGGAGCAGAGAAATGGTGGTGCATCTTCTTCAGGAGGAACTTCAAAAGAAACTGTCTTCTACTCAAATGCTGGAAGAGGTAGAGGCAGAGGTAGAGGAGGCCGATCTGGAGGCCGTGGTAGAAATCAGAATATGCAGCAAACTCAAGAAAACCGGTCCTATGGAGGAGGACGTGGTAACTCTAAAGGCAAGGGGAGCCAAAGAGGTCGTGGTGGATGGCAAAGAGGCCAAAATGCAAACAGCAATGTTGAATGCTACTACTATGGAAAAATGGGTCATATGGCTAAAGACTGCTATAAAAAGTAGAATGACATCATGAATGGAAAATTATAACAAGAAAATTATTCATCTTCTAGTAGACAGGGTGGACAGAAATGAGCATTTATTTATGGTGCAGCACATGAACAATTCTGTGACAAATGTAGAAGAAAGCAACGAAGTGTGGTATGTTGACTCAGGTGCATCAAACCACATGACAAGTCATGCGGAATGGATGCACGATGCAAGAAAAATGGAAAAACTAGGATTTGTGGAGACCGGTGATGATACTGCACATCCTATTGTGCAAATTGGAAAAATTCATTTGTCTATGCAGGATGGGAGAAAGAAATACATGTCAGATGTATTTCATGTCCCGAATATCATCAAGAATCTGGTTTCTGTTGGTCAAATGGTTGAGTAGGGCTTGCAGGTCAGATTTAATCCTCATGGATGCTTTATTGAGGATATGAAAAATAAAGGCCGCTTGATATCAAAAGGAAAGAAGAAGGGGAGAATGTTTACGTTGGATGCAGACATGCCTAAATTGAGTGCAGTAATATTTGCACATGGGACCGGTGTAGTTGCAGATATTGATATCTGGCATAAATGCATTGGTCATGTTAATGTACAACAACTTAAATCAATGCAAGCCCAAAATATTGTTGCAGGATTGCCTAAATTCAAGGTTGCAGAAATGCATAAGGTATGTGAAGCCTATCAATTTGGAAAACAAGCAAGGAAACCATTTCCTAGATATGTTCAAGAGAGTAAGAAGCCATTGGAATTAATCCACTCTGATGTGTGGACTAATAAAGCTACATCTATTGGAGGCTGTCATTATTTTGTCACTTTTATTGATGACTATAGCAAAAAAGTTTGGGTGTATTTTATGAAAAAGAAAAGTGAAGTTTTTGGGTATTTCAAAACTCTTAAAGCTATGGTTGAAAAAGGAAACAGGCCTACAAATAAAATGCCTAAGGTCAGATGGAGGGGGAGACTACCTCTCAAATGAGTTTGCAAGGTTCTTGCAGGAGCATGGCATAAAGCAGCAATATTCATGTAGTCATACCCCACAGCAAAATGGAATTGCAGAAAGAAAAAACACACATATTGGAGAGGTATCTCGTGCCATGCTCAATGAAAAAGACCTACCAGATTTTTACTGGGCTGAGGCAGTTGCTACAGCAATCTACATAATGAACAGGACTCCCACTGCAGCAATACATGGCATGACTCCAAAGGAGAGTTATACTGGTAGGAAACCAGATATTTCTCATTTGAAAATTTTTGGTTGCATTGCCTATGTTCATGTGCCAGATGAGTTGAGATCCAAGTTGGATCCAAAAGCTGTGAAGTGCATCTTTATTGGTTACTCTTTGTAGAGGCAGAAAGGGTATAGATGCTATAACCCTTCTACTCGTAAGTTTACAGTGAGTAGAGATGTTGTTTTTTATGAGATGAGTAGCTGGTATTAACCAGTAAATGTGATTGATAATGTAGATGCACAAAATGGTAATGCTGCACAAAATTCACAGCAGCAGTCACAAGATATTAGTGGACCTGGAATGTCCTCTAGCAGTGGTTCACATTCTTCGCCACATGGACAGGCAGATTGAGATCAGGAGGATCTCCTCAAAGCAATGCAGATAGTGGTATGCAGGTATCGCGAAAAGAAAAAGAGAAGGTAGATTAGCCCATGTTTGATGTGAATGTAGGTCACTCTTATGTGGATGGTGAATCTAGTGGCTCAGAACAGAGCATTGATGATAAGTTGGGTATTCCTTCTGTTGTTACATCTAGAGTAAGGAAGACCAGGGATGTTTTGAGAGCACTTGCAAGTGAGCCTACTTTGCGCAGGTCTACCAGAGCTAGGTATCCTGTGGATAGGCTGAAATATGATGGATTTACAGCCATTCACTATGCCTATATAGTCAAAGTGATACAGGAACTAGAACACACTTCTTTTGAACAAGCCATGGGAAAAGAAAAATGGGAGTAAGCCATGGATGAAGAAATGGATGCCTTGGAAGCAAGTGCTACATGGGAATTGGTACCTTTGCCTAAAGATAAGAATGCAATTGGTTGTAAGTGGGTTTATAAGGTGAAGCACAATGTATATGGTTTTGTGAACAGATACAAGGCAAGATTAGTAGTCAAGGGGTATGCACAAACATATGGCATTGATTATGAAGAAACATTCAGTCCGGTTGCAAGGATGGAAATTGTAAGAGCAGTCATTGCTATGGCTGCATCAAAGGGATGGTCTTTACATCAAATGGATGTAAAGAATTCCTTCTTGCATGGTGATTTGCAAGAAGAGGTCTATATGGAGTAGCCACCAGGTTATGTGCATGCTATTCATCCTGAGTTTGTTTGCAGGTTGAAGAAAGCCTTGTATGGCTTGAAGCAAGCACCTAGAGAATGGTCTGACAAGATAGGACAGTATATTGTCACTATTGGCTTTCAGATTTCCAAGGCAGATTTCTCACTTTATGTGAGAAAAACAGAGAAAGGTATTATGCTGCTTGTCATTTATGTTGATGATTTGATTATTGTTGAGATGGCAAGCTCAACACATGTGGATATGGATGATGGACCGCCTGGTTAGATGGGTCCACACGTCTACACTTAGCACGTCAATGGTCATTATGACTCTCACATGGCCACTGACTCATTACTTATTATATTTAGGTTGTTACACCTATTTACAGCTGGCATAGTTATAGCGCCAGTCGACTAGTGTAGTCGGTTATGCATTGTTTGACTTAGTAGGCCACTTTCCTTTTATGCTGTATCTTATCTATACTTTGAGTACATTGTAAAGTGTGTGGAAGAAGAAGAAGAAATCAGCAAGAAAACGTTTTGGCCTCCATCTCTCTTCTTGTCTCTTGAGTGAGCTTCTCCTTATGCATTCTGTGTGTTCGGCGCAGCATCTTGAGCAACCCCCTCCACCACGCAATTCTTGACATGGTATCAGAGCCGCGCCACTGAGAGAGGCTGATTTCAAAGGCTGAAGTGAAGGAGAAGAAGCAAGGTTCAAGCAAGCAATCTACGGGTAAGAATCTCTCCCATTCTTCCACTCCTCTTGGATAGTGCCTATGGAGGCACCGGAAGTAGGGCAGAGCAAAAATCTTAGATTGCAGTGAGATTTGGTGTGCGCGAAGAGCACTGTATATTTTGCAAATTAGCCCTTTCCCGCAGTTATTTTCGGCATTTGAGGCCGTTTCAGGGCCCGTTTTAAAGCCGCAAGGTTGCGGACAGCAGTTTCGGGGTACACTGTGACTTCGACTGTATTGACCGAACGTGGGTGCGCAAGTTACAAATTTCAGATTTGTAAGTTCAAAGGTGTTTACCAGTGTGTAAACACAAGGTTTATCTACAAACTAGTTGCAGATTGCATGTATTGTTGAGAAGACATTGAAAAAGGTTGTCTGGTGTACTGCTGTGCACTACAGATCAAGGGTTGCAGAAGATTTGCTTGCTTTTTGGTATTAGTTTTGTGATAATGGCAGAGAATAGTGGAAGCCCCATCATTGAGAAGCTCGACAAGAAAAACTACCCATCATGGAGGTTTCGTGTCACGAACTTCCTTATTGGAAAAGGCCTCTACAAGTTCGTTTCAGGTGAAGAAAAGGAGCCGGAGGTGAGTGATCCTTCAACTGCAGAAGAGACAAAGGCACGAAAGGAATGGAATGCAAAAGACAAGAAGGTCATGTATTGGTTGTCTGTAGTAATTGACAATAATATGTTGGGACACATTAGAAATGTAGAGAATGCATATGCAGCTTGGACCATACTTGAAAGTATGTTTTCTGTAAATACAAAGGCACGAAAGATTCAACTCAAGCAAGAGTTGAATACATTGAAGAAAGGGAAGATGTCTATCAATGAGTATGCACTGAAAGTAAGAAGCATTGCAGATGCATTGGCAGTGATTGATGCAATGCCCGATGATGATGATTTGGTGTCGTCTACCTTGGGTGGACTTAACAATGAAAAGGCTTGGAAGTCTTTTGTAACTTCCGTATATGTCAGAAAGCCATTTCCAGATTTCGATGAATTGGTCTCCCTTATGATCACTGAAGAGATCAACATGCAAAGTGAGACATTTGAAAGAAGTGGTGAACAGGTCCAAGCTTTCTACTCCAGTTCTGGAAGGGGACGTGGCAAGTTCTCTTCAAGAGGCCGTGGTACAGGACGTGGTAGTGACAACTAGCAAAACAGATTGAATCAGCAATTTGGCGATATGCAGGTTTCAGGAGGTCGTGGTAACTTTAGAGGCAGGGGGAGCTTTAGAGGAAGAGGTGGATGGAAAAACAGAGGTTCTAACAACTCTGGTATTGTGTGCCACTACTGTGGCAAAACAGGTCATATTGTAGCTCAATGTTATGCTAAGAAAGATGATATCCGCAGTGGTAAGTTGCAGCAAGGAAACTATGCATCGTCTTCACAACAGAATGAAGACAAAAATGAACGTTTGTTCGTTATGCAGCATATGCTGAATGCTGTTACAGGAAACTGAACACATGAAGATGTTTGGTATGTTAATTCAGGTGCATCCAATCATATGACCAGCCATGCAGAATGGTTTGGAGAGATGCAGGATTTGGAGAATGCAGGTTATGTGCAGACGGGTGATGACTCATGCCACCCAATTTCACACATTGGAAAAGTTCCCTTGTCCTTGCATGATGGTAAGACAAAGAGTCTTTCAGATGTATTGCATGTGCCATCTATTACAAAGAACTTGGTGTTAGTCGGTCAAATGGTAGAGCAAGGGTTGCAAGTCAGATTTAATGCAAAGGGCTGCTTTGTAGAAGACTTCAATGACAAGTGTAGTTTGGTAGCAAAGGGAAGTAGAAATGGACGTATGTTTACTCTAGATGCTGGAATTCCTACTATGAATGCTGCTATGTATGCCAAAGGAAAAGGTGTTGTTGCAGACATTGAAATTTGGCACAAACGCATTGGACATGCAAATGTACAAAGGCTGAAATTAATGCAGTCCAAAGGGTTGGTTACAAGTTTGCCTACATTTAGAGTTGCAGAATTTCAGAAGGTATGTGAAGCATGTCAGTTTGGTAAGCAGGCAAGACAACCCTTTTCACATGATAGAGATGTAAGCAGAAATATCCTTGATGTTGTGCATACAGACATTTGGGGGCCTACACAAAATGTATCTCTTGGAGGCAGTTCATACTTTGTCACATTCATTGATGATTGTTCTAGGAAGCTGTGGGTATATTTTATGAAGGAAAAGAGTGAAGCTTTTGAGCACTTTAGAACTTTCAAGGCTGCAGTTGAAAGAGAAACAGGCTTGAAAGTAAAGTGCTTGAGGTCAGATGGAGGGGGAGAGTACCTCTCCAATGAGTTCAGTGATTTTCTGAGGTCTCATGGGATAAAGAGACAGTTTACATGCAAGTATACCCCACAGCAAAATGGGGTTGCAGAAAGGAAAAACAGGCATATTGCAGAAGTTGCACGCGCCTTGATGGCTGAAAAGAATATGCCTAAGCATTTTTTGTCTGAGGCTGTTCATACTGCTGTTTATATTATAAACAGAACTCCCACAGCTGCAGTTCATGGTATGACCCCCGAAGAATGTTTTACAGGTAAGAAGCCTGATGTTTCACACTTGAAAGTATTTGGCTGCATTGCGTATGTTCATGTGCCAGATGAGTTGAGGAAGAAACTGGATCCAAAGGCTGAAAAGTGTGTCTTTATTGGATACTCTTTAGAGCAGAAAGGGTATCGCTGTTACAACCCTGTCACATGTAAGTTCAGAGTGAGTAGGGATGTCATCTTTGATGAAATGAGCAGTTGGTATGCATCTAGTGGTGATGCATTGGATGATGATGATGATCATGACACTCATGTGCAGGCTAAAAAGTAAAACTCACGGACTCTTAGTGGACCAGAAACATCATCTGGTAGTCCTTGGTCTGGGAGACTAAGGAGTACCTCTACATCTTCGGGTGCATCTAGTAGCACTACAGGTAAAGAAAAATGAAAGAATAAAGTGCCAGAAGGCATTGATGCAGTTCTTGATGGAGACTCCAGTGGCTCAGAGAGCTTGGATGATGAGCTTGGCATTCCTTCACTGAGGACTCCAGGTGTGCAGAGAGCACGTGTTAATGCAAAGACTCCATTGAGTGATCCAGTGGTACGCAGGTCTAGCAAGGTGAGATACCCTATTAAAAGATTTGGATTTGAGGGTTATGCAGCTCACCATTATACTTATATGGTGAAACTAGTTGAGGATGTTGAGCCCACATGCTTTGAGGAGGCTGTTGGTCATGCTCATTGGGATGCAGCAATGGATGAGGAGATGGCTGCATTAGAGGCCAATAAGACTTGGGATCTAGCATCATTGTCGAAGGGAAAGAAAGCTATTGGATGTAAATGGGTTTATAAGATTAAGCACAATGCAGATGGTTCTATTAGCAGGTACAAAGCTAGGGTGGTTGCAAAAGGCTATGCCCAAACATATGGCATAGATTATGATGAAACCTTCAGTCCAGTTGCTAGGATGGCAACTGTCAGATATGTGATTGCTTTAGCAGCAGCCAAAGGTTGGAGGTTGCAGCAAATGGATGTAAAGAATGCCTTCTTGCATGGTGATTTGCAGGAAGAAGTGTATATGGATCAGCCAGTAGGTTATGAAGATTTAGAGCATCCCACATATGTGTGCAGGTTGAAGAAGGCACTCTATGGGCTCAAGCAAGAACCTAGAGCATGGTCTGACAAGATCAGAGAGTATCTTGTCAATATTGGCTTTTATGTTTCTGATGCTGATCACTCACTTTATGTGAGAAAGGGAGATGCAGGTTTGGTCATCATAGTCATCGATGTGGATGACTTGATTATTACAGGTGACAGTGATAGTGGGATTGCTGAAGTCAAGGACTTTTTGAAGAAGAAGTTTGAGATGAAGGATTTAGGTGAGCTAAGATACTTCCTTGGCATTGAGGTGATCAGATGTGATGATGGTATATAGCTGTCCCAAAGACAGTATGGCTTGGATATGTTGTCCAAGTATGGTATGACAGCATGCAAACCACTTTCAGTCCCGTTGGAGCAAAATGTAAAGTTGAGTGCTGATGTTGGGGATGAGATAGAAGACCCTACTATGTTCAGGAGGATAGTGGGGAGTTTGATCTACATGACCATTACAAGGCCAGACTTGAGCTACGCTGTTGGTCTTGTGAGTCAGTTTATGCAAGTACCTAGAAAGCCGCACTTGGATGCAGTGAGACGTGTATTGAGATATGTGAAGTCCACATTACATTATGGGCTTTTCTATGAGGCAGGTACAAACGTACAGGTGTTTGGATACACAGATGCAGATTGGCCTAGTAGTATGTCTGATAGACAATCTACCAGTGGATACATGTTCTCTCTTGGTAGTGCAGCAGTTGCTTGGAGCAGCAAAAAGCAATCTACAGTTGCTTTGTCGAGTACAGAGGCTGAGTATAGAGGTGCTGTTGTTGCAGCATGTGAGGTAGTATGGCTGCAAAAGTTACTGGCTGATTTGGATGTGCAGGTGGAAGGTCCAGTTGTCATTTATTGTGACAACATGAGCAGTATACAATTGGCTAGGAACCCTATGTTCCATGCCAGGACAAAACATATTGAGGTACACTACCACTTTGTGAGAGAGAAGGTACTAGCAGGTGAGATTGACTTGGTGTATGTCAGCACACAGGATCACATAGCTGATATCTTCACGAAGGCATTGGGTATAGAGAAGCTTCAAAAGTTTCGAAGCTTACTTGGAGTTGCAGAGATGCAGTTGAGCTTGAGGGGGAGTGTTGAGATGGCAAGCTCAACACATGTGGACATGGATGATGGACCGCCTGGTTAGATGGGTCCACATGTCTACACTTAGCACGTCAATGGTCATTATGACTCTCACATGGCCACTGACTCATTACTTATTATATTCAGGTTGTTACACCTACTTACAGCTGGCATAGTTATAGCGCCAGTCGACTAGTGTAGTCGGTTATGCATTGTTTGACTTAGTAGGCCACTTTCCTTTTATGTTGTATCTTATCTATACTTTGAGTACATTGTAAAGCGTGTGGAAGAAGAAGAAGAAATCAGCAAGAAAACGTTTTGGCCTCCATCTCTCTTCTTGTCTCTTGAGTGAGCTTCTCCTTGTGCATTCTGTGTGTGTTCGGCGCAGCATCTTGAGCAACCCCCTCCACCACGCGATTCTTGACAATTATCACAGGTGATAGTGATGAAGATATCCTTCATGTGAAAATGCTATTGAAGCAGAAGTTTGAGATGAAGGATTTGGGAGAGCTGCGTTATTTCTTGGGCATTGAGGTGATTAGATCACCAAGTGGGATACGGCTCTTGTTGCAGAGGCAGTATGGATTGGACATGATGTCCAAATATGGGATGACAGGCTGTAAGCCTATTTCAGTTCCTTTGAAGCAGAATGTGAAGCTGAGCGCAGATGCAGGTGAGCTTCTGGAAGACCCTACTATGTACAGACGCATAGTAGGAAGTTTGATTAATATGACTATTACCAGGCCAGATTTGAGTTATGCTGTTGGATTGGTAAGTCAGGTTATGCAGACTCCAACGAAACCACATTTGGATGCGGCTAGACGCCTACTCAGGTATGTGAAGTCCACATTGCAGTATGGACTATTTTATGAGACTGGGGTTCAGATATAGTTGCATGGATACATTGATGCTGATTGGGCTGGTAGTATTTCTGATAGACGATCTACCAATGGATATGTGTTCTCTTTTGAGAGTGATGTAGTCACTTGGAGCAGCAAGAAACAGCCTACAGTTGCCTTGTCGAGCACAGAGGTTGAGTACAGGGGTGCAACAATGGCTGCATGTGAGGTAGCTTGGTTGCGTAAGCTACTTTATGATATGCATCAGCCTACAAATGGGCCAGTTGTCATTTATTATGACAACATGAGCACTATACACTTGGCAAATAACCCAGTCTATCATGCTAGAACAAAGCACATTGAGGTGCATTATCACTATGTGCAGGAGAGGGTTTTACTAGGTCTTATTGATCTAGTTTATGCCAGCACAGAGGATCAGGTAGCTGACATATTTACGAAGGCATTGGGTGCAGAGAAGCTGCGCAAGTTCAGAGACCTGCTTGGTGTGTAGGAATTGGGATTGAGCTTGAGGGGGAGTGTTGAGATATCGAACTCCACTCGTGATATGCCAGGGTGACCGTTGTGCATTTATGTCACCGACTTGTTAGCTACAGATACATTTGGTACACTGCCCATGAATAATAGCTAGATGACAGCTATCCTTATCTACTCTAGTTCGTGGCTCAGTTAGTATACCACCTTAGTTAGTTGAGTTTGGTTTGAGACCCATATATAGGGTTCTTCTATTTCTCTGTACTAGAGTTCTTTTTGGCTTACACAACTAAGAAGAGGAAAACTATTTTCAGCCTCCACCTATGTGTGTATTCCCCCATTGTGCAGGTGAGAAAGCTACAAGTGAGACTCCTTCCTTCTCTCCCACAATCTTGACATTATCCAGTCCCATGGAATTAATGGCCAATTAATCTGTGGTCCCGTAAGAGAATTAGTTAAGCTCCATCCTCTTCTTCTTGGAATCTTCTAATCAAATCATTCATACCCGCTAACCAACTGAGGGGGTTGAGAAATAGAAGTGGTAGGAGATGGAAGAGGAATGAGTAAAAGAGGATGAAGAGATGGGTAGGCAAAATCATAAAATGAGAAATAAGCTAAAGAAGGATTAGCTGAAAATTTAGGCGAATCAGTTAAGAAAGGTGTTAATTGATAAGCAAGAAAAGTGGAAGGAATATAGATAGATGGGGAAGGACAAGGCAGAGAAGGAGAAAGGCTTGATCTTCAATGAAAGAAACATAGGTAAAGATTGGAATTTGAGGAGCACCTTGAGGTTGGAAAAGGAGAGGTAAGACGGCTCTTGAGTTGGATTGATAAAGGGAAAAATAAGCATCATAGTGATGGGCCATTTGTTGATAATAAAATAAGCTAGGAATGGAGGGACCTAAAATAGATCGTCGATGGTAGGCATCAAAGAAGGATGAATAAAATGGATGGCTCTTGGAAAGATAAGCTAAAAGATCCACCCTCAGTTGGTTAGTGTTCTGTACATGAGTAGAGACTTTATTCGGTCATTGGTTTAGGACTAAAAAATCAATCATTGAATGCCATAAAGTGTCAGGGCAAGCAGCCACTTTAGAAAAATAGCATTTGAATATTTCATCTATCCTCAACTCCAAATGGTTGACATATAAGGCAGCTTGTAAGACCACAACCCCTACATACCAAGCCCAATCTACATCATCTGGAATTAATAGATCACCTCGTAAATACATATAAGACATCAACATTATATCCAAAGTCACAGAATCTTCAAAGACCATACTAACAACTTCTGTCAGTGAATCAGAAGACCAAGCTATACTCCAACCATCCTCTAGAAGAGGTAGATCCATCGTTGAGAGCTTAATATAGAAGGCCAACTTCTGCCAGCTAATAGTGGACAAAAAAGGAATGGTCGAGAGGAACATACTCCTGAAATTGCTCAAATGTAGACCATAATAAATCCATCCTTGAATGAAGCCTTTCCACTTTAGCTTGAAACAATGGACATAATGTGGTCTATTTTTGGAGAACTGCCAAGTCCGCAAGGGTCAAAGAAGGAACTGGTTGCTTAAGACCTGGTGTAGAAGAACGTGATTGGACCACTTGCTCGTTAAGGTGTTGAATTTGGTTTCGGTTCTGGTCAAAGGTGGTATTGGCTATCTTGAGCTCCTCTGTCTGGGCGGCTAGCAAAGCTTGAAGCTCGTGAGATTCCTTCAATAATCTATCTCGTTTCTCAGTTACATTAACCACTTGGATGTTACTGTCAGCCAACTGAGTGTGCAAACTAGAAATTTCCATTTTCTGAGCATCAATGATCTTAGTCTGTTGCTCCATTTGGCTACAAAGATCAAAAAAATGTTCAAGAGCAGAAGCTAGCTTTGCATTTGCTTTTGTCAGCTCTTCTTTGGTCTGTTGGACTTCATCATAGCAAGAGGAATAGAGCTACTGCATATATGCAGTCACTGAGAGCTCAATAGAATGTTGAACATCTTGACATAGGAAGGGAATTTCATCTCTAGCTACCAAGTGTTGTACTGAAGGGATGGAAATCTCCAGAGCACCCTCACGATGTGCTCTGAAAAGATTCGACGTTGTGAGGAAAGCTGGTGGGTGACTGCTAGATTGATCAGGAACGGAGACTGGAGGAGGAGCTGGGGCTGATTCAGCTACTCCTTTTAAGTGTTTCCCCTGAACAACCACATGAGGGATAGGATCAAGATCCTCAATGATGACATCAGAGTATTCAGTAGGGGGAGGAGCATCTGGTGGATCAACTATCAAGGTAGGAACTTCCGAGGGGCATGCGACATATGCCAAAAAGACAAAAGGTTAGGAACCAAATCTAACATTAGTTGCATTACCCCTGGTGACTCTGACAAAGTGTTGATCCATTTTGGACAAAAGGTACGAACTCCAATCAATCGTTATGCCTTTCAACACCATTCTAGAAGTTGTAAACAACTCCTTTGAAAGGTAATTAGAGGGTGTCTTGGCAGGCATAAACCTGTCTTGAAGGAACTGGCATAACTGCTTCCACACAGGATTGGAGATAATGGAGACACTAATGCCAGAAGTGGTAAGAATCTTCTCGGGATCCAACACATCCTATGTCTGCTTTTGCAACAATTTAAGGATATCCTCGTTCGAGAACAATTGTCTAGGAGTAGGGAAAGAGTCTCCCCAATAGGGTAAAGACAGAGCCTTGTCCAAACTTTTAGGCATCAATTGGACAACTATTCCTCTAACATGACCAGACCTCTTACCATAACAGGCTAGTAACTAATCACAAGTATCAGTATCCTCTGGGATGAGTGATAATGAGAGTGCGATGAACTTGTCTAAGCCTACTTTGCCAATAAATTCGGACTCTAGCAATAAAGAATAATCGTGAGATACCAATGGGATGTATTGGACTGGAGGAGGAGCTTGAGGTGTCATTTAGATAGATTACACACACCACACACACAAACAATCACAGTGAAAGCTTGCAAAATAACAGAATATCCATAAAAAAGAAATCAACTAGAATAAGCACACACAAAAGTGACTAACCGACTGACCACCACCCCAAACAATCCACATCCTAGAAAAAATTTGGCATGACCTCTACACATATGCAACTGAAAGCTTCATGCTATGCAACACATACAAACACCCTGAAACCCCGTATTAGGCAAAAAAAGAAAACTACAGATCGCACCCGTAATCGTATCATACAATCAAACCATAATACATCAATAACCCACTCATGACATAAACAGAACTTCTGTAAGCAATAACAGCTCAAAAGACTGCACGTGCCCATCCCACGAAGCGCATTTATTGAAAAGGAAAAAAAGTGCAGTGAGGGGAATTAGGTTAATTAATGGTTTATTTTAAGAAATTATTTAAAAATGGGTGAAATTTTATTGGATTGTAAACCTTAATAAGAAAACGGTGGTTCCTTCTTAAAATTTTAATTACAAATTATTAGGAGAAAATGGTGCTTTAAACAAAACCCGGACTGTGATACCCAAACTCAAGTCTTTAAATGCATATTCATTGATTAAAAATTAAGTGTGTGTTTAGCACTTTTTGTGTGGTGCGTACACTTGTGATGGCAGGTTCATTTGTAATAAACTTAGATGTGTATGTAGCGCACAAAGCACGTGCTAAACGACTGGTTCATTTTAATTCTTTAGAAAAATGTGTGTTTGGCGCGAGTGTGTGTGGAAAAGTGGGTGCTTTAAGTTCATTTTAACAATTAACCGTGGTTAAGGGGTGATAAAAAATAAATAAAGTAGAAAATATAAATACATGGTAGGGGTGTATATACAAGAAACTAAGGCGTATGGATGGGTCCTAAGATGCAAGGAGTCCAACAAAAAAGCAAAAGCCACTACTGAAAAAAATGAAACACCTTTAAAATAAAGAAATATCAAGGCATGGTTAGTGGGATCATATTTGGTTTAGTTAATTCTAATTAGTGTTGGGGTGTTGTTATTATTTTATTTGTTATTTATGTGTTTTTTTCGTTGTTTGTTTATTTTTTAATGGTTTAAAAAAAACAAAAAATTAATAACTAGCTTTCTACAATCAACCCTAAGTGAGAATAAAACCATCAAGCTTTAATAATGGATTTGTATTTTTCAGTATTTTTTTCAGTCTATTTTTGAAATTTAAGATGAAATTTCTATGAATTTATGTAAAAGTTTAGCATTTTGATCTTAAAATAATAGAGTGATCATGTGCCAAGGCTTTTTCGCTTATAAATATTCCAAAAGCAGTCAAATTAATTGATGAAATTTTTGGTGATTTTTTTAAATTTAATTCTACTTTTTATGGATTTTTAGTGATTTTTTCTCAACTTTCAATGAATTTTGAAGGATTTTAAGGGTTGTTAATTTTATGCAATTAATTCCTACATGATAATCTGCAAAATAAACCAAAAATTGTCCAAATCTGGTAAGGAAAATTTCAGCTATTTTTTGTTTTTTAATTGAATTTTTATGAATTTTTAGGGCTAGGTGTTTTTCCAAGTGTTAATAGGTTTCTAAAAAATAAAAAGGAAGTACCCGGGCTGTGTATGAGCAACAGCTTGTGCTCAAACGACACGCACCACCGCACGGACAAGTCGAGATGCACATCCTCGTGCATGAACACGGATGGACGACTCCCGAACACGATACGAGTGCACCCACGACGCTCGCAAAGACCTGCACAAACACCCACAAATAGGGTGATGGGACAAGGTGGGGGGTTGGACCCGTTGGTGCATGTAGAGGAAAGGGCGTCAGCAAGGTGGCGGCGGTTGTCACCGGGTTGCTACGGAAGAATGGGGGCTAAGAGGGGGAGTGGTGGGAGTGGGGAGTGGGGTGGTGGGAAAGGGGGCTTAAGGGGAAGGAAGGGGGGTTAGGTGAATGGGGGGTGGGGTTAAGTTAGGGGGGTTGGGTAAAGTTAGGGGGGCTGGGCCGGCTGGGCCGGCTGGGCTAGTGGGCAGGGGGTGGGGAAGAAGGGTTGGGTAGGAGGGTGGTGGGAGGGGGGATGACGGGCAGGTGGGAGGGGTTGGGGGTAGGGAGAGGGAGGGGGAGGGGGTGTAATGGCAGGTGGTGGCGGCGACAGGCAAACGACGGGCAGTGGGTGGCCGCTATTGGCGGTGCCGGTAAGGGAGGAGGAGGAACAAGAAGAAAAAGGAGGAAAAGAAGGTGGAGTAGGAGCAGGAGGAAGGAGGAGGAGGAGGAGGAGAAGGAGGAGGAGAGGGGAGAGGGAGGGAGGGGGAGGGGAGAGAGAAAGAAGAGGAGAGAGAAGGCGAAGGAGAGGGGAGAAGGGGGAGGGGAACCGGCAGGGAGGGAGGGGAAAATATTTTTTTTAAAAAAATTAAACAAGCAATAATAATAATAATAAAAGTAGAAAAATTTAAATCAAGGAAGTCCACCCCCCGTCCCGCACATTAGCGCGGGGGGCGAGGTAAAAAATTTTGTAGTGGCGAGAAGCAATGGGGGTTAGGATAGCCGCACGGGTGCGGGATGATGCGACAGAAGCTATATCATGAGTAAAAAGTGAAAAAATGGGTGGTCATGCGCGACGTGAGAGACACGACGGGCACAAATTAGTCGAAAATTTTCATAAAACCCAAACCGTGCGCTAGAACAAAATGCGGGAAAAAGAAAAACTATGCCAGAAGTCAAGGGGGAGACAGTGGAAAAAGGCAACGGGGTGTCCTGAAACAAAGCAAGGCATTCACATGGAAAAAAATGCAAGAATTGGGTCCGAAAACACATACGAAAATTAACATTGGAAAATCCATGGGCCAAAATTAAATGCGGAAAAAAGGAAAAATGTGCGAAAAAGCATGCCAAACAAGCCTATCATGTCAGAACACAATTCTGATGAAGATAAGATTTGTTCACATGGAAAAAACCCAAAAATCGTACCCAAAAAGGGATTCGAAAAGTAATATTGAAGGATTCGTGCACCTGAATGAAGGGTAGTGAAAAGGAAAAAAGTCAGGACACATATTATCTTCAAGGCTGTGACATCAAATCTTAGTTCAAATAAGGTTAGGAGGCGTTCACATGGGAAAAACAAGAAAATGGAGCTCGAAAAGACCAATAAAAATTAATAACAAAAAATCCAGAGGGCGAAATAGGGTGGGGGAAAAAGGAGAATTGTGTAGGAAGGGTGGCCAGACAAGGCTATCCAGTTAGAATTGAATTCCAAAGAGAATAGGGCAGGTGCCCATGGAAAAGGTTCAAAAACGTACGCGAAAAAGACATGAAACCACGCAAAAAGGCGGGTAAAAGGAAAAATGTCCAAGGGAAGGCATAGGACATGGTTGTCATATCAGATCAACATTCTTAAATAATAAAGAAACGTTCACATGGAAAAACATCCAATTGGTGAGAATTCCTTAAAAAATTAATAACGCAAAAATAGTAAGCCAAAATAGGGGATGTAAAAAAAAAGTGTGCCATACAAAGGGACAAACAAGGCTATAAAGTTGGATTAAGAGTGTGTTGAATGTAGGGTACGTTCACACAGAAAAGGGAAAAAAATTGCGCAATAAAAGCAAGTGCAAGGGAAATGGCCTTGACAACAGGGGGTACGAGGGTGGTGTCAAGATTGTGGGAGAGAAGGAAGAAGTCTCACTTGTAGCTTTCTTGCTTGCACAATGGGGGAATACACACAGAGGTGGAGGCTGAAAACAGTTTTTCTCTTCTTAGTTGTGTAAGACAAAAGAACTCTCATACAAAGAAATAGAAGAACCCTATATATGGGTCTCAAACCAAACTCAACTAACTAAGGTGACATACTAACTGAGCCACGAACTAGAGTAGATAAGGATAGCTGTCATCTAGCTATTATTCATGGGCGGTGTACCAACCGCATCTACAACTGACAAGTCGGTGACAAAAATGCACAACGGTCACCCTGGCATATCACGAGTGGAGCTCGATATCTCAACACTCCCCCTCGAGCTCAATCCCAATTCCTGCACACCAAGCAGGTCTCTGAACTTGCGCAGCTTCTCTGCGCCCAATGCCTTCGTAAATATGTCAGCTACCTGATCCTCTGTGCTGACATAAACTAGATCAATAAGACCTAGTAAAACCCTCTCCCACACATAGTGATAATGCACCTCAATGTGCTTTGTTCTAGCATGATAGACTGGGTTATTTGCCAAGTGTATACCACTCATGTTGTCACAATAAATGACAACTGGCCCATCTGTAGGCTGATGCATATCATAAAGTAGCTTATGCAACCAAGCTACCTCACATGCAGCCATTGCTGCACCCCTGTACTCAGCCTCTGTGCTGGACAAGGCAACTATAGGCTGTTTCTTGCTGCTCCAAGTGACTGCAGCACTCCCAAAAGAGAACACATATCCACTGGTAGATCGTCTATCAGAAATACTACCAGTCCAATCAGCATCAGTGTATCCATGCAACTGTATCTGAACCCCAGTCTCATAAAATAGTCCATACTGCAATGTGGACTTCACATACCTGAGTATGCGTCTAGCCGCATCCAAATGCAATTTCCTTGGAGCCTACATAAACTTACTTACCAATCCAACAGCATAGCTCAAATTTGGCCTGGTAATAGTCATATAAATCAAACTTCCTACTATGCGTTTGTACATAGTAGGGTCTTCCAGAAGCTCACCTGTATCTGCGCTCAGCTTCACATTCTGCTCTAAAGGAACTGAAATAGGCTTACAGCCTGTCATCCCATATTTGGACAGCATGTCCAATCCATACTGCCTTTGCAAGAGCTGTATCCCACTTGGTGATCTAATCACCTCAATGCCCAAGAAATAACGCAGCTCTCCCAAATCCTTCATCTCAAACTTTTGCTTCAATAGCAGTTTCACATGAAGGATATCTTCATCACTGTCACCTGTCATAATCAAATCATCAACATAAATGACAAGCAGCATAATACCTTTCTCTGTTTTTCTCACATAAAGTGAGAAATCTACCTTGGAAATCTGAAAGCCAATAGTGACAAGATACTGTCCTATCTTGTCAGACCATGCTCTAGGTGCTTGCTTCAAGCCATACAAGGCTTTCTTCAACCTGCAAACAAACTCAGGATGAACAGCATGCACATAACCTAGTGGCTGCTCTATATAGACCTCTTCTTGCAAATCACCATGCAAGAAGGCATTCTTTACATCCATCTCATGTAAAGACCATCCCTTTGATGCAGCCATAGCAATGACTGCTCTTACGGTTGCCATCCTTGCAACCGGACTGAATGTTTCTTCATAATCAATGCCATATGTTTGTGCATACCCCTTGACTACTAATCTTGCCTTGTATCTATTCACAGAACCATCTGCATTGTGTTTCACCTTATAAACCCACTTACAGCCAATTGCATTCTTACCTTTAGGCAAAGGTATCAATTCCCATGTAGCATTTGCTTCCAAGGCATCCATTTCTTCATCCATGGCTTTCTCCCATTTTTCTTTTCCCATGGCTTGCTCAAAAGAAGTGGGTTCTGGTTCCTGTATCACTTTGACTATATATGCATAGTGAATGGCTGTAAATCCATCATATTTCAGCCTATCCACAGGATACCTAGCTCTGGTAGACCTGCGCAAAGTAGGTTCACTCCCAGGTGCTCTCAAAACATCCTTGGTCTTCCTTACTCCAGGTGTAACAATAGAAGGAATACCCAACTCATCATCAATGCTCTGTTCTAAGCCACTGGATTCACCATCCACATAAGAATGACCTGCATTCACATCAAACATGGGCTGATCTACCTTCTCTTTTCATTTTTGTGATACTTGAATACCACTATCTGCATTGCTTTGAGAAGATTCTCCTGATCTCAATCTGCCTGTCCATGGCGAAGAATGTGAACCACTGCTAGAGGACGCTCCAGGTCCACTAATATTTTGTGACTGCTACTGTGAATTTTGTGCAGCATTACCATTTTATGCATCTACATCATCAATCACATTTACTGGTTTATACCAGCTACTCATCTCATCAAAGACAACATCTCTGCTCACTGTAAACTTACGTGTAGAAGGGTTATAGCATCTATACCCTTTTTGCTATAGAGAGTAACCAATAAAGATGCACTTCTTAGCTTTTGGATCCAACTTGGATCTCAACTCATCTGGCACATGTACATAGGCAATGCAACCAAAAATTTTCAAATGAGAAATATCTGGTTTCCTACCAGTATACCTCTCCTCTGGAGTCATCCCATGTATTGCTGCAGTGGGAGTCCTGTTCATTATGTAGACTACTGTAGCAACTGCTTCAGCCCAATAAAAATCTGGCAGGCCTTTTTCATTGAGCATGACACGAGATACCTCTCCAATATGCCTGTTTTTTCTTTCTGCAATTCCATTTTGCTGTGGGGTATGACTGCATGAATATTGTTGCTTTATGCCATGCTCTTGCAAGAACCTTGTAAACTCATTTGAGAGGTACTCTCCCCCTCCATCTGACCTTAGGCATTTTATTTGCAGGCCTGTTTCTTTTTCAACCATAGCTTTAAGAGTTTTGAAATGCCCAAAAACTTCACTTTTCTTTTTCATAAAATACACCCAAACTTTTATGCTATAGTCATCAATAAAAGTGACAAAATAATGACAGCCTCCAAGAGATGCAGCTTTAGTAGTCCACACATCAGAGTGGATTAATTCCAATGGCTTCTTACTCTCTTGAACATGTCTAGGAAATGGTTTCCTTGCCTGTTTTCCAAACTGACAGGCTTCACATACCTTATGCATTTCTGTAACCTTGAATCTAGGCAATCCTGCAATAATATTTTGGGCCTGCATTGATTTAAGTCACTGTACATTAACATGACCAATGCGTTTATGCCAGATATCAATATCTGCAACTACACTGGTCCCATGTGCAAACATTGATGCACTCAATTCAGACATGTCTGCATCCAATGTAAACATTCTGCCCTTCTTCTTTCCTTTTGCTATCAAGCGACCTTTATTTTTCATATCCTCAACAAAGCATCCATGAGGATTAAATCTGACCTGCAAGCCCTGCTCAACCATTTGACCCCAACAGAAACCAGATTCTTGGTGATATTCGGTACATGAAATACATCGGACAGGTATTTCTTTTTTCCATCCTGCATAAACAAAGGAATTTTTCCAATCTGCACAATAGGATGTGCAGTATCATCACTAGTCTCCACAAATCCTGGTTTTTCCATTTTCCTTGCATCCTCCATCCATTCTGCATGACCTGTCATGTGGCTTGATGCACCTGAGTCAACATACCACACATCGTTGCTTTCTTCTGCACTTGTCACAGAATTGTTCATGTGCTGCACCATAAACAAATGCTCATTTTTGTCATCACCCTGTCTACTAGAAGATGCATAATTTCCTTGTTGCAGTTTTCCATTCATGATGTCATTCTGCTTTTTATAGCAGTCTTTAGCCATATGACCCATTTTACCACAGTAATAGCATTCAACATTACTGTTTGCATTTTGGCCTCTTTGCCATCCACCACGACCTCTTTGGCTCCCCCTGCCTAGAGTTACCACGTCCTCCTCCATAGGACTGGTTTTCTTGAGTTTGCTGCATATTCTGATTTCTACCACGGCCTCCAAATCGGCCTCCTCTACCTCTGCCTCTACCTCTTCCAGTATTTGAGAAGAAGACAGCTTCTTTTGAAGTTCTTCCTGAAGAGGATGCACCACCATTTCTCTGCTCCTCAGAAATTAGAAGAGCAATCAACTCCTCAAAATCAGGAAATCTTTCACGGACGGAAATGGATGTTTGGAACTGTGCATAATCGTTTCCTAGACCATTCAAGGTCACGGAAACTAAATCATCATCTTCCACTGGTGACCCAATGGAAGCAAGTGCATCTGCAATCTTCTTCACCTTCATGTGGTAGTCATTGATGCTCATACTTTCTCTTTGCACATTATGCAACTCTTGCTTGAGCTGCATTTTTCTGGCTTGCGTATTTGTGCTATACATTTTTGATAAAGTATCCCATGCCTCCTTTGGCGTACTTGCATCCTGAATATGCATAATCATAGAGTCTGAAATACTGATAGACAGCCAGTACATAACTTTCCTGGCTCTCTCATGCCATGCTTTGAATGCCTGCATTTGCTGTTGATTGGGAACATCAGGAAGAACTGGTTCTTCTTCATTTCCTGCAACAAATTCCCAATATCCTTTTCCCATAAGGAAGTTCGTCATTCTAAACTTCCATGCTTGGAAGTTGTTCTTGTCAAGATTTTCAGTTACAATCTGTGAAAGATAATCAGACGCCATTACAGAATACTGCAAAAAATTCTGTCACTGCAGAGAACACAGCTTTAGCCTCACAAGGGCAAATCTGCAAAACTAACGAAAGTGGTATTCAACCACACAGTCACTTCCTAGTGACGATTTTGCATCAATAGGCAACAAGGATGATTCTGTAACTCCCAATGTCTCTGCGCACAGGCATACGATGCAATTTCTACAGTAACTTTTCACCGACCTGTAGAACAGTAGTTGCACAACATAAAACTGGGCCTTTTCCTGAGTGCATGCAGAAAACTTCCGTCTCCAAAACAAGCCCCGAAATGGTCTCAAATCAAAAAAACAGGGTCGCCAAGGGTTGAAGCCCTTGCCCGCAATATATACTGCCCTCTTGCTTCACCAGGAAGGGCATCTCAACCTGAGACAATGCACTCTTGCAATTTCCGGCTATGCTACCTGCAAAGATCTGCTCCCAAAACAGAAAATGAAAGCAACACTGCTCCTCTTACCAGAACACCGTGAGCTTGGCTTGTTTTCTTGAGCTCCTTACCACGAACAAGGCTCTGATACCATGTCAAGATTGTGGGAGAGAAGGAAGGAGTCTCACTTATAGCTTTCTTGCTTGCACAATGGGAGAATACACACAGAGGTGGAGGCTGAAAACAGTTTTCCTCTTCTTAGTTGTGTAAGCCAAAAGAACTCTCATACAAAGAAATAGAAGAACCCTATATATGGGTCTCAAACCAAACTCAACTAACTAAGGTGGCATGCTAACTGAGCCACGAACTAGAGTAGATAAGGATAGCTGTCATCTAGCTATTATTCATGGGCGGTGTACCAACCGCATCTACAACTGACAAGTCGATGACAAAAATGCACAACGGTCACCCTGGCATATCACGAGTGGAGCTCGATATCTCAACAGGTAGGGGGTGGGTAAAGATACCCCTTCAGGGCAGAACTAGTATGGGGTAGACACATGTGATTGGTTAATGAAAAATGCAAAGGGTATGCACATTAGACACATAGGGACACATCCCCACATTGAAGACCTTACCGATTAGAGTAGATTGATTGACACGGCCTAGGACTTGTCAACGGACTGACATCCCCACACTTAAAACATAACATGCACTAACAAACAAAAAGGTAGGGTTAGGAACACTTGTCCCATTTTGTAGATGGTTGAAAGGAATTGTCGATGTTGATGTAGGAAGATCGAAGTCGTCGTTAGGCAGTAGGAGGGACCAGGGCGCGCCACAAAACACGTCCAACATGGCAGGGAGCATGCAATAGCACCTAGGGAGGTAACTTTATCAGTAGAGTCCGTCGATTCAAGTGTCGATGACAAAGAATAGAATTCTCAATGCACGGGCACGCATGAGGATGATAGAATAATCACTTGCCCCATGACGCACATCACTAAATGAATAAGCATGAAATCCCATAACTCACACTCAGTGTGGAATGGAACAAGGAGAAAATGATTGGGAGGGAGTATGCCAGTGTGCGAAATTGATGGTGCATTCGTGCATTCCACCTATCTAGAATAGGTGCAAGCAGGAAGGCCAAGGAGCCTTATCGTGCAGTATAAAAAACAAGGTGACTTGGCTTGTGATGGTGGCAAAGACCCATCCCATGGGTGTATAGGGAAACGAGAACATACCTTACTCCAATGTCATAATGTCCCTCAATTCGCACCTCTCAATGATTGTTTTGAGGATACACCAATCACACTCAACCCCTCCTCTAACTGACACTCTATTGGAGAATACAGGAGGGAAGCCCACTCATTACACCCATTGATGTAAGCCTCACAGTCACTTGTGCAGAGGTTGTATACCTTGTGCACATTTGATGGTGCAATTGTGTATCCCGCCCTATGCTGGCATACGGTGCAAGAGGAAGGCCATGGAGTCTTATAGTGCAGTACTTAGGAACAAAACGTGCTTTGTGCATTGAGAGTCCCAACCCTTGCATGCAACACTCCATTCACACATCTCACCTCTCATTTGAATTGAAGGAAAAGGACTGGTCACTCACCCCACCCTCTGTCTCACACTCACTGATAGATATAGAGGGAAGACTATACTCACATCCCCATCTGGTTAGGATGAAAGCTTGCAGCACTCAAGGGGTTGTTGATTGAAGATCACTTTGTCTATTATTGTCATCAGGGTGTTGAAGATAAGGCGTACCCAAGGAGGCAACCAACACGTCTAGTACTTCGATCAGGTTGTATGAAAGATCATTTGTTAAAGAGGATCTGACAAATTAATGAAGTTGCAAGGACAATGCACCAAGGGAGGTGGCTTGAAATTGTATCTAAAGAAGTTCTGCTGGTGAGTCAACTATCCAGAACTGTGGGGTGTTACCACCTTGTCCACAACCAGCTTCTCGCCAAGAGTGTTTGTCACATTTTCTTGGAACAAGGCCTGCTATGAGACAGGAATTTGCTTCTTTTTCTCCCATAATAGTTTTTTTTGTCTTTTTTTTTCTTTCCCACTCCCGAGGGTGTTTTCACCTTTTCTCGAAGAATAGGTCGGCATGATAGGGACCTAAGTCCTTTTCTCCCATGACCGATATGTCTTTTTTTTTTCTATTTGTTTTCTTTTTTTAATGAAGAGAGTAGTAGAAATACCATGTGTCAGGACCATCCTTATCACCACTATTGGATCAAGACGAGAGGAGAACAAAGTAAGGATGGGAGGTGTATGGGAGGGGCTAGCAGAAC
Organism: Lygodium microphyllum; assembly: GCF_053477565.2. Classification (NCBI taxonomy): domain Eukaryota; kingdom Viridiplantae; phylum Streptophyta; class Polypodiopsida; order Schizaeales; family Lygodiaceae; genus Lygodium; species Lygodium microphyllum. The sequence continues at coordinate 8,356,385 of NC_141156.1, read as the reverse complement.
GAGACGGAATCATGAGGAAGATCATAAGGGCTATCAGAAGCACAAAGAGAAGGATAGTGCGATGCCCAAAAGGGAAAGGGTGGGTCAACTGTGATTGTTAAGATCCCCAAGGAGGGAAGTACTTCTTTAAGCGATAGCCATTAATTAGAAAGGGATCCTCAAAAGCGTCGACAGCTTGCACTTGGAAAGAACCATTAGGATTGATAGTAAGTACCTTATAGGGACCCCTCCAACATTGTTGTAGCTTGCCAGGAAACTTGCCAAATCAGGAATCATAAACCAACATAAGATCACCTCTTTGAACTCCTTGTGCTTGATGAAGCTGTCATGGTAGGCCTTGCGTCGCACTTGAGTGCTTTCCATGCACTGTAGGGCCATTCGCCGAATCTCATCCAAACATTCCAAATGCAACAAGCGGCGTTTGGAGAGACTCATCATCTCCGAGGCATTCTTTGACTGCCACCCGCAAAGAGGGAAACTCCAACTCAATAGGGAAGATAGCTTATGTGGGTTTGTCCTATAGCAGCCTTGTAAGAGGTTTTGTATGCCCAAAGAGCCTCTGTAAGTCGATCATCCCAATCATGGTGATGTGCGGCAATTGGCCTGGTCAGGATCGAGAAAAGGATGCAATTGGTGACTTCAACTTGGCTATTGGCTTTGGGGTAATAGGGGGTGGACTTGCAATGGCGGATCTTATACAATTCTGCCAACTCTTCCATGATCTTGTTAGGGAAATGAGTACTTTTGTCACTTACCAGCTCGAGGGGATTGCCAAAACGGGTGATGATGTTTTCATACATGAACAGGGCTATGTTGTTACCATCATCCCACTTCAGAACTTTAGCTTCACACCACTTGGTGACATAATCCGTATATACCAGGATATATTTGTTCTACTTTTGTCTGGTGGGTGGATCAATGGGACCCACGAAATCAATCCTCCACTTCTCGAATGGCTTTAGGGGAAGGATAGGTTGCAGTGCCATGGCACTAGTCTTGATGGGTTTCCCCATTTGCTGACAAGCATCGCATCTCTTGCAGTAGTCATAGGCATCCTTGTGGAGGGTTGACCACTAGTATCTTGCGAGCAGATCCTTTCTGGCTGTCGCTTCTACTGTGAAGTGCCCACCACATGGCTCGTCATGGCATGCTTTCAATACTATGCTGATTTCGTCTCCTACAACCATCTTCACAACACTTCATCTTTGCCTTTCTTGTACAGTGCACCGCCTAGCAAGGTGTAGGGGGTTGATTCCAATAAAAGCTTCTTCTTTTCATGGCTCGAGATGCTAGAGGGATACTGTTGAGTTTCCAAGAGGTTGGCTATGTCTGTGTACCATGGGGTAATTGTTTTGACTAGAAACAAGAAAGCATTAGGAAGGTCTGGATCATTCTATTCCTCTTTTGTAGTTTGAGGGATCTGAGATGATAGATGATTGGCTAGGACATGGGAATGGCCACACTTAGTGACCACTTCAAAATCAAACTCCTGGAATAGGAGCAACCATCTCATAATTTGTCCTTTGACATGTGCTTTGTTCATCGGGAAGGACATGGCTTCATGGTCCACATTAAACTTGAAATGCATCGACAGTAGATAGTGTCAAAACTTCTCCAATGCAAACACCATTGCTAAGCACTCAAGCTTTGTCACTATGTAGTTCCATTCTCTATCAGTGATCTTTTGGCTTGCATAATATATTGGTTGATCCAACTTGAAAGAACCCTTTTGGCACAAGACAACGCCTAGCCCTTTGACCAATGCATCTATGTGAACATGGAACTCCTTTGTCCAGTCAGGAGGCTACAGGATGGGTGCTCTGATGAGGCACTATTTTAGGGTATTAAAGGCTTCTTCGCAGTCATCGGTCCAAAGGAAATCTTCATCTTTCCTAAGAAGCTTGTGCAAAGGGACTACCTTGGTTGCAAAATGTGTGCAAAATGTGCAATAAATCTTTTGTAGTAGTCCACATGGCCAAGAAATCCTCTCAATTGCTTGAGGTTTATTGGTGTTGTCAAGGCAACAATCTTCTCAATCTTCGCCGGGTCTATTGCAATCCCTTGTGCAAAGACAATATGGCCCAGAATAACTCCTTATAAGACACCAAAGACACATTTGTCAGGGTTGAGAGAAATCCCATACTCTCGACATCTGTTAAAACATTACTCTAGGTGTCCCCAATGCTCAAGGATTAAGCTATAGACATAGACGTCATCGAGATACACCTCAAGGAAATCATGCATATGGTTTTGGAAGGTAGCCATCATCACTCTCTGAAAAGTAGTTGGGGCATTGCAGAGCCCAAATGGCATTACTCTATAGGCATAGGTCCCCCATTCTCTGGTGAAGGTTATGTTGGATTGGTCCTCTTCTGCAATTTGGACTTGGTTGTTCCACTGAATCCATCCAAGAGGGAATAGAGCTCATGGCTTGCCACTGCGTCCAACAGTTGGTCTATGAAAGGGATAGGAAAATGATCATTCTTTGTCTTGGAGTTCAGCTTTTGAAAGTCCACACATATTCAAAGTTTCCCATTATTCTTGGGTACGACCATAATGGGCGAAACCCATTCACTGTTAGCCACGAGATAAATGAACTCAGCTTCAAGAAGCTTCAATAATTCAGCCTTCACTAGAGCAAAATAATTGGGATTCATATGCCTCTGCCTTTACCTCACAGGTTTGGCATCTGGCTCTAGGTCAATGTGATGTTGACAAACTGTAGGGTCAATTCCCTTTAGGTCTTTGTATGATCAAGAAAACACGTCTAAATTCTCCTTTAGGTCTCACAGGACCACTAGTTCTTCTGCAAGATTGAGACCTACTTTTAGGTGACGTTCAGTACTGTCAGCATCCAGGAATGTCAAATGCCTTTCACCTTCCACTTTGGGGATAAAAGTCCCATGGATTGCTTCTGGATAGAGGTCTGCTGACTCCTTCAAGGGAGTAGTGTCATCGTCTGATGTTCCACTAGAACCAGTGTCCTCCTTTTGAAAAAATGACTCATTTGTCTGTTGGGATTGCTGGAAGGGTATCATAGCTTTGTTTGCTTCTGTGTGAGTGGTGATTTCTTCTGGACTCGGGGATTAATCTTCAGAGGATGCATCCAAGAATGCCACATAGCACAGACTTTCTATAAGCCATGGCTCTGATGGCTTTGGCTTCTGAGGCATCATCATCAACTTTTCTCCAAAATAAATGGTCAAGGTGACACGAGCCACTAGTGAACTTAATTTTTATACCTTTAACTCATTACTTATGAAGAATCTGCATGCTTTGTGATCCATTGGTCAACCCAAATGGAACCATGGTAATTCTATCCAACACCTCGAGATCCTCGGTCTCTGAGGTCTCTGTTGGGATATCAACAAGATCATCCACTATTAGAGGATGTAACATGCCCGCTCCTCAAATTGTGGGACACATCTTAGCACTCCATCGAGAGATATATCTAGAAGATGCCGTCTGGCACTCCCAAGGAATGACACGTGGTTTGCCAACTAGGGTCTCTCGAGTCCGCCCCGCAACAGAACTTATCCGGCCGTTCCCACTAGGATCGACCTGAAGTCCAGGTTCCTTGTAATCGGGTCTTCCTATCAGCCTTCTAGCATCGGTCTACAACTACTCCCCTCTTTGCGCAGACACAACTGGGCAAAGCATACTCATACCGCACTTCGTTCAAAGAGAATGGGAAACGAGAGGGATGCATCGCTCAACCTCTCTGCCCCTAGGGCATCGTCCCATTCCAGTCCCCTAAAATGGTATGAATCAAGGTTCTAACCAACATTGTCTAAGGTCATTGTCTGACCTTTCCTAACATTCCTCATTAACATTTCCTTTGAGGAAAGCTCTCGGCTAATCGAGACCACCCTTCCGTAGGATAGACCCATTGGTCACATCCACCACGCTTCCCTCGGGGGTTGTTTTAGTTATCTAATTACCTACCACATTATGCTTGAAACATAAAAGCAGCTTCCTTAATTAACCCATTAATCACAGGTGCCTTTACGTAATTTAGGGCACTGACACGAAGAAAAGATAAAACAAGATCAAACACTTCCTTAACTTATCTTCAGATTAATGTTTGTCTCCCGCCCATACAGGAGAATTAAGTGTTCCTTCTGCCTCCGCAGAAAAATCCTTACGTCTCCTAGAAATAAAACTCGAAGGTTTATCCTACCAAGATTCAGCCTTGTAACTAGTATCAAGGCCTCGAGATCCCATTTGAGTCACATAGAACACTTGTGTAGGGCCCCACTGGCACCCAAGCGTCCTCCTACGCCAAGTAATTTCCATGGAGAGACCTCTCGTGGTGGGTTCGGTCCACATTCCCATCATGGATTCAGAACCCCCTTGGTTAGGGTTTGGCGGTTCGCTGGGGGTAGCTAGTGCCATCCTTCCTTAATTAACCCTTTAGGAAATCAACCACAGTTGAAGCAACTAGATTAAAAACAATTACTAGGAAAAACATCCCTTTTGTTTCCATGGCAATTAGCCATCTCAGACCCGGCCATGAAATCATCAACCACATCCCACTTGGGTTAACATCCAAAACCACATTAACAAACAGTTGATTGCACAACCTCTTGCTTCAAGGCATCACAATCCCATTGCATGCACAACCAGAATTTAACTTGGATGTATCAAAACACTTTTACAACCTTTTTCAAACAACCAAGCATAACTTGGGTCAACAATCCATCTTTAACAAGATTAACCTTCGTTAAAGCCATTTCAACATTTCAACCATTCCAGGCAAAATGCTTAGCATAAATCAACCACCATAAAGTTTGCTCTCCCCCTTGGGTAGGGCTTCACAAGCTCGATTTAACAAGTTCCTTCTAGATCCTTTAAATGAACTAAGTGATTTCATCTTGACCTTTATTAATCTTGGCTACCTATTTAGGGTAGAAGATCAACCTAATTCCTAGAGTAGCTATCTAATATCATAGGTCACCAAGTGCTAACCCATATTGCTAGTACATCACCAAGAATACATTAACGAGATTCCAACGTGATTAGCCATAGGTTATCCAATCTTCATCTACCACCTAGAGTTCGGACAAGGATCTCTAAACGGAATTTCTTTTAGAACTACTGTTCTAGCAATGTTTATCGTGCAATCCCATTGTGTGTGCAAGTTAACATATATCAACATGTGCATGATCTAACTGTTACTTTAATGTACTCTATCATCCTTGCGCATGAAAAACTGGTTTGCAACCTTAGGATGCTATTGCATTTTTTTAAATAAGGGTGTATTTTTCTCTCTTTCGATGCGAGGCTCCAATCCTTTTCATGAAAATAATGCAAACTAAGGTAATCCATTCAGTGTATAATACAAAAATATATTCTACTATTAATCAATAAAATGTTCTTCATGCAAGTGTTTGTGTTTTCCTTAATCAATTTTACCTATCATTTCATTGACCATTAACATGAAATGTCTTATGATTATTACAACTACCATAACTAGTTTCATGCCTAGGTTCTTTACCTATCAAACCATGCAATATGAATTTTATTATGATCCCGTATCCTCATGAGATAAGCAAGACATCGAAACAGTACCTGATTGTGGGGAGAAACTTTAGTGTTTACCCTTGGCAGTGGGTTTGCATGGGTGGTGGCATCTTGACCCGAATCTTCGTCCATGGTTGTGGGATTCACATTCACTTGGGAAGATCTCCGCTTCGGGGCCATCCTCAATTATGAGACTCTCTGAGTCATGGAGAGAAATTCCATAAGAACCTTGGCCAAGAGACAATGCATGAATAGGGAGTGCCTATTGGGAGCCGTGTATCTCATACATGAACTTCGGTAGAGAGCTTTAATGGGATGCATCTTCTTATGCAAGGATTGCAGAACTCTAGCACTCCAATGCCACCTAAGCATATCCTGATGATGAAGATATAATCCCAAAGGCACAAAAATGGAGCCCATGCATGAATTGGGCTTGGGGGGGGGGAAGGTTGGAAAAGTTCTAGAACCTTTTGCCTCTCCCTCTTCTTCTTCTTTTCTTTTCTTTGTCTCCTACTCTCTCTCTCCCTCTTCTTCTTCTTCTTGTCTTCTTCTTCTCCTAGTCTCTCTCCCTCTTCTTCTCCTTATTCTCCTCCTCTCTCTCCCTCTTCTTCTCCTTCCTCTTCTCTTCTCTCTCCCTCTTCTCCTCCTTCTTCTCCTCCTCTCTCTCCCTCTTCTTCTCCTTCTTCTTATTCTTCTCTCTCTCCCTCTTCTTCTCCTTCTTCTTCTCTCCTCTCTTCTCCCTCTCCTTCTCCTTCTCTCTCTTCTCTCTCTCCCTCTTCCTCTCCTTCTTCTTCTCCTCCTCTTCTCTCTTCTTCTTCTCTCTTCTCTCCTTCTACCTCTTCTTCTTCTTCTTCTTCTTCTTTCTTCTCTCCTTCTTCTTTCACCTCCTTCTCTCCCTCTCCTCTTTTCTGCTCATGGGGGGGAGCGGGGCGCAGCTGATTGGAGATCGAGGATTGGGGGATTTCAGTCAGAGCGAGGAGGGGGGGTTTCAGTCGGAATGAGCAGGGGGGGAAGTTGTACCGTCTAAGGGAGGAGGGGGCGCTGTCATCGCGAGCAGGGGGGAGCACTGTCCTTGACGAGGAGGGGGAGAAGGGTGCCTTATATGGCAGAGGGGGAGATGCCTTATGGAGAGGGAGGAGATGGTGCTCCCTGCCACCTGGGGGGCTACATGCCCCCTACTCTCACTACTCACTTTCTCTCTCTCTCTCTCTCTCTCCCCACCATGCACACGGCAGTGGGAGAGAGAGGGAGGATAAAAAAAATTGAAAATTTTTCTTAGGGGAGGGGGGGTTCTCATGGGGAGGGCACAGGGGGAACGGGGATGTTACATCCTCTCCCTCTTAGAGGAATCGAGATGTCCTCATCTCGAGAGAAACTAGGGAAGACAAGCACAATTGGGGCTTATAGCTTGTGGGTTAGGGCCCATCACGCTTTCATTGCGCTACTTTGATTACTCAAATTCTCAACTTAAAATAATAACTTGTCACAACCATAGGATTCAATAGGATTTATTCCAAGTACAAGACTTATTACCTTAAGAAGATCTTCCTAGGATATCTAGTCATCCTCAAAGGTTACAATAGGCTCTAGGCCTTCATCATCATATGGTTCATAATATGAGCCAAAAGTAGAGTTTAGATGGCTTCGTTTGACCGCACGTTCTTGATTTTCAAGGTCCAACTCAGGACACTCTATTTGGATGTGTCCTAGTTCATTGCAGTGGAAACATCAGCGGTTGGGGCACTCAACCTCTCTGCCATAGGGCATAGTCCCATTCCTTTTTCCTAAAACCGCACTTTCCTCAGTTTGCTTTAGTTATCTAATTACCTACCACATTACGTTTGACATGCAAAAGCAACTTCCTTAATTAATCAAATTAATCACAGGTTTCTTTACGTATCTTAGGCATTGACACAAAAACAATGTCAAGCAAATTCCTTTTTCTCAAGTATTTGTTCTTTATTTATCATAATTCTAGAGTACATCCAATATCATGCCCAAAGGCTATCCCAGCAATCTACAGGATTGCTACTCCAAGTTCCGCCCATTAATTAGGGTCTCGAGATCCCATCTCAAGTCACGTCTACCTCTTGTGTGGGATCCGAAGGCAAGGGATTTACAGCTAGATCCTCCCCTAGGACCTAAGCGTCCTCCTGCTCCAAGCAGCACCCACGGAGAGACCTCTCGCGGTGGGTTAGGTCCATATACATGGCGCGGCTAACAACCCCCTTGGATAGGGCCAGGCAGTAGTCAGAGGTAACTATTCTTGCCTCTCCCTCCAGGCTTTTAACCTGAAGCATTAAATGTTTTTCTTTGAATTAGTTCCTTGAGCAAAGGAGATCAAATAATGTACCTAAGTGTACAATCATAAACACTTCGGAGGTTGTTTGTACGACCAACTACTAAGGTGTGATTCCTTGGGTTTTACCTTATCCCTTCCCTTGGTAAATGATCCCAGCATCTGATCATGTTACCAACTTGTCCTTTCCCTTGGGTTTTACCTTATGGTATCTTGACCTAGCCCAGGCATTAACTGGACAATCAAGGCAACAGACATGCCTTATTCGCAACCCAACCAAGGGTATTTTATCCTTCCAGTTCTAACCAAGTTTAGTTAACACACTAGGCAACACACGATTCTTCATCTAGGCCTTCAAGATACAGTCTAGATGCATGCATCCCTTCCCTTTCTCTTAGTGTGGTACTATGCATAGTTTCCTAATCATCCTTACCCATCATGCACATGGTGCATTTAGTATAATTGTACATCCTAAATGACCCTTAACTCTGGCAACGAATACTTATTCCTAATGCATTGGATCACATGTGACTTGCGTATATGAAAGTCTAGGTTTCTTTCCAACGGTGCAAATGCACCTTACAAATGGAAACTAACATTTCATGTATTTCTTTGCAAAGCATGAATTCCAAATGACTATTCATGCACTGAACTGGTTTAAAATCTATTATTTTATGTGAAGTCATGCAAAACCTTATCATTTTATGTGAAGTCATGCGAAACCTTATCATTTTATGTGTGTAAAGCTATCATTTCATGCACATAAACTTATGTGAACTCCATACTCTACCATTTCATGCATATAAACTTATCCAAACTCCATGCTCTACCATTTCATGCATGTAACCTAGTGCTTAGAGTAAACAAAAATTCCTAAGACTCGTTCTTGTTCCATACGTGTAGCTAACCCCTTCATTTCTTCCTCGAGAAATAATACATAATTAATTATAAAGCTTAAAGAACCTGGGTTTGATCTATGATTGTAGGGGCATTCGTTGCATTGGTCGCTCCACTTACCTCTCCCGCATTACCGGTACCAATGGTAGCTTTGGCACCTACGCTTCCTACGATTTTCTTCTTGGGAGCCATTTCTACTCAAGGTTTGGATAGTCTGGGCCTTAGCGGCCTTCAAGATGACCGGTTCGGGAGGGAAAGGTCGCAGGAAGGGGATCCTTTGCCAATGAGGGGGTGGCTTGAGTGTGGCTCCTCGAACCGTCTTCACTCTCTAACTCTCTTCCTCTCTCTTTCTCCTTCTCTCTCTCTCCCTCTCTTCTTCCTTTTCTCTTCTCCTTCTTTCTCTCTCTCCTTCCTCTTCTTCTTTTTCTACTTCTCTCTTCTCTCCTTCTACCTCTTCTACTTCTTCTTCACTTCTTCTCCTCCTTCTCTCTCTCTCCTCTTTCTCTCCTTCTCTTCTTCTCTTCTCTCTCTCCTTCTCTTCTTCTCTCCCTCTCTTCTTCCTTTCCTTCTTCTTGTCCTCCTCTTCTCCTTCCCTCTCTCTCCTTCTCTTCTTCTCTCCCTCTTTTCTTCCTCTCCTTCTTCTTTCCCTCTTCTCCTTCTCTCTTCTCTCCTTCTACCTCTTCTTCTTCTATTTCTTCTTCTTCTTCTTCCCTCTCTCTCAACCTTCACTTCTTCTCTCCTCTTCTCTTCCTCTCCTTCTTTCCCTCTTCTCCTTCTCTCTTCTCTCCTTCCACTTCTTCTTTTTCTACTACTTCCTCTTCTTCCCTCTCTCTCTCCCTTCACTTCTTCCCTCCCTCTCTCTCTTTTCTGCTTCATGGGGGGGCCGCAACCAACTGGCAATCGAGGAGGGGGTGGCTTCAATCGTAAGCCCCAAGGGCCGCTATTGCAGTAGGTCAAAGGGGGGGGGCAGAAGTTATCACCGGAGCCCCAAGGGCTGCTGCTACTACCGCAAGGAGGAGGTGACGAGCTTCTGGCGGACGTCCACAGGGGGGCAACGTCTCTGTGTTGAGGGATGGGGAGGGTGCTCCTTTTATAGGAGGGGGGAGGAGGTGGGTGGCATGGCCACCCCTCCCACCTAGGGGTTGCATGCCCCCATTACCACCACATCACTCCCTCTCTCTCTCTCTCTCCCCAACATGCTGTCGACGGGGAGAGAGAGGGGGAGTTAAAATTTTTTGAACTAACAATAATAATAATAATAATATTTTTGAAATTAAGGTGGGAGGGAGTTCCTATGGGGGGGAAAGCTTACGGGAATTTTACATCCTCTCCCCACATCCTCTTCGGGATAATCTTTCCACTGGATGAGGTATTCTCTCAACCAACAATAACCCCCAGGTCCTCTTGAGATGAGGACATCTTGATTCCTCTAAGGGGGAGAGGATGTAAAATTCCCGTGAGCTTTCCCCCCCATAGGAACTCCCTTCCCCCCTTAATTTAAAAAAAAAGAATATTATTGTTAGTTCAAAAAATTTTAACTCCCCCTCTCTCTCCCCACCGACAGCACATTGAGGAGAGAGAGAGAGGGAGTGATGTGGTGGTAATGGGGGCATGCAGCCCCTAGGTGGGAGGGGTGGTCATGCCACCCACCTCCTCCCCCCTCCTATAAAAGGAGCACCCTCCCCCTCCATCAACACAAAGAGATGATGCCCCCCCTGGACGTCTACTAGAATCTCCCCCCTTTCCTCGAGCTTGTCACCTCCTCCCTATGGCAGTAGCAGCAGCAGCCCCTGGGGCTCTGGTGGTAACTCCTCCCCCCCCCCTCTGATATGTTGCAACAACGCCCCCCTAGGGCTTACGATTGAAGCTACCCCTCCCCCCCTCCTCAAATGCCATTTGGCTGTGCGGCCCCCCCTGTGAAGCTGAAAAGAGAGAGAGGGAGGGAAGAAGTGAAGGGAGAGAGAGAGGGAAGAATAAGAAGAAGAAGTAGTAGAAGAAGAAGAAGAAGAGGTGGAAGGAGAGAAGAGAGAAGGAGAAGAGGGAAAGAAGAAGGAGATAAAGAGAAGAGGAGAGAAGAAGTGAAGCCAGAGAGGTTGAGCTTCGCATCCCTCTCGTTTCCCATTCTCCATGAACCAAGTGTAGCATGAATCCGCTTCGACTCTATTATTCCTGTGCAAAGTGGTTCATCTGGAGCTCGATGCTAGTTACTTCCTAGAGACCTTTCTGATTGGAAAGGAACCATGACTTTAGGTCGATCCCAAGTGGGAATGGCCGGACACTTCCACTCAAGGCAGACTTGAGAATACCTAGATCAAACCCTGTGACATTCCTTGCGAGTGCCAGGTGGAGCTTTCTAGACCTTTTCCTGATGGGCTACTAAGACGTGTCCCACGAGCAGACGGGCGGACACGTTACAGTTCCCCCCCCCTTGGATGTGACGTCGGTACCCCCCCTCCCCCGTGAGCAAAAAAGAGGAGAGGGAGAGAAGGAGGTGAAGAGAAGAAGAAGGAGAAAAGAAAGAAGAAGTAGAAGAAGAAGAAGAAGAAGAAGAGGTAGAAGGAGAGAAGAGAGAAGAAGAAGAGAGAAGAGGAGGAGAAGAAGAAGGAGAGGGAGAGGGAGAGAGAGAAGAGAGAAGGAGAAGGAGAGGGAGAAGAGAGGAGAGAATAAGAAGGAGAAAAAGAGGGAGAACGAGAAGGAGAAGAATAAGAAGAGGGAGAGAGAGGAGAAGAAGAAGGAGGGGAAGAGGGAAAGAGAAGAGAAGAGGAAGGATAAGAAGAGGGAGAGAGAGAGGAGAAGAAGAGGGAGAGAGAGTAGGAGAAGGAGAGAAGAAAAGTAGAAGAAGAGGGAGAGGGAGAAGGTTCTAGAACTTCTCCAACCTTCTCCCCCCAAGCTCAATTCACGCACGGGCTCCCTTTTTGTGCCGTTGGGAGTATATCTTGATCATCAAGATATACTCAGGTGGCATTGGAGTGCTAGAGTTTTGCAATCCCTGCACAAGAAGACGCATCCCATTAAAGCTATCTACCGAAGTTCGTGTATGAGATACGCGGCTCCCAATAGGCACTCCCTATTTGTGCATTGTCTCTTGGCCAAGGTTCTTACGGACTTTCTCTCCACGACTCACAGAGTCTCATAATTGAGGATGGCCCCGAAGCGGAGATCTTCTCAAGTGAATGGGAATCCCACAACCATGGATGGATATTCGGGTCAAGATGCCACCACCCATGCAAACCCACTACCAAGGGTAAACACTAAAGTTTCTCCCCACAATCAGGTACTGTTTCGATGTCTTGCTTATCTCATGAGGATAGGGGATCATAATAAAATTCATATTGCATGGTTTGATAGGTAAAGAACCTAGGCATGAAACTAGTTACGGTAGTTGTAATAATCATAAGATATTTCATGTTTATGGTCAATGAAACGATAGGTAAAATTGATTAAGGAAAACACAAACACTTGCATGAAGAACATTCTACTGATTAACAATAGAATATATTTTTGTATTATACACTGAATGGATTACCTTAGTTTGCATTATTGTCATGAAAAGGATTGGAGCCTCGGATCAAAAGAGATAAAAATACTCCCTTATAAAAAAAAATGCAATAGCATCCTAAGGTTGCAAACCAATTTTTCATGCTCAAGGATGATAGAGTACATTAAAGTAACAGTTAGATCATGCACATGTTGATATATGTTAACTTGCACACACAATGGGATTGCATGATAAACATTGCTAGAACAGTAGTTCTAAAAGAAATTCCGTTTAGAGATCCTTGTTCGAACTCTAGTCGTTAGATGAAGATTGGATAACCTATGGCTAATCAAGTTGGAATCTCGTTAATGTACTCTTGGTGATGTACTAGAAATATGGGTTAGCACTTGGTGACCTGCGATATTAGATAGCTACTCTAGGAATTGGGTTGATCTTCTACCCTAAATAGGTAGCCAGGATTAATAAAGGTCAAGATGAAATCACTTAGTTCATTTAAATGATCTAGAAGGAACTTGTTAAATCGACCTTGCGAAGCCCTAACCCAAGGGGTGGAGCAAGCTTTAAGGTGGTTGATTTATGCTAAGCATGTTGCTTGGAATGGTTGAAATGTTGAAATGGCTTTAACAAAAGTTGATTTTGTTAAAGATGGATTGTTGACCCAAGTTATGCTTGGTTTTTTGAAAAAGGTTGTAAAAGTGTTTTGATACATCCAAGTTAAATTTTGGTTGTGCATGCAATGGGATTGCGATGCCTTGAAGCAAGAGGTTGTGCAATCAAATGTTTGTTAATGTGGTTTTGGATGTTAACCCAAGTGGGGTATGGTTGATGATTTCATGGCCGGGTCTGAGATGGCTAATTGCCACGGAAACAAAATGGATTTTTTCCCGAGTAATTGTTTTTTAGCTTGTTGCTTCAGCTGTGGTTGATTTCCTAAAGGGATAATTAAGGAAGGATGGCGCTAGCTACCCCTCGCGAACCACCAAACCCTAACCAAGGGGGTTGTGAATCCACGACGGGAATGTGGAACGAACCCACCGCGAGAGGTCTCTTTGTGGAAATTACTTGGTGGAGGAGGATGCTTGGGTGCCAGTGGGGGCTCTGGCCGTAAATCCCAATGCCTCTGGGCCCTACACAAGTGTTCTACGTGACTCGAGATGGGATCTCGAGGCCTTGATAATAGTTACAAGGTGGAATCTTGGTAAGATAAACCTTCGGGTTTTATTTCCGGGAGACGGAAGGATTTTTCTATGGAGGTAGAAAGGAACACTTGATTCTCCTGTATGGGTGGGAGACAAACAATAATCTGAAGATAAGTTAAGGAAGTGTCTAATCTTGTTTTATCTTGTCTTCGTATTAGTGCCCTAAATTACGTAAAGGAACTTGTGATTAACAGGTTAATTAAGGAAGCTACTTTTATGTGTCAAGCATAATGTGGTAGGTAATTAGATAACTAAAACAACCCCCGAGGAAAGCGTGGTGGATGTGACCAATGGGTCTATCCTATGGAAGGGTGGTCTGTGTTAGCGAAGAGCTTTCCTCAAAGGAAATGTTAACGAGGAATGTTAGGAAAGGCTGGACGATGACCTTAGACAATGTTGGTTAGAACCCTGATTCATACTGTTTTAGGGGACCGCAATGGGACTATACCCTATGAGTAGAGAGGTCAAGTGATGCATCCCTCTCGTTTCCCATTCTCTTTGAACCAAGTGTGGTATGAGTTTGCTTTGGCCCAATTGTGTCTGCGCAAAGGGGAGTAGTTGTAGACCGACGCTAGAAGGCTGTTAGGAAGACCTCTTGGGAAAGATCTGTTTAATAGCCTCTTCGTCCTGATGTACCATCTGTTACTTCATTGGAGGAGTATATTATGACTTTGATGGATGTGGATCCATTGCCCTTTTGCAATCCATACAACTTCAACACCACTTTATTGGGTCCTCTACCTAGGGTTAGGGTTCCTTTGAACCAGTCCCGTCCTTACTCTTGCTTCAAAAATCCAAGGTCTTCCCAATAGCAAAGGGTATGAGGTTCCGTAAGAATTTGGTTTGACCACCAAATATGTTAGCCAATAGTCTCTTCCTGCAAGGGTTGTCTTTACATATGGGAGGATGCTGAATGGTTTGGTCTGCCAATCTGATAAGCCACTATGTAGATTGAATTCCTTGCAAACCTAGATCCTTCATTGTCACATCCATCATTATGTTTACTGATGAGCCTCCATCAATCAATGCATCTGAAATAAAGCATCCTTCTATCCATACACTAATCTCTCGAGCTCCAGGATCTAGGAAGGCATTAGCCACATCCACTTCACAAGTTTTGAGGCTCTGTTGGACTTTGTTGTTGTTGGGGGAACAATCCTTAGGCCATGTCTTCTTGTCAAGATGCTTTTGAATATTTTTTGGCAACTAGGGGACAACATCATCAACTGTTGGAATGTTAGGTTTGGTTTAAAGGTGTCTAGGTCTTTGACCAAACCATACTCTTTGATAGGATCCATAGGCTTTTCCAATCGATTGGGAAATGGAGCCACGCTCACTTTTATCTTCCCTTTTTGTTCTAGGAGTGGCAACATCTGCGCTTCTTCTTCATGAGGAGATACTTCTGCATCCTCTATTTCCTGGACCTTTGGTCTTGTCTCTGCAATTGTCTCTATAGCTCTTTGTGGCTCTATAGTGCTCTGTACTTCCTTATTTTGGATTGCATTGTTTTGTTTTCTTCGAGGGATGTTGAACTTCACAATCTTGGCAAAAGAAACATTCTCTTTTGAAACTATAGGTTCTCCTTTCTTTGCTCAAGTTATTTCGGCCACTTCCAATTCAACCAAATTGGAAGCAGATTCTTGGGTCTTCTGTTGGGTATCAGAAGTAGATTTCACTGGGGCTAGACTTGGACAATCTTTTGCAGTATGGCCTTCTCCTTTGCATTGACTACATAAGGGCTTATAATCCACAAGTATTCTAGGGTTTAGACAATTTAGGGAGATATGACCCTTTTCTCCACATCTATAACATTCCACCTCTAATCTTTGACCACCGCCAGAATGTCATCCTCTATAACTTTGAGACCAAAACCTCCTTGGACCAAAATTAGAACCAAACTCCCTAGGATTTGGCCCAATTGTTAGATATGATCAATGCCCCACCCTCATTAGGTGCCACCAATGATCCATGGTGCTCAAAGTTGTAAGGCCCCCATTATGAGGAGAAGCCAAATGTGAGCCCAGACATTGGTTGAGTCCTGACTTGTATATCAGATGAGGTCTATGTGACTGGATGGCAAAAAGGTGACCGTTGTGGGTCTAATCTTTGGGTTAGATGGAGTGGTTAAGTTGGTAGCAACTCGAGGCGCATTGCATCGAGTTGCAGTGTAAGGGAGTTAAAAGGGGCCCCTATTTTGGGGTTCGAAACCCCTTCACAGCCATCTATCATTCATCTTTCACCTAGTCAGAGTTGTTGTTCCAGCTAGCCTTAAGCTCTTCACCTATCTTCTGTCTAGATCGCCATCTAAGCTTCACATAGTGGAAGTGCACGAGTGGACAGAGCCATCTTTGTATCAGTTGTTTGAAGCTAAAGAATTTACTGATTCTCCTCTTTTATGTTGTGTACTCTCTATCTCTATCTCAGATTCTGTTCGTTGCGCCATGTAATATTTTGCATGGTATCAGAGCCCAGGGGGCTCTAGAGATCAAAGAGTGTGCAAGAGAAAAAGGCTTCAACAGCAAGGAGAAACTATGTCGACTTTCGGAAGCAGTTCGGGTGCATCAGGAAGCAGTGCAAGAGGTGGTACTACTGTACCAGCTATTCGAACACTGAGGATTCGTCCACCAACCTTCAGTGAAGGCAAGTTAGATGGTACAAACTACACCTTGTGGAAGTTCAAAATTACAACTATCCTTGATTCTTATGAGCTTCTGGAGACTGTGCTGGGGACTGACGCAGAACCACAGCCTACCCTCGACCCATCAAATCCTAGTGTGATGATTCCTCCGAATGTAGATCTTCTACGAGCTTGGAAACGAAGGAATGCAGATGCATTGTGTGCCTTAGTTACAAGCTGTTCTGACAGTGTTTTGACTTTGATTCAGCATACAACCAAAGCGTCGAAGGCTTGGAATGTACTAAGGAGTTAGTATGAAACATGAAACCAAACAAGGATTCAAAACTTGGAGAATCAACTAGCAGCGGAGAAGTTTGCTAAAGGAGAGACAGTTGAAGCATTCATCACTCGGATTAAGAATCTGCGCAACCAGATGGCTGGCACTGGGATACAAAAGACTAGCAAAGAGCTAGCTCGAAGGTGTCTTCGGATTTGTCCACAAAAGTTTGATGGACTAGTAACTGCCCTTAATACTCAGGTGCGACCTCAAGCTTTGACTTTTGAGGTTCAAATTCTTTTCTAAGGTCAGGTAGCCTTAAGATAAGGGTGATTACCAAACTCTACCTAAGCTTCTCAAAGCTAGATTGTTCGGTGGACATCCATGTAATGGAGACCTGTTTTTTGAGGTCAGTGAGAGGTGTGGCAATTGAGGCATAGTCTTTTTAATAAAGACTCTATACAAGCCCATTAGCCCTAGAAAGCTTCACACTTCCTTGACCGGGGGTGGCTAGTCTTGTACATCTTGGACCTTGGCAGGATCCATTGAAATGCCATCTACCGATACTATGAACCCTAGATACTCAATCTACTTCTTGAGGAAAGCACATTTCTTCTTTTTAACATACAGTTTGTGGGCCTTCATTGTTTCAAGAACTATTCATAGATGTGGTTCATGGTCCTTCATTCTTGGAATACATTAAGATATCATCAAAGAAGACGAGGACGAAGTTGTCAAGGTAGGGTCGGAAAATGTCTTGAATCAACCTGTTGAAGGTGGCAGGAGCATTTGTTAAACCAAATGATATCACAATAAACTCATAATGATCGTATCTTGTGTTAAAAGTAGTTTTTTGGGATATCTTCATCCCTAATTCTTATTTGGTAATTTTGTGCATTATTAATGGAGGAGGAGTTGGGGCTAAAAGCCTGAGAAGGAAGCAACAATGGAGATGTTGCATTCTCTGCCAATGCGAAAGGCAAAGGTGGTTCCTCCACAAAAAATGATGGTGACAAAAAGAAGAAGGGCGGAAAGAAGAAGTTTCAAGGAGAGTGCTTCTACTTCAAGAAGAAAGGACATGCAATTGCAGATTGTGTCAAGAAGACATATGAAAAGAATGGTATCCTTAAAAGTAAAGGGAAAGAGACAGCCAATATGGCTGAAGTAGAGCTGGAATTATTCAGGGCGACCATTGAGGAAGTGTGCTCCTCGGCGCAAGAAAAACCTACCACTGACTCATGGGTGTTGGATAGTGGGGCCTCCCGTCACATGACCAACAAGAAAGGTCTATACAGTTCTATGCAGCCTCTACAAGAATCCATCATTGTGACGGTTGGAAATGATGCTAAATGCCCTGTGCGGGCACAGGTACTATTTCTTTTGTTGCTGCAAATGGTGAAGTCAAAAAGCTTTCAAATGTGCTGTATGTTCCCGAAATCAGGAGAAATCTATTATCAGTTGCCATAACTGATCTTGGTCATGAAGTGAGATTCAAGAAGACAGGTGCATAAATTCTTGATAGTGTTGGCACAATTGTTGGCAAAGGAGAAACAAGGAACAACATGTACGAGCTAAGTGCTCTTACAGCCACCGCTGGAGTGGGCACAAGTAAGATTTGGCATGAAAGGTTTGGACACATTAGATTTGCAGTGTTGAAGGAGATACAAAAGCAAGGTATGGTTGCTCACCTACCTACAATAACTGAATTGAAGGAACCATGTGAAGCTTGTATGATGGGCAAGCAACAGAGAAAGGCATTTCCATAAGAAAGCAAGAATAGAGCACAGGCTCCTCTATAGTTGGTGCATGTTGACTTGTGTGGTAAGATGCCTACACAGGCACTGGGGGGTTCTTCTTATTTTATGTTGATTGTTGATGACTACAGTAGGAAGATGTGGGTGTACTTCCTTCATGATAAGGCTCAAGCTTTTGGTAAGTTTAAAGAATGGCTAAAACTTGTTGAGAATGAAACAGGGAAAAGTGTGAAGAAATTTAGAACAGATGGTGGTGGTGAGTTCAACTCAAAGGAGTTTGAAGGCTTTTGCAAGAGCAAAGGGATCAAGCGTCAATTGATGACGCCTCACACACCTCAGCAGAACGGTGTTGTGGAACACAGGAATCGCACCATTGTGGAGATGGCAAGATGCATGCTAAAGGGCAAGGGATTGCCTAACCATTTTTGGGCTGAAGCTGTTAATACTGCAGTCTACATTCTAAATCGGAGCTACACAAAGGCTCTCAAGGGAAAAACACTTCATGAGGCTTACACTGGTAAGAAACCATCTGTCTCACATTTCAAAATTTTTGGATGTGAATGTTATGCATATGTTCCAGATGAGAAGAGAAACAAGTTAAAACCAAAAAGCAGAAAATGTATCTTCTTGGGTTATAGTGATGAGCAGAAGGCTTACAAATTATATGACCAAGAGGCAAAGAAGATCATCGCAAGCGGTGATGTGGTGTTCAAGGAGGAGCCGCATATAGTGGAGGAGGAGAAGGCAAGTTCTTCCACTTTATCATCAAGCGAAGAAGTAGTCCACTATGAACCTGTCCCAAGAGCTATCCCTATCCTTAAGGAGGAGGAAGCATCATCTTCAGATGATGAGGAAAAAGTTCACCAACCTGACATCACCCCACCGGAAAAGCCATTGCCACGCTGGGTGAAGCAACTCTATGACCACAATAATCATATGCCTGCATCTGTTGAGGAGAAGACAGACGGACCAAGGAGGTCTCAGAGAATAGAGGAGAAAAGGAGGGCTTCTGCTCACATAGTCAATATGGCCTTGATGGTTGAGATTATGAGAGAAGTAAAGGAGCCAACTAACTTAGAAGAAGCACTTACAGATCTATCATGAAAGGCTACTATGCAAGTGGAGTATGACAGCATAATGAAGAATGACACTTGGGAGCTAGTGGATTGACCACCAAAGTGGAAGGTTATTGGCCCCAAGTGGATCTGGAAGGTAAAGTACAAGGCTAATGGTACCTTAGAAAAGTACAAAGCTAGATTGGTTGCCCAAGGATTTTCACAAGTTGAAGGGTTTGATTTTCAAGAGTCAT
Organism: Lygodium microphyllum; assembly: GCF_053477565.2. Lineage (NCBI taxonomy): Eukaryota > Viridiplantae > Streptophyta > Polypodiopsida > Schizaeales > Lygodiaceae > Lygodium > Lygodium microphyllum. The sequence continues at coordinate 8,337,011 of NC_141156.1, read as the reverse complement.
TTGCCCCAACTGCCAGAATGACCACTATTCGCACGGTACTTGCAGTGGCTGCCCACAAGAAGTGGCCAGTGTACCAAATGGATGTTAAGTCCGCGTTCTTAAATGGTGACCTCAAGGAGGAGGTGTACATGGCTCAGCCACCAAGGTTTGAGGCCCCCCATTCTGAGAACAAAGTGTGTAAGCTGAAGAAGGCATTATATGGGCTGAAACAAGCCGCTAGAGCATGGTACCAGCAGATAGATAAGTTCTTTTTAAACCTAAACTTCAAAGATGTGCCTCAGATGCTAACTTGTATGTTTACAGGGATGGTAAAAAGTCTGTAGTGATTGTCCTATATGTGGACGACCTTCTTATTACAGGTGACTATGAAGATATGATCAACCAAACTCGAAAGGCTTTGAGTTCTGAGTTTGAAATGACAGACTTGGGCTTGCTGCACTATTGTTTGGGGATTGAAGTCTGAGGAAAGATCTTCATCTCTCAGAAGAAGTATGCATGGGAGATCTTGAAGGCATTTGTCATGACCGAGTGCAAGGAGATAGCTGCACCTATGGAGGTGAATGCAAAGTTATCCATCAAGGATACATCAGCACTAGCAGACATTGGGAGGTATAGGAGGTTGGTCGGCCGTCTTAATTACTTGTGTAACACCAGACCAGATATCAGTTTTGCTGTTGGTGTTTTGAGCAGGTTCTCAAACAAACCTCATGAGAGTCATTGGAAGGTTGGGATGCGTGTGCTCAAATACTTGAAGAAAACTCTTGACTATGGTATCACATACAGTTTCGGAACTTCTCTTGTGGGAAACTGTGACTCAGATTGGGCAGGAGACAGTGATTCCATGAAGTCAGTTTCTGGTTATTGTTTCTCTTTGGGTTTAGGAATTTTCTCTTTGATTAGTAAGAAGCAGCCAATAGTGGCATTGTCTTCTACCGAAGCAGAGTACAAGGCAGCTTGTTTTGCTTCATGTGAAGCAGTATGGTTGAGAAGGATTCTATGGCATATGGGAGTGCAAGATGAAGAACCAACTGTGCTGAGATGTGACAGTCAGAGTTGCATCACCATTGCCAAAAATCCAGTGTTTCATGCACGCACCAAACATATAGAGATCCAGTATCACTATGTGTGTGATTTGATGGAGAATGGGATAGTGGAATTGGTCTATTGTCCAATAGAGGAGAATGGAGCAGATATCTTCACCAAAGCACTTACAAAGGATCTGCTTCAAGTTCATCTTCAGAGACTCGGCATTGGGCTGAGGAGATAGTTCACCTATGGGTGGACATTGAGGGGAGATGTTAGATATGATCAATGCCCCACCCTCATTAGGTGCCACCAATGATCCATGGTGCTCAAAGTTGTAAGGCCCCCATTATGAGGAGAAGCCAAATGTGAGCCCGGACATTGGTTGAGTCCTGACTTGTATATTAGATGAGGTCTATGTGACCGGATGGCAAAAAGGTGACCATTGTGGGTCTAATCTTTGGGTTAGATGGAGTGGTTAAGCTGGTAGCAACTCGAGGCGCATTGCATCGAGTTTCAGTGTTGGTAAAGAGAGTATTCCCTGGAATATTCCTTGGACGACTAGTGGAGGCTTATATGGTAGGTCGGTCAAGCCGACCTAATGGCCTTCGCAGGCTATAAAAGTTAAACCCTTTCACAGCCATCTATCATTCATCTTTCACCCAGTCAGAGTTGTTGTTCCAGCTAGCCTTAAGCTCTTCACCTATCTTCCGTCTAGATCGCCATCTAAGCTTCACACAGTGGAAGCGCACGGGTGGACAGAGCCATCTTTGTATTAGTTGTTTAAAGCTAAAGAATTTACTGATTCTCCTCTTTTCTATTGTGTACTCTCTATCTCGATCTCAGATTCTGTTCGCTGCGCCATGTAATATTTTACACCAATGTCCTACGTTGTCATTTTGAATTCTAGCAAGTTAAATCTTGCGTCTTCATCATCGCATCTCTTTTAGAGAGCAGATATCCTCTATATGGTTCTTCCTCAAATAGTATAAACAGAAGGCTCCATGAATGGTTGGTTTTCAAGTACATTCAGTCCCACTTGATGGCAGTTTCCGCACCATGTATTTGAATGAATCAAATCTCTTCCACCTCCCACAGGAGTGGATATATTAGTGGTATTCACCTTCAGCATCTGTAATTGTTATGTAATAACATCCATAAGCTCTTTTTTAATACTTGCGACTGAGTTAGATAGGTAGTCCTTCAGATTCTCACCTCCTGAAGTACTCATAGTAGGGTTTTGGGAAGCTTTTGTTATTGCTGCATACACGGGTTGGGTTGATCCAGGAGGTCCTCTATTCTAATTCTGATTCAGAGCTCTTGTTGAGACTTGGGGTTGTTGATTCCAGTTGGTAGGGTTCCACTATTGTTGAGTCACCATTGGAGGAACTATTTGAGGCCACTGCTGTTGTGGTTGAACCATCATTTGAGGCACTTTCGTTTGCGGCCATTGTGGATTAGATGCATTGTATTGCAACACTCTTTGTATCTGGGGGTAGGGGTAGGGAATTGTCACTGGAACTGCATTTGGTGGATATACCATTCTTGGCATGGGAGGAGGTAAGACTCCTCTTCCTGGAGTCATTGATAGCCTTACTTCAACTTCGTCATACAGTCTTGCACCTTCCATTGTAGCTTGCAGACTGATTGGTCTTATCAATTCCACGAACTTGAGAACTTCTAGTTATAGGCCTCTGAGGAACACTCCCTTCTTGATACCTTCATCCAAATGATGATTTGTCCATGTCTTCAAGATGGATTCCATTCACGAGACATAAGTTTCTACTCTTTCTCTAGAGGACTGACTTAGGTTCATGAACTCCTCTCGCATTCGCTCTTCAAAACCTTCACGCCTGAATTTAGCGAGGAAGGGCAACTTCAAGTCGTCCCATGCTAAAATTTCCTACTGCTTGTCTCTCATACCATTGAAATGTCGCGCCCTTGAAAGTCGCAGGGAAGTTTGCTAACCAATGCTTGGGGGTTTTGACATTGTTAGCCATGCATGCTACCATTAACTTTGCTACATGAAGATTAGGGTCTTCATTGCACTCTCCCTTAAAAATTGGCAATGGGACTACATTTGCTAACCTGTCATCAATATTTCCAGGACGAATTTGACTAGGAAGGGGACCTTGAGTCGCCATGGGGACTTCTATAAAGAGTGCTTTTAAGGCATCAAAGGAGGCTTCTGTTGCAAGCTCGTTTCAGCCTTGATTCTTGTCTTCTTTCTTCTCACGTACCTCTGGACTCATTCTAGCACTTACCTCTTGATTGTGCCATTCATCAGGGTGACGGATGATTTTTGATGCCAATAAGTGCTTTAAAATAGCCAAAAATTCTGAATTTCAAAGGAAAAATAGACTTCATCAAAGGCGATGGTCGCAATCAGTACGATTTTAAGCAGTAATGCTCGAAAGTGCTTAAAAGATGTGAATTTTCATAAAGATTTGGCATGTTAGACGAGACCCTAGGAGATGCCCGGCAATGGGGAACTTTGAGATGGTCAAGCAAAAATTTCCACATCGCGAATCGAACACCGGACGAGGAAATGGGAGTGCCTGGAAGGCCAAGGGCCAATTGCAAGTGTAAATAGGATTTAGGGGGCTCAAAGGGTATGCCTTTTAGGGGCTCCCCTTGGAGCCCAAAAAAAAAAGAATTTGTGGAGGGGGGTCCATTTTTTTCGGGCATGAGCAAAGAAGAAGGCGCCATTATTCTATTTGATGGAAAGGAGGGCTATGGGGCCTGCAAACAACCCCCCAACTGATCTCATGGCTGATCTACATCCTATCTTCACTTCTCATCACCTGTCTCCACTCATGGAATGGCTGCCCGATTGTGGAGATCAGAATTCAGTCTTTCTCTCTCCTCTTTCTCTCTCCTACATAGAGGCACTTCATGTGTCAAGAATCAAGAAGAGAATCGAAAGATGGATGCTTGTCCATTACAATGAAATAGCTATTTATCTCGGGGTAGGATTCACTAACAACATGGCAGAGTATAAAGCCTTGATTATGGGACTAAATATTGCCAAGAAAGGTGGTATTCGGTGGTTGTTAGTAAAAGGGGATTCCCAACTAATTGTAAATCGACTAAATGGGACATATATAGTCCAAAATCCTATTCTTTGCATGTATCATTGAACTGCTATGACCCTAGTTAATGAATTTGAGAGAGTATCTCTTCAGCTGCTTACACAATCTTTGAATCACTTTGTGGATTCCTTAGCAAATTTTGTTATGAAGAGGACCTCTTCTTCAACTGTGGTCCTAGTCCAGATGTTGCTATTGATCATGAGATAGGACTTGGTTCCTTGTGGGGATTTTTATCAGACCACACGTTATATGGCGGGTGATGGTTGATATGGGTAATGCGAAGAGTGGCCGAGACCCATCTGCCACTATTATCTTGGAACCATAGGTTGTTTAGATGACATGTTATGTGTACGTCTCTTGCTATATATGCAGGAGGTATGGGTCACAACTTGATGCATTTAGTTTAGGGCTAAGAGCCCTATTTTTTCCCTTGGAATGGAGAATATTTTCATATATCTACCTTCTTCCAAGGAGGGATCTATATGAGCTGGTTTGCTTGATTTCTTTATGCCAAGAGGGCCAGTTAGTTTGTAGTAAACTATGCTATTTCTTTAGGCCAAGAGGGCCCTATGTCTGTTTGGTGCAGGTACGTTTAATGGTTTGCTATTTTATTGATTACATCATATAGGTTGAAGAAGTCGCTGGAGGGAGCCTTTGCTGCAGAGAACCTTCTTGTGGCCATTCCAGGTATTTTCATCCCCTTTCCAAGTCTTTTTCCCTTAAGCAAATAATGATACATGTGTATGTAAGGGTGCCTTCTTTTTGTTTGTTGGGGGGGACCGGCAATCAAGACATGAAGTCCCAAGTTTAGGTTCTGTATGTTGGAGGAGGTCAGAGTAGTCATTGCCTCTTGTACTAGCATTGTCAGGCAGTGAAAGACCTGTTCTAGACTGGAGTTCTAGTGACCCTGTTGTGCTGACCTGCTAGGCGGCTGCCTCTATGCAAGAGAGAGAGGGAGGAGAGAGAAATATCGGTTTTTTATCTCCACAACCAGGCAGCCATTTGACATGTGGTCTGGAGCAATAGGGAGCAAAGATTGAATGCAGGCAAGGCATATGGTCAGTTGGGGGGTTGTTTACAGCCCCCATAGCCCCTCCTCTTCATCAAATCATGGTGCCTTCTTCCTGCGTGGCAAAAAAAAATGGCACCCCCTATCAAATTCATTGTTTTTTTTGGGGCTTCCAAAGGGAGCCCCCAAAAGGCATGCCCTTTGGACTTTTAAAGTCCTTTCATACTTGCCATTCGGCCTTGGCCTCCCGAGCATCCCCATTTCATTGTCTAGTGTCCAATTCACGGTCGAAAAAATCTAGGACGTCCATCTTGAAGTCCTCCAATGTCGAGCATCTTTGAGGGTTTCGTCTGACACACCAAAAAACTATGAAAATTCTCCAACTGTCGTCCAATGGGTCTTTTAAGCACTTTTGGGCATTCCGCTTAAAATCATACTAATTGCAACTGCCGCCTTTGACGAAGTCTATTTTTCCTTTGAAATTCAAAATTTTTGGCTATTTTTAAGCACTTATTGGCATCAAAAATCATCTATCATTGGTGACCACGGGATAGAGCAGCTCAGCCCGTCGAATCCCACAAACAGATCTACACATAAACACAACCATAGAGAGAATCAAGCTGATACAAAATAGATACACAACAAAACACATCACAGCTCTCACCCTACCCCCTGTCAAACCAAGGCATGAAATACATGAGGAGTAGGTCTAGCATAATCTGACAGAAAGTCTAAAGCTAGTCACTAACCAACTACTGCAACACATCCAAGCTAAAAATAACTATCAAAGAGGTCATCCTGAGTGGTGGTCTGAACTACCTACCTAACTAAGGACAACTCAACTAGGAGATTCTACTAGGCGAGAACTCCTATAGCTTGATCAAGAAATATCATCTTTTAGCACATTGCTCTTTTAGCCTCTTATTTTCCATAGTCGGGCATGTAAAATGGAGGGAGTTGAGCGTAGTGACCTAAGGAGAACAGGGCATCGGCCTCAAGTCCTATCTCCATACCCAAGAACCTACCAAGCCCTCGCAAGGCGACACTGAATCCTTTTCTAGCACTCACTTTTATTTTCGCTCCAACCTTCTTGTATTCTTTGTTTTTCAACTAGATGCCACCCCTAGGAGGACAAGGCATCGGCCCCGGGTGTAACGTGTCTGCTTGTCCACTTATGGGATACATCTTAGTAGCCCATCGAGAGGGGAGTCTAGAAAGCACCACTTGTCACTCGCAAGGAATGTCATAGGGTTTCCGATCTAGGTCTTTCGGAGCCTGCCCCGAAACAGAAGAATCCGACCATTCCCACTTAGGACCAACCTGAAGTCAGGGTTTCTTTCCTATCAGTCAAGTCTCTAGGAAGTAGCTAGCATCGAGCTCTAGATGAACAACACCAAAAATAGCATAAATCGGGATTCTAACTCTACTGACTCTAGGTCTTCATAGTTTTGTTATTACGTCTTTTGAGAAAAGTTCCCAGCTAACCGGGACCACCCTTCCGTAGGATGGACCCAAGTCACATCCACCATATTTTCCTCGATAGCTTTAGTTAGTATCCTTCCTTAATTAATCCAATTGAAATTCAAGCACAATCAAAGCAATCAGTCCTAATATCATATTCTAGAGAAACATTCCTTTATTTCCATGGCAACTTGTCATTACAGACCCCTGCCATGCATTTGCCATCAACACAAGCCTTGGAATATTTATCCAAATCACAATGCAACAATCCCTTGATTGAAAGAAAAACATTTAGGGTGTTGTTCAATCAACCAAGAAAACTAATTGTATTTTTCCCAAACAATAAAATAATAGATGCAATAATAATTCCATCGCATATTCACTCTCCTCCTTGGGGCCAAAGAGTAGAATTTACTTAATATTCCCTCCTTTAGCCTAAGGCATATGCTAAAGGTTCCAATACTATACATGACGTAAGTCCTATCATTCCAATGCAAATTAATCAATCTAGCAAGAGCATTTATGCCTCTTCTCTAAGTGACAATTATCTTTTAGCATTTTCTACTATGCAACATTTTTTTTCTTGGCTGTAACATATCCGCTCAAATCGTGGAACACGTCTTAGCAGTCCATCGAGAGATATATCTAGAAGATGCCACCCGGCACTCCCAAGGAGTGACACGAGTTTTGCCAACTAGGGTCTCTCGAGTCTGCCCCGCAACGGAACTTATCCGGTTGTTCCCACTAAGATCGACCTGACGTCCGGGTTCCTTGTAATTGGGTCTTCCTAACAGCCTCCTAGCGTCGGTCTACAACTGCTCCACTTTGCGCAGATACAACTGGGCCGAAGCAGACTCATACCACACATGGTTCAAAGAGAATGGGAAACGAGAGGGAGGCATTGCTTGACCTCTCTGCCGTAGGGCATAGTCCCATTCTGGCCCCCTAAAATGGTATGAATCAGGGTTTCAACTTACAAGTTCTAAGGTCCTTGACTAACTAACGTTCGCATCAAATAAATTCCATTGAGGAAAGCTCTCGGCTAACTGAGACCACCCTACCGTAGGATGGACCCGACGGTCACATCCACCACGCTTCCCTTGGGGGTTGTTTTAGTTATCTAATTACCTACCACATTATGTTTAACACATAAAAGCAACTTCCTTAATTAACCCGTTAATCACAAGTTCCTTTATGTAATTTAGGGCACAGACACGAAGACAAGATAAAACAAGATCAAACACTTCCTTAACTTATCTTCAGATTAATGTTTGTCTCCCGCCCATACAGGAGAATTAAGTGTCCCTTTCTGCCTCCGCAAAAATAATCCTTCCGTATCCTGGAATACATAAAGTATCATGCCCGAAGGCTATCCCAGCAATCTACAGGATTGCTGCTCCAAGTTCTGCCCGTAGACTAGTACACGGGCCTCGAGATCCCATCTCGAGTCACGTCGGCCTCTTGTGCAGGATCCGGAGGCAAGGGATTTACAACTAGAGCCTCCCCTTGCACCCAAGCATCCTCCCGCTCCAAGCAGCACCCACGAAGAAACCTCTCATGGTGGGCTAGGTCCATATACCTGGCGCGGCTAACAACCCCCTTGGACAGGGCCAGGTAGACAGTCGGAGGTAACTATTCTTGCCTCTCCCTCTAGGCTATTAACCTGAAGTAGTAAATGTTTTTCATTTAATTAGTTCCTTGAACAAAGGAGATCAAATAATGTACCTAAGTGTACAATCACAAACATTTTGGAGGCTGTTTATATGACCAACTACTAGGGTGTGACTCCTTTTATCCGGATGCTCCGAGCATCCGATCCTGGGTCTTTTTCCCGGATGCTCCTAGCATCCGATCCTAGATCATTCACGAGTTGGCGAGATCCCAATAATCTCAAACAAGATTATGCAAGCAAATGTTCTTGGTAAGTTACCTTATTTTGACTTGTCCTTTCCCTTGGGTTTTACCTTATGGTATCTTAACCTAACCCAAGCATTAACTAATCAATCAAGGCAACAGACATGCCCTATTCGCAACCTAGCCAAGGGTCTTTTATTCTTTTAGTTCTAACCAAGTTTAGTTAACACACTTGGCAACATAGGACTCTTCATCTAGGCCTTCAAGATACAGTCTAGATGCATGCATCCCTTCCATCTCTCTCTTAGTGTGGTACTATGCAGAGTTTTCCAATCGTCCTTACCCATCATGCACATGGTGCGTTTAGTGTATTTGTACATCCTAAATGACCTTCAACTCTCTTCATACCTGGCAACGAATACTTATCCCTAATGCACAGGGTCACATGTGACTTGCACATATGAAAGTCTAGGTTTTTATCTGTTGGTGCAATTGCATCTTATGAACAGAAACTATCATTTCATGAGTTTCTTTTGGTCATGATTGCGAAGCATGAATTCTAAATGACTATTCATGCATTGAAATGGTTTAAAAGCAATTATTTTATGTGAAATAATGCGAAAACCTTATCATTCTATGTGTGTAAAAGCTATCATTTCGTGCATATAAACTTATGCGAACTCCAAACTCTACCATTTCTCACATCTTTTCATTCACTAAATACCAAGGAATATCATGCTTGGTTCACATAAACGCAATAGTTTCTCAAATAAAGAATCCCTAAGTTGAAAAGATACTCATCCTAACCTTTTACTTCAGATGTTTACTACCATCTTTCAATGTGATTGTATGCATGTATGCTATGGTAGGGGGTGTTCCCTTTAAATCATTATAGCTCCATGCAAAAATATCTCTAAACTCCTGCAAAAGAGATATATAATCATTAAACTTCTCATCATATAAGATTGTACCAAGCTTGATAGGATTTGAGTCATCAAAGTTGTTAAAAACCAACTCCTGCACATCAGCTCCATGAATGTGATCCCTGGTTTGAATGGTTGATCACTTGACAAACTACTTCCATGGTGGAGCCTTCATCAAACTTAGTTGAGCTTTAGGTTTCACCTACAAAGGCTCCTTCAAATTCCTCCCATTCATTGTTCGTGGAAGGTAAATATTGTTCATTTAACGACCATCTAGGGTATGCCTCAATTATTGTTCTTTTCATTTCATGACAAAAAATTAAACAACTAGTTGGAATGTTCACTAAGTGAGCAGTCAGCTTGTAAGATCCACAGTCTTTCAAGAGACAATCCATAGCTTTCTCTTCCATATAGAATGTAATAACCTAGAAATGGAGCATGCACTCAATAAGAGTCACTATTACTAAACCTTGAAAAACAACCCCTTCATGCTACCTTGGATTGACATTGGCCATTTTCAGGATAGTATTCGTATCATTTTGAATTGATAACCCATGCCTATCCAATCATTCCATAATCATTAGGAGAAATATGGACTCTCTTTTTTACCCCTTAAGGAGTGAATAAACAAATATAGGCCTAACCAATGAGAGAGCTAGGATTCCAGATTCATGTAATATGAATCTTCTAGCCAAATCTTGGCCCAAATCTTCCCGCAACAATAAAATAAGGGGAAATGTGGGGAATACAATACTGACACTTCTTGGAAGTTTGTGATTAGAGTTTTCATTTCCTTTTTTTTTAATTTTTGACTTTTCATTTCTCCCCTTTTCAGTTTCCCCCTCTTTCTTAGGCGGAACTCAAAATTATCATATCTCTTTCCACGCTTCTTCTTTCCTGACGAAATCTTACAGTCTCATTGTTTCTTGCCCTATCTGTAACCCTATGAAATTTCATTTTCTCTACACAAACACAGAGTGAGTTTCACATTTTTTATGAGAGCAGAGATTGTTCTACTAAAGCCCTACGATTTTCTTCACAAAACTTTATAGGTATATTGTTCTCTTCCATGGATGTTCTATGGTAAAGTTTTATCTCATTTGGACAAAGCTTGTGCAAGTTATGTGCATTCTCTGACATGTAATTTCTTTTGTTTTGGTACTCTAGGAGTCTCTTATAGTCAACAACAATTATCTTTGAACTCTCAACTTCTTCTTTAATATCTTATGGTTTCTTTGTAAAAAAAGTTATATGTATGTTGTCTTGTTTTTTTGCTGCTCCATAGTTAAATTTTATCTCGTTTGGACAAAATGTATGCAAGCTATATGCATATTGAGCTTTCCTTTGTTTTTTTACTCCAAGATTATTCGAGGGTGGAGAACAATGATTTTTTAAAACTCAACATCTTCAACATCTTTGGGCTTCTTTGCAAAGAGAGCCACATGTATATTGCCACTTTTTTCTGTTGCTCCATGGTTAAGTTTCAACTCATTTGGACAAAGCCTATTCAAGTTATATGTATGCTTTGACTCGATATTTCTTTTGTTTTTGTACTCTAGGAATTTGTCAACGAAGGAACAATGGTCTTGTTATAAGTCAACTTCTTGTTCAACATCTTTGGGCTTCTTTGTGAAAAGAATTACAAGTACAATGTTTTTTTTAGATTGCTCCATTTAAATTTCATTTCATTTGGAGAGAACATTTGCAAATTATGCATGTGTTGATAGGTAAGTTTTCTATTTGGCTATTATAGATGTCTTCACGGAGGAAAAACATCAGTAACATACTCGCAATGGAGGTCTTCGATAAGAAAGATAATGGTGGTAATTGGATTTGTGATAAGTACTATAAGTTGGATTGGATTTTGATGTATCCAAGTACTCGAGGGAGCTTCAAGGTAAGGCGTAAGGATGTTGCAAACCATAGTAAACATTCAAAAGGTAGAATTTTAGAGTTCAGAAAAGTATTTAATGGAATAAGTACAGTAACAAAAGTGTTGATCCAACATGTTTATATGCACAAACAAATCTTTGTACACGACAAGAACTAAATTTCAAATTATAAACAAAACAGTAAGTTTTTAAATTTATCATTGTTTATTCTTTTGCATCATAGTTGTTTTTAAAAATATTTGCAATGTTCTAATTCAATCTTGTTTTATTGACAGCTCTATATCCATCAACTTTGCATGAATGGCAGAATGTGGAATGTTTGAGCGGCAAGATACATGTTTTGCATGAAGACATAGGTTCTTTGATCTATGATAATAACTCTGCAAGTCAACTTGCAACTCAAAATATATTTTTTTATAATTCATTGTATGTAGTAGAAAGCCAAAAATTGCAGCATGTCCCATTGTTGCCACTATCTAGTGGTGAATAACCATTGGTAGCTTGGAGTTGTCAAGAGCGTGTAACTCCAAGATAAAATCTAACATCAATAGTGCTATGAAACCCACCACAGGCTCCAAAGATGTGCATCTTAGTTGGTTTATTCTATTCTCATTGTTTGCACATTTGTTTGGTTCATGTGATGTTTTGAAGAAAACAAAGATTGCTTATCAATGCAAGTGTCTATTCGAGGAATGGATGAGTCAACTATTGGGTGAGTCTTGGCAACTCAAAAGAATACATTTTGATGAGACGATTGAGTGTAGGGTCAACCAATCTAATCTCACATTCATGTAAATCTTTTTTATTAATTTGAATGCCTTGATTTAATTGACATAGGTCTTGCTTAGATAAATTGTTGTGTTATTCACATTTACTTACCATTATTTTTGTTTTTATTATAGGTATTTCATCGTAGGCAAACTCTATGCATTCACTTTTGATATAGAAGATGGCGACTTTTGCAAGGGGAGTGGATCAGCTTGGATCAAGATACTCGAGATGAGACACATATAGCTCTCATAGATGTGATTATCTTGTGGAATGGTCAAAATCCTTTTGTGGTCAGCGTAGAGAGCCATTGTCCCATTTCTTTTCTAAGACAAGAAATCCAATTAATGTCCAATTAACCCCTCTGCAACTTCTATTTCAAATTAGATAATAGAAAAATCAAGATTCCTAGTGAGCTGTAATGGAGGGGAAATACTTAGGTCAAGTTGACCTAAGTATAAAAGGTGTAAGGGACACTGCATAGGTACCATTTGATGAATACACATTTGTCCTTTCACCTTCTTCCCTGTCCTTCCATGGCTACCAGACATTTCTCTCTCCTCTTCTTGCCTTCCTCTCTCTACTTCTAGTCTTTCTCTCTCCTCATCACCCTCTTTCTCTCTCTTCTTCTTACATTTCTCTCTCCTCTCCCTCTTCTTCTGCAGTCCTTCTCTCTCTCTTTCCCCTTAGTTAGGACAGTTAGGTCTCCTTCATTACAGTTGGTATCAGAGCTTAGTTTTTAGATCCTTCATTTCCCTCTCATTTCCCTCAAATCTAGTCTCATTTTCCAACAATAAACCCTACTTTTCAGGTACACAGGTAGAGATGGCAGCTTTCTTGGAAGACGCACAAGAGCTATGGGAGGAGGATTGGCCAAATTTGGAGGCAAGGAGACAAGAATGACAGCTCGTTTTTACTTCCCAGGGCAATTTTAGGGGTGCCTCTTCCAAGAAGACCCCTATGGACTCGGGGGAAAAGACTAACCGTGACTATCTTTTACAAAAGTGAGTTTTTCCCCTTCTTTCTCTCAGAACCCTCAAGCTGCTATGGAAGCTCCAACCCAAAATCTTGCAAGATCTCTCTTCCCCTTCTTCTAGGGCTTGCATGGTACCTCTAGCCACTCTCTTGAGTCCTTGGGCTCACCCTGGAGTACTTGAGTGCCACCCCATACCTTGCTGAAGCCCCATGGCTACCCCCCCTTAACATGACTTTGTGGATCAGTGTTACAGTTCTCTCAGACGATCGGTCCAGCTACATCTTTGCTTTTACAGAAAGTAGCTGCCTGAGAGGCACTTTTCCTGCTCTCTCCTAGCAGCTCAAAGCAGGAGAAGGAGGTGAAAAGGTTCTCTTTAAGAACCGTCGTGGGGTGCCATTTGCAGGAGAGACATTGGAAGATCGAAAAGGTGAACAGAAAGGGGAAGCTCTGAAGGGAGAAGCTGTGTATGGAGAAGCTCTGTAGGGAGATTTTGGATAAGAGGGAGCTGTGGAGTCCCCATTTGCAACAATGGTTTCTGCAGGCTTCTCCTGATAACCATTTTTCTCAACTTCCTAGGGTTTCTGGGATTCTATACTCTTACCATAACAGATTCCCATAGCACTCCGCTGATAAAACCTGGTCAGGTGCCAGACAGAAGCTAAAAGCAGGAATTACTGCTCCTTAATCTACAATGTGCAAGCTGAGGGTTTCCCTCCAAATAATATGTACAAACAGTTGAAGTCATAGGTGCTGCACTCCAGCGATGGATGCAGCTAAGGTCTTTCCCTGCGAAAGGTAGGGTTCACCCCTGCATACCAAAAGGGGAACCTGGTAGGTCCTCTCTTTCTTTGCATCATCAGGAAAATGTGAATGATATTGTCTCCGATGCACGCATATGGGGGACAAAGCGAGGCTTACCCTACCAAATGAATAAATTTCTAGTGTGCGCGCTCAACTAAAAGGCCACTCTTCCACAATGACAACAAGGCAGTCTCGAATAGGAGCAGCACGAGGTCCTTGACAGGAGCCAAAACTTGGACATGGACCGAGCTACCTTGCAAAGGCTATTGGAGACACAGCAGAGTTGGCTTCTAGGGCCAAGCGAGAAGAAGAAGAAATATGTGGATCTTGGTTGTATGGTATGCAACAGGAAGCTATTTTGCTACGTTGTAGGCAGTTTCGTGCCGCCATTTTCATTCCAGGCCTGGTAGCTCTGATTGTGAAGACGGTGCTGCACCACCATCCAGTGCCACCTCCTGAGGACAATTACTTGCAAGCTTTGCACAAGGTTCTTCTTTTCTTCAATGCACAAAAATCTGGCAAACTACCCAAGCATAACAACATCTCCTGGAGAGGGAATTCAGGTCTAAAAGATGGATCGGCTGCAAGTGTGGATTTAGTGGGTGGTTACTATGATGCTGGTGACAATATCAAGTTTGGGTTTCCTGGTGTCTTCACTATCACAATTCTGAGCTGGAGTGTCATAGAGTATAGTGCAAAGTATGAAGCCATCAGGGAACTTGATCATGTCAAGGAGCTCATTAAATAGGGCAAGGATTACATGCTCAAGACGTTCAATGCTTCGGCACCAAGTACCAGTCAGTTGTATGGACAGGGGGGTGCAGGTGGACCCAAAGATGGGACAGCACTAATGACCATTACTGTTGGGAGAAACCATAAGACATGGATTATGATCGTCCAGTGTATTCATGTGGTGCTTGCTCTGACTTGGCTGCTGAGATGGCCCTCTCTTGGAAGGATGTGTAGATAAAAGCCAACTAAGGGCTCTTCTCTGTTTGAGGATCCATGCCAGACCCAATCAGGTACTGGATAGTCTTCTCAATCATCCTCATGTCCACCCTGCCACTAAGGAAAAGACACTTATTCAGCAAATCTCCATGCCGATTCTCTTCAGCTATTAGCGCATGATCAAGATTCAGATTTCTGGAAATACTCTACATTTACATGCGCAAACTCTTCACAAATGATGGTTCTCTTGTTCTCAAGATCCTCTTTCCTGAGGTTCTCAAGCTCCTTTGCATAGCGCGCATTGGGGCAAAGAGGAAATCTGAACCAGTGACAATCAATCTTGTCATATGTGTGGTTGTTGTCAAGAATGCATCAAACTCTAAAAGCTCATAAGCTTTTTGCATGTTGTGCCAATCATCAAACCCTTGAACCCAAGTCCATCATCCATGCCAGAATTGAGCATGAAAGACTTTCCCAGGTTATTATAGCATTCAGTTGATGTGCTCGCAGCAGGGACTGGTAATGCCTTGCCATGAAGTTCCTCTAATGGAGGGCACTCCACAGGCTACTCCACAATAGGAAAGCCTTAGCGAGTTTTGGTACACCAATGTGATCTGTCCAGTGTAAGATGATGCAATCAATTGTGCACCACTTCAAGAAACATCAAGTGCAGCAGCTCTAGTTTGCAGATAGCAAGGACCCAAGTGATGGTACTAAGGAAGCATTCGTTGCAGAGTTGCAAGCTTTAGATGACCACTTGAAGGTTCATGGGTATTTCATTAATGGGGAGAAGGTTACAGGTACTAATTTGAGTTTGGCACCCAAGCTGTTTCATCAGAAGGTTGCATTTTCCTTGGTGAAGGACAAGTACATGCAGACATCAGTCATTTTGTGATGGTTATGAGGTCTGTGCAATAATGGAGTCATTATTGATGAAGTGTGGTAATACAAAAGATGTAAGAAACTAGTCTGCAGAAATCAATTTGTTGGTGAGTGAATTATGTTGGTTATGCATCCGCATTGGTGTTGAAGAAGCCAGAGCTACACACTCCGTTTGAGCATTGACAGTGAGAGTAGACAACGATATGATCTCTTATCGTCCTTCATTGCAACTTGGTTCAGCAGACTACAGGCTTCAAACCAGTTTAGCACTGACACAAGAAATCTCTTCAATTTACAAAAATCCTTCTTCTCTTTCCTTGTGTCTGCCCCAAACATAATCATTACTGCAACATTGCCCTGCCCAATTTGTGATCCATCCTTGAGGCTATACAACCATGTATACTTGAAAGCAGTACCTAACCAGACTACTGTGGGAGATAGCATGCAAGGGAGATCGAAACAACCTTTTATTTACCTACAAATGGTAGCATGCTTGCACTTACTTTATCAAGTGTTGAGGTTACTGAAATTTCAATTGGATAGTATGGCTCATTGCTAATTCTGCAGATGCTTGTTGATTTATAGAAGAGGAGGCTGTGACTGCATAGAATGCAATGTAAACTATCTTCATCCCAAGCTCCAACAACATCAGACTTAAAATATGGCATGCCCTGTGGAGAGGCAATGAAGAGATATGCAAATTCTTTACAAATGTGGAGCATCTCTATTACCAATTTCACTAAGCTTTGTGTTAACTCAACCATTTAGTATAGCTTGGCCTTGAACTCTGGATTTTCCACATCAAACACAACAGGGAATATTCTGATACATAGTGACTCAACCAAGCAAAAAAGATGTTGCAATATGCAAGATTGTTGGCTGCAGAGCTTTAACCATCGACCTCAGACTCCAAACTGATGAGTAGCTTCTTTGCTAAAGGATCAGTAATGCAAGATTGATGGTTTTACTGGAAAGAAAGTGAATCTCAACAGTCAAATCTGCAAAGTTCTAAGGTTTCTTGACAGTCTCTTTACATCACTCAGGGAGATTGACAGATTTGAAGTAGATTGCAGGTTGGTTGCTGGAACTGAAGGCTCTGTGTGAATAGCATTCAGTTCATATATGTAGACACATCAGTTACAGCATTTAGAGGCATTCTCTGAAGGCTCTATGTGAATATTCAGGGAGATTGACAGATCTGAAGTAGGTTGCACATTGGTTGCTGGACACATCAGTTACAACAACAGCCTGCAGAATAAGAATAGCAGAGTCCAACAGTGAATACTGATGCTTGATCCATAAACACTCTATTCTGACAGTAACAATGTGTCGTATGCACTTGCAAAATACTTAGTGACTGCATCTCAATTGTCATCATTGAATGAAGATGTTCTGAATGCAAACAGTAGTGGTGAGTATGTTTGTGAGCCCTGAATAGTGAGCAACAATTGCTTAAGTGGTCTGAAATCTACAGCAACAGTGAGCAGCAGTTCTAAGGCTTGAAGTAGTAGTGGGCAATAATTGCTTATGTGGTCTGAAGTTTAAAGCAATAGTGAACAACATTAGTAGGCAGCATGTATGCATATACTCAACCACATTGTCCCTATGGACAACATGGTTCCTATCAGCAGCATGCATATGGAGATTCATATGCCACACAACCATATGGGCAGCTGCCTCATGGAGACCCTGATGCAATGCAGGAGCGGCAAGCAAGTGATTATGACCGACATCATGCCGATACCTATGCTCATGGACTTGCCAATCATCATACTTATGGTCAGCCTAGGATGCAAGGACACCATTGTAGTCATGTTGGACAGTCATCATGCAATCTTGGGTAGCATGTTTATGGGCAACAATATGACCAAAGTTTTGATAGTAGGCAACAACAAATAGATGTATTTGGGCAACAGCATGAACATTCTTGTGACATGCATTCTCATAGAGCTTATGGACAGCATGACCAATGCCGTGGGATCAATGGTCAAAGGCAGCATGCTTATGATGGTTATGTGTGTGATGTGCAGTAAGACTATTATCACCACATGCAGTATGGACAGCACGAGTATCATTATGAGCAGTAGCCATATTGCTACGACCATCCATATGGATAGCATGAGTATGACCATATAGCATGAGTATTATGGTTATGAGCATGGACAGCCATCTGTTGTATATGAGCAGTATTCTTATGTACGTGAGCAGCAAACATCAGTGGAAGCAAATGCATATGCTCAACCAAATTGTCCCTCTGATGCACAGCAGGGCTATTATCTGTTGAGATTCAGCAATCACACTCACTAAACAGTCTCTTTGTATAGAGCTTCAGAGCCAAGGACATGCGGGCTTACCTATCCCATATGCACAGTGATGCCTACTGCAGTTTCCTACTTTCCTATAAAGCATTGTACTTGCTTCCTTTTCTTAATGCAATGATTGTACTCTTTTCTTTTCAGTGAAGTGTCAATGTCATTGTCCACATATACAAGATTGTGTTTATGAGTCCAAGTCTCAATCTTGGAACCTAATTCACTTGTGTAACAAACGGTGTCTTTGTCTTCTCCATCATGAGCCCAAACTTCTCCTTCCATCTACCATAACTCACTGCCATGTCCTAGATCCCGTATCTTTAACATGGTATCAGAGCACAGATGGGCATAGCACTGCTCCTCCAACTCCAGCTCACTCTCATCTAGCTCAGTTTGAGCTCAGTCTAGCTCAGGCCAAGTCTAGGACCTCATCTCCTACTCCTTCTCACTGCCCTGCTTGGCAGCCATAGCCAAACCTGCTTCAAGCTCTTATATCTCACTTCACACGCCAAATCTCTTGGAGCTTCCTCTGGGAAAGTGTTCCCTGCTTCCAAAGCTTCTTCTTGACACATCAATCATTGACTTTGGGCAAGCATAGCTCTAGCATTGTGAAAATTCTTAATATTTGTCCTGTGTCTGCCATAGCCAGAAAGGACCTATCTCACTTGGAGCTTCCATAACTCCTCAACCAGGCAACTTCAGCTCCTGATTCCTTCTAGGGGATTGTTCTTCTACTCCCTGTGCTTTTCCCTGGCACAACATAGAGGCACATTGGTGATCTACAGCCCTGGGCTTGCAGAAATTCAACGTCACTGCCCAGATCTGCGACGTGTCTGTTCGAGCCCTCTGCGTGCGCCGTGCTGTTCGCGATCTGGACGATTTCCATGGGGTTTTGATAGCCCTTGACATAAGCTTTCTAGACATGTAAAATTTTTTGAAAATGATCAACTACAAGTCCTACAATCTGAAAAAAACCAGGCCCTTGTCTTAGAAACCCTAATTCCACCATAGCCAAAATCTCTCAAGCTTCTTTTTTTCTCATTATTTTCACTTCTGATACTAAACCAAGTTAAAGCCCACTCTAATCCATTGACCCAGCATCAAATCAAGGAGGGGAAGGTCCTGAGAAGATTGAAGAATCACTGAACAATCCCGAACAAGAAAAATCAAGCTCAACATCAACACTAACATAGTGTGTTTTTACACTGTCATTACCTGTGTCTCTTGACACATTGTAATATGCTCTTCTACTGATAAAATCTCAGAATGCTGGTGTTGATTTGCTGCTGATCTTGCAACCTCAACATGGGAAAAGACTCGAAATGCTTGATTCAAAGGAGTCGGGTTTCACACCTGGCAAACCCGCATCAAGCTCATTTTGATGAAGAAGGGTCTTTGGGCCATCACAAATGGCAAAGAGAAGAAACCTCGGGATGCGGACCTTGCAGTTACTTGGCAGAAGAATGATGACAAGGCACAAGCCATCATTAAACTGGAATTGGGTGACAGCTACATCCATCATGTGGATGCCTATGACACGTCCCATGACACTTGGGATAAATTGGATACCTTATTTGGTGCACAGTCAAAGTTGTCTAAGTATAGTCTATTAATTGAATTTTTCCGACTTGATATGAAGCCTCATACATCCCTGGCATCCCATCTGAACTACATGGAAAGCCTGCTTACTTGACTTGCATGAATAAAGCTAAAAATGGATGAAGATGTCTGTATTGGTGTCTTGTTAAAAAGTCTACCTCCTGCTTATGATAATGTATCAATCACTCTAACCAACATGCTTGATCCTCAACTTGTTGATATTAAAGCCTCTCTGCTAGAGGAAGAAAAGAAACTTAAAAGCAAAGAAGAGCCTAGCACTTCAAAGGATGAACAAATGTTATATGTAAACAACAGATACAAAGGTAAAAAGGAACCGCTCTTTTGTGACTTCTGCAAAAGGATCGGACATATTGAGAAGTTCTGTCATGCTAGAAAGAGGTCCCAAAAGGCCTATCTTGCAGCTGTGAAAGAAGAAGAAGACCATGGACCAAAAGATGAAGAAGAAGATGAAGATGAAGACCACCAGGATCGGAAGGACAAGACTCATAAGTCCTTCTACTCTCATTACTCTAATAGACAGTTTTAAAACCCTTGTATTTCCTTGCCCTAATGCTTCTTGCCATAAGCTTTGTAAACTTCTCATGTAACTTGGCATTACAGTCCCTGTACACTTTGTGAAGCCCCTGTTATAACCTCTGGATGTCTATCATGTTTTGGTGCCCACACTTAGCCTTTTCTGCGACAGCCTCTGGTGTCTACCATGTTTGTGGTGTGACCACACTTTGCAAGTGGTTCTCATTACAACCTCTACACACTTTGTGCCTTTCTAGTTGTGATTGAGGAGGGGTGTTGAGATTCAGCAATCACACTCACTAAACAGCCTCTTTCTATAGAGCTTCAGGGCCAAGGACATGCAGGCTTACCTATCCCACATGCACAGTGGTGCTTACTGCAGTTTCCTACTTTCCTATAAAGCATTGTACTTGCTTCCTTTTCTTAATGCAATGATTGTACTCTTTTCTTTTCAGTGAAGTGTCAATGTCATTGCACATACACAAGATTGTGTTTATGAGTCCAAGTCTCAATCTTGGAGCCTAATTCACTTGTGTAACAAACAGTGTCTTTGTCTTCTCCATCATGAGCCCACACTTCTCCTTCCATCCACCATAACTCACTGCCATGTCCTAGATCCCGTATCTTTAACATTATCACCATATGTTGTATGGACAGCATGAATACCATTATGAGCAGCAGCCACATTGGTATGACCATCCATATGGACAGCATGAGTATTATGGTCATGATCATGGACAGCCATCTGTTGTACATGAGCAGCAAGATGACTATGAGCAGCATGTCAGAACTATTACTGAGCTGACCAATGGTGATGAGCAGGTGTGTAAATTACTATCTAAGGCTAAACGCATTAGACATCTTACTAGTGATACGATACGAGAATTGCATGCTGCGGGCTTATGCTATCGATGTGCTAAGCCAATATCTTGTAATCATCAAGCCACATGCAAGGCAAAGACTGCCAAAATACTCTTGGTATTAGATTATTATGATGCAAAAGATGGAGAAGATCTTGTTGAAGACCGTTTTTGTATGGGTCCACAACAAGAACCTCAGTTTAAGAAAGAAGACCATGGGCAACATGTGGATTTGGATGATCATGACCCCATGCGGGAGCCCCTTCAGTCCATAGACCTGCAGTTTAAATGCTTGGACATCAATAAGAATGCAGGGTGTCCATGAATATGCAGCACTTAGGGGTTGATGCAGTCCATGCAATGGTGACTTCAGCCTCATATGCTTCAGTCATACAGAGCATGGTGATGCTGCCTGAGAGGCTTATGGAAGAGCTAGATAATACCACCATGCTGATCATGCTTCCAACTATACTTGACTTTGACCTTATGAAAGCTGATCCAATGCATGGCAGCGATACCACTTTCCCTTTTGACCCAGGTGGCTACAGGCTGACCTTGACCCTTTGCATAGACTAGTACTACTCTTGAATATTAGGCAATCTTTTACTAGGTCTATGCCAAGAACTCCCCCCCCCTCTATCTTTTGCCACTTGTAATGATGTACAGAGTAGTACTCTGCAGCCCACTACTTGGCTATACCAATAAGTTCGATCTTTGTTTTTGAGGACAAAAACTTCATTTTGAGTGGGGATGGATTGTAATGGAGGGGAAATACTTAGGTCAAGTTGACCTAAGTATAAAAGGTGTAAGGGACACTGCATAGGTACCATTTGATGAATACACATTTGTCCTTTCACCTTCTTCACCTTCTTTCCTATCCTTCCATGGCTGCCAGCCATTTCTCTCTCCTCTTTTTGCCTTTCTCTCTCTACTTCTAGTCTTTCTCTCTCCTCGTCACCCTCTTTCTCTCTCTTCTTCTTACCTTTCTCTCTCCTCTCCCTCTTCTTCTGCAGTCATTCTCTCTCTCTTTCCCCTTAATTAGGACAGTTAGGTCTCCTTCATTACATGAGCAATCCATAACATGTAAATAATGTGCTTCCCCACATATTCTTGAGAGAGTTGAATCATTGTAAATTTTTTAAAAAAAGAATGAATATAATTTTTTTTAAACTTTTGAGTACTTTCAATTTAGATAATCTTAGTTTACTGTGATCCAAGCGTGCAATAATACATACCGTAATTAGTCAATTATGTTGGTTAAAATCATAATTAAATTTCACGTTGGAGTTCTATAATCTATGCAATATTGTCTTTGCATAATAATATATTGTAGCTCATCTCTTCTACTTATTTCTTAAAAGTAAATATTAAATTGGATCCAAGGGATTTTGAAGGTCTTCTTAAAAATTTTCTATATTTTGTGTAGTTGGACTTGAATATACTCAGGAATCCAAGTATATTTGAGGATATAATAATGTAGAACTAAGCATTTGTCTGTATGAGTAATTTTAATGGCTACTTTAAAGTATTAAAATAAAGAAACTAAGGTAAGAGTTTTAATTTGAAACTTTAGACTTAAAAAAGAACCTTTATTTAAAACCTTAGATACATAAAAGCTATAACTCCAAACTCATTTTCACTTTCATTCTCTACTTCCCTACACTTGTGCTCTCCTTCCTTCTCTCTTTGTGTGCCATGGCTACGACTCTCGTCTTCGCCGCATGGATTAGCTCCACATGCTACGTACACATAGGAGACCAGATATACCCTAGGTTTTGCACAAAATTGAGTCTAGAGAGCTCGTTTTCTGTCCTAGACCCTAGCTCTAGTATAGTGGTATCATTTTGAGATGCGAAAAACCCTCTCACTTGCTCTATTCTGGACTCTGCTCTCAGATGGATCTCCATAGATTTATTATATAGTTTATGTGCTGGATCAAGCCATGCAAATGTAATAAATTGAGCCCTCATGTACGTGGGGCAGCATTTCCGTGCTAGAGCAGTGTCCACCTCATCCTAGGACCACACCACAATGGATCTCATTGAGTGCGATGCAGTATTTACCATATATGTTTTGTACACTGAGGTACAAGAGGACAGTGAGGAAGACATCGACACATCCTCTCGGCCACAGTTGGAGTATTTCAAGAGGGAGCCCAAGGAGATCATACTAGATTTGAGAGTAGAGGCAACATAAAGCTTAGCCATTGTGTACCCACCTCCTTGCCCCCTGATGTGACATTGACAAGCGATGATCCACCCCTTGCTTCTCTCCATGATATTATCATCGAGGGGGTGGAATATTTACTTATGCAGGATGTACTAGAAATTTTGGAGCTAATAGAAGAATAACTATATTGTATCATTGTGCGTGATGCACCTGATGATCTTATAGATTTTGATATACAAGATGCCCCAACACATGTTGATGAGGTGGCTCTATATGATGGCACGAGTGTCAATGACATCTCTACCATTGTGAGTATCCAAGATTGACAATTCGGTGCCACAATATGAGATCTTAGATTAGGAGTTTGAGTGGTTGCAAGAAAGCATTTTGGGACCTTGACCCGACTATGTAGTACCTTCCCAAGAGAGAGACGAGGGTGGCCTAGTTGCAAGAGCAGACCTGGATGCTCCGGTACAGCAGCAGATAGATGGTATAGAGAAGGTAATGTTATTAGATTAATGCTATAACACAATATTAGTGAGTTTGGAAATCTCCCAATTCCCATTTTTTGAATACTAAAAATTGGCACCTGGATAACATGCCCATAAGTTTTTCAAAACCATATTATGTACCTATCATTGGAAAGCGCTTGAAAAATGGAATCTATTGAGCTATAGAGCACTCGATTTGGAGTTATAGTGTTCAAGTTATGACAAATCCAAAGATTTGACCAAGTGCTCTAAACTTATGGAAAATTCCCATATTCCCCAATATGATGTTTTATCGTATTCACGTAAAAATTTACCAGTAGGACCTCTAGGGCATCGGGAGAGCATGAAGGAAACATTTGACTAGGATCGGGCCCCTAGAGTAGCCCTGGCCGGAGGCTCGCTTCTAGGGGCATGAATCTAGAAAAAAAGTAAATTCATGTCCCCAAACACGAGCCTCCGATGAGGGCTGCTTTGGGGGCTTGATCTCAGAAAAAAAATTTATTCATGCTCCCAATGTCCTAGAGGCCCTATTGGTAAATTTTTGCGTGAATTTGATGTATATATATTTAGCACACTCCATGCATAGTGAGCCTGACACTGAACTTGTGTGATGTAGGACCTTGTCTATATATATGAATTTTCATCAAGACAAGGTGGCCGATCTAGTAGGCAAGGAAGGGTGTAGGACTCAACATTGAAGGAGTATATCGGCTAGCTTGTGAGTGACATTATTGTATTCCATAAGACATGCTCTCCGGCGTTTGTTGAGAACTTCCTAAAGTTGAGGGCACTAACGAAGGTTGGGCCCTTCAAGACCATCCCAACAAACTCCAGCTTGGAGAAAGTAGCCTTGCTTCGATGTTCGAAGCTCGTCTACTTATTCTCTAGTTCTAGGTTTGGGCCACTTTTTTCCATGGTGGCCCATGGCATGGTTGCTGGTGTTGAAGACCCCAATGTCATTAGGCAGGAACTACTAGGGCAAAATGCATTGCTGCCTATGATCAAGAATAGCTCTGACCATGGGGAGCGTAGCTCAAAGAAGCCTAGGAGAGAGTAGATGTACTTAGTGCCAAATGATATCTCATCACCAATGCAATGTAATTTGTAATCTTCTCTTAAAGTAATGAAAATTGATATTTGTTGGATTTGCATTGTTACGCGAGTGGTGATCGAGAGCAAGCCTCACTCATAACCCGATAACGAGATGTTAAGGAGTGTCGGTTGGGGTAATTTACTTTGTCGAATGCACAACACAACTTGAAAAATTCAAATATTCGATAATACACCACAAGCCACATATAAAAACAAGACAAAACACAATGCCTCTTGAAGCTCAAAACAACTAAAAAATATGGGTAGAGCATCACACAACCACAACACAACGAAAATACCAACAATTCAAAAACAAACCAAGTGAGATATATTTTCGTACCTTAACAACCTTGAGCCGATACTCGATGCTTTAACACCCAAAAGCTCCAACTTCCAAATTGGCATGAGAAGAGCTCACTCTAGCATGTGACCCTCCTCTCTCCTCTCTCACAAAATACAATTGTACATGAGGGGGAAGGTCCTTAACTCTTCAATCTCCTCTCCTTGTATAGTTTCTATCCACACTCACACATATTAGGCTTTTTGCTTTCAGCTTTTGGCTTTTGCTTTTCTACTGCTTTTCACTATTTTTGTTTTTTCTGCCCTATGCATGTTTGCAACTTATTTGGATCATAACTTCGTCATTTGAACTCCGAATATCGTTGTTTGGGTACTCAAAATAATCCGAACGTATCTGCTCGACAAGCCAGCGCAGACAAAAGTACAAAAATCTATCAAAAATTGGCAAAAATACTGATATTTGTAAATCACAAAATTTTTCTCCATCTTTTATCTTGGACGACTTATTCCCTTCCTTGGCCTATTGTTCTTGTAATTGCACACACTTTCAGCACACATGTCC
Source organism: Lygodium microphyllum (assembly GCF_053477565.2). NCBI lineage: Eukaryota > Viridiplantae > Streptophyta > Polypodiopsida > Schizaeales > Lygodiaceae > Lygodium > Lygodium microphyllum. Next base: position 8,311,463 of record NC_141156.1, on the reverse strand, counting down.
TCTTTTTCTTCAAGAAATACTTGCTGGCGATGTAAAATGTACGATCTTTTCCTTTGATCCTTGAGTCTTCAAAATAAATATTCACTGGATATGAACCTCTTTTTTTAAATGCAGTGTGCCCTAGCAGGAATATGGTTTTTTAAATGAACTTCATGCCCAATCATTCATGATTTGAAAAAATATGTAAATTTGGATCCATGATATGCAACAAATCAATCAATGTTCCACACAAAAATTATGAATGCACTGAAGAAGTTGTGCCTAGCCTATCTAGATGTGATCGTGCGTCATGCAAAATGTAAACAAAATTTCTTGTTAATTTAAAATTCATTATCCTCACCTCTCAACTCTCATCAATAAAATATCAATATCCGCTCCACCCATCCAAAATGTCACAATCACTCTAAAAAATGATGCTCCTCAAGATGTTGATCAGATAAGAACAACCCATCTCACAATTGGTGGCGTCCTTCACGACCCAACCACCTTACACTCTCAACCAGAGGTTCCTAACTTTGTGATGACCATCCCAAATGGTGTGTGCAAGAAATGTGCATGCTCAATGACAGGTGCTCTCTCATGTGCGCGTGTATCTAAGATTTACTGCATATAGTTGCAATGGACCTCATGCCATGCTAGTGCTCAATGATGGTGCAAAACGTGCATAATCCCAACCCATGGCATGGAAATATTTGATAAGAACAGGAGACGACCCCCGAGTGCAGTGCATCAACAAGTGCAACCTGAAGTGCTCGTGAACCATAATCCCCGTGATGTGCAAAAGTCTCGATAAGAAAACATACCTAGCTCCTCAATGTTCAGTAGCTATTGACAAACACAAGCTTCATCCTATTCAAAAAAATACAAAGCTCGACCAAGGCTATCAAGTTTCACACTCAACAAATCAAATAAAATGACATAAACAAATCCTAAGCTAGACAAACACAAAAAATCCAAATACGAAAGAACAAAACAAATAGTCACGCAACAACTAAGCTAGCAGAAATCAAGCCTAACTACAATTTGACTAGGGGTTTTCGGTTTCAAAAAAATTCTTGACATATTTAGCCCTTCCCCTAGTCTGCAAACATTCATGTGCAGCAGTTGTTTTCATAGAATGATGCAACATTTATGAGCCATTCAAAAATCAAATCCAATGATCTATCTCTGAGTTCTTCAAATTCATAAATCAAAAAAATCCATGACACACCATTCTCAAACCACTTTTGAACGGGAACACAAAAATCATCAACAAATTTCTCTTTGGAATCCTCAAAATTTTCAAATCCAAATTTCTCAAAACAACTCACATTGTCAAAGCAAAACATCTCATCATCCACAATGACAATCCACATACCCTTCCCATCCTCCCAAAAGAAAAACATGACAAAGCTAGGGTTTTGAAACAAGGTTTGAACTCTTTCTATGTTGCCAAAATCAAACTCATCCACAAACATTGCAAAAATCTCAGAAAAATAAATCTTTTTAAAGCATCCATCCAAACAACGAGACTTCAAAGAGTGAAATTTTTCTATTTCTTTATCACAAACATTCTCAAAAGACTTTTCACGAATAGGTACTTTAAGCAACACATTAAGGTCATTATCCTCATCCAAACACCCAATTGTCCAATTTTCTTCAACCTCACAACTTTCTTCACAAATTTTACCCTTAGTGTTAGATCTCTCTTCCCTCAACTTTTCAATTCTTTCCAAAGCCTTATTCAAATTTTCTCTCACAATCTCTTCAATGTCACTCTCAGGATCCTTAAAACCCCAATCAGAATCATCATAAACAACATCAAAACCTTTAGGAGAACTCAAAGAAACTAAAAAACTATCAAATGAAGTTTTCTCTTCGACATTGTTGCCTAAAACAACCAAACAATCATCTACACAACTATCAAGGAGTAAGAGATTAGGTCTACTCAAAACCACATCATCAACACCACAAACAAAAGCCTCTCTAGGGCTACTCAAACTATCACCAAATAACTCACAAGACTCAACTGAATCAACAACACCAACACTAAAATCACAACATGAGTCAGAACCTAAAACATCCATACTCTCTTGATCATCAAACTCATAACCAAACTCACAACAAATCTCCACACAAACAAATCAGGCAACAAAATACCAACAATTTGAAAACAAACCAAGTGAGATATATTTTCGTACCTTAACAACCTTGAGCCGATGCTCGATGCTTTGACACCCAAAAGCTCCAACTTCCAAATTGGCATGACAAGAGCTCACTCTAGCATGCGACCCTCCTCTCTCCTCTCTCACAAAATACAATTGTACATGAGGGGGAAGGCCCTTAACTCTTCAATCTCCTCTCCTTATATAGTTTTCTATCCACACTCACACACATTAGGCTTTTTTTGCTTTCAGCTTTTGGCTTTTGCTTTTCTACTGCTTTTCACTATTTTCGTTTTTCTGCCCTATGCATGTTTGCAACTTGTTTGGATCATAACTTCGTCATTTGAACTTTGAATATAGTTGTTTGGGTACTCAAAATTATTCGAACGTATCTGGTCGACAAGCCAACGCGGGAAAAATTACGAAAATCTATCAAAAATTGGCAAAAATACTGATATTCGTAAATCGCATAATTTTTCTTCATCTTTTATCTTGGACGACTTATTCCCTTCCTTGGCCTATCGTTCTTGTAATTGCACACACTTTCAGCACACATGTCCTCTTTTTCTTCAAGAAATACTCGCTGATGATGTAAAACGTACGATCTTTTTCTTTGATCCTTGAGTCTTCAAAATAAATATTCACTGGATATGAACCTGTTTTTTTAAATGCAGTGTGTCCTAGCAGGAATATGGTTTTTTAAATGAACTTCGTGCCCAATCATTCATGATTTGAAAAAATATGCAAATTTGGATCCATGATATGCAACAAATCAATCAATGTTCCACACAAAAATTATGAATGCACTGAAGAAGTTGTGTCTAGCCTATCTAGATGTGATCGTGTGTCATGCAAAATGCAAAAAAAATTCATTGTTAATTTAAAATTCATTATCATCACCCCTCAATTCTCATCAATAAGATATCAATATCCGCTCCATCCATCCAAAATGTCACAATCACTCTAAAAAATGATGTTCCTCAAGATGTTGACCAGATAAGAACAACCCATCTCACAATTGGTGGCGTCCTTCACGACCCAACCACCTTACACTCTCAACCAGAGGTTCCTAACTTTGTGATGAACATCCCAAATGGTGTGTGCAAGAAATGTGCATGCTCAATGACAGGTGCTCTCTCATGTGCGCGTGTGTCTAAGATTTATTGCATATAGTTGCATTGGACCTCATGCCATGCTAGTGCTCAATGATGGTGCAAAACGTGCATAATCCCAACCCATGGCATGGAAATATTTGATAAGAACAAGAGACGACACCCGAGTGCAGTGCATCAATAAGTGCAATGTGAAGTACTCGTGAACCATAATCCCCATGATGTGCAAAAGTCTCAACAAGAAAACATACCTAACTCCTCAATGTTCAGTAGCTATTGACAAACACAAGCTTCATCCTATTTAAAAAAATACCAAGCTCAACCAAGGCTATCAAGTTTCACACTCAACAAATCAAACAAAATGACAGAAACAAATCCTAAGCTAGACAAACACAAAAAATCCAAATATGAAACAACAAAACAAATAGTCACGCAAACAACTAAGCTAGTAGAAATCAAACCTAACTACAATTTGACTAGGGGTTTTCAGTTTCAAAAAAAATGCTTGACAGCATGTAATGTAGTTTGTCATATGCATCATTTATTATTGTTTCTTACTTGAATGTTACGTTTATTTATCGGATTTATATGCAATACAATTCATACCCTAAATTTAATACGTAATGCTTTATTGAGTTCGTGTGCAACATGTATTCGTTTGAACACATGTAGTGATAACTCAGATAAATAAATGAAATAACAAGTGAATAAACAAAAATAAGACGCGCCAAAATTTTGTATTCATATTCATAAGATTTTACATGGGATCCATTACAACTAGGGTTTTACAATATCTCTTTGGAAGCTGCATTTCGTATATGTTTTGGTGGTACACCCCTATCGTTGTTGATCTCCACGAGGACTATTCTTCCATTGCCGGAAGAACCTCACTATCCGCAAATCCCTATTGGTCATGGTGACTCTCCTTGTATGTATTGATGCATAGACTGAGTCTACAAACAAGTTGATGCTGTAGCATCTTGTAGTGCAAGGAGGGCTTGGGCAGTCCAATGATCGGGTTGTTGCAAGTGTGATCCATTTGGGAAGTGCCTCCTGTTGTTCTTAATAAGTATGCCGTCCATAATCTCATGCACTAGCTTCTGGAATGGAGCCTTTGGTATCAAGAGGTGCGTGATCTCCTAGTAATGGCGGATCTCACGAAGAGCCACTCTGCCTGGCTTCCATTGACACTTGCGATGGTGACGTGGTGGTGGAGATGGGGGAGGTGACCTATGCATAGAATTTCTAGGGGGTATCTCTGGGCTGCTTGCTTGGTGAGTGCCATGTCTTTTAGGAGAGAAAACTCAAAACTCAAAAGTAAAATGAGGTGAAACTTTAAACTTATAGTAAAACTTTAAAAAAACTCTTAAACTAGAATTAATGTATCCAGGATTTGGAAAAATATGACCAGTGATCTGATTGACGTGAAATTTTTTTATGTGGACTCCTCCAGGATACATCAACTATCCAAAAAAAAAGGCCTCATCAGAAGTCTCTAGGACACTTGTTCGAAGGCTGGCGTTTGGGGCCATGAATCCACAGATTCACGGCTTTAGACACAAGCCTTGGGATAGGTGTCCCATAGACTTATAATGGGGCCAATTTTTTAATATCCATGAGTTTTTATGATGCTTGGCATGTGGGTGAAGTTTCACTAGATTTTGATTTATAAAATTGACAGCTCAATCATTTTTTGAAAATGCATTAACTAGATTATACTTCACTAATAACAAAAAATCTCACCACCACACCAATTGTGCGTAACTACATATTAAATGTGTTGTCAACCAAACTATGTGAAATATTGGAAACTTAAAATTTCATAAAAATTAAGTCATGGGTCAAATGGAATATCACATATGGGATATAGTGTTGCCAAACTGTTGAATACAATAAAAATATAGTGCATCGGCCCATGTACAACTGATCACTGATTTGTGCGTGATTGCGCATTGAATTTATCCTCAACAAAACTACTTTCAAAATTAGAAACTTGGAAATATGCACAATGTAAATAATGGCAAAATAGAAGATCAAATATTAGATTTGGCATTATGAAACCATGAAATACATGGTGGATAGTGCATTGCACCAAGTACAACTAGAGCTATGCAAAATCTAGCTCCATTTTGTAGGCCACTACTATCAAATACTTGAAGGTCTACTGGAAAGATAAACCAAAACTAAGCTCCTTACAAACTACAACCAAACATGAGCTAAAAACATAGATCCAATTACAAGGTAGCTTCTCAAAGCATATTGTTGACATAAAGATTAAATTCATCCTTGTTGTAGCAGATCCTACGAAGAAGATGACAACACCTAGAAACAATGCCTAACACTGCAAAAAAAAAAAGCACCATTGTACACAATTGGCACCTTGTTACAAATTTTTACATTAATTTAATGTAGATGCAGTATTCGTTGTTGCTATTTTTGGAGGATGTGTCTATGCAGTTTGACTAGGAGATGTCGATATAAGGAAACTTTTGTATGGGAGAAAGGTGGTGTTATGGATAAAAGCTGATCCAAAGTATCCTTGCCCGGACCACCAAGCCAAAGTGTTACATTCTATGAGCTCATTGTAAGGATCATTTGGCACACGCTTATTCTTTTAAGGGTTTGATGCATGAACCCTCTAGGAATACTTCACATCTAATCTACCCAAAACTATAGATAAATCTAATGACTCTATGTTATTTGGTGGTCAATAATGTGGGATTGTACCATTAGATGCCAAAGTCCTTAAAGACATCCATTCTAAGGTTTAGAAAGGGGAAGGGAAAGGGAAGTATTAACTTACAAGGTTGGAATTATTCATTTTCCAAGTTGTAATGTTATCGCATGGGAGCCGGCTAGCATCCAAGAAAGAGGATCAAGGATTGTTTTCAAGATGGATCCGAAAGCTGTTAAAGAGTACTTAAGTGGTCCTATCTCTTTCACCTTGAACTGCGCGAGCAATGATTTGGATGCAAGAAACCATGCAATTGATTTCAATGGTGAGTATTATCCTTGTTTGATTGAGTTGGATCAAAGAAAAATGGTTTCAAATGGTGCAACGAGAGATTTTGATACCCACATCAGTTTTCTCATAATCATCTAATCATAGTTTCTAATCACCTACTTGAGCGAATTGGAACACTCATGGTTTCCTCAAAGAAGAGAGCTCCATATGCAACCATACTCGCTTCCCCCTTTGAAGCCCGAAGAGGCAATGCTATGTCTATTGCAGATTTAGATGCTTGCCACACAACAAATCGTGTCTTGCACCATTTAGAGGTATAAACTGATATGCCTGCATCACTTCAAGACCATGTGTTGTCACTATTTGAAAGGGCTAAACGGAGCCTCACCAAAACTGGTTGATCCTACCAGTAGCCATGTCTCGCCAGGAGCAGTCCGTCATATTGAGAGAAGTATCACTTGCCAGTTGGCCACAAATTGGTTCCTCCTCCTAATTATTATCATTGTCATCTTGTTTGCAAGGAATGGAAAGAGGGGAAACATCCTCTTGCTATGCGCCATGGAGAAGAGAGAGAGAAGGAGGCTTGCAAACACTAACAGAGCCAAGAAATTGATTAAAAAATTTAAATTAAGAAGAGTGAGAGAAGAAATTGAAGCCAATGTTTGTCATTGAAGAACGTCGCTATGCTTTCCCCCCCAACATCAAACATCAAATCAGAGCTTCAATGTACCCACCCAAATTGAGACTACATGATGGTAGAAGGAATCTCCAGCTTTCATTCACTCCATCTCGAGTGCAATTTGGTGCGTGAATCAATAGGATATTGCATTAGTCTCCTCCCTCTTCATACGTTGCCATTACTTCAAGGGAAAAGCTATGGTCTTAAAGCTCTTAACTAAAAGCTTAATCTTTAGTTTATAAAGATCATTCCTATTGCTATAAAGCAAATAGCGTGTGGGAAACTGCAGGGAAGAAAAAAAAAATGATGAGCTCACATTCAATATGACTGGCTGGAAGCTAGACAACTGCAAAAGGACATGGCTTCCAAAGACGTGACTATAACCTATGTTTTAACAAGTAAGTGTCTTGTCTCATTGATAAAAAAATTAATGGTGTAACATGAAAACTTTCTTAGTTTAGAATTTTTATAAAACATCTTAAGATTTGATAAAATGACATTAATGGTTGCTTTAAAATGACATTGATAATTTTTTATAAAATCTTTAGTTGAAAATTTATGAGATATAATATTTTTCTCATGAAATCTATACTATAGCAAGACTATTGAAATTTGTTTAGAATTTTTGAAAGAGGTATAACATGTTTTAAAAATAAAAAAAGAGTTATTTTGAGTAAAAAACTGTAGTATATATTGATGGAGACCATATTTTAGCTTAATAGAAATTAGAATTTCTTATGAAAAACTAAAAATATGTTCTTTAATGTTTTATGGGATTTTCTTGAATTTAAATAAAAATAAAATTAATTTAATATTATTACTTTGAGACAATATTCATATAAAATACAATATTTCTAACTTTATGCAAATTAAGAGCAGTTGCAAAGTGTTAAGTTATATTATATGGGATAAGGGGAGCATAATAATATTTTCTATTATCTTTAAGGTTGATAAATTTGTTAAGATCTACAAAGTAGATAATTCAATAGGGAATAACTGTAATAATAAAAATTTATAAACATAATCAAAATTTGCAATTGATTCATAAGATGGCATGAGGGAAAGCCTCAGTGTCTACATTAAAAGTTTGCATGTTGTTTATATATATATTGCTAGATCATTGTTGAGACATGGAGTGGAGGGCCACTAGGAATAATTGATAATTTAAGAGGAGATATGGGGATTTAAAATAAACTATGTATGTGTCCACGTAAGAGTGTAGAGAGAACTTGTTTTTATCTTGATTAGTGTTTAGTAAAGAAAAGGAAAGAAATGATGTTACTCTTGCAAAATAAAAGTGAAATAATTATCTAAGCATTAAAAGAAACAACGACAAATTGCAATACGGAGAGGGGAATGTAAAATTGGAAATTAAAGTTTATGGGTTTGTGGAACACTAGATGATTTGTTTTGAATGTTTGCTATTGATTAAGTAAATAAAAGGGAATAATTCTAAAAAGGTGCAGAAGAAACAACCTAAAAGTAATTTAAATGGAGATATGCAAATAGATTCAGCAGATCTATATACTGAAACAAATCTTTTTAAAGTCAAACACAAAACTTCCTAGATAAACTGCCACTAGAATGGTAGGAGCAATTTATAAGGACCTGCCCCTGAAACACCATGTTGTTCTGCCACTACATGTGCTTCTTCATTTTGTATATGAGTATCTCTCAAACTTATCCAATAAGTTTTTAATTCTCCTATAGAGTTGCTTTAATAAGGCTATCTATTACTTTTTCAAATACCAAGTACCTACCATACAACAAGTAAAGCATCATCAAGGATTTGAATCTTTGAATTTGCATTTCAAGAACATAAGATAACCCCTTTTCAAGAGTCATATACTTATCTTCATTGTCACTTTTGGTATAGCTCAAAATGCACAATTGCACTAGAAGATTTATGAATCCTTCAAAAAGAACCATCAAAGATTTATTTCAAATAAATTGCTAATTTTTTCCTAATTTTTCTAATTCAACCAATTAAGTCACACTCTAATCCATCTTGATATTTAATTTCACCCCACATGAACACAATTTAATTGCTCAAAATGACAACAACACCATTTTTCCTTTAAAAATATGCTTTTCGAGTTTTTGAAAGCTAATAACTCATGATTACAAGCACAAACTCTAAATTTTACAACACACATCCCTCAAACATATTGTAACCAAGCATCAAACAATTTTTTGTTGCACATGAACGAAAATTGTATCATAAATTGTCAAAAAGATTCAAAATTTCATTGAAAAAAGAGTTTACCACATTTTCTCGAGTTTCGAGAATTAATTTTGAGCAGCCACATAACCTGTCATTGATCCTCGAACCATGTTGGCCATCATTCCTCAACATCCACATGATCTCATCACGATTTGGGGTGTCGGTCTTCATTCCAATCTCTTCCAAGAATCATGCGCATGAACACAACTTCAAGAGGAGAGAGAAAGACTAATTTCTGAATTTCCTCTACAATCCACCATTTTTTGATCGGAGACAGCATTGGTGGGTGAAAACTTTGACATATAGGCTAGTGTGATTAGATCATAGGCTTGCTTTCAGCTCCCCCATAGCCCCTCCCCTCTCAAGGAATCATGATGATAACGCCTCCATGTCTGCTTGTGCTTGTTGAAAAAATGGCCTCCTACCCCCTCAATTCCTTTTTTTTTTGGAAGGGCCCAAGGCCCCCCCCAAAGGCCAAAGACCATGCCTCTTCAAACCTCAAGCTAATGATCCCCAAGTGCATGGTCATCACTCGTAGCTTCCATGTCCGGCGACTAATTTCAATTTTGAAAAATTTTCAATGCCCATCTTGAAGTCCCAAAGTACATGGACTTGCTTCAATCTGACACGTTGAAAATTTATGAATAATTTGCAACCCCACTGCAAAGTCCGACTGACTTCCAAAGTAAATTGAATTCCCATCTTTCACTGCCACTTAAAATTGTCGATCTACGTCCTTCACTTCCTTCAAGATTTGAATTTTTCCTTAAATTCTCATGATTTGGCACTTGTCTGGCATTTCTCCGGTGTTTAAATCCCTCTCTCATTGGTGACCACGGGATAGGGTGACTCAGCCAGTCAAATCCATGGACTGAACTGCATATAAAGAAACTATAAATAGCATCAAGCTACTTCAAAGAAGAATAAACAATCAAATACACACATAGCTATCACCCTACCCCCCTCGACCAAATCAAGGTATAAATATTCACAAGGAATAGGACAAATATAACCTAATAAAGATCTAGAGCTAGTCACTAACTAGCTACTCCAACACAGACACCGACTGAAAAGAACTATAATAGAAGTCATCCAAAGTGATGGTCTAAATACATGCCCACCCTAGGACAATCGGACCAGGAACTCCTACTATGCAAGGACTTCTATAGCCTGCCGATCTTTCATTTCCAAATACTCTTTATTCATCACATTTTATATACTTCAGGACTTGATACTAGACGTGTAAAAGGGAGAGAGCTGAGCATAGTGACCCAAGGAGAATAGGGCATCGGCCTCGGGTTCCTGAATCGGTACCCGAGAACCTACTAAGCTCTTGCAAGGCAACACGAAATCTTTTTTCCTTCCACTCACTTTTATTTTTTCTCCAACCATCTAATTTGTCTGGCTAGATATCACCCCCAGGAATACAAGGCATCAATCCTAGGTCTGAGTCATCCCCCCAAAAACCTACCAAGCCTTTGTAAGACGATGATTATCATCTCTTTGATTTTTCTTTAGTTTTATTTCTTTTTCTTTTGTTTAAAGGTTATAACTCCTTTTTACACACCTCTATATACTGTAGTCTTCAGATATATGCATTGTTTCTTCTCTTTTTTTAATTTGGCAGGCTTCGCTAGCCACCTCACAACTAATAGAAACTCCTAGAAATAGTTGCATTGCAAGCTATCAGAACATGGTCACTACGAATACCTTCTAAAATAGTTCTTACAGTGATCGACAATGTCTTTAAAAGAGGCAAACAATTGCTTGGACCTCCCCAGACACACATAACCTAACCTTGGGACTTCATGCCTTGACTACCAGTTCCCAACAAAATAAAAATCCCCACATACATATAACCATTCATCATAAAGGAAAAGAACCCATAAAGGAAGGATATCACTTGGACGGCCACAAGTGGTGTCTGCATAGCAAGAGACTCGCTCTAGGTACTCCATCAAATCTATCTGGTACAACACTAAAACACAAAAACATTAACTGCCCCTGCACTAAACAAATACATAGTCCTCGTGGCCTAATGAGAATCAAGCATTAAACTCAACATAAATGACCCTTTTGGCCTAAATTTGGGGTAAAACATTAAACTCAACGAAAACGGCCCATTTGGTTTATTGAAATAAACCAAAAACCACACATTTAGCAACTTATTGCTAAAAACAAACCCCTGGTCCCCACATGACTCTATTGCAGGCCCTGCTCTAAGTGCATCAAATTATTGACCAACCTGTGTATAAATCACAAGGGGTGTCTGATGAATATGACATTGAATAATCCTATGCATCCATAAAAATATAGGAAGGTGATCAAGTGCTACCTGACACATAACCCAAACTAGCCATCGGCAACCAAATTAGGGTGTGTTAGCAAGAAGTCCCCATAGTAGTCCTAGGATAATATCTAAAGGTATTTGTAAGAGTCCCCTTAGGACCATAGTTGAAAATGGCATCTTCAACAAAAGCATAATTGGCCCCATGGAATCTGCAAAGTGATTCCATTGTCGGGGAATCAACTAGCAAGTCACTATCTAAAAAATATGCAAGGTATCCAAAGTTGCATAATGGTACATCCACAAAATGGGATTCTTTACACTATATGTCCCATTCAATTGGTTGATTACTAGTTACGAGTCACCTTTCACTAATAAATGGTGGATACCAGCACATCAGGCTATATTTAGTCTCATGATTAAGGCCTTGTATTCTATCATATTATTAGTAAAAAAGTTTCCTAAATATACACCCATTTTCATAATAATTCGATGTTGGGGATCTTTAATGATCACCCCCACACTCACATGTTTAGCAAGCCCTCGAGAAGCTCCGTCAAAATATAGAGTATAGACCCATTCTTCATTGATAGGCCACACCATATCGATCAGCCTACTCGTACTTATGATAGTCCAAGTCAAGCTGAGAGAGAGGATGTATAACATCTACAATCCCTCCTTCCTCACCAAACTCAATAGGAATGCTAACAAGAACCCTATGAAAATGGTAGCAGTAGACCTTAATATCCCAAGTAAAAGATCCATCTTGCAACTCAATGATATGATGACCTTTACTTCACCAGATCCCTCGACCTTGGTGGTAACACTACTCTAAATACAAATTTCAAGATATTGAATGATTCTACCCATCAGATTGTCTTGGTACCCACTGGAGGTTTAAGTTGAATCTTGAAGGACCTACAAAGGCACCAAGTCTGTGACATCAGCCCTTACATATAGTAAGGCTTCAACTTATTAAAGTTCACTTTATTCTTAAACTCTACCCCTTGCAAATCCGCTAAAGCATGGCCATTTTTTTCTTGAGCTTCAGACCACTTTGTAAAGTAATCGATCGCCAAAATGATGTAATTCTTCCACGTAGTCAACAAAGAACGTATAGATCCAACGAAATCGATGCCTCACTTCTCAAATGGTAGTATAGGGGCACTTCATGTTCTCCTTACTATTATGTCTCTGACATGTATCACATCTCTTTATATAGGCAAAAGCATCGTGGAAAATGGATGGCCACCACAATATCGAGCTCTCAAAGCTTTCTATGCAATCAACCATCTAACAAAGTGCCTTGCATAAGCAAATTCATCGTACTTGACCAATATAAATGGGACCTCATCAGGAAGGACACATTAGTGATAAACATCCTCCACACCTTGTCGGTTAGTGTTGTTGCAATCAGGGAAAATTTAAAGGCCTATTGCCTAAATTTTCTCTTTTTATGCTTTAATAAAGGAACTCTAGTCTCTCTTGTAGATAGATAATGCATTATGGCAGCATACCAGGATGGGATGGAGGCCGTATCAATTTTGAATAGACCCTTGAGGTCGGTACCTTCAACCAGGACTTCCTTCGACTCCCCGAAATCCACAAGACAATGATGCCTTGAAACTTGGGGTGGCTTACTCCTAATTTCATAGTCAAATTTGTACAAGTTGATCAGCCATTTTGCTAGATGGGCAAGCCACTACAGCTTATTCATCAAAAGCCTTAACCCCTCCGCCTTCGTATAAAATATCACCTTCTCTTAGAGAATGTAATGCCTGAATTTCTTTGTCACAAATACCATCCCAAGGCACAACTTCTCCATGTAGGCATAATTTATCTCAAACATCCCCAATTTATGACTAGCAAATGCAATTGGATGATACCACTTTTCCTCCCAAATCTAGGCTAAACAACAACAGTTTATGCTATGCATTGTGGGCTACTGAAAATATGTAGAAGACCTCACCCGTTTTGGGTGCTTTCAGGACTGGCACTTTCACTAGTTCTTGCTTTACATCCTCAAAGGATACTTCACATGGGTCACTCCAAACAAACCAATAGTTAAAGTATTGTAGATTTCTCAATGGGAATATCCTCTCTGCCACCAAAGCATTAATAAATCTTTGATTATATCACACTAATGAAGAAAGTAAAGTACATCTTTAGGAGTACACGGGAGACTCATAGTGACAATAGCTTTTTATCTTTTCAAGATCAGTTGCAATACCAACCGAGCTAACCATATGGCACTATAGCAATCCATAGGACACTCCAAAGACGCACTTTCTTGGATTAAGAGCAATATAAAAAAATGCTTGCAATGCTAAAAACATTTTCTTAAAGTAATCAGTCGTCTCTCCCTTGTAGTGGCTCCTCCCAGATCATCAATAAATATTTTTAACTCCTCTGAGCAAATATCACCAAAAGTCTTATAAGATGTATATTGCCAAGAACCTAGCACATTGCATAACCCAAATGCCATAACATGATATGCAAAGCTACCAAATATAGTGGTAAATGTCATTTTTAACTTATTTTCCTCTGCAATAGCCATTTGGTTATATCCAACAAAGCAATCCATAAATAAATAGATATCTCTACCTACTAATTGATCGAGAATCTAATTAATAAATGGTAGTAGATAGTAATATTTGACCGTCTATTTATTGAGCTCCCTAAAATCTACACAAAGTCAGATGTGATTATTCTTCTTTTTTTTATAACTACCAGGGAATACCACTTTGTGTGTTATATAGAAAATATTAGGCCAGCCTTACCCAGTTTCTGCAACTCCTCAAATAGTCCATCCCTTAGCTCAAAAGGCATATGCCTCACTTTTTGTTGCACAAGGTGGCTATCTTCCTTCAAGGGAATGGTATGCACAACTAAACTAGGAGGAATAAACTTTAGCTCATCATAGCTCCAGGAAAAAATGTCACGAAATTCTTGGATCAAGGACACATAGTCCTTCCTTTCTTCCAGACTGAGCATAGACCCTAATCTAATTGTTCATGGATCATGCAACGTACTAAGGCCAACTCAATCACATCCACGTCTCTTATTATATCTTAAGCTAATTTAGAGTCACCTATTAGATATCCTCTATAGAGTGGACTCCTCTTTTGATTTGTCACTTGACAAAGTCCCACTACCAGATGGATCCTCTAATGCATCTAATTTTCACAAAGATAAAGGTACTCTCTCACTTTGAGGGGATTCAAGATATTCATCCATTATCACATGTTAGGCACCTCTGCCAAAAATAAGATGACCAATGAGTATATTAACTTGAAAATCTGATTGCAAGATCCATGGCCCTCCTAACTATACTTGATAGATTGGTTGCCCTGCAAACGTGATAACCCTAAATTCCACAATGCATTCCACATTAGCAATAGTCACGTGGAATTCGGTAATGCAACCTTCAGGTTTTCTCAAATTGCATCAGCCATTCAGAGAAATGTGGAGGCATCCTTTTAGATTTCCAGTCCTAATCTTTCCATCAATTTTGAACTCATAATATTGACGAAGGATTGCATATCCACAATGGCATGTTCCACTAATATGCCATCAATGTATGTTGCTACCCTCGGGAAATGATTTTTAGTGTGTTCAAACCAATCATCTCCCACCAAAGCTATTCCCAAGGGCTCAATGATATACCCAATATGAAGAATCTTCTTAAACTCTTTATGCACTCCTAGAGATAACTATATCAACTAGAGGAGATTCACATCATGATTTACGTCGCAAAAAGAACTCGTTAAATCAAATTCATGATAATTAGCAATGGTTCTCTTCTCTAGCCAGACCATTCTTTCTCTTGGTCTCGCAGAATAGGATTTGGTGCTTCTTTCTCAGCTTTTACCTTCTTCTTTGGCAACACCTTATTGGGGTCATCATTGCTGTTAGTAGCTTTTAGAGGACCAACTTCCACATTAGGGTTAAGGGCTTGCATCCCCTTATCATCTCGTTTAGGGTTTAACTCAAGAGGCTTTACATTATCCATGTCACCTTCTTTAACCTTTTGTCCTCTTGTAATGGCTCACAAATTGGAAGCCTTAGTGGCATTAACACACTTATCTTTGATAAGGATGACACCACTACCAATGGGTAGCTCCTCTATGGTAGCTTTTCCTCTTTGCAGTATTTGTTTTGGTCCCTCCTCTCACTAAAGGTTATTCCCTTGTGCTCGATGATTTATTAGATCTAGCTACTTACTCCCTTACTGAAGAGAGCTCTTCTTACTCCAAAAAGTACAAGCTAAATGACCAAACTTCCCATATATGTCACATTTGACATTAAGAAAGTTTCTCAGAACATGTTGACCGCCACACCACTTATAAGTGAATCTTGATGAACCACCCTCTTCAGGGCATTGACTATCAAGTTTTTTTGCTTTTTTAGGAAATTAACATCTATAGCTATTTGTACTATTCTGTTATCATATTGGTATAATGCTTCATCATGTCGTTGACCTCGCCAAGAACATTTGATACACTAGATTCATAGCCGCAATCATCTACTTGCCATTCAATTGGTCTAACCAGTTGATTAGGGATTGGCTGCTACTACTGATTAATTGGAAAAACATTATGGTTTTTCATTTCGCTTCCATTATTTAGTGGATCCATCTGGCTAGCTAACGACGTGGTCACATTAGAAGGAGCTAGCAATATGGGCACACTCTGCATTATGATTCCTCTCCCTTTCAAATTGGTCATGTGTGCCCCTTGAATTCCATTGATTAATGCCAAATTATTTCCAAGCTCTAAACTCAACTTCAAGTTTGTCCTAGAGGCATAGGCCACTTGTAATGGTGACTCTACCTCATTTGCTTGTCTAATAGCTATATCAATGTCAACAAGAGCAATACTACTCAAGTGCAATTGGATATTAAAGTCCAATCCATGTAAAAAGTACTGAGCAGTAGCTAGAATGGGAATATAGGTTTGTAATTTACGAAACACTTATTTTAGTTTCTTGGCATACACTCGAATATTCTCTCATGAGGTCCTTGACATGTTACATTGAGAACAAGTAGCCAATACTGACTGACTCTCTGAGGGGCAAACTCTCTTTGGGATGCCGCAAAAAATAGGTCAATTATAGTTATGGTTCAGACTTCTAGCCTATGATACGATATTGTAGCTCTTCCTTTTCAGAGTCATTTTAAAGAACATCATCAGATGTCCCTCATCTTGAATTCGACAATTGAATATTAAATTTTGAAGCTCACTAATTCGGAGCTCCAAATCTTCCTCTTCTAACCCATTGAAAATGGATAGAGAGAATCCTAAGGTTGGCAGAACCGACGTCCATGCAAGAATTGCAATAGATAGCACATTGATGACAACCGAATTTGCTAGGGATCTCAAAACTAGTGGAACTACTACCCCACTCAAAGTGGGCTGATCGACTGGGAGAGTGAAAGTACTAGAGCTTCCTCCTCCTCCTAAAGAACTAATCATAGCACTAGGTCACTAAGATCCCTTCCTCATAGGAATCTTCGGCTGCTCCATTGAGGGAAATACCTCCTAATGGTTTTAGCCCACCATCTAGCCCTTTTACTGATCTAACTT
The DNA here is from genome assembly GCF_053477565.2 of Lygodium microphyllum. Taxonomy (NCBI): domain Eukaryota; kingdom Viridiplantae; phylum Streptophyta; class Polypodiopsida; order Schizaeales; family Lygodiaceae; genus Lygodium; species Lygodium microphyllum. The sequence continues at coordinate 8,294,467 of NC_141156.1, read as the reverse complement.
AAACAGTGTTCATACTGCTCATAGTCCAACGAATCCCTTCTTGAATCCAAACTGTTGGAGTTTCCAAACAAATTGATGTCTAGCACCTCATATCACACACACAAGGAGCACCCCTTAGCTAATTGTTGTGGCCCCCACGGCTCTCCTACACCTAGCAGATTGACCCCAAGATGTGCCATTCAAACATATAATGCATGTGGAACACTGTCCACTCTTTTAATGTTCATTCCAAGAGAAAATTCAATCCTTACCAGATCAAGTCCCAAAGAGAATGAACATAGTATCCTACAGCATAGGACTCCTTATGCACTCAACGCATGTCAATGATTATAACAATTAAGTGCAATCTATCCAGGATTTGTTTTTTCTGATACCATACATATATGTACTGCAAAATGAAAAGGTGAATTCCCTTAAGTGCACAAACATTTTGCATAATTAAGTCAACATCGTGGATGTGCACAACCAATTCTTTTCAAGATTTTCTGCTACTAGCGTATTTGCTGCAATGCTAAGGCAGTGCCGAATTATTATGTGCCACTGTCCCTTTTAACACTTAAAAAATTAAGCCCTATATACAAAGTGCAACAAATTAATTATATTTAATACCATAATCATCACTCACAAATCCCCCCTCTCTCCTTCCGTTTAATGTTATGCTTGCGTTGGAAGGTGTATAGAATGTTTTCATGTCATTTTCTTGTCTAGAAAGCAATAAATCACGTGCTATAACATGGAAATGGAGATAAGCTGAGGTTAAACCACATGTCTTAGGCCCACCATACATCCACAAATACATTTATAAATTTTATAAATATTTAGCACATAAAATCTATTTTTCCCCATATAAAAATCCATTTTTCTTTATTTTTCCATGATTTATTTGAAATAAATTGCTATATTTTTCTTGAATATTTTGAGTCAACCAATTAAATCATACTTTAATCCATCTTGACATTTAATTTTACCCCACATGAACACAATTTGATTGCCCAAAATGACAAAACACAATACTTTTTGGGTTTTTAGAAATTAATAACTCATGATTACGAGCATAGATTTTGAATTTTATGACATAAATCCCTCAAACATATTGCTACCAAGCATCAAATAAATTTTTGTTGCACATGAACGAGAATTTCATCATAAATTATAAAAAAAGATTCGAATTTTTAGTGGAAAAAAAATCTTACCACCTTTTCTCGGGTTTCGCGAATTAATTTCGAACAACCACTACTGAACTTGATATTGATCCTCAAACCATGTTGGCTGTCATTTCTTAGCATCCACATGATCCTATCATGATCTAGTGTGTAAGCCAAACAACCGGTCTTCATTCCAGTCTCTTCCAAGAATTATCAGTATTATGAATACACTTTCAAGAGGAGTGAAAAACACTGATTTCTGAATTTTCCTTATAGTTCACTAGTTTTTTATTGGAGACACGCATTTGCAGGTGAAAATTTTGACAAATAGGTTGGTGTGATCAAATCACGGGCTTGCTTTCAGCCCTATAGTCCATCTCAAGGAATCGTGATGATGGTGCCTCCATTTCTCCTCTCGTGGCCGTTGAAAACCCCTTCCACCCCTCCCTCCCCCCCTCCCAATTCGTCAAAATTTTTTGGGGGAGCCCAAGGCCCCAAAAAGGCCAAAGTCCATGCCTCTTCAAACCTCAAGCTAATGACCCCCTAAGTGCCCAGTCACTTGTAGCTTCCATGTTTGGTGACATCAATTTCAATTCTAAAAATTTTTGCATGTCCATCTTGAAGTCCCAAACTACCTAGAACTTGCCCTACTTCAATTCGACACCCTAAAAAATTATGAAAAATCTGCATTGCAAAGTCTAGCCAGCTTCCAAAGTAATTTGAATTCTCATCTTTCACGGCCACTTACAATTGTCAGATCTGCATTCTCTGCTTTCTTCAAGCTTTGAATTCTGCCTTGAATTCTCGTGATTTGGCTCTTGTTTGTTGGTGTTTGAATTCAGTTCTCAATCTTGCATGATGTACATTCCAACAATGTGACTAGGAATTCCAAAGTCCTTTATATCAAGGGTTTCATGCAACGTTTCCATCCACATCCACAATGGAATTCCTAAAAATTAGCATGTCATCCACATAAATAATCAATATCATAAGGCTATCATCCCTAGCCTTCCTAGTAGATAGACTATATAATTAGTCTCACTTATACTGAGCTTTTAGTATACCCCTAAGACTGCATAAACATGCATCAGACTTATGATAGAATTCTCTAGCAGCCTGTTGCAAACCATATAAGCTCTTATGCATCTTACACACCAACTACTCCATACCTTCCACAACAAACCCCTCAAGATGATGCTTTTAAATGTCTTCATGGAAATCCCATGCAAGAAAGCATTCTTTTACATCCATTTGAACCAACTTCGTATTCTCTCTAGTAACCAAAGTAGGGATGATACAAAGGGTAGTCATCTTGACTATTGGTGAGAAGATCTCATTAAAGTCCATCCCATTCTCTTGCTTAAATCCTTTGGTCCCTAATCTTGACTACTAGGTGAGAAGATCTCATCAAAGTCAGTCCCCTTCTCTTGCTTAAATCCTTTGGCCACTAATCTTGCCTTGTACCTATGCAATGAGTCAAATAGAGTTACCTTCAAATTCTATAACCATTTTGATAGTAGTGCATGCACCCTTACAAAAAGGAACTAGCTCCCAAGTAGCATTTTTCACCTATGAGTCCATCTTTGACTACATAGCATTTTTCCACTTATGATTGTTATCCCTAGTCATAGATTCACTATAACAAGAGGGCTCACTAGAATCCATGTTCATGACATAATCTAGAAGCAATTGGATCTTAGAAACCTTGCTAGATATAGTAAAACTAACTCAAAAGGAGCTGATGTGATTATCCCACCTATCTATCCTATAAGACATGAGGTTTTCCACCATCCCTTGGCGCTCCCTCAATCTTAGCATTCTTGGCTATCCAAGCCCTATATAATGTGGAATAGGCTATACATTAAGCTCATATGCTAGTTGCCCATCCTTGTAAAACACTATTCTATGGATCTCAACCATTCTAATGGGTTGCTTATGTATTTTATCCTCATTAAAAATGAAAATATGGTTGCATAGTACAATATTCTTTGATTCAAGATTCCATAAGCAATAGCCCATTTCACTTGACTCTACATAGCAAAGAAAGATACATTTCTTGGACTTACAATCAATCTTGCTCCGCTTGTCCCTAGGTATATATATAAATGCCTCATAGCCAAAGTGTAATATTTCTGCCTCGAAATATTGATGACCCGTAATCTGCACAAAGAGCAAACTAACATAATCTCCCGCATCGGTAAATGCGGTGGTTAAGTGCTTACCCTGCGTGCGCGTCAGTAAACTCTAGCTACGTTGTGCAAAAGAGGCTAAGGCTAAAAACCCATAAGCTGCACGGGAACACCTCTTCAAAGGAAAAGGTAAATGGATAAGGGTTAAAATTGAGGAAATTTTTTTATTATTTACCCCCTCCCCTCAACCGATGCATGGCAGGGGAGAGGAGTGTGAGAGGGAGTGGAGCTAAGTGGAGGAGAGAGGAGCATGGGAGGGGATCATGCCTCTCTCCTTGTGTGTGGATCCCACCCCTTAAAAGCCTATAAGGGAGAAAGAAGCAGTCGTGTTGCCCGCCATTGCCGCCTTCACACTGTGCTGCTACCTCGCCCAGCCTGTTGCCGCTAGATGCCACGCCGCCTTCATTGCCACACCACCATCATCATCATTATTATCATCATTTCCATCATTATCCTCCTCATCATCTCCTCCATCACTTCATTCTCTCTCCATGATTTCTAACAGAGATAGAAGCTTAGAAGAAGCTTCTAATTTTAAGCCTCCATAAGCCTAGTTTCCCCGTGCTTCCTCGCGTTTCCTAAAACCAAGTCCCTAAGGCCTGTGTCCTGCGTAGAAGGAGGAGATAATCAGACATATGTAGATTCGATACGTGGAGTAACTCAGAGGAGAGTTTCTGGAACGAAATTACTGCGTCAAATGACTCCCAAGAAAATGGCAAGAGGCACACATGCGGGAACTTCTACTCCGAGTTCGCGTGTGGATAACACCCCGAATCCCAATACCCAGGTTCTTAGAAGATTAATTCCGCATAAAAGGGATGCATTAGGCACGTTTAATTTTCATGGGAAAAGTTATGAATGCAATTATTCATTCGTCTTACAAGATTTAGTTGCATGTTGCACATTGCTTGCACTTCCAAGTTGCAAACCTAATTGCATATTGCATAAAAGGTGGATTTGTTAAATGCATCCTTGATTGCCCGTGAAAAAGAAAAACGCATAAGGCATTTAGGTAATAATTTTCTAGTTGCGGATTCGTATGAGATAATCGTTGTCCTCCATGGGATGTTGTCCAAGTAGTTGCATTGCATGAAAGGGATTTATGTACCTTGCAAGTTGCATGCAATGTTAATTACATCCTAGATTGGGTTAAGTGCTGTAGGACGGATTAAGTCAATAATAGTCTTATGGCATTCGTCATGCATGGACTTCTTTTATCAAAGTTGTATTTAGAAAAAGATGCATTTCATATTAAAGTTTGAATTCAATGCATTAAGCGAAGGGTTATGAGCATAGTTCTTGTTGAAAATCAACGTAGGTTTTTATACGAAATAGCCCTAAATTGTCAATCATTATAGTTTAGGCAAGAAAAAGAAATGGTGATTGTACATCTTATAGCTGCATAAAAGGAAAAGTTTATGAATGGCATACTTGCATGGAGTTGTATCTTGAATTTATTTATGTACATCTCTTAGGAAAAGTATTTGCATCTCTTCTAAGGAAAGATCACCTCTTGCCCCAAGACAATTAGATCGATTAGGAAATTTTCTTGCAATGATGTAATTCAAATGATGATTACCTCAATGCGCTAGGTAGAGTTAAGTTGCGATAAAATTCTGCCTAGTATCGCACTCAAAATGCCAAGTCAAGACTCTCGATCCCAAAGGTCCTACCCACATTCACAGAATGTTAGGGTTAGTTAAACGCCCATGCAAGAAATGATCTAGGGTTCTTACCCTAGGGTCAATTGGCCTAATAATAAACCTCTATATGGAATTAGAAACCCTAGGGCCAAATGTTGTCGGCCTAGTATGGTTAGGGTTGGGCTAGGTCAAGAAGACTCCCAAACCCTACATCTTGACCAAGGTATCCTTGACCAAGGAATACCGTGAGAGGGGAGAAATAACCCCATAAGCCAGGTGCGACACCTATGAAACAAGTTGCAACATCACAGGATGTTATGTTTAAATCACAAAGTAGAATTGCCACTCCTTGGAACAAGGTTGGCGAGTCTAAGTGCAAGTCTAACTTGCAAAAAGGATGAGTGGTCATCCCACTACATCACCCTTCCTTGGGCTGATTTGCCAAGTTAGGGAAGTTACGTATTGCCTAGCAAGAAATTGACTGATCAAGTTAGGGCGACAAGGTTGCCCAGGAAATTGTTGACCATAACATAAGGAGACCTAAGGTGTTTGTTAAATGGGTTAACAAGGTATAAGCCCTAACCCAAGGTTAAAAGGGTAAACAAGCAACGAAACCCTTGGGGAACTTGCCAAGTCGCAATTGATCCCAGATCGAATGTTGGATGCATTCAGAGAGAAGGATTTACACCTTAGCAGTTGGCCAAACAAATGACCACTGGATTGATTGTGTTTGTACAGTTAGGAGCATTGTTTGTACCTCTTTGCTCAAGGAATCTAATGCTGGAAAATAACTAATGCTTTAGGTTGAAAGCCTGGAGGGAGAGGCAGCATCAGTTACCCCCAACTGTGTGCCTGACCCTAACCAAGGGGGTTGTTAGCCGCACCGGGTACGTGGACCAAGCCCATCGTGAGAGGTCTCTTCGTGGGTGCTACTTGGAGCAGGAGGACACTTGGATGCCAAGGGGGCTCTAGCCGTAAATCCCTTGCCTCTGGGTCCTGCACAAGAGGCCAACATGACTCGAGATTGGATCTCGAGGCCCACATACTAGTCTACGGGCAGAAACTTGGAATAGCGATCCCTGAGGATTGCTGGAATAGCCTTCGGGCAGATTATGGATTGCCTTCGGGTGGATTATGGAATTGCCTTCGGGCGTATTTATGGATTAGCCTTCGGGCTGGAATTATATGATGTATTCCAAAGACTGATAAAAAAGATCAATTTTTGAAAAGGAACTTTCTTGACATTGTTTTTTTATGTCAGTGCTTAAGTTATGTGAAGGAACCGGTGATTAATTGGCTAATTAAGGAAGTTGTTTTTACTTGTCAAACTAAATGTGGTAGGTAATTAGACAACTAAAGCAACCCTGAGGAAAGTGCGGTGGATGTGGCCATGGGTACGTCCTACGGATGGGTGGTCCCGATTGGCTGGGAACTTTTCTCAACGAAATTGACAGCAAGGTAACGATGACCTAGAATCTAGGAAGCTAGAAACTCGATTTATGCTATTTTAGAGGAACGGAATGGGACTATGCCTTATGGGCGGAGAGATCGAGCTTCGCATCCCTCTGGTTTCCCATTCTCCTTATACCAAGTGCATCATGAATCCGCTTCGAACCTAACGTTTCTGCGTAAAGTAGTTCGCCTGGGGTTTGACACTAGCTACCGTTCTAAGAATTTGACCACTAGAAAAACCCTGATTCAGGTCGGTCCTAAGTGGGAATGGCCGGAATGCTTTCGCTTTGTGGCAGACTCGGGAAGACCTAGATTGCAAATCCCGTGACATTCCGTGGGAGTACTGGGCAACGCTTTCTGGACTCTCTTCCCGATGGGCTACTAAGACGTGTCCTACAAGTGAATAGGTGGATACATTACACAAAGACACACAAGTTATTATAAATAGGTCTCTTTCCATACTATAACTCCTGTAATATCTTGCTATCCAGTGGATTGCTAGGAGACCTATTGATCAAATGCACAATTACCTTCCATTAGTGAGACCAGCATTAGAGAGCATATTGCCTCCATACTACCCTTTCCTTAATGGTCTTGTTCATCTTCTCAATCACACTAATTTGAGTGAGATTCTCAAGAGCTCTCAACTCTCTCTTGATATTAGGGTTTGCCAAAAGTCCATAAAGGCATGAGAGGTATACTCATCACCATTATTAGTCCTTAAGCACTTAAGGTTTTTACCTAACTTGTTCTTTGTAAATGCTAAGAAATTTTGAAATGTATCCAACACATCACTCTTCTTATAAACAGGGCAAGCTTAAACATTTTGAATAACATGATCTACAAAGTGACAAAATAAGAAGCTCCTCCCAATAAAATTGTGGGCAATTTCCCATACAAATTACTATGAACCAAATCAATACATTCTAATCTTATACTACCACTCTTACATGACATTATGGTTTGATTTTCAAGGATAGAATGCTCACAAAAATCCAAGATCAGAGAAATTTAGACACAAAATATTGTTCAAATGACACAAAGCTTTCATTTTAGTAGACTAACATGTGTTCTAAATGGTGATAGCATAAAGAAAGAAATAGATGACTCTTCATTGACAACTACAACTTGATCTTTAACTCCACAAACATATTAAGGATACAAAGTACCATCTTTAGGCCTTTTCACCACAACAGGAGATCCCTTTAAACTTGGTCTTTAACTGTAGACACATGCAAAGGGTACATGATGATATGACACATGGTGACATGTGCACTTATTTATCTACATGGTGATATGACACACATCTACTTCTATAGGAAACTAATAATAGAAGTGAGACTTATATTTGAGTGAAAAATAGTGATTTATATCATGCATGTGAATGTCGACATGTGTTATGTAGGTTAGGATGTTAGTTAGAAGATCTCTTGAACCTATTCTATTGGCAATATGAATCTCTTCCTCACTAAGAATTTGGTTCATATATGGATGGAGCATAATTCTCTCCTCTAACAATTGATGTCCAGTCAAGGAAAGTACTCAAAGCAATATAAAAGTGATGTAGGTCAAGTCATATTTGGTAGTCTTGATGGTGCAATACTATTGAGCATTGGTCATAATCTTAAAACTAACTTTTTAGAAGATGGAAATTGGGTTATATCACCATTTGTGATATCATTAGATTCACAACCCTGGCAAAGAAGCATTCAAAGATCTAAAAGCTAGTCCTTGACAACTTATGATCCTAATAGGCACAATGGAGTTATCATGGTGATGGAGGATGCAAATGCCCAATAGAATATTGAATTACCACTATAACTAGATGTGCTACACAGGGCCTTGAACTTACTAGAGAAAGAAGAAAAGATAGTAAGAAGAAATACAAATGCCTACATAGGTTGGGTATGAATAAGTAGAGGGTGTTCGCTAAATTTGATGGTGTGAGCATACATGACATCACAAATAATCCTACTATAAGGATCTAGGTAAAGTTGTTTTATATAGTACCTTCTAGCACCAAGTATAACTTCGCAATGAACAAAATCCAAGTGGGAACACTTGAAAGTGTAGTAATAGGAACTGAGTAGGAACTATGGACAAGAGAAACCTCAATGCATATATGAGAGAAACCATCCATGAATTAGCCTTGAGTATAGGAATGTAGAGCTCTAAAGAATCCAGACCCATATTAGCATAATAGAAAGTAAAAAGGCCACAACCAAAGCTACATTGGTAGCATTCGGGGGCACCCTAGAAGAATATTGTGGTGGATTAATGCATAAGGAAGGATAGATTTGGCTATATTTGGACCATTCTAGACTGATCTCAATAGAGTTTATAGTTTGTTCTCAAGAAGATCAATTGGGGTGATTCTATTGCTTGGTGAGATCCCAATTGAAGGGATTTTTTGAATAAATTCGGATTTTGTCTATCACACTATTATAGGTAATTCAAAACATAGATTTTAGGTTGAAAATAGGGTTATTCTTCTCCTTATACATGTGTGTGGCTATAGAAGTATAGATTTGTTATTCAAAGAAACTCCTACATGGTTTAATGCCCCTATTGAGGGGCCCTTCTATCTAATACCATATCTAAAATCAGGTAGGGTGCAGTAACTTGTTACTATGGGTCAAGGTTTTCCCTTACTTCATGGGGCATCTAAATAAGATGAAGATAAGTTTATTGAGTAGTTTAAAATCACTTATCTTATTGTAACATGCTTGACTAAGGATCCCTTAGTGACACAATTTAGTGGCCCATCAAGAGATTATCCTATAAGAAATGCCACCTGGTACTCCTTAGAATAACACGTGGTTTATCACCTATGCTCTCTCAAGTCCACTCTGCAACAATGGAAGATTCTAGTTGTTACCCGTAAGGATCGCCAGGTTTCTAATTTAATGCTAAGGTCACCTATGAACTTAACTAGAATTGGTCCTTAAGCCACTACATTCACACGTCAACTCATATCAAAGAAAATCAATGTTGCACTTGGTTCATAGTGAGTGATAATTAAGGGGGGCAATACAAGTCAACCCCTCTGCCCATAGGGTATAGCCTTGAGTCAACTCCCCTAAAATGGTATCGATTGGGATCTGAAATGACATGGTAGGCAGTCTAGCATTTGGCCCTTTCCTAAATCTAGTGCCTTGAGGAAAACTCTTAGCTTACTAAGACCACCCATCCATAGGAAAGACCTATCGAGGGTTTTTCCTCAGGTAGAAATAAGAATCATTTTCTATAGAAGAAAATTTGTTTCCTTCCTGACCTAGGATTACAATCATGAATGACTTCCTTCCTTTCCTATTCAATCATGTTTTGGATTTGAAATTGTCAAGAATAGGAGTAGGAACGTAACAAGTACTTAGGGGTCCTTTGCGAGTCATGGGTTGGATGTTGTTTTTCTTGATGATGGAGTAGCTAGGTTCAAGGCATCATCTTGTTGTCCTTGAGCTTCCCATCTCAATGGTACTTCTGCTAGACTCTAAAGCTTACATGCACTACTTGTCTTTTTAATTTTTCTAGAGGAAGAACTCCTTTCTTCTCCCTCTCCCTCTCTCTCGCTATCTAGCTCTTTCTCTCTCTCTCTCTCTCTCTCTCTCTCTCTCTCTCTCTCTCTCTTCTATCTCTATCCCCCTCATACTCCCCCCTCTCTCTCTCTCCTCTTTCTTCCCTCTCTCTCTCGGCCTCTCTCTCACTTCTATCTTATTTCTCTCTCTCTCTTCCTTTCTATCTTCTTTCTCTCTCTTTCTCTCTCTTTCTCTCTCTTCCTTTCTCCCTTCTTTCTCTCTCTCTCGTTCTCTCTCTCTCTCGTTCTCTCTCTCTCTCTCTCTCTCTCTCCTTCTATCTCTATCTCTCTCTCTCCCTCATCCTCTCCATCTTTGATTACATAAAAGGAATGATCCATAAATATTAAGCAAGTCAAGATTGAAAAAATGAGGTTCAAAAAGAAGAAACATAGTGTGACAAGGATGCATATGTTTTGTTCTTTGATGGTTCTTTTTGAAGGATTCATAAATATTCTAGTGCAATTGTGCATTTTGGGCCAATAGCAAGAGGTTCACTCAATAGAAGGTAAGCTTATGTACCAAAAGTGACAATGAAGCTAAGTATATGACTCTTGAAAAGGGGCTATCTTATGCTCTTGAAATGCAAATTAAAAGATTCAAATCCTTGATGATGGTTTGCTTGTTGTATGGTAAGTACTTGGTATTTGAAAAAGTAATAGATAGCCTTAAAGCAACTCTATAGGAGAATTAAAATCTTATTGGATAAGTTTGAGAGATACTCATATACAAAATGAAGAAGCACATGTAGTGGCATAACTACATGGTGTTTGTGTAACTAATTTGTAGAAAGTTCCTAATGTGTTTAGGCAAGCTTCCAAGTGGACTAAAGAAAAACCAAAAGTATCTGCTTATGAAAAATGTGACAAAATATATGCTAATGGAAAATAACTTGTATATGAAAGAAGGTGGCTTAATGCTAAGGTGGGTGCCTTAGGAACGTAGAACCAAAGAGAATGTTGGAGGCTAACCAGGAAGATGCATAAGACCATCACTTTTTTTAAAGACCACTACTCAAAAGACTTTGATGGAGGGATATGTATAGTGATCTTTGTGGAAACATGTTGCTCAATGGTGCATGACTTGTTTGCAACGTTAGTAGGAGAGAAGAATTCTTAACCCTAAATTGAGGTTGGTTTTGGTCTCTTATGAAATTTTTGAAAGATGAGGAGTTGATGTAGTTGGAGGATTACCTATGACTACTATGCATAATAGTTATGTTCTTACAATAATTTATAATTTATTATTTGTTAAAATGAGCCAAAGCTTATGTAGTCCATTGGGTTAATTAGAAAGAGGTTTCAAAATTTATATATGAGGATTTGTATTACACATATGGTGTACCCTTAGAGATTGTTTTTTTGAAAATGTTGTCGGAGGGGTTTTAGTTGAAAGGTCATATCCATCAGGGATCAAAGAGATAAGGCAGTAGAGAATAGGAGATAAAAGAGAGGAAAAAGAATAGGCTTGAGATCCAAATGAATCCCAATATCAAGTTGTCTTCAAGACATATCCATACATCATAAATCAATCATAAAACCTTTTGCCAAGTCTACCAAAGCATTTACACAACATAAAGACAAAGCTTAATATTTTAGAAGCTGCATCTATTACATGTAAACTCTACTGTACATCCAAGACAAAGAGTCAAACCAATCCAACTATCAATAGGTTTAGATGATTTCTTGGTAGGACAAGCCCAAGTACTTCTCTGGGGAGCACTATGTATTGATAGAACTTGAGAAGGTAAACAAAATACTTGTATGGAACTCCAAATACACTTTAGCCGTGTATATTCTTGGTTATTACAGCAGTCATAAGCTGATCATTTGATGGCTAAAATCCAAGAAAAATGGTTCTTAGTTTATCTAGATAATATCTACTACTACTCAAAAGCAATTTCCAAGCATCAGATCTCGTGGAGCTCCTTGTTATACCCAAAAATGTGCACCAAACACTAGTTTCTACTCGAGTTCTCAGACAACGAATCTAATGGAAAAAGAGGGTTTAAGACCCTAGGATGCCTAATCTAAATTCTCTCAAATCTCTCCTTCTCCTCTCCTTGTATTCAGAGCACACACCTGCTTTTTACATTAATCCTATTCTAAAAGTTTACAATACCTTTTGAGGATATTTACAAGAAATAATGGTCAAAATATCAAAAATAGGCTAAAATGGTCCAAAAATCTTGTATTTTTGAATCATCCATATTATGGACACCAACACTAAGGACTAATATGACATTAATTCTCTAGATCAATAAGAAAGCTAGATGATGATGCACTCCATGGTTCTTCACTCTGTATCTGCATAGTGGCATGATATCCATCTCCTTTGAACTTGCACATCCTCTAGTATGTGCCAGAGTCCTAGTTGTCACCAGATTCAGAGTCCTCGTCATCCTTTGTAACCATATCCTTTTCTTCTTCATCTTCCATATCTTCTTGGGTGGCTAGCCCTTGTATCTTATCCACTATTTCCATCTAGTTCTAGCAACTCATAGGTGGTAGATTATTGCCTCTTGAATAATTTGATTCTTTTCTCTGCTACCAAAATTCTTATGATGTCCCATCAAGGTCATTTAATGCATAAGTAATATTATCTAATACATGTCTTACTACGTAGGGTCCGGACAATCGTTTGGAGACTTTATGCATGGCACTATGCTGGTTTTCCAAATTGCTATCATAAACCAATACCCAATCCCCATCTTGTATGGTTCTTGGCCTCAATCTATGTCTTTTGTCAAACCGTTTCTTGTTCTATATCCTTGCTACCCTGAACTTTGCGATTTCTTCCTCTATGTATTCTGACTTCCTTTCCAACTATCTAATACGTAAGGCTAACAACTCCTCTTGATTCAAATCCTCATTCCCAAGGTAGCACATTCCATGTGACTCTCATCTCTTGCATTGGCATGATAGGTTTTGACCATACATAAAATCAGTAGGGATATATTATGTATCCTATAATAGCACTATGAGTTGTTCTGTCAACCCATAAAGCATAAGAGAGCAATTCTAGCCACTCTTTTACCTTCTCTCCACATGCTTTTGCCAGTGCCTTGACAATAGTCGAGTGACCTCTTTCATTTTTGCCATTTATTTTAGGGTTATAAGATGAAGTTAAAGCAAGCTCTATCCCCAATTGTGCAAAGAAATCATGGGCTTCATTCATATCCATTTCACCCCTATCTATTGTAATTTTTCTCACACAATCACACTGAATAATGACCTCTTCTAAGAGAAAACTATACACTGCATTTGCTATCTTGGTACGTAGAGCTCTCCCTTCCACTTGTTATTCAACTCTACTCATTTTCCAAAGACTTGTAGGCATCATGACTAAATCTACCACCCACTTAAAATGAAGAGGGAAGGGACATGTGGGCTGCAATACATCCTAATGTCTCATAGATGAATACATTTTGGCATGTCATACATGTTTCCAAAAAGTGAGCAATATCCTTCTACATGCCTTGACACCAATATCTTTCTTTGATATTTGTAGAAGTATAAAAATGCCTCCATGGCTAGCACATAAGCTTTCATGAAATTCTTGCATAACATTTACTTGTGAAGCTCTGTCACCCAGAACTTGCAATGGCATACCTTGTTTCTTCTTAGCATGTTTCCACAAGTACCCATCTTTTAAGAAAAACCCATAGGCTTTCCTCTTGATCTTCTTAATCTCATCACCCGACCACTCTTCTCTCTTTGTTAATGTGTTAAGCTATTGACCAATTCTTAGTTAGTCTCCTGTATATCTGTCTGCCAGAAACACTTCTACACAAGATACATAGCATCTAAAGTGTTTTCTCCTTGCTATCCAAGATTTTATTAGTGCTATAGCAACCCCTTGCATTTCTCAATTCACTATTACAACACTTATACTTGACAAACTAGCTAATGTGCTTACTGCATTTAATGTTGTCCTTGAATTAATGAGAGTTGTACTTGTAGTTACAATAGCTGCCAATTCAATTTCACCAATCAAATCATCATTTTCAGCACAACAAGAAAGCCATCTTCTTCCTCCTCACCCATCATTCCATCTCCATTCCCATAGTGTGCTCAAGATAGCATGTCTACCACCAGGTTATCTCTTCCTGCAATATGCTGACATTCAGGGTTCAATGATTTTATGTATGCAATCCACTGGTGCACATCAATGACCACAATTCAAATATTTTATGTATGCAATTTAGGGTTCAAAGATTTGATGTATGCAATCCATCAGAGCATAACAATGTACAAAGTAGCACAACTAGTAATCATACCCAATACCATCAAACAATCAATCTCAATGACTACATGAGCACCCATAAAATGCTCCTTATCACATTTAAGGGCTATCACAATTCCGCATAAATCTCTTTTTACCTGTGGATACCTTCTTTTCCATTCGGTCAATACTTTAACACCAAACTCAATTGCATATCTTTGCCCTTCCTCATCATCTTGGCTGATTGCCCATCCAATCTGGATTGGGCTCATATCAACAATAATAATGATAGGCTTCCCATGTGAATAATTAGCCTTAAATCTCAATGTAGAAGTAGATTCCAAGAGCCGCTTCAATTTCTTCATTGCTTTCTTATGCTTTCTTTCCCAATAAAACCTCTGACCTTTCCTCAAGGGTTGATATAGAGCATCAACGACATGTGCAAAGTTATGGATTCATATAAAATAGAACACACATGCACCCAAGTATCTGTGCACCTTGTATACATTAGTGCATACATCTTTCATGCTATCAATCCCATCTATTTCCATTGGTGATGGTCTTCTCCCATAGGGCCCACACATATACCCAACAATCAAAACATCTTCAACTCCAAAGATTGACTTTTGTTCGAAAAGAGTTAAATGCACCTCTAGACACGTCCAAATTCTTTCACAATAATCAACAATATGGTTTGCAACAAACTATTTGTATCCATGAGCATCCATCTCTTCATTCTTTTCATCCACTACACACCCTTTGATTGGAATATCATCCAAGAAGGGCATTGTCAATTGTGGTATAAAATCCATGAGTACCCTATTCATAGCATTTGTTATGTGTGCCACTGAGTTTGTTCTACAGGCAGGTATACATCCATACTAACCCCAAGGGAGTCTTCATGGTTATCATATCCTTGCTCTCAACCACAAGATCGGAAAATTCATCACTCTTCCTACAAAAGCCTTTGCGAATTCATCAACCACAGGATCGGCACCCACATTTCTTATGGTCACTTTATTGACTAGCTACATGTCTTGAATAGATCTCAAAGTTCCATTCTTTTTGGCATAGTAAACCAATGATTTGAGTATAAGGCTAAAGAGGGATCCAAGATCTTCATGCATATCTTTTCATTTAGCAAATCCATTAGCTTTGGCAAGTAATCTTAAGGCACTGCAATAGGCCTCAAGTTCCATGGTATATGTGGCATAGTAAATATTACCATAGGAGAGACAATGTTCACATGCACATAGCCTATTTTAGCTAGCTGAATTGCAAATTCTTTCCCATACCTAACCAACCTCTACATAAAACAGTCTCTTTTAGAAGACAAAAGAAACCCTTATGCACCAACTATCAGTTCATGTAATGTTTCAGCTGCTGTAAACTAATAACCTATATCTTTAGGATCCCGAAAACTTGGCTACCTTAACACTTTCTTATACAAATCCTCAATGTCTAATGGAAGCGGCAAAGCAATTGGTTTCACCTTTTTATCAACGCTCTTATATTTTGTCTCCACAACTACTTCAGCCCATTGTAATCCTTTCTGCTAAGCAAACAATGCTATAACATCAAACATGTCCAAAGAACATACTGACAACACTCAAATTTCAACCTCATTTTTTTCATGTATGGTTGCTCAAATTTTAGTCATAGTGACAATAATATTCAGCCCATAAAATAGGCCTAAATTTCCTTGATTTTTAGCTAACAACCCCAATGTTCTCAATTCCTTAGCATCCCATTTCATAGATATGTGTCCAGCCTGGCACATAGCTTCCATAGGCTTAAACCAACATGAACTATTTACTATAAATTGAGATTAACCAGTAGCAATGTACATGCTTCATTCCATCAAGAGGTAAGCATATCCTTTGAGCAACACTATTATAGCCCTGCATTATATCCGTGCTCAATGAAAATATAGTTCTTTGAATTTCCTTGCATTTGGAGGAAAAGGAGACTCTCAAAGCATATCCTTATTCCTAGGATGCTTAACACAAACAATAAGAAATTGGACTACTTTCCTCCCATCCTTACTTCTAACTCTTACATAAGCAGAACCATCATCAAGCACCTTTATTTTCATATGCACTCCTATAGAAAAAGGCTATCCCAAAATCACTACATATGAGGAACTATCTTGGACAAAGAAATATTGCTCTTATTGTACATCACCGATTATCACTTTTAGATTAGGAGATGTAGCATAGAACTCCCTCAAAGAATTATCTATAGCCCTTATATGCCAACCATTGATCAGTGTCCACAAGCCATACTCCATCCTTATCTTATACAATCCATGCTCAATGACATTAATCTTAGATATGTGATCAAGCAAAGAAACACAATGAGTTTTGTGTTCCCCTATTTATAGTTTCAGTGATAGCCCTTGCTCGGATATTTCTTGTGTAATGACTCCGAGGAATAAATCTTGGAGTCTCTTACCCATATTGTTGCACATGTCTTACTCCACCATGCATATTGCTACGATACAATATATTTTCAGCCACTTTCTTATATTTTTTTCATGTTGAATGAATTTAACAATATTTTCCTTGACTTGTCCACCCTACAATGTTTAATGATCATATTCTATGACTGGTCACTAGAAAAAGTATAAGAAGTTGCTAGATTTGTGGTTGAACCTGATAAAAGTGAGATTCTAAAATGCACAAAATTAGAGAGGGTCTCTAATACCTTGATGAATAGAGCACTTTCATTAGGTCATTGCAATAACTCAATGTCATTTAGTGTTTAATTTCAACACATCTACTCACTAGAAACACTCAAAGTAGATACATAGGATTTTGATATATTGTATTGGGTTTTTCATCAAACACCAATACTTGATGTTGTTAAGAGACAACATGTAGGAGAAGAGCTATTTGTTGAAGGATTTGGGAACTATAAGATTGAGTGGCACATAGCTAGTTACTTAAAGACAATCAAATGCATGTACAATGTGTCAAAGGCAGCCAACTCCAAATCTCCTTGCCTAAAATTATTACATGTCCCTAGCCATAGAGTTGAAAGAGCTCTCTAGGCTCAACAAGGGTCCATAGTTTAAGATAGTCCTAGATATTCCTACACTTTTAGGATAATTGAAAAGCTTGTTTATCTTTATATAGGGTTTCCATGGAAGTTGAAGCCATTAATACCTAGAATAGATACTATAACAAAGATTGAAAAAGTCTTATCCACAATTGATTTGCATGGTGGTAATGTTGTTATTGAACCATATCTTCAAAATTCTAAGGATGGCAATTGTGTCCCCAAAAAGCCATTTATTGGTGGAGTGAAGGCTAGAAGGTTCCTAGGCTTTCATGGGAGACTTAGTAAGATAAACTCTAGGAATGATGGCTCAACTCTTAGATACAATAAGTGGAAGTCCCTACATAATGCAGTTAAGGATCATGTTGATAATGGACAAGCTCGGAATAGAAAAGCCAATGTTAGGGAAACACTATACAAAGTATTCTTTTATTATAGTAAAATTGAATGGAATGATGATGATCTTGAAGACTTCAAAAACTAATTAACCCTTTAAAAAAAAAACAATGACAGAAGTTTGGGGTGATCAACACTTCACTCACTATATGGTAAGAAGTTTGCATATGTATGTCTCTTCATTGTCTGACTCATATAATATTTTTTTATTAACTTTCTTTATTTGTTAACTATACAACATATTTTATACAACCATGATCCATATTTTATCAAGAAAGATAAATCTCTATCTATGTGGTCAACCCAAGGTATGGAAAAATCACATTATCAAACAAGAATAAAATACTTTAGACACACAAGACATGGCCATGGGAGATACAAAGAAAACAGTTTATTAGAGGTTTTCCAATGGTTCTATATAAAAATTTGGCACAAATTCAAGCTCAAAGACACAACCTTATTATGTAATTGGCAAGGACTATACAAACTATCACCCAAACAAGAAAAGAGGGATATTTAAAATCTTGTGCAAAGCAAATATTTTTAGAATGGTTACAAACTAGACAAAGAGATGGAAAAAGATGGGTTTCAAGAAACCCTTGATATCTTTTAGTCTAACTTTGTTGCAGAAGAGTCTCTAGTTTCAAGCAACCCACTAGGACCTCTAAAGGAATCTTTTGTTTCATCCCACTCAATGAGACCTCTACATTTCAAGAACTCTTATTTCTTATAGCTTGAAAGGAGCTTCAAATTCTTGGCATTTCCTACATTATGGGAGAGAAAATAAGAGCCAATAACTCCAAAGTATCCTGCCCTAGATCCATTAGACCTAGGCATGAAGCAAAAACTTTTTACAACTTCTTTCTTCTCCACCAAAATTATATTATCTAATTCTCTATTGAAAACTTGGGATCCAAGCACCTTGGAGAGAGCTTTAAAAGCCATCATTGGCAAGCTTGGAGAGCTTGACAACCTACTATGATAAATTACAACTGTTTTATTATTTAAGCTTCCAATATAATGACGAAGGCCTTGACTTTTGCGAAGCTTCAGTGGCCTTGAGCCCTTGGCTCTTCCAAGAAAATTTTTTGGATCTTCAATTTCTATCTGCACAATAAACCACAATAGTGTAAGATGTCAATAGATAAATATCCAATAATATTTGTCTATAATGCATAACAAACTCTAGTATAAACCACAATGGATATCTTGAAATTATCTTCTATACCTTAGGGTTTCAATCTTCTTCAAGAAGACTATCACCATAAATATTTATTGAACTTTTTGACTTCTCATCTAATGGAGAATTTAGTTTCTCTTTATATCCCATGTCATCAATGAGGCTAAACCTTGTTTGCAAAGTCGTTCTAGCAACATTGGTAGCTTTCACTACATCATTCTAATGGAAAACTCCTTCAATCTCTAGGCCCTACACATGTCTATCATAACACTCCCTATAATCCTTCAATTTGTCTTCAAGATCCTTCAAGAGCTCTTGCAAATCAAAGGGAACATTGAGCATATCTTTGATATAAATGAATTTGGATGAATTTCCAATTGCATGGAGGAAATCAAAGTGCTTCTCATCACATGTATCCTCTAGATCCTCTTTCTCCATTCCCTCTAGAGAAATCTTCCTTTTAGTCATCCTGATTACTCATAAAACCAAATTATAAAATAACAAGACAAGTTTAGGATTACAAAGTACCAATCTAAATTTTATTACATCTAAATAATAAATTTAAATTTGTGTAAGTTGGTGCATATAGAACATTAGAACCACATCATTTTACATATGTACATGATCAAAGTAAGATTGCCAGAAAAATCCCATCAATGCCTTGATGCCATTTTTGGCTTTTTGACATTTTGTGAAGCACTTACTCTTGGCTTTGAAGTTTACCCTTTTGATGTAAAACATGCTCATCAAGGAAACTTGAGCAAAGCTTCAATGTCCTCTTCCTCCTCTTGGACCACCAAACACAAAACTATGGGCCCAATTGATACTTTATTCTACTCGTTTCTTATGTCTAAATCCATATATCATACTCCAATTTTGCAAATGTTTGCATAACACATTATACATGTTCGAGAACAACTTAGTTACAGCTTGTAATTAGATGACCTTAGCTATTCTAAGGGTGAAGTCAAAAGAGGATTGCCTTTTGAAACGTGAGTTGAGTCTTCAGGTGGTAAACTAAGTATCATATGTCGTGTTTCATTGAGCATTGGTGATTTCTGATTTAAAGAATTATGAAACATGATAATGGAGGTCAGAGGGGTTTTGTGGATCATTATCATATTTCGTCTGTCAAAAATGATTGATTGAATTGTTTCACAAGAAAAATAACTAATTTAATCATTCTCAACACGTTAAAATAGCTCATTCAATCATTTTTCAATGCCTGTACAAAAAAATGAATATCACCTTAGAAATGCATTGCTTTTTTAGAATGAACAAGTTTTTTCAGGGAGCAAACATACTCTTAGCTTGCGATGCACAAAGTATGTGGCTGTGAAAGAGAGAAAAAAATGGGTAGAAGGAAAGTTTGTGCAAACACTAGCCTGACTTCATATATTTATTTATCAACAATCACCATGCACTAATTAAAAAATACTATATTTGAACTAAAAAATAAAGGCATAGAAATCTTCCTTTCACCCAAAAAATAGTGCCATAAAAGTGTTATAACATTTGGAAATGTTATTGACATGTGAATGATGGAGTAAGATCTATAGATGCAAGTATACCCCCCACACATGCGAAGTAAATTGTGCATTATACTTTGAGGAAAGGTTCTTTCAAAATTAATTTTTGAACCACAAAATCAAATTTTTGAACACTAAGCTGTTTTCCTACTTTGATTCACCAGCACGAGGCAACTTCAATACAACTCAAAGTTTTTCAACACCCAACATACAAGGTAAGATTTCATCACATAGGTGCTAAATTCTTGGGCCTGTTATTTCCTTTGATAGATCTTGGCTAGCTCAATAGTGATGTAATTTTCAAAATTGTTAAAGAAATTTCTCCAAAATTTTCTCCAAATCTGTCTAAAATTTTGTTTACTAAGTTTCTTCAAATCTATCTAAATTTCCACTGAAAAGTTTTGACATATGAAACATGAAAACAACATAGCTCTCTCTCATGCAAAAAGTGCTCAGTTCACATTTCATATGTCGACGAGTAAAATCCAGTCAAAATAAAAATTTTGGGGTATCATTAGGCTATTTTGGGATAAAATCCTATAAATATAAAAAAAATTAGGCTTTCTCTTGACTATATTTTTGGCCATGAGAGGCCTGCACCAGTAGAACGTAGTGTGACAAATGTGCAAGTAATCTTTCATGCACTTTGAAGAAAACACCAGTGTCATTCAAGTACCTCATGATGCATAGCAATTATGGCATACATTAAGTTAATAACTATGGATGCATAAGATCCTTGGCAATGTCAACCTTTTTCTTGTTTGATTTGGGGATGTCCTAAATTTGAGTTTTTTTTTGTTTGATCTTGAGATTTCAGATGGCTAGAACTAAGGCTACTACAAAAAAGCATAAAGTTGATTCTAGAGATCTATAAGTCTTTCAAGCCTTCTAAACTTGCAAGAAAATCAAAGCCAAGGAGAAAGTTTTCACAACATGTTAGATGCCTAAAGAAGATTAGAAGTGCAATGAAGAATCTAGATAATGCAATTCTAAAATTGCTCTTTCAAAGGCTGTTAGAGAAATTTGTAATAAGCATAGTATTGATAGTTTTAGATGGACAAGGATAGCTCTCAATTGCATCCACTAAGAGGTTGTAAAATATTTTTTGATTGATTTTTTTCAAGATTCCTATATCTGTGTTTCTCATGCACATAGACTTACATTTATGGACAAAGACATGATAATTATTAGGAGGTTGAGATACAAATTTTCAAAGGTCCTTGAGCTAGTCCCCTACTAATGTGAAGACATTCAATATTTTAAAGAAAAGAAAGGTTATCCATGTCCTAAGATTGAAGATGTCACCCATGAAAAGGACACAAGATTACATGAGAAAGAGGAAAAGGCCGTAGAAGAGTAGGTAGATAAATGGAGGGAGTATAGAAGGAAGGAGGCAAAAGAAAAGGAAGTAGAACAGCTATCATCTTTTGAAAAGAGCTATCTACCCTTCTTGAAAGGGATGATTCTAAGGGTTTCAATGTATGTTGCTTCTTACATGGTGATATTCACAAAAGATCTGATATAATATTTTTTAACTCTGACTATGTTCAAATCCTCAAGAATAAAATGAGAGAAGTAAACAGCTCTATTCTTCTTTCTAGGATGAGGTATAATATATCAAAATTTGTCTTTATTCACTATATTTTTCTAGCAATAGGCTTTCATATTTATGCTCACTATCTCCATTCCTTTGTTGGGTGTGTAATGCATGAGATCTCCTTTGATATACAATAAGAATTTGAGATTCTTGATCCATCTATCTCATACTATATGGGGAACGCTTGATGCAAGTGCATTTGATCATTGATTCAATCCACTTGACTTTGAAACTTTGGAGGTCCTTCTAATTCCATACAATGAAAAGTGAGTAATTTGATATTTTGTTAGATTTTATGAGATTTTATTCTACCAAATTATTAAAATATGATTGTTTTTAATTTTCATTGGAGCCTAATTAGAATAGACTATGTGGAGAAGCAATGTTTCCTCACATCAATTCTTTGAAAGGAAGCCACATGGAAATGCTAACTTGTAAGTTATATAATCCAGGGACTCCTTGATATTTTGCTCTTTTTTTTGGAATTACTTTAAATATTTTGAGCTTTTCTTTACAATTACTCTAAATTTTATTGTCTTTTTGGTACAAAGCTATAAAAAGATTGATTGAAGTGTTAGAGAAAAAGCCTCATATGCCTTGTGATTTACTTGCAACAATGCAATATAGAAAAGTTGTGGTAAGGTCTTGATTAGTATGTTTGGAACATAATAATAAAATTTATTCTATAAACTACCATAAATAATTTTCATAGTTTTAATTTATATTATTGGGTGCAGTGTTCTCATCAAGAAGATTGGTTAAGTTTATTTATCTCAATAATGATAAACTTGTAAAAATAATGTGAAAGATACTAAACTTTAAGATAGAGGTTCATTTCAAAATAATCCATTGATGGTATTAATATAGTCTATTGTAAAAAATAACAATGAAATAAAAATCTTTTCTTACAAATGTATGAGAGTTTTCAAGGGATTACTATACAAGTGAGCATGTTTGGTATATACGAGCAAAGGTCATGAAGTACATAATGGTCAATTGTATGAAACTAGTAAGAATGGACAGGAGTGGGATCTTGGACAATGAAGGAGAGGAGGTGCATGTAACTGCAACAAGTAAACATATGCCTTCAACACCTAAGGCAACCAAAGCATAAAAAAAAGACAAAAGAACTCCTAGAAAGGATGTCCCTTCTCCTAAGAAAAGTCCTCAAAAAAATAAGTAGCTTTGCCTCATTGCTTGTAAGCTCTTGTGTGTATAAGTCATGGAGATGGCTAACAAAAATTGGCCACAAAATTTATACATGTATTTTATATTGATAGTAAATAGATATTTTCTTCAATATCTTTGCATTGTATATTCTTCTCTCTTCTTATTGATATCTGCAAAAAGTATATTACAAATACTTGTCAATCAGGAAGTGGAATCAGATATACACTTAAGCGGATATAATATGATATAAAAACTTACTTGTTTGTTATTAAGTTGTGTAACATGGCCCCCTTTCCACCCGTGGGACACATCTTGGTAGCCCATCGAGAAGAGAGTCTAGAAAGTGCTGCCCGGCACTCCCAAGGAATGTCACGGGGTTTGCGATCTAGGTCTTCTCGAGTCTGCCACGAAGCGGAAGCATTCTGACTGTTCCCACTTAGGACCGACCTGAATCAGGGTTTTCCTAATGGTCAAGTTCCTAGAAGGTAGCTAGCGTCGAGCCCTAGACGAACTACTTTGCATAGAAACATCAAGGTCGAAGCGGATTTATACTGCACTTGGTTCAAGGAGAATGGGAAACAAGAGGGATGCGAAGCTTGACCTCTCTGCCCGTAAGGCATAGTCCCATTCCATTCCCCTTAAATAGTATAAATCGGGACTCTAGCTCTCTAGATTCTGGGTCATTGTTATCTCACTATCAATTTCCCTTGAGAAAAGTTCCTGGCCAACTGGGACCACCCTTCCGTAGGACGGACCTAGGGTCACATCCACCGCACTTTCCTCAGGTTGCTTTAGTTATCTAATTACCTATCACATTTAGTTTGACAAGCAAAAACAACTTCCTTAATTAACCAATTAATCACTGGTTCCTTCACGTAACTTAGACATTGATATAGTAAAACAATGCCAAACAAGATCCTTTTCAACATTTGATCTTTATTTATCAGTCTTTGGAATACATCATATAATCCGCCCGAAGGCTATTCCAGCATTCCTTAGGGATTGCTATTCCAAGTTCCGCCCATTGACTAGTATGCGGGCCTTGAGATCCCATCTTGAGTCACGTCGGACTCTTGTGCAGGATCTGGAGAAAAGGGATTTATGGCCAGAGCCTCCCCTAGCACCCAAGCATCTTCATGCTCCAAGTAGCACCCACGGATAGACCTCTCGTGGCGGGTTCGGTCCACGTACCTAGTGCAGCTAACAATCCCCTTGGATAGGGTCAGGCAGACGGTCGAAGGTAACTGCTATTGCCTCTCCCTCCAGGCTTTCAACCTGAAGTATTAGTTATTTTTTCGGCATTAGTTCCTTGAGCAAAGAAGTACAAATAGTGCTCCTAAGTGTACAATCACAAGCATTCCAGTGGTCGTTTGTACGGTCAACTGCTAAGGTGTGAATCCTTCTCTCCAAATACATCCAGCATTCGATTCGGGATCAATCGCGACTTGGCAAGATCCCAAGGGTTTTGTAAGATGAGTTTCTTGTTTACCCTCTTATCCTTGGGTTAGGGTTTATACCCTGTTGACCCAAATTGTCAATACCTTAGGTTTCCTTATATTAAGGTCAATAAATCCTGGGCAACCTCGTCGCCCTAACTTGGATGGTCAATTGCTTTCTTGGCAAATTTGTAACTCCTCTAACTTGGCAAATCAGCCCCAAGGAAGGGTGATGTAGCAAGATGACTACTCATCCTCTAGAAAATTAGCCTTGTACTTAGAACTCGCCAAACTTGTTCTAAGGAGTGGCAATACTATTTTGTGTTTTAGACACAAAACCATGCGATGTTGCAACTTGTTGCACGAGATAGGTGTTGGCACCTAACTTGTGGGATTCTTTCTCCCATCACACGGAATTCCTTGGTCAAGAATACCTTTGGTCAAGATGTAGGGTTTGTGAGTCCTCTTGACCCAATCCAAACCTTAACCCTACTAGGCCGACAACGCTTTGGCGCTAGGGTTCCTAAATTTATACGGAAGTCTAGTATTTGGTCAATTGATCCTTAGGGTGAGAACCCTAGTTCATTCTTGCATGGGCGTTTAGATAACCCTAACATTCCGTGAATGTGGGTAGGACCTTTGAGATCGGAAGTATTAAGTCGGCAACCCAAGTGCGATACTAGGTAGAATTTTATCATAGTTTAACCCTACCTAGCACATTGAGGTGAACATCATATGCTAACTAATTATACCCTTATGATTCTCATGTAAACTATTCAATTATATACGAATTACTTAGTTTATCTAACCAACCCACAATTTAGGATGATCTTCCCTTCTAAAGATGCAAATACTTTCCCTAAAAGATGTAAGTAACTGCAAGATAGGCTAGATGCATCATTCCATGCAATTTTGCGACCATAGACCTTTTTGCCTTTATGCAACTTACGGATCTATAGAGATCTTTCTTTTCCTTGCCCTATACTATAACGATTGACAATCAGAACTAACTCTTATAAACCCTACGTTGATGCAACGAAATCAAAGCTTTAATATTTTTAATGAAGATGCACTCAAACTTTGATAAAAGAACTCCATGCATGAGTGAATGCCATGAGTCCATCATTGACTTAAACATTCCTTTACCATTTAACCGGACCCAAAATGTAACTATCATCGCATGCAATTTGCAAAGTTCATAATTCCTTTCTATTCATTGCGACTATTTGGACATCATTTAATGGGCGTCTACGATTATCTTATACACGAGTCACAACTAGGAAATTATCACATAAATGCGTTATGTGTTATATGCCCTATCCTTAGCGATGTCGTTGTGTTGGGGGTTGAAAGTCTTCCACCAGGGTTTAGAGCAGAAGAGGAGTGTGGGATTCAAGGTTAGGAGAAGGAGAAAAGATTGGGGTTTGATAAGATTTGGGTTTTTGAGATGACTTAGTTGAAGAAGAAGATCTCAAGCTTTTTCTTTTATTTAGCATACATGAATGGAATGAAAGACTGTCTTGATCACATCAAATGCATATGCAGATAATAAGCCAATACATTTAGGGATAATCTCAGATTTAATCCGAATGCATATTCCAAATGCAAGTTCAAACGGTTTCTATTTCATGAATATGAATGGATAACAACTCCAAGATACAAGTATTTTGATGGTAGACTCAAGTACATCCAAGACATAAATAAAAAACTCATGAATTACATTGATAAAGCATAAAATTTACTTCAGCCCTGTTTTAAAAATAGTAATTTCCAGCCCATAATCATGCTCCAAAAGTGCACATAATCCCAATAATAAGCTTCACTAATCATTCACAAATGAAGCCTTGATGTTAAGAGGTCAATTCCTTCTCTTACAACTACATAGATCACTTATTTACTCATCAAAATGGACAAGAACAATGGGCTGCCCTGTTTATGACTGGTTTTTTCAGTCCAAAACAGCCCATACATCTTCAAAATCCTCCCCTTTCCCTGCCCCCAAAGTCACTCAAGTACTTGGGTACAAGACGGGCTTCATTAGGCCAGGAATATGGTAAAATAATGAAATAAGATGTACATAAGAGCAGGCTGAATACTTTTTCGCATGTTTCTCCCTTTTATGGAGTGTCATACCACTCATTTTCGTCATACCAAATGGACGGGCAAGGAGAGTTCTCACCTTCCTTGTTTGTATCTCCTTCTTCAGCTTCAGTTTTCCTTGAGTTTGCATGCTTTGGAGCATGCACCATAGCCCACAGCTCATCCTCCATCTACCGGTATGCATGCACATTTTTTGCACCGAAAAATGCGGGCTGCATCCTCTTCAGCTCACTACCTAGAGAGATTGCCATGGGAGTTGCTGCAAATATGGTGGGTCTAGAGTTGGTCACTCTTTGACCGAAACAGCTCTTCAGTTTGACCATTTAGATCACTTATAAGTCATATAAGACCATTATTTCAGGTCCCACACAAACCTAGTGGACTTTTGGCACTTCTCTTGATTTCTAGGAAAATTTTCCTCTTGAACCAATATGACTTAGTCTGCAGACTGTCAATTACCTCCAATTGATCAAGTTGTGGGTTCCCATAGACTTAATTTTTGTCAATATACATTGTATAACTGAAAATTGTATGACAGTTACAAAAGAACTTATTAAACTAAGTGATATCTAAGTCGGTTGTTGGGTAACAATGACTGAATTATGTATGAAAGTTCCTCATGTGAATCCTAATAAAGTTCTTATGCAAACATAAGAATTCTATGATTTATATTATGAACAAAAAACTCTTTGACATTCACCCCCTCCTAACCTACACATCCTCAGACATGTGCCATTTCACAAAATTGCGGGTTAAGGAGGCTCTTCTTCTGACATATCTTCATCTTCATTCTCTAAGTCTCCTGCATCTTTCTTGTCTTCAAGTAGATGGCTCACATCCAAGTCATCAAGCTCATAAGTAGAAGACTCTCTTTGTTTGAATTGCTTGATACGTTTTCCGGCTATTGGTACCTTGACCATGGTCCCATCCATTTCAACCAAAGTATAAGTAGCATTATCATGTACTACTTTCACCACATATGGTCCAAACCATTGCTTGGCTAACTTCCTATGAGCACTATATTGATTGTCCAGGCTGCTGTCATAGACAAGTACCCAATCATTCTCTTGAATAGCTCTTGGATGGAGTCGATGATGCTCGTTAAATCTCTTCTTATTCTTCAATCTTGCAGCCTTCAGCCTTTCAATGGCTGTCTTGACATCTTCTGGCCTTCTTTCAATGGCTGTCTTGACATCTTCTGGCCTTCTTTCAAGCTACCTTATGCGTAAAATTAGCAGCTCTTCTCTATTTATGCCTTCATCCCAAGGCAAGATACTCCATGTAATAATAGACTCCTCAATAGGCATAATAAGTGGCTGCCCATATATTAGTTCAGTCGGCATATAACCTGTTACTGGACTATGGGTAGTTCTATCAGCCCATAATACGAATGGAAGCATTCTAGGCCATTGTCTCATCTTTCCTTTGCAAGATTTTGGCAATGCTTTGAGAATTGGCTGATGCTCTCTTTCACTCTTACCATTGCTTTTAGGATTGTAGGTTGATGTAAGAGATAGCTTGATTCCCAATTGAGCAAAGAAACGAGCCTCATCGGTATCCAATTCTCCTCTATCAGCAGTTACTTTGGCAACACAGCCATACTTGCAAAATACTTCTTCAAGTAAAAAACTACAAACAGCTTGAGTAGACTTTGTTGTCAAGGCTTTTCCTTCCACCTGATTTGTGAGATCTTCTCTAGCGAGTACTAGATATCTCATGTTCCAAATTCCTGTAGGCATGGTTACTAAATCAATAACCCATCTGTAATGAATGGATAAAGGAAAGGTAGGCTGAAGCCCATCTCTACGCTCAACCATAGAGTACATTCGACAAACATGACAAGACTCAACAAAATGCTCAATGTCTTTATACATGTTTTGCCACCAAAATTTCTCTTTCATTTTGGCAAAAGTACCCCATATGCCTCTATGGCCAGCCAATAGGCTTTCATGAAATTATTGCATAACCTGTCTTTGAGTCTTCTTGTCTCCTAAGACACGAACATGCACGCTTCCTTTCTTTTTCGCATGTCTCCAAAGGTAGCCATCTTTGAGAAAGAAGCCATAAGATTTTCTCCTGATTCTCTTGAACTCTTCATTAGTCCAATCTTCCTTCTTTGTCATAGTGCTCAGAAATTGGCCAATTTTTAGCCAATCACTTGCATAATATTCTTCTTTAAAGTGTGAACAAACCATAACAAAACATTGAGCATGCTGTCTTTCAACTGCCCACTGTCCTTCCATGGTTGTTTCTTCTTTCTTTGCTGCTGTAAATTTTGTTACAGCAGCTAAACCTGTTGTACTTACTGTAATTAATGATGTACCTGTATTTTTTATAGCTGAACCATCATTAAGCACATCTGTACTTGTTGTTTTCAGATCTGAACCTGCAATTACAGCATCATTCAAAGATCCATTCTTCTTAGGCACGGTAAACCATCGGTTGGAATACGGAGCTGAAGATGGCTCCAATATTCGCATCTTTATCTTTTCATTTAAAAGCTCCGGTAACTTAGGCAAATGAGCCCTTGGTATCGGAATTGGTTTAAGATTCCAAGGAACGTGTGGGACCGTGAAAATCACCATTGGTGCCACAACACTTGGATCCACACAGCCAATTTCATGTGGATGAAATGAAAAAGCTTTTCCATGTTTCTTTAATATCTCCATGAAGATTTGCTTTTCAGCTGGCAAGAGAAAAGAGTCTTCACCAATTTTTAGCTCTTGTAAACTTTCAGTTGTAAATTGGTGACCAATATCTTTGGGATCACGAAGGCTTGGCTGTTTGGATGCCCTTTCTGCCAGTCCTTCACTTTCGGGAGGTAGTGGAGTAGCCACCGGCTTGATCTTCTTGTCAACTGCCTTATACTTTGTTTCTACCCTTACCTCATCCTTGTTTGGCTGTCCAAAAGCTTCTTGATCTACAAATTCTTGAATTATGTCATAAATATCCAATGTGCATACCTGTATGGACTGATTTCCAGCTTGATTTTCTACATGATCAGCTGTATGTATTTCAGCCAATGTATCATTATAAATCAGCCCATGAAATAGCCCTAAAATTTCTTCATTTTTAGCCAAAACATCAATTTGCTTCAGCTCTTGTTCCATATGACATAAATGCTTTCTTTTAGCCCTATTAAGCTGAAAACTGTTTATAACAGCCCACACTGTTGGCCATAAAAACATGCAAGTCAGCTTTTGGCTTAACCGCCTTTACATGTGGTGGCAAATTTTTATGACATGAAGCACCGCCATAGCCTCCACTTACAACAGTGCTACTCGAAAACCCTTAAATTCTCAGGCATTAGGAGGTATAGGATGATCTCTCAATCGATCTCTATTCCGGTGATGATTTACACATACAGTCAAAAATTGGATAGCTTTGTCATTATCCTTACTTCTTATCCGAGCATATGATGAACCATCATCAAGGGCCTTTGTCTCCAAATGAGACTCAAAAATAAAAGGTTGACCAAGAATGATAGGATAGCTGCAGGAATCTTGAACAAAGAAATGAAATTCATCTTTTACATTACCAATAGTAACTTGAACATAAGGACATGCCGCATAGAGATCACCAGAGGAGTTATTGGCTGCTTTCATGTGCCATCCTAGGTCCACATCTATGGGCCATCTGCCATTCTCGTAGAGACTTCTTGACATGACGTTGATTTTCGAGCCATGGTCTATAAGGGCAATGCATAGAGTCTCTCTTTCTCCAATATTGACAATGGTTTCGGTGGTTGCCCTTGCCCAATGGGTACGAGAGTAGTGACTACTAGGAATAAAACGAGCATCATTCTCTTCTTGCATGTTATGAAGATGAGCTTCTTTCTTATGCGTGGGCTGCTCTGTGGATTGAGAAAACCTCACTATAACATTCTCTGCAATAGCTTCTTCAATTTCTGCTTCATAGATGTTTTCATCTTTGGCTTCTATGGCTGCAATCAATTCTTTGACTGCCTCCAATCGAATCCCTTGAGTTTTTAGCTTCTCTTCATCCTGCAAATACACATGAAGTGCTTGCAAAAAAGCATGCATAGATTCTTCAGTTTCCTCACCAACATATTGTCTTTTCCGTTTAATTACATCAATTATTACATCATGAAATCCTTGTTTTGCAATTCTGAGAATTTCACCTAATGTAAATTCAATTCTACTTCCAAGAATCCTTTCTTCTAGGATCCGCTTGAGATCCATCGCTGTCTCTATGTCAGACTACAGCTTGTAGCTGGGATGTTTGCCTTTTCTCTTTCCTTCCGTCTTCTTTGCTTGTGGGGCATTTCCCATATCAAGCTCTGGCGGTGGTGGATTTTCAGCAACCTTTTGCTGATCCGGTTTACTTCTTGTCACACGTTTAGTTGGCCCCAAAGAGGAGGGACTGGCAACATCTTCATCTCTTCTTCTCTTTTCTTCTATCATATCTTCATGATTATTAATTTCAACCAACCAAACAAAAGCTGAAAATGAATCAACTGGCTCGTTCCATCCGGCTCTTCCTCGGATGCATTGACTGGCAGTAGTTAAATCATCTTTGGTTGCCTTGCCTTGCTCCATGCGATCTAAGGCCTACATCCACACTTTAAATTTTGCATCAGTTTTACATGCTTTAACAATTTCATTAGTTGGCTAAATTTGCAGTCCGTAGGTAGCTACATCAACAGCTGCATAGGCTGTTCTTGTTGCCAAATCCTCCAGTCTTTACTTCATGCCACCGTTACCAAAATTTGGCTCAAGAGGAAGCCCGGTTTCGATTGCATGAATTTTACCATCCTTCCAAAAGACTAATTTTTGCGCTTCAGCTTCACGGAATGCAGTGCACTCCCTCTTATCATGTTATAGGCTATCACACCAGATACAACGTCTTTTGAAGCCTTCTCGTACTGGTCTTTGGGCAGTTGTCTGTCCTCTTTCTTCCACTTTCACATCAAGCCTTTCCACCTTGGAATTAATCTCCGTTAGATTAAGATGGAGATCCCGCATGCTCTTGATCAGCTCGTCCATGACATCCTTCTTTGGAGGTGGAACAGCAAGTTTTCTTGGTTGCTCGATAGGAGGTCGAGATACAATAATAGGCTCCTTCATGGATTCAGTTGGTGAAGAGGTAGATCCCCACCTTAGACGCATCCGCTCTCTTCGAGCAATCGTATTAACTGCTTCAGTGACATCACTCCAAGCAGTCTTCAATCCCGTCTCAGAGTCAGGATCTTCAAGCCGATCAGTTAGCTTCTCTTGAATAAAAGTATCCACAGCCTTTAGAAACAATTTAA